>NW_022987771.1:2013475-2623475 GCF_902827165.1 Trematomus bernacchii
GTATATACTATTTTTATTTATATTTTTTGGTCGTTTTTTAATACCAACAAAACGGGCATTGTTTTTTGGTGAGAAGCCAGAGAGGGTTCACATCTACATTTCTCTTTCTGATGTCTCCCAATAATTACACGGCAAAGGATGTGGGCATGGTTGTCTTGACATAGCATACATATGACACTCTACAGTTGAGTCGTTCTTCTTGTGCACTATGTATTTACAAGCCTTCAAGTCTAAAACTGACTCACAGTCGTCAGGAACAGCCTGCATCATATCATACCTGCAAACACACAGTTAAAAGTAGAATATGTGAGTGAAACTGTCAAATAAAAATGCTCCCCATTTAAAAAATCGAAATGTTTTTATCTGTTTACTTACGCAGGGCAACACCCTCCGCAAGTACAGTCCATACATTTACTGTTTCTCCATCTAGATCCAACTGGATGCCAGGTCTTATCCGTGTTGTCCTGACAATGTGTGATTCCTATTTGTGGAAGGATGAAGTGGTCAATATTGTATAAAAATATGTGTATTTATTATAAATACTCTGAGTATGTGTGTGTGTTTTTCCTTACTTTCACGTGGTTCCACATACGGCACCTGACAACTATCTGATAGCGACACCAAAGCACATAGCAGTGAAGCCAGAGCCAGACATTTCTTCACACAGAAACAAAACAGAGAACATTTGATAAAAACAAACATAATCCACATGTGTATCCCAACATGCATTTGGCTAAATCAAAAAACCACTCTGGGCAGTTACAGTGTTTCATCTGTGTTTAATAGATATGATGCGTTAATCTGATACGAATCATTCTGTAAACTGCAGTCATTTTGACAACCATGATTTGAGCCATAAAATGATTCATTAATAACTATTCATCACTTGTATTTATGGTATTTACTAGTAAACAACCCATTTTTTAACAACTACCTTCACCTCCATGAATAAGGCTATATGTTATCTTTTAAGGCACACAAACACCTACCTACAAACAGAATTTTACTCTGAAATCAACTCACCATGGTGGCAGTCAAACTTGTCCCGTTTGAATAGTGTTCAGGAGAGATGTTAAAAACTAAACCTTATTTTGAATGCACGGCTCTGACTATTATAATGTGTGTCTGCAGGGACCTTTGGAATTAAATAAGAGTAGGATGGTTGACTTACTGGAAGAGAAAACCTCTGACTGTATTTGTTTTAACCAAGCAAATAAAACATACTAGAACATACAGAGTGAAGGTATTAAATAACCTTGTTCAGGTTACATTTGCTATTTGTCAAAAAAAATCCCATTATTTGTCTACATGACATTTTTGGACACACATATCCAAATCTAAATGCACAAGCTGATGATGATGTTGTTTTCATTTCTGATTGGGGTGATGTTGTTTTTCTTTAAAGCTCACCTATTATGCTATATTTGAAAAATATATTATAGGGCCATATCTATACAAAACATGTCTCTGAAGTGTTTTGCTCAAAATACCAAACAGATCACCCATTGTAGCCATGCCTCATACCCCTCTATTTCAGCCCTGTTACAAAAGTGCTGATTCTGCATCTGGCCCTTTAAATGTAACCTAGCTGCTGCTGGCCACGCCCCTTTCCGCATGCAAGCAGTGAGCTGTGCGAAGAGTTAAACACCATATTATGTTCCAAACCACATCAAGCATTATTTCTGAAACAGTATTGAGCTCAAACGCTTTCTCTCTCGCGGGTTTACCACAAGGTAAGTACCTCTTATATCCGGCTTCTTTACATATATTCTCTCCAGTACAGGTTAGCTCTGAGTGTTAGCGATGCTTGCTAATGTAAACAAAGACCTTATTACATCCAAAATACGTCGCCCATTGTTACTGATACAGCACATAGCTTGACATGTTCTTTATCCAGTGTTTACCGCTAGAACAGTGTCATTATATGTATAATATAACAACTTTACTCTAATACCCCATTCACACCAACGGTGTTTCGGGGCCGGTTCGGTGCTGGTGCTTGAAAAGCACCGGGTTTTCCTGTTCACACCGCAGCGGAGCAGCCTCTAAGCTCCGGAATCCGGTTCGTTTCGAGCACCAAAAAGTTGTCCGTCTAGAAGCAAGAACCGCATACGTCACGCTTACGTCGGAGGGGGGCGTGATTAACCTGAGCTAACAGTTAAGGCGAGTACGGCAAATAAAAGTTGTAACAAGCAGTAGTGCTGAGCAAAGTGACTAGAACGCAACCACACACTTGTTAAAAAAAAACACACTTTATAAAGTCAGGCAACACTAACCAGGCTTCGTGTGATTCTGTTTATTTGTATCTTACTTTGACCATCCGTTCGCTGTTATTGATCATTGTGGAGAGCAGGCAGACGTTTTGTTTGTTATTATAGCAGCTATCGGATGGAATCAATACATGGGCTGCACAGGTTGTCATGTCCGACTATCACAAGTAGAATCATAATGAAAAATACGTCGGTAAAAAGTGCCTGGAGAAAACGGCTTAGCAAGTAGTCAGTTTAGCTTCGGTTGCTATGCTAACATCACCCATGTTATACCAGAGAAACTTTCATAACAGCGTTGTGATGCCAAACAGCGTCAATTCAGACTGACACACATTCACTTAAAGGGAACTGGGGATATGTATCAGCTGCTTGTGTGACAGTCAGACAGTGAATACTTTAGAGCCGTGTGAGCTAACCCGGAGCTAACGGGAGAATACACTCGTGGAAGAGCAGCAGCACTGCAGCGGTCGGTAAATGCCGCTGAAACACATTAATAAACAATGAACCACGGCACTCTGGAGAAAAGTATAAGGTTGGAGAAGTCGTTATTTAATTTAATCTGGCTTCGTATGATTAAAAGCAACGCAGTCCCCGGCCCGTTGTTGTGAGGTGAGCTCCGTTGGGGAGAAAATCAGCGACGTAAACTGTGACGTCATGACGCAGCAGCGGCAGCACCAGTCGGGCTCTGAGCAGTGTGAAAAGAGCCGGAGCTAAACCGAAGTACCGGTTCTGAACCTGAAAAGCTCTAGCACGGAGCTTGAACCGGAGTTGCGTTGGTGTGAAAGGGGTATTAGTCCCTCTCGCAGACATCCTGCTGAATACACAGACAGACAGCTGCGGGAGGGGCTTCAGCTAGAAGACTGTTTATGGGGACGATACTTTGGGCCGTGGGCGGGACGTTGCCAGGAGTTCAACGCAAAGCCAGCCCACATTTCAGTAATGACGTCAAGACCGCAGCAATCAGCTCCGTTGTACCCCCATTTTAGAGATATGGGTAAGGAGGAAAAGAGAGAGTGTTGTATTTTCTGACACTTTGTGATTCTCCTTACACACCGGGGACAAAAATTGCATTTTGCATAATAGGTGCCCTTTCAAATACATTTGACTACAAATTGTGCCCCTATACCGTGTTGTGATATTTCAAAACCACTGGAATGAAGCTCAGCACAAGTCCTATCAGGAAATGTGTCTCGTACTCTCTCATTCACAATGTCTCCCTCACTGACTCACCCTTTCATTCAATAAGCACATGTGTTTCTCTCCCTCAGCTAAACCAGTCAGACTTGCCTCATCTCCCACAAGCCAATCCCAGCGTATCCGGCAAACTTTTAAATCTGCTCTCTTCTCCCCCGTCTGCTGTCATTTCAGGTGAATTGATGCAGCCCTCCTCCACCCCGTTAACCTCCAGTTCATCAGATCCAGGGCCCAGGTCAAGCCCAGAAGCCCCCCCATCACTCCAGATCTTCAATGTTCCCTCCAGCTCCTCACCACCACCAGTATCTATACCCAGGGGGGGAGTCGGATTCTCCTCCACTCTAAATCCATCACATTAAGATGGGGTCTAATCGCCAAAGATTATATATTTTACCCTTCGTACACATGGCAATAAATAGGTTTACGAGCAAATGTTGATGAGTTGAATATTTAGATAGATAGATAGATAGATAGATAGATCGTACTTTATTGATCCCAAATTGGGAAATTGTTTTTGTTACAGCAGCATAAAAGGCATTTTACAATAAAACAAAATATACAAGAATAGAAATAAAATAAAATAAAATATAAAATAAAATATAAAATATACATGTCAAAATACAAAATAGAAAATATACATACAGATATTATATATATATATATATATATATATATATACAAATATACAAATATATATATATTCAAAATATATGGAATTATGGAGTATTAAATATGAAACAGATTATGTATTATTATTATGTATTATTTAAATTAAGCTTTAAACATCACGTTTCTACGGAGCCCCTAAAGGTTTATGGAGAGAAAAAAAAAGTATCTTGTGCGCACGATATACTTTCTCCTTCGCACGAAATACTATTTTGTGCGCACGAGATAGTATTTTTAAAACATGTTCATACAAGAATGAATACATTTGAAACCTTCTTTATGTATATAACCAACATGTCAATACGTTTCAGTTTTTGTAGTGTATTGGTCTTTTGTAGAGATGTTTCATTTATTCTTTATATATTCTATTGTGTATTGCTTGGAGGGGCGGGGGGGGCACCAAATCATAATCTCGCCTAGGGCACCAAAATGTCTAGGGCCGGCCCTGCTCTACACACATCGAACTACCAGAGTATTCCCCCTATTACTCGTTTTATGAAGGAGATGTCCGGTCACCAGGGCGCATGATGTGTGTGTGTTTGTGCTCAGCTCCGCTCTGTGTGTGTGTGTTCGGTGTGTTTGCGTATGTCCGACACCACCGGCATTTGTTTTCAAATTACCATGAACAGTCATTTACACAAATCTGGTTCTCCATAGTTATATATGTATTCCCAAGTGAAAGAAATGTGTTTAATCTTAATCTCGATGTAGTGCTATAGTCCTGCCGGAGTGCACCGGAACGAACGACACTATCATAAACAAATGCACACACACACACACACACACACACACACACACACACACACACACACACACACACACACAACACACACACACACACACACACACACACACACACACACACACACACACACACACACACACACCCTGGCGACCGGACATATTCTTCATAAAACTAATAATATGGCGTAATAATCGGGCAGTTCGATGTGTTTTACCATAAGAAAGTATCTCGTGCGAATGAGAAAGTATATCGTGCGCACGAGAAAGTATATCGTGCGCACAAATTAATAAAGCGTGGCCTCGTTTTATTTAAATTGAGGCCACGAATTACATCTCGTGCGCACGAGTTAATAAAGCGTGGCCTTGTTTTATTTATTTTTCTCTCTATGAACCCTCCAGGGCTCCGTACTCCAGGGCTCCGTACAGATCAGCCCAGATAGAGCGTATTAGTTCTTCCTCGAGACAAAGATTGTCCCAGTTTCTAAGGTCAGGTTAATATATTACAATCTCTCAATCTCAAAACAATACTCCTGCCAGAGAGGAATTACATATGCATGTCTCTCTGTGCTCTCCCCAATAAATAACAACACACTTTTGCACCACTGCATCACTACAATACTGCGCCATGAATTGGACACAGTAGATCCAGGGTGTCAAACTCAATTTCATCGCGGGCCACATCAGCATTATGGTTGCACTCAAAGGGCCGGTTGTAACTTTAAGACTATATAAAAATACATATATAAATATTTAATATATATAAAATAATGTATTATATTACATTATTGCCTCTGCATTGGATTGTTATCGGATAGGGTAATAACTTCCTAATTAACTCGGTCTGAAAGCAGAAGTCTAGGGGAAATAATTGCAAGTCTCTTCAGTGAGAATGTCACAAAATGATTTAAAAAGAAAAGCCAAATTCTGGGCAAAAAGTCCAAATCAAAAAAAAGAAGTGACATTTTTAGAAAAAGGCAAATTCTAAGAAATTGGCATATTTTGAAGAAAAGTTCAATTCTGAGAAAAAAGGCATATTTGAGATGCATTGTGGGACATGTAGTTTATGGGCAACGTGCTTCTGTAAAGCTGCATGTAACTGTATAATACACATATTATATTCTTTGCCAGCTCTTGTGGGGCCACATAAAATGAAGTCACGGGCCGGATTTGGCCCCCGGGCCTTGAGTTTGACACCCCTGCAGTAGATCTTTGTTTAATCGATATGATACGTTCACTTGATATGATTCATTATATAAACTTTAGTCATTTTGACAACAATGAGATGGCATTTATACCATAAAATGATTCATTAATATCTATTTATCACTTTTATTTACTCGTAAACATCACATTTTATAACAACTACCTTTACCTCCATGATTTAGGCTATATTTGAACCTTTAACCCACAAAAACAGCTACCAACAAACAGAATTGTACTCTGAAATCAACTCACCAGTCAAACTTGCCCCGTTTGAATAGTGGTCAGGAGAGATGTTAGAAACTAAACTGTGTTTTGAATGCTGTTGACTTTTATAATGTGTCTGCAGGGACCTTTGAAACCGAATTAGAGGAGGATGGTCATCGTTCGAAGACGCCACCGGTCTTAGTGTTTGTTTGAACCCAGCAAATAAATACTAGAACATACAGAGTAAAGGTTATAATTCAGATTAGATTTAGGATTGGCAAAAACAGACAATATGGAAATTATTTTTTTATTCGCTTTTATTAGTTTTATTCTTGGTCGTCTTTACAACAAACAAAAACAGGCAGTGAGTTCTGTTGAGAAGCCAGAGAGGGATTACATCTGCATGTCTCTCCCTCCTCCCCCTAAGAAATCACATCAGACTTTCACACCACTGCATCACTTCCCTACTGCGCCATAAATTGGACACAGTTGAGTCGGGTCGTTCCTCTTGTGCACTATGAATTTACAAGCCACAGAGTCGAAAACTGACACACAGTCTGGAGGAAACCGTGTGGGGGTTGTAAACCTGCAAAGACACAGTCAACAGTGGAATATGTAACTACAAAAGTCAAATATAAATGCTATCCAATTAAAAATCTGAAATAATTTGGCATGTGTACTTACGCAGAGCAACATCCAGTGCAGCTACAGTCGAAACATTCACTGTTTCTCCATGTAGATCCAGCTGGATGCCAGGTCTTATCACGGTCGTCCTGACATCGGGTTATGCCTATTTGTGGAAAGGAAACGTTTTACACATTTTAAAACAGTTTTGTATTTACTATATATATTCTGTGAGTGTGTGTTTTTCTCTTCTTTTACCTGGTTGTAAGACCTTAACGTAACATGAAGCATCTGATAGCGACGCCAAAGCACAAAACAGCAAAGCCAGAGCCAAATATTTCTTCACAGGGAAAAAAGGAACAACGTTTTACCATTTGATATCAGCATACTGAATCCACATATGTATCCTAGCAAGCATTTGGCAAAAATCAGGCAAAAACCTTAGGTATACAGTAGGGCTGTGCGATTATGGCAAAAATCATAATCACGATTATTTTGGTCAATAATTGATATCACGATTATTAAATACGATTATTCATTGACTTTGAAAACATCCATTTATTGAACTTTAAAACAAATACAAATAATAATTTGAACAGTATCTTTTTAACTGTTGATTACCCTGAACGTATAATTCAACTGAAAAACCAATACAAAAAATAAATTAAATGATACATTTATATTTACATTTAAATAAATAATATCAAAATAATAAATACCAATAAACAAGATCAACAAATATTTTGGAGCGCACTTCAACAAGCTACTAAACTTACTATATGTAAATATGATAAATACAAATAAATTAGACTAAAATAAATTAGATCAAATATGTTGCAGTGCACGGTCACAACCTAGCAAAGCTAAATAATTGTTTTTTTTGATTATGTTGTTTTCGTAATTGTGGCAGGCCAAAATCGTAATTGCGATTAAAATACGATTAATTGCACAGCCCTAGTATACAGTATGTTAAAGGTGGGGTAGGTAAGTTTGAGAAACCGGCTCGAGATACACTTTTTGTTATATTCCATCGAATGCTCTTAACATCCCGATAGCAATGAATATCAAGTGCTTTGACAAAAAATCCATAAAGAAATGTCATCTGTGGAAGCCGTAGTACTGTAAAAAGCACGACCAATCATTTTAGCCAGCCGGCTAAAATAACTGGATGGCCTACCTGCCTGTCAGCCTTCCATCTGTGCACAAACTTATCTCGTGCCCTCATTGGTCATGTGCGCGTTCGTGTGTGTTGGAGGAGGGGCTCTGTAAGGAAGTGGGAGATTTTTTCCGGCTGTGTATTTTCAAATTCTAGCACACTCAGCTGGTTTCTCCAAAATTACCTACCCCACCTTTAAGATATTTGTTGTTGAATATACAATTCATCTGATACGAGTCATTCTTTAAATTGCTCCCATTTTGATAACCCACAACTTGAGGTCCATGCCACAAAACCCAATGATATCACTTTTATTCAGTAGAAAATATAACATTTTTAACATAAAATGTCTTTACCTCCATTATTACCGCTTTACAGCTGCAAACAACATCTGTTACCAGAATTTCAGATTGAGTACTAAAATCCACTCACCATGGTGGCAGTTGAACTTGTCCGGTCTGAATTGTGTTCAGGTAGGAGGAGAAAAGTTAAAGTGTGCGTTTGCTTGTAGGTCTCTGTCTTTTAAACTGTGATCTGCAGAGACCTTTGGAATTAAATAAGAGAGGTCACTGTGACTGTAGTTATCTTAACCCAAAAAATGCATAGTGACCGGGTCAGTGTATGTTTTGGTCATTGGATTTTCTTTTCACAAAAGGATATTCAAAAACAAAAAACGAGCGGATATTTAATTTCACTGCGTTCAAGCCAGCGTCCACTTTGGAAAACACAGTCAAGCCAGCCCGCACGTTATATTGCGGTGCGCGAATATCCTATGCATTACGGTAGAGGCCTGGAAAAACTGCCTTCAAAATAAAAGCGCTTACTCGGTCAATAACAAATATACCTAAAAAACATACCAAAAATATTCATATATACTGGAGATTACATTAAGAAATACGTACTATATAATGTGATCAATAATTATTTAAAACAAACTACGTATAACTACCACTGAGTGAATTTAAAACTTAAGGAGTTTCAAAATAAAAGACCTTTGAAGTCTCATATATGAGCTATCATCCCTCTGTTTTTAGAAAAGAATAAATCAAATACTCTCCAGTATCAAAGACTTATTTCACTTCAGGGTGATAGCAGGACACCCCATCTAGTCACTCAGAGAATATCAGGACAATCTGATGTGCAGTTTCAAAATAAAATACCTTTGAAGTCTCATATATGAGCTATCATCCCTCTGCTTTTAGAAAAGAATAAATCAAAAACTCTCCAGTATCAAAGACTTATTTGACTTCATGGTGATAGCAGGACACCCCATCTAGTCACTCAAAGAATATCAGGACAATCTGATGTACAGTTTCAAAATAAAAGACCTTTGAAGTCTCAAAGAAAAGAATAAATCAAAAACTCTCCAGTATAAAATACTAATATCACTTCAGGGTAATAGCAGTCTGTTAGATAAGCGTAGTCTAATTCCCCCCCCCCCCCCCCCCGGCGGCACTCGATGACGTAGTATGCTTGAAATAGTGGCTCTGCAGCAGCTTTACTCGTGATTGAGAAACACCCACAGACTGCGTGATAACCGAGAGAAGAAGAAGAGAGTGCGCGTGATATAAACAAACAACAAATAGCGTGTGCGTTCCATTTTCACTCTACAACGAGAAGCTCATGGGCAGGGTTCGAGTTATGTGGGAGCCAATGGGAGCTGAGCTCCCATAAGGAGGGGTCTGAGCTCCCACGGACGCAGTGAAATCATACATCTGTGGGGGTCGCTAATACATTACCAACAACCATTATTTTAATCACAAATAATGCATGTGTCAATGTAATGAGTATTATTGAAAAGAAAAACATGTTTTCCAAAAGAACAACGCATCTCTTGAATAACAATATGCCTGCACTGCACCTCTTGCACAATCTATGCCTGTGAGCATGCTGCGCGAGCCGAGATCATGTGTGTGTGCGTAGTTGAACCTTTTCATACAGGGCCGTGGTAAGTAGGGGTGCTGAGGGTGCTTGCAGCACCCCCTGATGGAGGACAGGGAATCTGCACGTCCACAAGATTAATTAAGCAATAGCTCACGACAGGCCGTGGTATATGCTCATTATATCACAGCTAAGGGGCGTGGTTCGGCCCGACGCGAAGCGGAGGGTCGACAACCCCCTTAGCTGTGATATAATGAGCATATATCACGGCCTGAAGTGAGCTATTGCTTTTATAAAACGGTTACCAAGTGTGGCAATATGAATGAAAAATACACACTCTAATTTAAATAGTTGTTATTATTAAATAATGATGTTCAAAATAAAATAGTCCGTCCGTTGCCTTCTGCACAAAACATAGTGCGAGGTGGTTGCTATGCAACAACACTAACAACAGCTAGCGAACATATTAGACAGAGAGCGTTGATCCATTATTTGGCTATTTATTTACATTAATGTGTATGTTGCCGTTTATTGTGCACCCACTGAAAAACTGTCCAGCATCAGTAGCATGGCTTACGTGGTTACTTGTATAGGCTGAGGTTGTTCTAGGCTGTTGCTTGGCGTGGCGAGAATATTGCTCCACTTTCTCCGGTCCCCGAGATTCGGCTTCCAGTAGCTCTGGAGAGAGCTTTCGCACCTGTGGCCACTAACGGTCATAATTTCTCTGCTTTGTTTCAAGACCCGCATCAGAAAGCTTTTGAATGGTGATACTTTTCCAGTTGGTCTACCTGCTCTTCACGACGCTCTACATGTCGTCGTTTAGGTGCTTTTTGTTCTGGAGATAGGCACTGCTCAATCCACTCCTCCATAGTAAGACACCCCCCCCCCCCCCCGGAGGTCGAAGTTAATCTTAAATGTTTTTGCGGACCTTTTTGATTACAGATTTGTAAACATCGTTGCTCGCATTAAAAGTAGCACAATTCATTATGTCAAACCTTGGAAAGTATCTAAATATCCCTGCCCTAATGCCAAAGGAACTGCACACTGAATATGTTTTTGCCGTTTGATGTCTATGTCTGAACCGTTGCGTAAAAAGGAGGGTTTCTGCTCCGTTACTTCTCCGCTGCTTTCTTGTTCCAGTTTGAAAAGCAAACTGCAAGCAGTTTGCTTTTCAGCCCAACTGTATACTGTTTATCTCAGACGCGGAGGGATACTGAGTTGTTGTGAAAAGTAACTTACAATTCTACCCGTGGTATACGCTCAGTATACCACGGCTAAGAACCAATCAGATTGCTTGATTTTACTTGTCCGTTTTATAAATGGAAATATAATACAAATATAATACAAAAAAAAAAAAGATTCGGCCTTGATGTTCACATTCATAATTAAGTAAAGATAACACCCTTTTCACCCCGGTTACATTTGCCCTGAGAGGCTCAGTGAGGTAAAGGACTCTGAGTGTTTAGATAGTTCACTTTAGTCTAAGTTATCACAGTGTGTCTCAAACGGTTTTATCACAATTTATGTAAACAAATATTTCCAAGGCACACCTTTATAATTATTAGGATAAATAAAAACAGGTTTGAAATCATTCCAATTTATAAAACGGACACGTCAAATCAAGCAATCTGATTGGTTCTTAGCCGTGATATACTGAGCGTATACCACAGGTAGAATTGTAAGTTACTTTTCACAACAAGTCAGTATCCCTCCGCGTCTGAGAAAAACAATATACAGTTAAGCAGCGGAGAAGTAACGGGGCAGAAACCCTCCTTTTTACGCAGCGGTCCAGACATAGACATCAAACGGCAAAAACATATTCAGTGTGCAGTTCCTTTGGCATTAGGGCAGGGATATTTAGATACTTTCCAAGGTTTGACATAATTAATTGTACTACTTTTAAAGCAAGCAACGATGTTTTCAAATCTGTAATCAAAAAGGTCCGCAAAAACATTTAAGATGAACTTCGACCTCCGGGGGGGTCTTACTATGGAGGAGTGGATTGAGGAGTGCCTATCTCCAGAACAAAAAGCACCTAAACGACGACATGTAGAGCTACGTGAAGAGCAGGTAGACCAACTGGAAAAGTATCACCATTCAAAAGCTTTCTGATGCGGGTCTTGAAACAAAGCAGAGAAATGATGACCGTTGGTGGCCACAGGTGCGAAAGCTCTCTCCAGAGCTACTGGAAGCCGAATCTCGGGGACCGGAGAAAGTGGAGCAACATTCTCTCCACGCCAAGCAACAGCCTAGAACAACCTCAGCCTATACAAGTAACCACGTAAGCCATGCTACTGATGCTGGACAGTTTTTCAGTGGGTGCACAATAAACGGCAACATACACATTAATGTAAATAAATAGCCAAATAATGGATCAACGCTCTCCGTCTAATATGTTCGCTAGCTGTTGTTAGTGTTGTTGCATAGCAACCACCTCGCACTATGTTTCGTGCAGAAGGCAACGGAGGGACTATTTTATTTTGAACATCATTATTTACTAATAACAACTATTTAAATTAGAGTGTGTATTTTTCTTTCATATTGCCACACTTGGTAACCGTTTTATAAAAGCAATAGCTCACTTCAGGCCGTGATATATGGCCATTATATCACAGTTAAGGGGGTTGTCGACCCTCCGCTTCGCGTCGGGCCGAACCACGCCCCTTAACTGTGATATAATGGCCATATACCACGGCCTGTCGTGAGCTATTGCTTAAGTATACTATAGGACAGTAAACCAACAATATCCTTTAAAACTGGAGAGATTAAAAAATATGGATAAATAAATAAATAAATGTTAACTGGTAAAATAAGATATAAATGAACCAGCAAAAATCTTGCCTAGAGCAGCAAATTGGTCAGAACCGGCCCTGGTGTCATCCCCACAGCACCCCCCATTCGAAACATGTTCCCGCGGCTATGTACAACAATACGCCCAAGCTGCCCCTCCTTAAAAAAATGACAGCTAGTATCTACCTCATTGTTTTGTTTTTAGAAAAACAAAAACTAGGTGTGTCTTGTTCTTGTTCTATCAGATGTTTAATGATTCAACATGTTTTTACACTTTCCTGTTTAGATTCTGCCTCGTGTTTGTTCTCCTTGGGCTGTATGGAACAACATGTTCTATTCCAATGCTCAATTGCTCTAGGTCGGATTTCCTACTAACGTAATAGACACTTTGGACATTTATTAATCCTAGTAGATTGTGAGTCATCATAGGCAAGACGAGGCAAGTTTATTTATATAGCACCTTTCAACACAAAGCAATTCAAAGTGCTGTACACAAATATAAGACAATAAGATCTAACAACACTAACATGTGTAGTCAAATTTGTCTGAAAATGATTTAGAAATGTTGCTTCATTTGGATGGAAAATTTGCGAGGCGAAAATGTACCTCACTCTTAGTTTATGAAATCATCAACTCACTATATAAAAAAATGAAAATTGGCATCAACAGCACGAAAACAAAACCGGTTGCAACCATGTTGTCAAAGTAGCAGCAAAAAGAGCCAATGTGATGTACTGCCCGCTTGTTTGTTTGAGAGCTTGAACAACTACTGACAAGTGAAGAAATGCATGGATGAAATGTTGATGTGTGGTTCAGTTGCCTCTATATGCATTGAATACAAACTGATGATTATTTGCGATGCATTTATGTGAAGCAGTATTTTATTGGTGTTGCTGGTTAAGATAAGTATGATGTAACTATTTTAAAGACTAATATGTAGCTTTATCAATAATGCCGTGCCACATTTTATAAGCTATTTGTTTTGAATGTAAAGTAGTGAAGTGGGAGTTTAAACTAACAGAGATTTATGCCCGGGCAGCCGAAAATATGTTTTGTGTGCACACTTTTGGGCCTTTGGGGACTCCGTAGAATCACCGCAGACAATTACATTTCAGGAAGTTACTTTGAAACTTGCATGTAAAGTTTCACGCTATGTTTTGCTAAATGAAAGTTAAAACGTTTCACTATCAGTCTGATTGATTTGTCTGATTGATTTGTCTGATTGATTGATTTGTCTGATTGATTTATTGATTGATTGATTGATCGATCAGACAAATCAATCAGACTGATAGTGAAACGTTTTAACTTTCATTTAGAGAGAGAGATCGATCGATCGAGAGAGATCGATCAATCAATCGATCAATCAATCAGACAAATCAATCAATCAGACAAATCAATCAGACAAATCAATCAGACTGATAGTGAAACGTTTTAACTTTCATTTAGCAAAACATAGCGTGAAACTTTACATGCAAGTTTCAAATCGATCTCTCTCTCTCTCTCTCTCTCTCTCTCTCTCTCTCTCTCTCTCTCTCTCTCTCTCTCTCTCTCTCTCTCTCTCTCGAGTTGATTCAACTTCTTAATGTCAGTCTAAATAATACAATTATGTTGGTGCATCATGGCATGTGGCTCATTAAAAAAAAGTACAGCTATTATCTACCTCTTGTATAACTGGTCGGCCCCACCTGCATTAGCACAATGGACGAAACAAATACATTAAAGTAAAACCACTTTCCAGCAGTACATTGTAAAAGCTGTTGATACAACTGTTCACATTCATAATTAAGTAAAGATAACACCCTTTTCACCCCGGTTACATTTTCCATTTGCCCTGAGAGGCTCAGTGAGGTAAAGGACTGTTTAGATAGTTCACTTTAGTCTAAGTTATCTCAGTGTGTCTCAAACGGTTTTATCACAATTTATGTAAACAAATATTTCCAAGGCACACCTTTATAATTATTAGGATCAATAAAAATAGGTTTGAAATCATTCCAATGTCAAATTGGTCAGAACCGGCCCTGGTGTCATCCCCACAGCACCCCCCATTTGAAACATGTTCCCACGGCTATGTTTTCATATTTAAGTTTGTAGCGAGTAGAGGGCTGCTGGCAGGCCCAGACTGGCCATCTGGAGGTTTCCCGATGGCCTTAATGTAGGCTATTGTGAACGCAACGCTGCGCAAATGTGGGTTTGCCTCACACAGGGTGACTGTCTGTCTACATGATGTGGCATCTGTTTCATATGGGTGTTTCCATAGATCTAGTCTCTTTATTTTCCCCTCAAAATGCACCAGATTGATGCATTTAACTCCAAAATTAAAAAAATATCTTACCAGGGGGGGCATGCCCCCGGACCCCCCTAGATGATTTGAGGTCCACCCCCAAAATATGTTCACATGGATAGGTTCCCAAATACATTTGCAATTTTTTTTAAATAGTAACCCCTGTCCATATGTTTATTATTGGTGTGTGTGTGTGTGTGTGTGTGTGTGTGTGTGTGTGTGTGTGTGTGTGTGTGTGTGTGTGTGTGTGTGTGTGTGTGTGTGTGTGTGTGTGTGTGTGTGTGTGTGTGTGTGTGTGTGTGTGTGTGTGTGTGTGTGTGTGCGCGTGTTAGTTTCAAAGACCCCATAGAGCTCAGTTTATAACTCGAACCCTGCTCATGGGGCTTTCCCGAACCTGTGTCGAGAGCTGGAGTTAAATTAAATCTCAGATTTGCCTTCTTAACACTAGAACCGCCAATCGGGTCAATTTGACCCAGAGCTGTTTTTTATTGCGTGTAACTTTTTTTCAATAAAATATTAAAGTCTTCCAGTCCGTGACTTTTCCTGAAAGTGTGTTATGTAGCACCCTATGTTGTTAAAAATGGTCAATATGAAGTCAGATTGAAGAAATTGCCCTAAAAATTGCCATTTATACCTATTTCCGCCCAGCGGGTCATATTGACCCCACCCCTTTTCATATAAACATGACGTGTTGCTATAGCAACACGTTTTGTCTACTGCGGTTCCTTATAGATTGAGAGATAGATTGAGAGAGATAGATGGATAGATATATTGATAGATAGTTATAGATAGAGAGAGAGAGAGAGATAGAGACAGTCTGTAGTGAAGGAGTGCGCTCCCGCTCACGGGAGACTGCTCGCGCTGCGCTCCGCAGCAAACAGCTGTGGGGCGAGTTGAAAGTACGTTATGCTGGTGGCGGTGTCTAAATAATGCTTCCGGGCCAGCGGGCCATTTATAATGTCGAGCCCTGAGAGTCCACAGATTATATTGGTATACGTTTCATCCCTGTGCGATCAAAACTCACTGTTCAATAAAAGAACATTTTACCTTGAAAATCAATGCATTCTAATAGCGGGTCAATTTGACCCAGGTGGCGGTTTTAGGTATAAAAAAAATCTCTGGCGGTTCTAGTGTTAATAGTTTGTTTGGGTCCCTCACTTCCGTTTCGCTTCTCATGCACTGATTCGCTAGCTGAACAGCCAATCAGAGTGATTTCTTTCGCCGACTGCCTTTGGGCGGTCGGGTCGGCTGAAAAGACCCGACGGTGCGGGACACACCAATCCGAGTATTGGGTTGGTGTGTCCGTACCTTTAAGTAGGCGGTGTCGGCTACTAACGGCTCGACAGTGACGTCAGAGTCTAACTCCCGCCTGCTCCAAATAAGGGCAAAGAGGCGGAGCCGAGGCGGGACCTCCTGTTACCGAGCTGGAAGTTCCAGAGCTAGCTGAGGCTACCAAGCTAAGCTAACATGCATGTCTCTCTGTGCTCCCCCCATGAAATAACAACACACTTTCACACCACTGCATCACTACAATACTGCGCCATGAATTGGACACAGTAGATCTTTGTTTAATCGATATGATACGTTCACTTGATATAATTCATTATATAAACTTTAGTCACTTTTATTTACTCGTAAACATCACATTTATAACAACTACCTTTACCTCCATGATTTAGGCTATATTTTAACCTTTAACCCACAAAAACAGCTACCAACAAACAGAATTGTGCTCTGAAATCAACTCACCAACATTTTCTTCACAAACATAGCCACAACTCTTGTAAATAAATTACCCTCCCACTCAGGGCTTTTTGGAGTAGATCACATCATGACCTACTACAAAAACCTAGGGGTACGCAAAGATGATTTCAGTCTAGCAAGGGTAACAACAGCAGAGGTACTCATTAAACTGAGCGCCCTCAAACCTAACAAGGCCACTGGCCACGACAATATCCCCTCCAAATTCCTCAGAGACACAGCAACCGCCATCTCACCAGTCATAGCTCACATAATTAACCTCTCCATAAAACAGGGAAAAGTACCCAAAGACTTCAAAATTGCAAGAGTAACCCCCCTGCACAAAAAGGGCAGCAAATTGGACCCAGGCAACTACCGCCCTGTTTCTATACTTAACTCCATCTCGAAAGTCATGGAAAAAATAGTATATGAACAGGTCGAAAAGTACCTCGCGGAAAAGAAACTAATCTATGAATTTCAATCTGGCTTTAGAACATCCCACTCCACTGACACATGCCTTTATTTGAACGACCACATCAAACAAGAGGTGGACGAGGGTAAATACTGCGGCATGGTGTTGCTGGACCTACAAAAGGCTTTCGACACTGTCAATCACCCCATTCTTATTGACAAGCTAAAAGCAATTGGTTTTGATAAACTATCGGTGAGCTGGATGCAATCCTACCTGGAGGGGAGAGAACAGATGGTGGAGGTAAACGGTACTCTGTCCCCCCCCCTCCCAGTGAGCTGTGGTGCTCCACAGGGAAGCATATTAGGTCCGTTACTGTTCCTAATTTATGCAAATGACATGTCATCAGCATGTGACTGCAACTTGTTCCTGTTCGCGGACGACTCAGCCCTACCTGGCTCGCCGATAATAAATTATCATTACACCTGGGTAAAACAGAGTCCATTCTCTTCGGTTCGAAACATAATCTCAGCAAATCCGACGACTTCTCAGTTGCAGTGGGTGACATTATTGTCACAAGTAAGAAGGAAATTACATACCTAGGATCTATTCTTGAGGCAAACCTCTCCTGTGACAAAATGGCATCCAATGTAATAAAAAAAGTCAATCAAAGAACTAGATTCCTATACCGGATCTCCTCTCTGGTAAACAAAAACACCCTGAAAACTCTGGCAGGAGCACTCATTCAAGGGTACTATGACTATGCTTGCACGTCATGGTACCATAGCACCTCCAAGGCGCTAAAAATAAAACTTCAAACATCGCAAAATAAACTGGTCAGACTACTGCTTGACCTTTCATCTAGAACCCACCTCACCTCTGCCCACTTTGACAACCTAGGATGGCTTAGAGTAGACGACAGAGTACAGCTACTTGCAATGGGCCTGGTCTACAAGATCCACTACACCTCTATGGTACCCATGTACATGTCAAAATTCTTCCCAAAGGTCAAGGAATACCATGATCATAACACCAGAGGGAGCTCCACAAATCATGTAAAACCCAGATTTGGCACAAAAAATGGGGAATACACGTTTCGCAATTATGCCACATCAAGGTGGAACGCTCTTCCCACAACTGTAAAGGAAAGTAAAAATATACTTACCTTCAAAACCTCTCTTAAAGAGCACCTTCGGGGGAAAGCATTGCAAAACTGGCCCCGGTAATGGTACAAATCTCAACCTGTCGTACAATGGACAGCTTCCCCCCCCCATCTATGTATATACTCGCATTTTAGACTCTGTTACTAACTGTATATCTGTAGACTTGGTATGTCTTAAATGTCCGGTTAGGATGTATTAGAACGAAATCTAAAATGAAAATTGTAAATAAGCCATCTGTATGTAAAAACTCACCTGTATGTAAATTGTAAATAAGCCATCTGTATGTCAAATATGTCTTATATGTCTTAAATGATATGATGAATTGGAAATGGGGGACCCTGATGTAAACAAGACGAAAGTCTTTCTCTGGTCTGCATCCCCTTAACAATTGTATGTTTTGAGCTGTACTGTACTGTACCCAATATACAAGCTGTTAATAAACTTTTCAATCAATCAATC
Source organism: Trematomus bernacchii (assembly GCF_902827165.1). Lineage (NCBI taxonomy): Eukaryota > Metazoa > Chordata > Actinopteri > Perciformes > Nototheniidae > Trematomus > Trematomus bernacchii. Next base: position 2,032,260 of record NW_022987771.1, read on the forward strand.
AATCAAACCATAGTGGCAGTCAAACTTGTCCCGTTTGAATAGTGGTCCGGAGAGATGTTAGAAACTAAACTGTGTTTTGAATGCTTTTGACTTTTATAATGTGTGTCTGCAGGGACCTTTGAAACCGAATTAGAGGAGGATGGTCATCGTTCGAAGAAGCCACCGGTCTTAGTGTTTGTTTGAACCCAGCAAATAAATACTGGAACATACAGAGTAAAGGTTATAATTCAGAATAGATTTAGGATTGGCAAAAACAGACAATATGGAAATTATCTTTTTATTCGCTTTTATTAGTTTTATTCTTGGTCGTCTTTACAACAAACAAAAACAGGCAGTGAGTTCTGTTGAGAAGCCAGAGAGGGATTACATCTGCATGTCTCTCCCTCCTCCCCCTAAGAAATCACATCAGACTTTCACACCACTGCATCACTTCCCTACTGCGCCATAAATTGGACACAGTTGAGTCGGGTCGTTCCTCTTGTGCACTATGAATTCACAAGCCGCAGAGTTGAAAACTGACACACAGTCTGAATCAAACCGTGTGGGGGTTGAAAACCTGCAAAGACACAGTCAACAGTGGAATATGTAACTACAAAAGTCAAATATAAATGCTATCCAATTAAAAATCTGAAATGATTTGGCATGTGTACTTACGCTTGGCAACATTCAGTGCAGCTACAGTCGAAACATTCACTGTTTCTCCATGTAGATCCAATTGGATGCCAGGTATTATCACTGACGTCCTGACATTGGGTCATGCCTATTTGTGGAAAGGAAACGTTTTACACATTTTAAAACAGTTTTGTATTTACTATAAATATTCTGTGAGTGTGTGTTTTTCTCTTCTTTTACCTGGTGTTACGGCCTTAGCGTAACATGAAGCATCTGATCGCGACGCCAAAGCACAAAACAGCAAAGCCAGAGCCAAATATTTCTGCACAGGGAAAAAAGGAACAACGATTTACCATTTGATATCAGCATCCACATAGGCTATGTATCTTAGCAAGCATTTGGCAAAAATCAGGCAAAAACCTTTGGTATACAGTATGTTAAGATATTTTTTGTTGAATATACAATTCATCTGATACGAGTCATTCTTTAAATTGCTCCCATTTTGATAACCCATAATTTGAGGTCCATGCCACAAAATGATACAAACCCAATGATATCACTTTTATTCAGTAGAAAATATAACATTTTTAACATAAAATTATCCATTATTATCCATTATTACCGCTGTACAGCTGCAAATAACATCTGTAACCAGAATTTCAGATTGAGTACTAAAATCCACTCACCATGGTGGCAGTTGAAGTTGTCCAGTCTGAATTGTGTTCAGGTAGGAGGAGAAAAGTTAAAGTGTGTGTTTGCTTGTAGGTCTCTGTATTTTAAACTGTGTATCTGCAGAGACCTTTGGAATTAAATAAGAGAGGTCACTGGAGGTCCCAACAGAAAGAAAAAAATTGTGACCGTCATTTTCCCTGAAAGCCTTGTTATTTTTAAGATTTCACAATCCTAGTTCTTTGTTAACAACTTATTTTACTTGAAGACGGGAAATATCTAAATTGTTTGGTGGCATTGGGGAAGACGTGTACAACATCTTTAAGGGGACAAATATGATACAAATTCAAATACACAGTTTTTTTACTCATATTATTCATGTTTTATGGTGGAGAAATATATATGTGGTTCTTGGAAGATATGTCTGAATCTTGAAGTCAGATCATCTCTTCTTTTGTAGATAGATTTTTACCATTAAAAACATTTAAATAAATAAAACAAATAAATGTAGCCTTTAAACCATGTAAATATGGGAAATGGATTTCACAGAAGTTCATCAATTTTAGAATAACATTTAAAAAATCATCCAATCATAGCGAATTCAGAGTAAAAATATGCACAACGTAACACAATATAAAACAATACATATGTAATGTGTTTATTCAAAAGTATATTATGTCAACTTCTCCCGCGAAAAACTGCTGTTAAATGGATCCATCACTTAAACCTAATTTTCTGAAACCTCGAAGCAAACTCCTTCGAAAAACATCTTTGTCCAAAACGTGTTTAGTTTACCACAGAATATTATTTAAAGATGCAGATTCCGCTGAAATCCTGTCCACGTTTTGCGTCACTCACAGACGCGCCACAAACTGGGTTGCCAGTTCTGTTGAAAATGCAGCCCTGACTATCCCCTTGTTTTCAACGGCCCGGAAAAGGGGGTTTTGGAGCTCAACACGGCAACAAATCGCACAACAAAAGGAAGTGAGGCTTGTACGCACTAATCATTTTTGTTTTTTAAAACGTGTAGAATTAACAAAAATACGAGCTTGTTGTGATTTATTTGGATCAAAATAAGAGTTGAAACCGTCTCGACCAACATGGAGTTATAAAGCGTAAAGGTGAGCAACGAAACAGCGATATTAGGGTAGCTTTTAGCATGCTATGCTAACATTAGCATGCCAGGCCAGCCAGGCCAGCCAGCCCCTTTACACAGCGTTAACATTATTGATGCATATTTAGGTAACATCCACGCAAAGTTATCATATCTAGGCTACGTTTTAATAGTTTGGAAGTTGTATTACACCTAAAACAGTTTTAGATTTTAGAATTAGATTATAAAAAACAATAATAATACCCTGTACATGGCAATGGGTGGAGCTCACTGTGGACAAAGCACCAGCATGTGGGCTTACACTAACATTAACGATTATTTCAAAGGTTTTATTGCCTTTAAAAAAAAATCATAATGGTTTTAAAAGTTCTACTATATTGTTTTAATTCTTGGTAAACAGGTTCAAAATGTAATATCTTAAGTCCCACACTTCCTTTAACAATGAAACATAAAACAAATAAAAAATAGTTGCAGAGGAACCGAATAGAATAAAATGTGCAGGTAAATGCATAAGAATTCAACTAGGCTATATACATGTAAAATAGAATAAAAGCAAAGAGATGAGCTAAAAACAGAATGTAAAATGTAATACTGTACAAAGATAAAATACTGGTTATTGTAGTAATAAATAAATACATCTGTGAAATGCAGATTGATGCATAGAAAGTATCGAGGCACTTCAGAGGTCAGGAGTTCATCAGGCTTATTTACCTCTGGTGGATTATTTCTCTGATCAGCTAATCTTAAGGATATTTCCTCTTTTAGTCTATAACATTTAAGAGAGCACAGCATTTGATCTTACCAGAGTCCAAAGTTATATTAAATGTCTTGTTTTGATCCAACACTTACATTTATGAAATGTAGAACTGTTGAGGTTGATTTTATTTTAAATCAGCATATTTTATTTTTTCAAAGGCATGATTCAGTGCATTTTAATATGTCTATTTGATTATTTAAAATTGTTGCCCCATAACAACGCAATAACAACCTTATAGAAATGTCTCACAGGCTGATGTGATTTAGTGAAGCACTTCGATAAAGTAAGGGGACTTGCTTAATGCATTTATTTACAGGTATTTAGTCCTCGTGAATTATAAATATATTAAGCCCCTTGGTGGAATGTAACAAAAGCATTGTTTCTTTTCTCAGCATATCTCAAATAATCAATTTTCCTCCTCTTTGCCAGATTGGTCTGAATCCCAAGTTGCCGAGCTCTTCCCGGGTCCCTTTGGGGCCCAGGAAGAGGATGCATCGAGGCGGGGATAAAGACTTCCAGATATCAGCACGGAAGATGGGAACATCCCTGCTTTTCCAGCTGTCGGCACATGAAAGAGAGCTGGATTTGGTATTTCTGGACCACAGCTACGCCAAGCCCTGGAATGCCCATCCAGACGCCAGCAGCGCCCGGCCCACACGGACGCTGTTTGTTACCCCTCGTCGCCAGCCTGAACCCGTGTCGTGAGTCAAATATATCCTATTCATAAACAACCATAACAACATATGGAGGCTGTCCAACCACATCATCTATGACCACATTACCATCAAATCGGAGATACAGGGTCCCGCGATTGAATAAGTTCAGACTGAAGCACTCCTTTGTGCACTAGTCAATCCTCAAATGAAATACAGAGCCAAATCCCAGGTGAAATGTACGATAGAATAGAATCCTTTATTGTCATTATACAGGTACAATGAGATGAGTAGAGCTGCTCCTTTTTTTAAGGTGCCATCAAAAATACAAAAAACAAACGAGACGTAGAACATTTACGAGAAGACAACATACAAACAACAAGCATTCATATTTCAATATACAGATAAAGTGCAGGAATATATCGGTTTAAGTACAAATAAATATGTTTGAATGTGTGTTAGAGGGTCTTTGAGAATGTTATCTTTTTAATGATCGTGATGTTTTATTAAATGTTCCTTTGTATTGTGTCTTAATGTTTGCCCTTGTTGATGTTGCAAATGGAGCTGCTGTGATGCAAAGGTTTCTGCTGTAACTTGATACCCTTGTCTTTGTCTGCAGAGACCCTGATTCTCTTCTGGACGTGGAGACGGTGACACCGAGACCTGTTCCTCTGTATGATAATCAGAAAGCTCTCAGTGTGATGAAGGAGTGTGAGCGACATGTTCTGTTTGCTCGTACCGTCGCTGAGAGCCCCCCACCCCCCGATGACTGGGAGGAACATGTAAACAAGTAAGCAATCATCTGGAGCAATCCACTGTTCATTTGTTATTGACTTTACACTTGTGTAGAAAGTATCTATGTTAAAGTACATTTTTTTGATGTTTTTATTATTCTGTTTCAGGATTGGATGGTCAGTGGTCCAGAACAAGCTGTTCAACAAAGTCCTTAAAGCTTTACAAGCTGAAAGACTAGCGCGTCTTGCCAATGAACATGTAAGTTTAGCTCATAGCTAATACTGTTCTCAAGCAATATGCATTTTAAAGTTGTTTTTTTTGTTCAAGCACCATTTGTAAGCGATGGATTGAAATGGTTATTATTCTCTGAAATCAGTTATTGCAGAGTTATGGTTTGCCATTTGCTTAGTCTATATAACATAGGCACAAATGTATTGTGCATTGGCGACTGGACTTTAAAGAGTATATAGCTTACGTTACGTTTTTATTGGATTGCCGTTATAAACATGAGGATTGTTTTATACATAATGCACCAGACAAATCAATGCAGCCCTATCTCGGAGGCTGTTGCCCTCTTTGGAGTAAACATATCATTTTGCCAAGGACAAAACCTTGACCCTTTGTTTTGGACACTAAAAGCACTGATATAAGTTTGTAAAAACAGGCCAACAAATAAGAGAGTAAATCATTAACAATATAACAAATTAGTGACTACAGCCTAACATTTTATAGTCTGCATTATTGGGGCCCAGTTATTCTCAGTTTCACGTTTCTAAAGTTAAGGCAAAGCGTCTTCTTGTGAAGTCATATGTGAATCTAAAGCCATTTGTAAATTGGCCCCTTTGGGCTCTTGCTTCCTTTAGGCTTCCAATGAGCCAATCTTGCGGAGGATAGCCGTGGACAACTGTGCCAGGAAGGTGCGCCATGCATTAGCCAGTGTGAGCTGGGACACCAAACTGACGCAGTGGTTGCACACTACCATGATTGAGTCCTTGAGCCTGGCGATGCTAGCTGCCTACCTGGATGTTCTGCAGACTCTCAAAAGCAAGGTATGATGTGTGCAGTTAAAAGACATGTAAGAAATATTTCCCCTCGGATGTCTGCAGCAGTAAAACAAGATCTGAGATGTTTGATTCATTACTTTCTGCCTCTTTGTGTCTTGGAAGTTGCCGTTGCTGATTGACAGAATGTTGCTAACGACTACAAAGACCGGCGCTCCAAGTGCCGAGGCCCTGTCGCTGCTGCTGAAACGGCCCTGGGACCCAGCTGTTGGAGTCCTGTCGCAAAACAAACCGGTAACACTAAACTATTGCAATAGAAAGCTTGTTTATTTGAATTAGGACAAGGACAGATCTATCTATCCATCTATCCATCTATCCATCTATCTATCTATCTATCTATCCATCTATCCATCTATCCATCTATCCATCTATCCATCTATCCATCTATCCATCTATCCATCTATCCATCTATCTAAAAAACAAATGTATCTCATATTCTTCTCTCTTGTTTCAGAGCAAGCTTCATGGATCCCCTCTCATCCTAATTGCACCATCAAGCCCAACCAATCCCGCGCTCTCTACCTCGCGGCGAATGAGATTCTGGCAGTCTCAGCTGTCGTGTTTGGGAAAGGTCAGTCAACTTTATATCTGTTACTCGCCATTTTGATTATTCATAATCCCAGGAAAGAACCTATAACAACTGTTCCTATCTCAGGTCATTCCAGTGCACAGTCACGTCAGCAGCGGAGCCAATATTGGCATCACACAGTGTCTGGAGCACATGTTGGGCACTGTCAGGGCAAAGGTCATGGAGGTAGGATGTTCTGCCCTTATTTGCTACTTATGTGATTTTGGTTGTTTAGCTTACCAGAAAGTTAATGATCCAACCTTTTATTTCTGTTTAATTTGGGAAAACAATATGTTTCGTCAACACTTCAGGATTCATGTCTGAAGGCAAAATGGAGGATAGTACCATGTTGAATACAGATTCTGTTTTATTTTGTACATTATATGTATGCAGATGTAATCATTACGTTATAAATGTAACCACCAGGTTCACAGTCACTTCCCCCACAAACCCATTATCCTGGTTGGCTGGAATACGGGTGCTCTCATCGCCTGTCACGTAAGGTTCCTTATAACTTATTGCAGCAATGTTATGTGAGGCTAAACAGTTCCCCCCCCCCCCCCCCCCCCCCCCATTCTTTAAAGCACCACTTGTTATAAAAACAAATGTATTACAGGTTTCCCTAATGGAGTATCTGACCGGTGTGGTGTGTCTCGGCTTCCCCCTGCTGACAGTCAACGGGCCACGAGGGGTAAGCAATCATATTTCAATCATAGAGTGGTGCAGGGATGACGTATTTTTGTAGGCCGACCCGTAAGTAAGCTGCGCATGGGTTCCCTCGACAAAAAAGCTATGGCATTTCTCCATAGGATTTTGGAGTATTGTAAAAAATAAGATCTGTGGAAAACAAACCTGTTTGATAAATCCACATTTTGTTCACCCTGATAATCTCCACATGTCTACCCTTTACAATTTTCGAATCATAAATCTAATCGATAGATTATTCTCTGTAGGGTAGACATGTTGAGATTATCTTACTTCCGGGTCGGCCTACAAAAATACGTCATCACTGCACCACTCTATTATATGGATTGTTTCTATTGTTTTGTAAATACTTCTTTTATTTCATTCTTTCTATCAGAAAAACTGAACTTGATTTGAATGAATTTCTACCGGTTTGCAGGATGTGGACGACCCTCTGCTGGACATGAAGACCCCCGTGCTGTTTGTGTTGGGCCAGAACGCCCTGCAGAGCAGCATCGAAGGCATGGAGGAGTTCAGAGAGAAGCTGAGGGCGGACAACAGCATGGTGGTGGTGGGGGGATCCGACGACAACCTCAGGTCAGTCACGACCCTTAATGGTGGCTGTAATGGCAACTTTATTGTCCAAATGTCCTATATTCGTTTATTGCCATTACAGGATTATGAGTGATCCAGACGCAGACACATAACAGATGCTTTCCGGTCCTTTGATGCCGTTTAGAATGATGTTTATTGAACGTTTACATTACCAAGGTTTAATTACTGAGTCAATGGTTGTATCTTGAGCATCTGCTGGGCTGGTTAGATCGCTGTGCTCTTCCTCCTGTGTCCTCGGTCTTCCGGTCACCTATGACCCCGTTTATATACTCGGTGCAGCTAACCCCCGCAATCAAGTGTTCAAAATAATATTGCACTATAAATAAAGTAAACTGACATGCCAACAACCATAAAATGGCTCCTACAGTGGCTGTTTAAGCAGCAAGAAATATGAGCTCAGTATAAAGAGTTTAATATGATTCAGTAGTAATTGTAACAGTGAATCTTTTCCCTACACAGGATTAATTCAGCAAAGATGAAATCAGAAGGACTGACGCAGACAATGGTTGACCGCTGCATTCAGGTTCGTCCCTGTAATAGGACTTATATCATTTCTCATTTTGTCCGGGGTGTTTCTAATCCCCTGCAGTACTTTTTTTCAAACTAAAGAACTGCTCTGATGGTGCTAACACACCGTTTTCTTTCTTCCATCACTGTTCTGCAGGATGAGATCTCTGACTTCCTGTCAGGCGTCCTCACTCGAGCGGAGGGTCACGGCCACGGCTCCGGGGAGATGAGGGACCAGGACACCGAGAAGAAGAAAAGGCCTCGGCGGGAGCTTCCCTTCGACTTGGAGAGAGGGCGACCTTCCTCTCCTGCACTCAGACTTCCCATCTCACCGTCAGGTTCAGAGGTCAGTTAGCAGAGGCTACATTCACTGCCATTTATCAACTGGTTGGAAGTGTCATAATGTTCAGCTTTAAAAATAACCGCCAGGGCTGCACCTGATACGAATATTTGAAGTATTAATTATATTTCTAAATGGAATTAAATAATGAACTATTTGATTTTGTGTAATGATGGGAACGTTTTAGAAAAGCGGTCCAGTCATGAAAATCCTATGAAAATAAGAGAAGCGGTTGAGATTCGAAACTAATCACTTCTTCCTCATCCCTTAAATGGTTTCTGTATCCTGGGGTGCACATTAATTTGATGGGCTTTGTCCATGTGATACATGGGTGAAATATTGTGTAATAACAGTGCAATGAGGATGCAACATGGGTATTATATATGGGTGTAATATATAGGTGAAATAAAGCATAATTGTGGGGGAAACTTCTGAAGCAATTGGAAACAGGACTCAGAGAGACACGAGGAGAGCTGGAGCTTTGATGGCAAACACTGACGGTTTATTTGGAGCTTCGGCCGGAGAATTCACAAGACATGTCACGGGCCACGAGTTGACCACACGGTAGAGATGCCACAATCAATTCTGAAGCACCCTCCTGTAGCTCCAGGTTTGAACTAGTTCAGAGTGTAATAATCAACATTCTTCAATAGATAGACTTAACAGCTGAGGACACTGAATCACAATGTGTTGTCGCTTATGGCTCGGGGTCATCTACACCCCGAGAAGGATGTGTTCCAGGTGTCCCACAACAATAACTATCTCTGACCGAGAGTTGCCCGGTCACAAACTGGCAACATCAATAATATGCTAGGGCAGCCCCTCCTTATGGGAGATAACGGCTGATCAAGGTTGGTCAGCTGCGTCAGAGGGCGAAGGAGGACATGCAGGGCAAATGATTCCCCAACAATTATGAAATGCCTATATTCATTAGAAAATAACAATCAATAAGTGCTCGCCCATTTAAGGGTTAAAAAAGTACGGCTTCTCACTTTTTCTCAAGTGCAAAAAATGCTAGCTAATGAGAAATTGTATCTGCCAGACATCAGAATGTCGTTTAATGAAATTCTCATCTTTGCTCAGCTGAGTAAAATAATTTAGAGGAATAAACATGTGCTATACTCTTAGGTTTTCCTGCATCTGGGAGGAATTTTAAAATACAGACCCTAGTGTTGGCTTGCTGCAACCATTTCCAATAATACAAAATGTTTTGAATGAGTATAAATAGCAGTAGGTTTACATGCAGTAGGAATGATTGCCGTCAATGAATCATGAGTCATCTTTTGTTCCTCCTTCTTGCTGTTTTCTCAGGATCTGTCTAGTGTCTGCAGCAGCCCCACGTCCAGTCCCAAACCCAAGACGTCGGGTCTGTCTCCAGCTCAGAAGTCCAGTCTGATCACAGCCACGCAGCTCCTGAAGACACACATGCAGCGCTCGGGCACAGTGCTCACTCACAAGCAGGCTCAAGGTTAGTTCACCACCACACACAACTCCACACAGGGTTCCCGCGGGGTCTTAAAAAGTCTTACATTTGATAATCAGAATTTAAAGCCTTAAAAAGTCTTAAATATGATAAAAAAAAATTGGAAGGTCTTAAATAGGATTTAGACGGTCTTAAAAATGATCGGATTTGAAAGGTACTTCTGTGTTGCGATCAATTTGTATTGAAATAAATCAACATGGAACCAGTAATCACTAACTTTGCACCCCCCCGGACCCTTATCGGAAAACACCCAGCTAGAAACCTAGCAACCAAGCTTCAGCGAGCGAGAGCACGCTCGTGAACCGTTGCGCCGGTGTTATGAATGCCCGCCGAGACATGCATGCACCTCGCGGGAGCGCACACAGCGTAAATAAAGCATAACACGGCATAACACCGGAGCCTCGCTGCGGGGAAACTTTGCCGCTGTTCCGAGTTTGTTCTAATCTGTCAAAATGAAAAGACTGCTTTCAGATTTTTCCGTCATTAGAAAAAATCCGTCATAGATGGAACATATTCGGTTAACGCGACCACTGCCTCCGGGCGACGTTTGGGTCTACGACGTCAACCCTAAAAGCGGAGGTGCTGTGGACGCTAAACACCAATCATACAACAGCAACGATGAAAGATTGTAGCCAAGGCAGCAGAGCTCAGAAGATAGCTCTTGTCACACATACATACACAGAGACACACACACACACCCACACACACACTTTCACGGTTAGGCAGTTTTTTTTATTGTGTGCTGTTATGCTGTTATGTTCATCGTTCTTATGTTGATTGGAATACATTTACTTAATGAAAGTAATTATGGGACATATTTCTTCTTTCATAGCAATTTTCCTTCATTCTTTCTTGCTGTGAAATAGGTCTTAAATTCTATTCAAAGTGGTCTTAAAAAGTCTTACTTTTGAGTTGGTGAAACCTGCAGGAACCCTGTCCACAGCGCACAGCCACATAGTGCACAGTCATTCACCACACTTTTCTGCTGTGTGAGAGATAAGAAAATGATTATGAAGCTTATCGCGTCCCAACATCTGACGGGGCAGGATAGAATGTGACTGATATACTCTCCTCTCATCCACTCTCTCTTCTCTTCCTACGTCTCTCTTTTCCGGCTTTCTTTCCTATTCATTCCAGCTCAGTTTGCTGCTTTTATGAAACAAAACATGCTTGTGAGGAAAAACCTTCCTCCTGGCACTCCTCCTTGTATTTTTGGTAAGTGTCTGTCCCTCTTCCTTTCTCTTTCCTCCGTGCCTTTTGACTTCTTTCTTTGTTTCCATTGCTCTAATGTTATATGAACAGCTCTGGTTTGTCACTAAACACATGGTGGTGTCTACTTTGGATATTACATGAATGAAACACAGAATAGTCATTTGTATTTATTGCTCAAAGTAGATTATTACAGACAGACAGATGTAATATTAAAGGTCACAAGATAAACAAGTGTCCTCAGCACTCCGCTCAATGCCTGTGTTTGTTTGCACGGTGCAGTGCCAGTGAGCAGCGATCAGATGGAGGGCCTGGACAGAGATGAACTGAGGCCCCATGGCAAGAGGAGGCAGGCGCCGAGTCCCACACCAAGCAAAGCCTCCAAAAGAGCCAAGATCAAGGTCACCATCGTTTCCCAAAGCGAGTCAGCAGGGGGCAGCATCAGCCCTGCTGCACAAGAAGGTACACACCCTGCTCTCCTAACCTTATGACAAACACATGACAATATGTAAGCAGTAGTTTGATATGTACTTTGCAGGATTTCTTCTTTGTACTTTGAAAATACTGCTGTTTGTATGATCATAGTAAACAAATACTGTTGTTTTTTTACCTATGGATTGATAAAAGCACTTGTGGGAAACCCTGAATTGGAAAGGTTTTTAGCGGATCACCTTCATACCGATCTAAGAAATGATTGATAAGAAAATAAACCTGTGTTTTTGTTTGGTATACAGTATTGTTAAAGTGAGTAAGTAGGATGAAATGTATTTATTAATTCTTGCAAAAGTTTTGTACCTTTTTAACTGTGGGGTTTCTTTGAGAGTTTGTCCTTGTCCGATGTGAGCGTCTTAGAACAGGGTGTCGTATTCATATTCTGTACGAACTGTAAAGCCTCCTGAGACAAATGTGAAATGTGTGATATGTGGCTATATAACTAAACTTTGATTGATTGATTGACCTGACACAGGTACTACCTACTGCTTGTTTCATAAATAATGACTACATGAAGTATCTTCTTTAATTAGTTTTAAATTAAATCAGCATGATGTTTATTTCTCCCTGCAGTTTCCGGGAAGCCCTTAACGGTGATGTTGGGACAGACTGTGGCAGGAGCCAAGGAGCTCTCTGGACTCCTCACAGGCCATCGGTAAGCTATCCTGCTTCACACAGGCACATTCAGTATCAAACCCCCTGATCCTGCCTACACCCACGCCTACGTTCCCCTCTTTTCGACAAAAGTGTGTCTGGGGATTGACGAGTGGTGTAGTCTGGGAGCTGAGTGATGGCCAAACATCACTTTTTGGGGTAGCTCCTGAGTGGATTGGTGGTTATGTGTGTCACTGCAGGTCTGGTAGTCTCTCAGAGGTTTCTGGTGCCCTGTCGTCAGGCTCCATCTCTTTCAACAGCGTGCAGCCGTGCATGGTATCAGGCTCCTCCACACCAGTCCAGGTGCAAGCTCCGGCTACTGCCCAAGGTATCTGTGTCCTGTCCTGCCCTGCACGCTTGTTAACACTCAACTGTGCGGCTAATCAGCACAGTGACCACTACATAATTCTAACCGCTTTGTAGAGGGAGAATAAACACTGGATAAGAACAGTGTGTGAGGACAACATATTTGATCAACTTCATCATTGATTACCTCTTGCGCCATTGCTGTCTGTCAATGTCCCCAGCCTTACCCTTTGGACACGACTTTTCATACCGTGTGCTTGTGTGTGTATGTGTGTGTTCATCTAGTCTGTGAGGGGATTGGATGGGAGCGGTTTGTCAATATTCCTCCCAAATGTCAGCACCATTGATTTACTGTCTCTGTGTTTGTGTGCAGGGTCTTCCGCCAGCAGTCTGCTTCAAGGCCTAAGTTACAGTCTTCAGGAGATCGTCACCAAAACGCCTAGCTTTCCCTCCACAGATGCCAGTACAGGCAGCACACAGGTAACTATGGCTACATGTTTACATTACATACACGTTTGAATGACCAAAAATGACCTTTTGCTTCATTTAAAGTTCAGTCACTAAGAATTATCTATACTCTACTGGAGCCATTTTCCAAAATAATAAAGGTTAGCTTTACATTGTTGTTTCCAAGTGACTAATAGGCGCACGTTTTAGCGCATTGTAGATAAACAAAAACACATGAGAAATTCTCTGGGTAGATAAAATGGCTGGCATATTTAATATCAAAATGGTCCTTTGTTAAAAAGAATTCTATCTGGATGAGTTTAACTACCCTCACTCCTCGGTCACAAAGAAAGCAATAATGCCAAAATGCAGCTATTAAGACAGAATTGTAGCAACACTCATGGGAGCTACCATCCATAGCAATTCAAGTCGAAACAAACAGACCTGACATTTCAGTTTTGAATGTAAATTGTACAATCAACATGAAAATGAAAAAACTGACAAAAGTTAACTAATAAGACTAAATCATGAAGTCTATTCTCAGTGTTTTAAATCTAACAAGACCTTAAACTGTTTGCCCTCTTCTCCTCCCCCTCAGGCGGTCTGTGGTCGGCCCCAGGCTCAGGTCCTGAGCTCGGCCGGTCCCAGCAGCAGCGTTCTGCTCCGGGCGGTGCCTGTGGTCGCCTCAGGAGGAGCGGCTAAAACCACCGCCATCCACCAGCTGCTCACTAACGGCGGGTTGGCCAAAATAGCCAGCAGCTTGCCCGGCTTGGCGCACATCACCAATCAGACCGCTGGTATGTCTAGAACTGCCAAAACACGACGGCCACGTTGAATGCTCAGAGTTCAATCCCACTTTGTTTTGGAAACACTAGTTCAGGATGTCTGTAGGCCACAGAGAGCCGCAGTACACAACCTTAGAGGGCGGCTCTGTCACCGTGTGTGTAGATGAATGCCTGGAAGAACCTGACTGTTGTGAGGTGTGCAGAGTCGTGCAGATATGCAGCATCAGAGGGCAGATCAGTGCCGCATGATTTATTTTCATGTTCAGAAAGAGCCATTACGGAAATGTGAGGTAGAGTTTGAAGCCTATGTTTGACGCATAATGTTTATGTAGAAGTGGATGCATGTGTAAAATAAATATTAATGAATAAATCCATTTGATACTGAAGAATTGTGAACTAAGTTAAAACCAGTGTGGGTATGATTGACCAACTTTAAAATGATACCCAAAAGTAAAATCCAGATCGCTTTGTTTGTCACATTTGAGCTGCATTTCATGTTTTTGTTATCCATGTTGTAACATTTTGTAACCCTTCCATCAAATCACCTGCTTATAATATCCATATGTATGAATGCTGTCCTCTAACAGAGAAAGGCAGTAACACATTACACATGGCATCACCCGAGCTCTGTTCATGTTGTTACAATAAAGACTGGAATCAAAATCATGTTTTCATTGCTCCTTTTTCTTTCAGTGTCAATCAGTTCTCACTCCTTTTGCCTATTTTTAAAACTCCTAAATGTGCTTTTACCTCTCATTATGTTCATTGTCCAAACCTGCTTTTGATTTGCTTACCTGACCACGAAGCAAAAAGGTTATTCTGATGACTTCCATCACTACTTTTTGACAAGTAAATGGCTCCGCTCCATTTTTACTGAGTGTGTTTGGGGGGTTACGGTAGTGCTGAGCAGTTTTCTTTGTGTGTCATTAGGGCAGAAAGCCCCCACCTCGATAACGGTGACCCTGAGAGGAGCCCAGTCGAGTAGAGTGGGATCTCTCAGCCAAGACTACGAGGCTGTGACGCCGATTCGCACCCTTGAGCCAAAGGTGTGTCTACTTTAAACATCTAACGGCTACCGATAAGGCCACAATTGACTTCAAACTCTTGATGTGATAAGTGTGGCTTTCTGCTTGTTGATCATGCCATATCAGCTTTTAGTGCTTTTCACAGTGCCCACATTGTTTTCAGTCAAACTCATGGTAATTTGTGTTTTGGAAAGCTTGTGAACATCTTAACTGCTATGGCAACTCCAATGCCATTAACCTTTGTGTTGTCCTCCTCCCGGTTTGACAGTTAATAAAAAATATAGTTCAAATCCTTGGCTGTAATGTTTTTAGCCAACTCAATTCCCACGTATTACCACCAGTTTGACTGTCCTTTTTGGAATCAATAGACCTCATTTACACACAAATATTTTACGAAATTGACACCAGAAAAACACGGATGCTATACATTTCAATAAAACACCCGTAATTCAATGAAAGCATGATCAGTATTTCTTCTAGCTAAGAACATGGAACAATCAATGATATTTTTAATAACCCCTTTTATTTATTTTTTGTGAAGACTATTAAATAATGAATATTTATTAACCTGCTTGATGGTTAACCTTTACCCAATTAAGCGTGGTGTTTTCTGGCGTAAAACCTTTTATTTATTTTTTTAAACAAAAAATTGTTAATGCACATACTGAGATTTGTAAGTATTGACAAATGAACACTCCTTATTCCCTATTGTTTGACATTATGAAACCCTAAAGGTCCAAGTGTGGAAAACTGGTTTGACTTGTGTGTTCAAAAAGTCAAATTTTAGAGGCATACGTATTTTGACGGATATTTATTTTCCATATTTTGATGTTTTAATCATAGAAAGCTATATAAAATGCTGCCATAAGTGCAGAGTGAAAAAGACATTATCCTAATCCATCTAAGGCTGTGTACAAGAAGGAGCTGCGCTTATGAAAATATCCTCCCATTATTACTGAAGAGCTGTATGCACTCTAAAGTCTTTGTGCCAAAGAAGTAAATGTCAAACAGTCCTTTGTCTCTAAGACTTTAATTAAAATAGGCTTATTGTTATATTTTCCGCAGTGTGAGTTAATGAATTCCGCTGTGCCCTTCTTCTTACAGCAGTGAAGGGTTTCCATGTGGCGTTACACCTGAGGTAAGCTGGGGCTCTTCCTGCTGATGAGACTGTTCCCTCCCTGAGATGATGAACACGCCAACCTGCAACTCTCACAACACCTGGCCGTCCTCCAGAGACTCCCTGCGGAGAAGGAGAAGGCCATGCAGTTGCTGTTGGCTGTGGCTGAATGCTGCGTTGCTTAACCTCTATGTACAGCAGAGGGGCGCTGACTCTGTGTCTCCATGCTTCAGTCTGGGCTCTCTTCTTACACACCTCTGACAGCCAGGAGGAAAACCTGATCTCATGTCATCCTCAAGGGAGGACACTTTATCATGTGAGGATAAACGGCAAAGTACCTGGACTTGGACAGTCTTGCTGCTGACTTTACACCTACATCTTGATCAAAAAACCGTTAGCTTTGCTTTATAAGTGTATATTAATGGAACAATTCACCCCCAAAATGATCTTTTGTATATACATTACTCAGCCCCTTTTACATTGAATTCTTAATGAGGATCTATTATGCTTTTTTTTTTAAATATATTTCCTGAACTGTGTTATATAGGTTTAAGAAAAGCAGATATGTGTCTTTGAATTCATAGTAACCTATGGTGAGTAATTGCTAAACAATTAGTAATTGTGTAGGTGGAGTATCGCTTTTAGTATAAATCCTTTTGCCATCATCTCTTTTGCATCTCATTTATCATAGCCAAAGAGAAGTATGGTTAATAGGAAGGTCAGCTTGAACATTTCTGAATATCTCAACATTTGTGAAATCACAAAATGTAAAGTCGGAGGTTCCATATTGTTTATCACAGTAATTACATCATTACACGATTACAGCGGTTCATCATAATAAGAGCTTGTTTGCGCAGCGGTTTTCCTTCACCGTGACAAACAACTTCACCTTATGATGACCTAAAATATGTTAGAGGGAAACATGTACTTTAACTCAAATAAATGTCAGTATTTGTCACAATCATGTGAATGCAGAGGGTACAAAACATGCATTGAGGCCTGGAATTAAAGTTGTAGTAAAAAGCTGCATTACAGGAAAGGTTGTGTATGATAAACACAACATTTACCATCTGCAAAGTATCATAGACAATTTGTTTGAAACAGCAACAGTAAAAAAAAAATGGATGTGTCTCAAAAACACTCGACTAAGTTCCCTGTTTGCTAATCTAAATATTTGGTCCTCTGTGTTCAACACTTGTATTGAGCAGGCTGAGGAACTCTTATTCAAAATATAATGCTCTCACGCATGATAGTTATACTGCCTTGTTTACAGAAACAGCGTAAATACAGCCCACTCATCGACGCTGACATCCTGTCTTAGATTCCACAGAAAAGCTCTCTGATAAGATAAAGAGACAAGTTATATAAGCCAGCTTTGTGTGTAATAGGCTGGGACGGGGAAACTGATGCCAGTCAGAGAACAACGAAGCTGCTGGCAGAGCCTCATCATCCTCATCTTCATAATAATCATCTGCAGCAGTGGAAATTCACACAATCAATCTGAAGTCTCTTCACCACAATCCTGTTATTTTCTACAGGAAGGAGTTCAGAATATGAATACAAATCTGAAATCCTTTTATTTCTCACACAGCAGGACATTTACATTGTTACAGCTAGGGAACTGTGAAGACAAAATAAAAGAGTAGACATTTTAAACAAAGGGGCAAGCACACTTTGATAAACTGAGAAACAAATAAGTACACTTTCGAGGTGGAAAAGATAAGTATGAATACGTTGAACAAATAAAGTGAAGAAATGCACTATGGTGCACTAGATTGAGAAAAAGCTGTTTATTTTCCTAATTATTGAAACAAACAATGTATTTTTCATCATGGTTTTACCTGCATTGTATAGCCTTTTCACTTTGGACCAACAGTCTCTTTGTGTAAATCATTTGGGGCGGCAGGAGCTCACCAGTTTGAGTCCCAGCACTGAACAAAAACACGATGTGTGGACTTCTGGAGAGGGGCCAGTTTACCTTTTGGGCAACTCTCTTTATACATCTATGCTGTGTACTGCTAAAGTGTCCTTGAGCAAGGCACTGAACCCCCAACTGCCCCGCTGGCGTAGAAACATGGCAGCCCCTTTGCTCTGACCGATTTCCATTAAAATGCATGTGTTTTTGCATTTGTGTGTTTCAGGCCTAATGTGTATAGGTCGTGTTTGTTTGTATTTGTAACATATATAAAGATTGCAAAGCTACTGCCTCCCATGGTGGGATGTTATCCTTTCCTGTGAACATCTATTCCACATTTGGTGGCCTCCTGATCATTATTTCCAGAGATACATGTGATTAGGCTGACACGGCCCCCTTCAGAGGAGCCTACATTTTCAATATTTTCGGTTATGGGAAGGTTCCAAACATCAACCTAAACAATTAATTTACAGTAATATATTGCTATAAAACCAATCTATTTAATAAACTAGACATATTAAAGTAAGGAAAAAACATGGCTGTGCTTTGTCCTACCTCGGGTAATGGTATCTTAAAAAACTAAAGCATTAGGGGGTTTGTTAATCTCTACTATTAATAAAGTCTTCTTCGGTATGTTCTGTAAGTCGCCATCAGGTGGTGCTCTAATCACTCAAATGTCCTCCTGACTAATTATTTGATAGCCTGTGCTTGTGAAGCCTCAAATGTCAGGCTCAGTCTGTTTGTTTGTTGTTTGTTTGTGTTGATGTGCTCGCGTGCTATAGTACGAGTGGGCGCTTGCAGTCTATGCGCACGTGCGTAATTAGTGCGTGTTCCTGCTAGGCTGTGTGTGAGCTCTCCTGTGTTAAAAGCGAAAAAGAGAAAGCCAAACAGGGACTTTAAACTTTGATTAAACTGTACAAAAATAGGAAAATAATCTCAAACCTGTCATGTAAGTACAGTTTCATTTTTACTTTTATATTAAAGACAGAAATGAAAGCCACAGGGCCATTTTTGTTTCAACCCCAGCTAAATATGATGATATATTAACTTTGATAGGTTTTAATATTAAATTAAGGTCCATAAACCGAAGATTAAAGAGGCAGCAGAGGGGGGACTATGGCCACATTATTCATACTTCACAAAGAGATAACCAAATGAGTTCCTCAAATGCTCTTCAATGACCCCTGATGGACCGACCAGGGAGCGATAAAGCAGCCCTGGGGCATCGGCCTGTAATGGGGCTGTTCACCGCCCTGCTGCCAGATCATCAAAGTTTCTCCGGCAGCTCTGCTGGAGGAGAGAAATCTCTGCCTGCCCCCAGAGCCAAGAAGACACTCAAGAGAGGCTGGATTTAAAACCCGCCCTCCGGAGGGATCTCGTTTCCCCCAAAAACCTCCCATTTTCTCTCTCACTCACTCTTCTGTCTCTCTCTCTCTTCCCCTCTGTCCCTCTCTCTTCCTTTACCTTTATCCCTCGCCTTTCGCCGTTTCCCCCACCACAATAATGGATCTCACGGCGAGATGTTTGTGTGTCCTCTCCTGTCTCGGCGTGATATTGGTGATCGATTTGGACGCGATTGGTCCGCGCTACTATGAGGAGTCCAGTGCCACATCAGAGGTGATCGACTATAAGGATCCCTGCAAAGCTGGTGAGGTTTTCTCCTTTTTGTGTCCTGTAGTAGCAACGCTGTGTGCTTCACCTTTTATGTGGAGGTAGAAACATGCCACGAATCTGTTTTGTGTGGCTTTGCACAGATCGGCCACACAAACGCTTTTATTGAGAGATGACAGTAGTGGATGTAGTTTTGAAGAAGGCTTCAGAGAACATTATGTGCGTTTGTTTTGTACTGAGAAGCGGAGTTTTTGCAGTTTGAAACATTTGAAGCACACACTGAGTTGCCTCGGATAACCCAGCTCCGAGAGCGGCTGCAAGGCTTGTAAGAGTGAAAATAAAAGCATGACAATACATACCTCCAGAAAAGTTTTGTTCTTACTGAAAAAGTTACAGCCTGCTTTTTTGCGGCAAATGCACTTTTATTTTTTTAATGTGATCATCTGGTTCCTGCTGGCGGTCTGCTGTTTTTTTTTATACTTAGAAAACCATCGCTGTTAGTCAATCGAAGCATTTCTGCACTTTGATTTTATGACTTTTTTTGCTCTCTTTCAGGTTGTTTTTTGTCATTGCAGAAATACTGTTTAGTTTTTTCACCGGCTGTTCACACGGCCACTAAAACAAAGTGGAGGAGGGGAAAGTACAGTGGAGTTTATGCACATAATTCAGTTGTCTGTTGTCTTATGGCCAAATATGTAAATATGTCTGCTTATTTTCTGCTGTGGTGAGACATGCATATTTTTTTCCATAATTTGGCAAATGCATATCTGACTTGTCATTGTAATCTTCCTCTGTGTGTGTGTGTGCATGAGTGTGTGTGTGAACTCACTGTCTTGCCAAATCCCTTTGGGGGAGTTTGAACAGATTGTGTTTTCCATCTGGTGAAAGTATTCAGGTTACAGATACAGAGAGTTGGCTTCACGCAAAATGACCTCTAAAGTGCTAGAAGTGCTTACCGATTTGGCATGTGTCAATTTCTGATGTGGCAGTCGATTATAAAACACAATTGAGTCCTCCAGCTTTACCCGTGTATCTTTCCTCTTCTTCTTCTTTCCCCCTGAGACGAGGAGTACATGTCGAGGGAGATGTAAAGAGTGTGCTCCAGGAGCTTTGTGGCTTTACATAAACATGACAAAGGTCAGGCTGCAGAAGAACTGTGTACAAGTCAGTGAAGATGTTGCTTCCTGTTGTTGCTTCACTGTTCAAGTGGTCATAGCAGATTGTTTTGCTTCACTAGTATGGATTATAACTCATTGACGCAGAAGACTTCAGACTGAAGGGTAAACAAACCAAAGGCCAATGGTCCTGTTAATATTTTAAGAGTTTTTTTTCATTGCGTTTCCAAGAATACCCACTTCACAATCCTCAAGCAGTACTGTTGTTTGTCTTGTTTGTGAGAATGTTATCATTATTAGTAATCCTGTTTTCAGTGTAATTTGGATGGAGTGCCGTTTTGTTTAGGGTTTCCTCTGGGCTCGGCTGCAAACAGGTTGTTGGGGAGACGGTCACAAGTACAAACTCCCACTCTCTTAACCCTCGCTGTCTCCAGCTCGTCCAACACACACCTGCTTTCTCCTTCTACCTACTTCACAGCAACATGTCTCCCCTTTATTCCTCATTCGGTTGAAACACCAGAGATTTTTCACTGTCGTCAACTCCATACTGGTGGATCAGGATTCTTGGATTATCGATTTCCTCTCTTTTACCCATATTTTTCACCCAATCACTGCACTTTTTGAGTCTATTTGATCGCCCTCTGTGGGCTCAGGGTCAGCATTTTTATGTCATGCCGCTTCCGCCCAGGAAAGTGCTTATAGCCGTGTGAAGTTTCAATTGCATTAATGCTCAAATCGGAGTGCATCTCTTGCTTGTATGGCTGTCCTTATGTTACACTGCAGGATTTTAGAACTATTTGTTAACAAGACTTCACATTGTTGTCATATACAGATAATCTGTAATGGTTGGTCAGTTATATAATTGACTAAATGGTGGCAATTTCTGTTAATGTCTCTGATTGTTTCAAATGCAATTCTTAATCTCTTGCCAGATGTGTGCCACACAGTTAAGCAACACAAACCCCCTGATAAATGTTTAAAATTCACAAAGGATTAAAATGTCCTCACTGAATCAGACATGGTTGAAATGTGCATTGATTGAAGCAAGCAGTGCAATAACACTGAAGTAATGCCATCTATTTAGGAAGTTAACCAGTGGAAAATTCCTTAGTTTGCAGAACTCCAAACTTGGCAGCTTTCCAGGAAGTCATTTAAGACTAACCACCCTGTGAGATTAGATCCACTCATTTTCTAAATGAGAAATGGATGGGAAGCAGTCACGCTCATTGTCTACTCTGCTTAAACGATAATCGTGAAAGCAGTGACTAGTTCCACATGAATGTATGCATTCATTTATGAAGCAAACATCTTAATCTACTAATGAGTGCTGTTTAAGCCCATGCTTTTTGCATTGAGCTGCTATGGCCTCAGCTGCAGACAAACCTGAACGCCCCCTCTCCTCCGGTCGCTCTTATGCAAGTGGCTTTCTGGTCTACCTGGCACCCGGCTCTGTCCTGTGACTGGCTCAAACACTTCACTGACTGTGGGTCATTCAGCCAGTGCCAAGGGAAAGCCTGTCTGGAAGTTAGAGGGCAGGCCAGCCACACTTTGCCACAGCAGCACAGGTGAGGAGAGTGCAGGCCTTGGTTATCCAACGCCTCTGAAGAATGTGTCAACAGAGGCTTGTGTTTTTCCTCTCGCCCCGTGATGTCAGGCGTTGACTGTGATTTGGCCATTTGAAATATGGCTGCTGGACTTCTTTTGACAATGTTTCAGAGGATTTACTTTCTCATAAGTCTGTTTCTAATTCGCTTTTGTGCTGGTTACAACTAAAATTACATAGTACATCACTATTTCTCTTAGCAAAGTCCCTTTTTTAGCTTGATACATTGACAGTATGTTGTTAAGATATAAAACAGACATAGACAAGATAGTGTTAATCATTTTTACATGAATTGCCTTCTCTCACAAATGGTTCAAGTTTGTTTTTTATTTGTTTCTCTTGTTTTTATGCTTCTGAAAATGGCGTCTAAGGCCACGTTTACACGGAGAGGAAACGGGTTGTATCCGCTACGGTTCGTCCACACGAGTCCGTAACGGAACCGCGGAAACTGAGCCCTCAAACGATAACGGCTCCCAAGGTGGGTAGATCTGCGGACGAAACACTCTGGGTGGCCAAACGGCTCCGTGTGTACGTCCTATACGATCATTTCCTGATAACGATGACGCCATAGCCCCACCTCTGCTGCTCATCCCCGCGTCACCCGCGTCATTGCTGATGTGTTTCGTCAACAACAACAATGGCGGATCACAGGGTTGCTTTCGTGCTCCAGACGCTACTGACCATGCTACAGATGTTAGTGCACAATCTACAGCTCCTCTACCACAACCATCAGCAACAAGTGGACATGGAGAACTACATGAATACATGTTGCTAAATCCACCACGGAGAATAAACAGAAGGGCAACCAGGCAACCATGGCAACCATGCTCGGGAGGTCTTATTCGCTGCTTTTGGTGTATTTTGTGGCGGAAGTACAACGCCACTACATCGCTTCCAGCGGGACGACCGGTCTCGTGTGGACAGACACGTTTCTTGAGGCGATTCCGTGTGGACGGAAGACTTTTTTGATATCGACTAGAGTTCGTTTTCGTCTCTGTGTAAACGTGGCCTAAAACAGATCCCACTCGTTACCGGCCTCCTGCTCTGGCGATGAGATGGGCTCTCTGTTGACCTTCATGATTGGGCCTTTAAGCAACACTTAAGCAGATGCTTTTCCTTTATCATGGAATACAGGCTGTATAGCCGAGCCCACACTGGGTGTTTTTCTTACATTACAGGCCCCCTGCCTCTCCTCTCTCTGCAGGGTTCAGGTGATTAGGGAGCCAATCTATTGGCACGATCTCGCTGCATTCGTTTGAAAAATATGTTTGTCGTCAGAGCTAAGTAATAACTAATCTTGCATTACATTAATACCAAGTCTGGGTTCGGAGCTACAGTGAAAACAAATGCTTTGGAAGGGCTAATACATTTAATCGAATTAAATGACTCGAATGATGCCCAATTAGCCTTCCATAATAAGCAGTTTAGCAATCACTTTTGCATTTTTCTCGGTAGGTTTTTTCTAAGTAAATCAGCAGTTCTACATCTCTGTTCATCTGGTAGAGATGTTTTTCTGTTCTCTCCACCTCTGGTTAAAAACAAATGGCTTTTATTTATGGAAAGTGTTCCAAAGAGTCTTCTATATTTAGTTAATCCACAAACCCATTTAAACTTTGCTTAGGACATCTGTTCTGAGATATGTCCTCTGCCAGACAGCATGACTATGTGTTAGTCTGCTCTGTAAACCACACATGCAGAACGGGCCAAATGGTCAAAATAAGTTTTTGTCAAAGGTGAAAATCCTTTCCTTGTGGCGATGAATTATTCATCTATACGGAGCAGAAGTGCTGGTGGCATTAAAAGAGACAAACGGCTGGCGAGCTGATGAGTCATTAGAGGTTTGACGGGCAGTCGGTATATCAGTGATCAGCAGCGGGGATGAGCTGGGAAATCCAATCTGCTAATGGGCTTGATGGAGTGTGAAATGTTAAAGGGGAGGCCGTCTCATGCTGGGTGCCCTTTGCAGCTCTCATTTTGTCAATACGATTGGAGCTGTAGTGTGGTGACAGGAACTCTGTCTTGATCTCATCTGCGGCTGTGATGAGTCTTTTATTGGGGAATAATTACTCGAATCGTCAGGCTGTAGCTTGAGACTCCCAAATAATCTCTCCTCTAATCATATACCTTCCTGTCGTAAACTTTTGAAATGATCAGAGTGCAGATAAGTGGAGATTTTTTTTCCCTCCCCTGCCTTGGGGCGCAAATTGCAGTGTAAGGAAATGTCTAGGTAAGCATTTGCTAAAGAAAAAAACAGCTGGTTTTAAAAAAAGGAGAGAGGTATATTACTTGCATAACAACAGGAATGCACGATACAATTCATCTCACTGTAGTTAGGATTATGCATTTCCCTTATTTCTTCCTACTTTATCTCAGTATTTATGTTACACAAACGTTGCTACTCTTTTTTGTACATTTGGAGAAACTTTAGATTCATAGATTAGGATTTGGCACAAAGTGCTAATAGGGAATGAAACCTGAAAGGTGACTAAGTACTTACACTGTCATCAGATGGTAATCACCTTAATGCAATACACTATTGGCCTCCATTTAAATTCAAATGCAGCGTTTGTTTCCAAACACAGGCCGGGAAAGGCGGTGCCACGGTATTGTGATGCATTCCAGGGTTACATATTGGCCGGGCCTTCTCATCCCTCATCAGTAGGTCTTGTATAGGCAAAGGCTGTCTAAACATCTCTCTGCACAGTGAGGAGTAAACCATGGCCTTCTAAATATAGGCTGCTGTTGGTGTCTGTATGGGCTTAGTATTGATGTTTGTGCAGGTTTCAGTGGCAGATGTCGTGGTCTGGTATTCACGGAAGGAGATTTCTGGGAATAATCGTGCAGTGTTTGACACCGCAGAGGTCGAGGCTAGGGCATTACACGAATCAATGGGATTAATTTGATTGAGATCTCATGTGTAATCTGTGCTGATTGATGGGGGCAGTCTGATGAGAAGGATTAGGATGGTTTAGATTAACTAAAACAATTCAATGGATTTGGACCTTATCACATATCAAATTAGTCCAAAGGTCATATATGTCGTTTGTGAAATATAGGCACATCAATCCTTATTTAAACGTAAATGCCCATAAAGTATATCTTCATCATCTTCTTCTTTTCTTCAGTTGTTTTCTCTGATTAAATCTAAACTACAACAGCAGCAAAACACCCTACAACATTACCTAACTATTCTGCATAGATATTCATATTACAGTTGCAGCTGTTGTCATTTAGGTAATGGATAATGTTTGGGTAGATATGCAGCACGGCGTTCTACGGTGATCACTTGCCATCTGCCACATTCACTGGGTTTTAATCTACAGTAAAACACAGGAGTCTCTCCTTGTTTGTACTTTATACCGTCACAGCGCTCTGTCTCTAGATGAGTTATCACCTTTCTCCATAGCCTTTCCTCAATCCCAGCCTGGAGTTGTGTACAAAAGATTCCTTCAAACCATGCGTCTGTGGATAATTAAAGCCAGGAGACAAGGGGATTAATTCACAATCCCTGGGAGTCTTTCCATAAACCTGCAACAGCGTCTCCAGGACGACTGCTGCCCGGGGGAAATGAGTCCTAATGCCGCCGGGCCGTGCATTTGCTCACTTCAATCTCCACTGTTGTCTGAGAACAATGACACTGCGGATTAACCGGCCTGTCTCCGGCACGGTGCTGGAGGATTGGGCAGAAAGCGCAGCCCTCTGTGAACCTCATGGGGGGGGGGGGGGGGAGAAAGCCTTCCCCTCGTTATTCGGTCATGCACATAATACTGCCAATATGGTGCGAGGTGACACTGGAGGTGGAAATCAACATCCCTTAATTGTTGTCTGTCCTTTTAGAGGGAAAAACTGTTTCATATAAATGTTTTTGAATACTTTTTCTCAGTGTTATGACAGCAAACGTAGAATTAGGGACTGCCTGTTCTTTGCAGCGTTCAGCCAGTTCTGGGAATCAAATTAAAAGAGAAAAGTGTCCTTCCGTAGTCAGCATATCCATCCTTTACTGCGCAACATCTGGTAGCTTCCTCTTATCAGTGGTTTTTTGGGCAATAGTTGCAAGTATAAGTGCTGATTGAGTGTGTTTTGCATCTCAGGGATTTTAGTTGTTGTTTTTTGCGAGCACAAATTAGAGGATCCCTTTTGACCTCTGGAATTTAAAGCCGGACTCTGTGCGTGTCCGGACATGCCGGTCGTGACCTACACCTTTTCTTATTGCTGTCATTAGCCTCCTAATCCCAAACACAGTCATTGTGCTGAGCGTCGTCCACATCCTGCAGCGTGGAAGCCTGGCTTGTATCATCTCCAGATTGTTTTAATAATACTCTTCTGGTGCCAAGTTTTCTGTGTCTTTGTTTCTATTGTGCAAATCATCCTTTTCTCTCTTGACTCTTGTCCAACTTTTATAGGACTGCGGGAGATGAAGGATTTTTCCTCAGGATGTTTTTGTTGCATACTAAAAGAAAATATAAAGCCATGAGCACCCTGGAAGCTAAATGAAATAAAGTTGATCTACACATGATTGCTTTGCTTTCACTAGGGGATATCTTTTACAAACCTTTCACAAATAGCCTCAGTAAATCACTCCCATTAACTCTGTTTTATAGTGGTTCTCCTGGCTTTTTACCCCTCTGGGTTGCTCTTCACTCCACCGCAAAACACACATGCAGAAGGCTGTCATTTTCTCTCTGCTCCACATCTGCCTTCCCTATTCAGAGCTGCGGTGTGCACAGAGAGGATGTCTTCTTCCTCTCTCTCCTTCCCCTCTCGTTGTCCTCTCCTGTTCAGACATGGATTACAGTGCCACCCCTTTGCCCTTCTCTCCCCCCTTCTGCTTCTTCCAAAACCCCCATCACCCCCCCCCCCAACTGCATACAAGCCTGGCCATAAATTCTAGAAACGTGCTGGTGTTAAAAGCCTGTAAAAGTGAGCGTCCTGTTTCTGCGGAGAAGACTCCTAGCTTATAGAAATGGGGCATTTAGAATCCAATAAAGCACATACCTCATAAAGTGGTTATTTTTCCCTCTCCTTGGCCTCATTAAGGAGCTATTACTTGTTCAAGGTGCCCCATATTACTCCATCGAGGCAACGTCTTACAGTATCATATCTTCTGTTAACTCTCATTAACTATCCAAGGACGCCAGGCGCACAGTGGTGAATGTAGTTGTTTGGTAACATCTGAACTTACTACGTTAATCATGTTGTCAGCTTTCTGAGTTCATGCTCTCTCTTCATTGCATGAACCTTCCTGACCCATGCGCGAAATGCTGCTTGCTTATATTTCTCATATCCTATAATTTGGAGTCCAGACAAGGCGGCTTTCCTGTTATCCAAACACTTCTATTCCCTCTGCAAGGAAAGGGTAACTAAGAGAGTCAGGAAAGAGTCATGTATATGTTTTTTATTTATGTGTTACACGCTCGAGGCCAGGCCTTACACAATTGACTGGGCCTCCGTGCAGCCGGGTCTGTCTGAGACGCAGGAAAAGCTCGAGGCTACTTGGCGTCTCAGACAGACGCTCCATATTGTGCATCTGCCTTTCAATCCTCTGACATGTGCCATCTCTGTTTTCTTCTGTTTCAGTTGCCTTTCTGGGAGACATTGCTCTTGACGAGGAGGATATGCGAATGTTTAAAGTGGACAGAATAATAGATCTGGCTCAGAGGACCGTCCAGATGGTTAATCACACAGGTAACAACAACAACAAAAACAGATTCAAAGATGACAACATATGGTGATATAATGAAATTGTAACAAAACAAGTGAAACGAACATGGGCCCCTCAAGAAACGTATTTTGTTTCTAAAGGGGCCCTACCAGGGGCGGATCTAGACAAATATTCATGGGGTGGCAAGAGGGTGGCAGGAGATTTTGAGGGGTGGCATCCCCTGGCAGAAGTATATGCTGATTTAATCGCAGTCATATGTTAACTTGGAAAGCCACAATATTTATATTTTAACTCAATAACATAGGTGACATTATTGTGGCACATCAGTAAAGCCTTACATATAAATATATAAGGTGGCAGACATAATTTAATGAATTTTAACTGAACAAAAACTGAATGAGTTTGTCTCACTCTTAGACCAGCAGGGGTACCAAATCTATGCAGACTGCTGCAATAAGTACATTAATTAACTGTCTCATCGATGTTTGTCTGAATGAATATGATACTCTTAACAATCATATTATTCCTATCAGCTGTCAATCACTGTTATGATTCACATATTCATTTATTATTGAATAAACTATATTTTAATGATGAATGTTCCTCAAGATGCTTGCTCACCCTCCTTCAAATTTGAAAGACAAGTAATTATATCATGTATCAAAATTCAAAAGATTCAAAGGAACAGTTCAGCGCCCCACGACTTTACTGCAAACAGTTACAACCTTGACTTTACATCAGAAAGAACAAACATTAAAGTAGTGACTAACTGCATCAGTTAGGGTTAAAAAACGTGTATTCAGCTAAAACATATACATCGCTGCAGTTATTATCCAGTGGAAAGCCCTTACCTACTGGCCTAGTTAAATCAAAGTGGTTACTTTTTTTTTGGCTGGGCAGTGTAGTTTTACACACAAATCTTATTTGACTTTCTCAGGACTTAAAACTGTTTTTTGGGGGCAGACCCCCACAAAGAAAAAAAACATATACACACATACAAGGTAATCATCTTAACAGTTTGTTATGCTCATCGAGTCATCCGTGAGCAGAGCATCAAGTTGGCATGCCTATTGCAGCTGAATGTGGCGATTACCATCTTGTTCAGCAAAACGCCTCACAAACTTATTAAGATCCAAAGCTTTAGTGCGTTTTGATTCAATGCTGAGTACAGCCAGACTTGACAGTCTCTTCTCTGTCATTGTAGACCGCAAATACCTCATTCCTTCCGTCTGCTGGATCCGAATGGTTCTCGTTATGCGCCGTCCCGTTCAAATGAAATCGCCACCAATCATATTTCCAAGCTCGCGCCAGGGCCGGGGGAGGGGTTACAAGGCTCGCGTCTTGTGCTGCATTCACTTGTACTCGGACATTAGAGATTTTCTCTCATAAATGTCCAATGAGCCACAACTTTTCTTTCAAAACAAAGATGCCAACTGGGGTGGCAGCTGGGGTGGCAAGGCTATTTTGTTAGGGTGGCAGTTGCCACCCCGGTAGATCCGCCCCTAGGCCCTACTATGTTCATTATCAGGTTCATATCTATATTTAGTGTCTCTAATGGCGCATTTCCACTGCAGGGCCTCGCTCGGTATGGCTAGGCCTTGTTAGGACTGGCTCACTTTATGCTGCGTTTCCATTACAGTTTAGTAGCTGGGGCAGTAACTATAGTAATGCAGTGTAGGCGGAGCCGTGACGTCATCTTCAATGAGAACCACAGAAAAACAACATCAGCCGTTAGCTGTTAGCACTCAAGCTCACAGCTCCTCATATCTGTTCAGAAACTAGACAAGTTAAACAAGTACAAACCACAGACTGTCTGTGTCATGGTGAATACAGTCGCTGGTTTATTTATGTCTGTATAGGCCGTTGTTGTGAGTGTGGACGGTCGGAGCATATATTGCGTCATTTTGAAACGTGTATTACAATTAAATCACGGTCAAATATGTTCATCTTGTTGTAGTTGTAGCCCCCTTGCCAGCGATTCTCTCTCTAGTTTAGCATACTCAGCCCGACTCAGCCTGGTTGTTGGCCCGGAAAGAACCTCGATTTTATGGGGCCAGAAAAACTGTGAAATAGTACCCGCTAGCCGGAACTACGCCAAGTGGAAACGCAACCAAAAACACTTTACGCTTAAGCGAGCTCCGCGCTGTAGTGGAAATGCGCCATTAGTGTGTGAGAGATAAACTCCGCCTGGAGGGAACTTTGGGATTTTGGCTTTTGCAGACCATTTACAAAAACCTATATATCACACTTCAGGAAAGAGAAAACCCAAAAAGCATAATAGAGCCCCTGAAGGGAAAACACTCTTCCACTGCAGCAGTCCAACCACTCACATCCTCTCAAACTGAGAGCTGGCAGCAGCACCTGTCAGGTAGCAGTTGTGTGTTTATCATAAGCCCTCTTTAAATGTTTAGGCCTTCAATTGGCCTGTTATCACTACACAATGCTACACCTGTATCCCCATGCACCGACGGTAATTGCAAGGCTTTGCCAGGTTATATGTTGTTCTTAAAAATAAAAAGCAGTATTTAAGCTACAGCTGTGAGTCGGGGGCCACCAAATAGTATTCACAATCCTATAAACTGTAGGTGTGTGTGTGATCCAACAAGTGTGTGCATGCTGCTGTTTGCTACTGACGCTGTCAATTTGCTGTGTTTCAGTTAATTGGCATGCTGAGGAAAATAAATGTTTTTTTAGGATTAGAAATACAATGCGGCTCTTCAGAGAAAGATTGATTTATAGAGTACATAGTTATCCCAGAGGCAGGGAGTTAAGAGGAGACACTCATCTCTGAGTATCCGTTGAGCAGGTGAGTCACTGCGCTCCTAATTGTTGTCTGGTGAAGAGGATACTGCTGGGAATGAAAAACACTATCAGTGCGGTTGCATAAAACTGTTCTTTTACAAAGTCATAAATGATATTGGAGCAAATATAACTGCTGACGTCAGCTACTTTAACTCCTCTTAAACCCAATGTTCAAACCATGTCATAGAAAATGGATTTGAGAAAAACCATTTAAAGAATCTTGTGGAGTACATACTATGTTACCATTGAATGACTTGTGTGTGCAGCTTTGTGGTGAAAGATCTAGTTAAAGAATGTGGTTTTAATTGACATTATATGAGGCATTAGCGTCCTTATGACAATGAATTACATAAGTGTCTACTCGTCCGTGTGAGTACTGTTTTGCTATAGTATAACGTGGGCCCCTGTACTTAAATCAAGACTTCTTCACTCACCTTGTAGGCAGGCGAGAAAAAAACATAGGGTGAGTATTTGATAGAGAAAAGGTCATTAAAAAGTATTCCTTAAGATATCACAAAGGACTTTCATCTTCCATAACAAATCAGTACAAAAATACTCTAAGCAAGACAATCATTTTTTTGTATTTTCTACCCACTCTTTCACGATTAGTTCTCAGTGTATGCAAATTACTCAAAAGTGTTCTTTATTGAACAGGCTATCGTATTTCAGGAAACTAGATAAATGAAAAATGAATGTAGACCCTGAACACAGCAGCTACAGGTGTGGTCGCATCTCTTCGCCTAATCCCAAATCTAATCCTTATCTTCAGCCAAGAAAACGCATCAGAAATTAAAAAACATTGGATTTAAAAACCTTTGCTGTCCAAGTTTAATTGAAGGTGGGAGATTTAATCGTCTTATTGTAATTAACTCATCATCCACAAGTTTTCTCTCCCAGCACTCTGTTTTTATCAGTTACTCGAGCAGATTTGGCTGTTATCAGACTTTCCTTCAACACATGCACAAGTGTACGTGCTAATTGATCTCGCCAGGCTGCTAAGATGTACTCTTGCAGACTGAAATTCAACAGAACACATTGTACCATCGAATTTAAACAAGAAAAAAACGGTGCAAACTGTGGCTCGCATGTAAATCAAATTTGGATAGAAAAGCTCGTAGTCGCACAGCTTGCACAAGTTTTGTTTTGGAAAAACAATCCCATGTGCAGGATGTACTCAAACCAGATGTACTTGTCTTTGTTCCTACAGCGAAAGAACAACTTTATTGTGAGAACGACATGTTTTGGCTTTGGCCAGGGGCATCCAAGTTGTTCTTAATACTAAAAGTGTTGCTAGAGATTCACCCTCTTCAAGCTATTTTCCTTTTACATGCACCATGGAAGTAAGGATGTCGTGCCCGAAACCCCTACTCTATCGTTTCTGCATACAACTCATCATTAGATAGAGGTCAACATGTTAATTAATTGTCTTAAAAAACGTTAAATCAAACGTATTAACTTCCGAACCAAGGACATGCATCAATCTGCCTAGGGGGTTCTGCGGATTTTCATTAAATCACATATTTAACCCTAAAGTGACAGACTCAATGCTGTTGGAGGCTTTATGTGGAAATAAAACCTGCAGTGTCCCAGCCCTCTAAAGCAGATCGAAGAAAAATAACATTATCAACAGCACATCACTTTTTATACAATAGTTATATTTATGGCTTAAACTTAGGACTCAACCCAACACACACTTAAAATTCCTGCTCTGCGTGATTTCTAGTTCTCGGCCTTGGTCATCCCTCTTCAGAAGTTATTACTGGCCTTATAAGGAAAGGACTTCTTTTTTAGAGTGGACATATTTTGGTACAGTGATGTAATGAAGCATGCATAATCAAAGACAACATGTACTTCCTACTAAGGTCTCAAATACTCAAAACTAAGAAAATACTATTCTTGGATGTGGTTAAAATGAAAAGAAAACAACATTTTCATGGTGGCCAACTGTATTTCAACATTGCTTTTTTTACTTTTGCTTCAGCATGATTTAACGTCTATGTGTGTTTGGTTAACATTTTAGCTTTATTTAAATAATAAGCACATATCCTTGTGACATCTGGGTCTTTGGTCATTAGTTATTTTATTCTCTGACCCAATGCAAACCCAAATTAATTCCCAGGAACTTTTGCAATAATGCTTTTTGGGTGTTTCCCTTTCCTGTATAAAGGTTTGTGTGAATGGTCTGCAATGCCTAAAACACCTCGATCAGACTCCTTTGTCTTCTTCTGTAACATAATGACATCACTATGTAACACTCTCGCTTATTGGCTAGGGCTCTAACACATTGTACATGATAGGCTAGAGCTTTTTGAACATTAAAGCATGGAGACATGTCACAGTGGAGACACTAAATACACGTATGAACCTGAAAATGAACATAGTAGGGCTCCTTTAAGTACATCAAATAAAATCAACAAACCATTATGTACTTGCCATTAGTTTTTAATATTCTTTGATGCACATTGCAGCTGTTCAAACATCATGTGAGAGTTGGTTTATATCTCGCTAACACCAGATGATTGCAGTTATTTGCTTTAATATAAGTTTTGTAGCATAGTACCATACAGAAGGAGGATTTTGCTACATGTGGATCATTTATGAATGTTTCTTATTATTATCACCAGGTTTTAGGTAGGAGCTTAGTCTCCATGGTTACTCTGCATTTATGAGCCTTGGAGTGACATTAAAGGGATGCAATTAATTTGGAAGAAGAAAGAATTCAGCTTCAATAAAATCCATTTGTGCAAAATTGGAAAAACAATGTTATTTGAACAAAGGGAGTACATTTAATATCCAAAATGAGAAATATTAATTAGACTTTCTATGTGGAGTCAAACCTTGAATAATGTCCTGTAGTTCAAGATAAAAAGTCTAATTGGTGGAACAATCCAAAGCATATTTTCTCTTCATAAAAAGTACATTTGCTCGGACCAAGAGAAGTGATTCATGTTGCGTTGTTTTGTATTTGTGTCTTCTCAGGATCAACCAGTCAGAGTATCCAAAATAGGCAAGGTTCACGCCGCAGGAAAAGGGCGGCGACATCCAGACCTGAACGAGTGTGGCCTGAAGGCGTCATTCCCTATGTCATCAGTGGAAACTTCAGTGGTGAGTAACAAGGGTCATCCTGCCCTCTTTAACATAGCATCTCTTCATGTACATGATGTAAGGCAGTGTTGCTGCAGAATGTAGTAAGCATATATATATATATATATCATCTATTCAAGTCATCTTTTTTAACTGAGACTTATTCCCAGTAACATAAAATGAATAATGAAATTAACTGTTTTAACTTTTTATATAGCGACCTTTAAGCGTCCTGTTGTCTCCGGGTCAAATCTGACCGATTTACTACTTTCATCAATCATAACTTTTTTGTTTTACATTCGATTGCATTAAGGCTTTATGATATCCTTCACAGTAGACATTTGAACATATACAATTGCTGATCACCACTTTCATTGAATTTTGGATGATTTAGTCAACTTTGTAACACCAATGGTGTTCCCGGATCAGATAAAACACACACACACACACACACACACACACACACACACACACATCCTGTAGATGTGTTCCCCCCCTTATGTGCCCATCCCCCCATGTGAATCACACCTGGCACACACACACACACACACACAACAATTTGACACATTTCCCGCTCTTATGTGCCCATCCCCCCACATGGCTCACACCTGGCACACGCAATACATGTTCAGTGTCTATTCTTTGTATATTTATTGCAGTTTTTCATGTATACCAGTAGTCTGATACAATATTTAAAGTTTGAAAGGGTGTTAAATGAAATTTGGTGATGATTAATGGATTTTGTGTTAATGTATTAGCAGTTAAAACAGGACCGGTGAAATTTGACTGCGAACACCAAAGTAAGGGGGAGAAAACGAACACAACAGGAGGGTTAAAACAATGCATATGATGGGAGCAGTGCTGGATAGATATTGGACAATATGAAAATTTAAAGTAACAATTCCCTTCGCTGATCTTAGCGTATCCCGTAATCATCAACATATTCTTAAAACTGTTAAAATGACAGTCAAACATAATTTAATCTTCATTTGTATTGCATCCTTTATAGTGAATAAAATACATTAAAAGTATCTTATATAAGCTAATCATGATATTTGAAGTCCCCCACAAATAAAGGCTAAATAAATGTTTTTTATCAACTTTTTTTGGAGTGTTTTTTTTTACCACAATCCATGATATAATCCCATATCCTTTCATCCCTATTGCTCGGTGATGTTTTAAAGAGAGAGATCGAGAGAGAGAGAGAGATCGATCTCGAGAGAGAGATCTCTCTCTCTCGAGAGAGATCATTGTTGTTAGCTTCTGGTGCTAGCGTGCTACGCTAACGGATATAAGGAGTTTTTTTTCAACACAAAGTGGAGGAGAGTCCTCTCCTGTCAGACTGAGAGACTCCGTGAGCTAAAGGACTCTCTCAGTGGGTCTCAAATGTTTTGGTCACGATTAATGTAAACAATTATTTCCGTGGCACACGTTTATATGATCATTATAGTTATAAAAAAATAAGAGTATAAATGAAAAACAGGTATGAAATACTATATGACAGTAAAACAAGAATAAAGTTTCAAAGGGTGATTTGTAAAATATCCATAAAGAAAAAGTAAATCTGTTTTACAGTTCTGTTTCAAATGGGTGTTGAGAGAGGTATCCATAGATCTCTTCATTTTGCTCTCAAAGTGCACCAGATTGATGCATTTAACTTCAATATTTAAAAATAAATCGTCCCGGGGGAGCTTGCCCTCGGACCCCCCTATGTGAGGTCTACACACCACCTATGAAAATAGCACTTTACCCCTGCTTACACCTATATGCCGTGAGCTGATTATCGAGCCTTCATTGTAACAGTCGCAGGTACACTGTGTATATGCGTGGGGATTGTTGCAGTAGAAAATTCAACTGTAGCGCCCGGTACATTAATGGGAAACCCTAAATGTTTGAGCACCCTCTATGAAACGTCAAGCTACCCCACAGCACCCCCAAAATAAATCTCTGGCGCCGCCACTGAGCCTGACTATTTGTATTGGGGGGGGCCCGACTTTTTTTTTTCTCCAAAGGGGGGGCCTGACAGAAAAAGTTTGAGAACCACTGTTTTAAAGCAAAGTACATGGTGCAATTTCTAAATGATAAAAACAAGATTAGGACACAACTGACGAGGTCTACCTTGTGATGTCCCATGTCTTAATTTCCAGGAGCAGACTGTCTAATCTCAGGTCTTAAAGCTGTTTCCGGATGCTTCTATTCATCCTTCCTTTTTCTATAAAATGTGTGAGTGAGCTTTGGTCAGCTCCACTGATCCGTCCCCTCTCTGTCTTTTGTTTTCAGGCAGCCAGCGGGCCATTTTCCGCCAAGCCATGCGTCACTGGGAGAAGCACACCTGTGTGACCTTTGTCGAGAGGACGCAGGAGGAGAGCTATATTGTCTTCACCTACCGACCATGTGGGTGAGTCAGTGGGGTTTGAAGCTCCCGCATGAAGGAACCAAACAATGGTCAGCCTCTGTTTAGCCTTCGTTATCTACGGCTAATTATTTAGCGCCCCGATTAATTTTCCTTGCTTCCTGCTCTGCAGCCTTTCACCATTGTTTATCCTCTCCGACCACAGTCTCTGTGTGAGTTGTTATTTCAACCCCCTGCCAGTCCTGGGAGAAGAGGTCATTCAGTGGCCAGGAATGTTTCCTGTGCGCTGCATCAGTCACTGCACACTTGTGTCAAACACGGTGTTCAGAAGTGCATCCAAGGGAGAGACTTCCTGCATCACACTGTGTACTGCACTCCACTGAAGTTAGACTCAATGTCCACTCAGCGTTTCTTCTCTCTAACTGATACTCAGGGGAAAGTGCTGTTTGTGGCTCTTGTAGTTGCTAAGCGACGATTGACAACCTGTTTGCGGCGTTCAGTGCTCTTTTATTTAGCGATTACATATCTTCAAATGAAAGCACTTCTGCTGGTAAGACAAACCAATGCAACCCATTCATTTTGAAGGAAAAAGAGAAGTATTAAGATAGGTTCCCAGAAGCCTCAAATGTTCCCAGACCCTCATGTTTTAACCTCACACAGAAATGAACCACAAGCTGGAGTCATTATGTCATTACACACAATGTACCTCTCCCACTGATATGTATCATTCAACAGAGACGGCTTAACAGAAAGCGGATGTAGCTCATGAAAGCAAGCTTTTCCCAGCCAGCAGTTGATAGCCATTTTTAGCCCGGTGACTGGCCTCAGGGGCAACAGGGATGACATTATCCACGCAGGCGGCAGTGGTTAGCAGTGGGAACGCTTGACTCCGCTGCATATTCAGAAGGCCCCCATCTGTCCTGTGCAAAGTTCAAGGCGTATCTCAGGAGAGCCTGGCCTGGCTCTCAGTAATTAGAGAGTGGCTGTCTGGCCCACAGGACACGATGTGTGTGCCCGTCCTCCCAGACTCCCACACTGAAGCTTTCATGTCCCGCTGCGACGGAGCGCTGCAGCCCGCCAGCTCCCACCGCCGCTCAGCGTTAGCACTGGCAGGCGGATGAATGAATGTCACTGCTGTGTGTGTGTGTGTGTGTGTGTGGATGACGGGCCTCCTCGTGCAGCTCTCTTGTAAAACAGAGAGAGGTTGTTGATATAATGTTGTTCTCATTAAAAGCTCCAATAAAAATGTACAAATTGTTGAAATATAGGAGCTAGTAAGTAAACGTTATAGAGCCATAAATCTTTCCTCATCTTCTCCCCCCGCCGCGTGTTTTTTTAGTTTACTAAAACATAACGTCTAGTCACTATATTTGGCATTGTTAACACTGCCTCTTTGTGTGTGTGTGTGCTGATTCATAGGTGCTGCTCCTATGTGGGTCGTCGCGGAGGGGGTCCTCAGGCCATATCCATCGGGAAAAACTGTGACAAGTTCGGCATTGTGGTGCACGAGTTGGGTCACGTGATCGGATTCTGGCACGAACACACGCGGCCCGACAGGGATGAACACGTCAGCATTATCAGGGACAACATCCAACCAGGTAAGAGTCTCAACCATCCCACAGCAATAATGTTGGAAAGATGCAGTAAGAGACGATAAATAATAAAGGTAACACATTTGCACACAAACCTGGCCTAAGGTAATAGAGTATACACAAATCCTCCTTGGAAAGTGTTTATAGATTTGCTCAACAGCATATAAACAGCTCATTATGATAGTCAGTATCCAGGCCAGTTTTTTTAACACCAATGTCTGTTAAAAGGATCACATTTTCAATCTTTTTAATATAAATCGGGTGTGTTTGAAGCCCTATTGCATGACTATTTTCTCTGAAAGCACCTTTGACATACATACATACATAAGGTTACACAGCATGACTCGGCATCAAATTTCAACTTTTCCTATTTTTCCTCTCACAGGACAAGAGTATAACTTTCTGAAGATGGAGCCGGGGGAGGTGGACTCTTTGGGAGAAGACTATGACTTTGACAGCATCATGCACTATGCCAGGAATACATTCTCCAGGTAGGAGTCAGGCCAAGTTCCCCTTCTTACGGCCCAGACATGAAAACTAGTCGAGTCCGGCCAAGCTGTTTCCCGCACTGCTGTAACCTTTTAACCTATTATCTCTGTTTTCCATTTCGGCCATTAGGGTGTTTTTTATGACCATATAGATCTGTAATGCACCGGGTCTGTGTCAATGGGCTGCTGCTGAGTAATGTGGCAGGATTCCCAAAGAGAAGAAGAAACGCTTAAATATCTCCAATAATAAATCACAAAAAGCAATGTAGCCTGAGGACAAGAAAAGTTCAGAGAAGACTCTCTGTTCTTTGAACGTCTGTTTTGGATCTGAATTGTCTTACTGTGTTAAATTCAAAGAGATACAACATCGTTTTTTTGGGAGAAAGTGGGTCTTCAGTGGAGATTTAAAAAGTAGGTACAACAAAAAACTCAGTTTTATACTAAGCACACTTCTTTTCTCTTAGCTTTTTTTGGCTGGCCTTTTTTCAACAATTGTTGCTCACATTCTATGGGGCCTTGGGGAGACTGTAGGAGCGCTAATGTGATTTATTCAATGTTTGGATTAAATTGCGTATTGCTGTAATGGAAATACTGAGGGTCACAATATAATACATGTGCATGAAGTAAGACTTAGCACGAAATCTGACGTG
The DNA here is from genome assembly GCF_902827165.1 of Trematomus bernacchii. Lineage (NCBI taxonomy): Eukaryota > Metazoa > Chordata > Actinopteri > Perciformes > Nototheniidae > Trematomus > Trematomus bernacchii. The sequence continues at coordinate 2,070,968 of NW_022987771.1, forward strand.
TTTGGGTCCATTTGGCTCCTTTCAAATCCAGAGTGAATTAAATTAGACCCATAAGATTCAATAGCTGAGCTCTTACTTCATAGGCTTTGACCTTTTTTTGGCACCCTCAACAACTTTATCTACACTTTTAAGGTCACTACTTCTCCCGCGTTAGCAGCTCTGATCTGTTTTTTTAGGTTTTTGAGAAATTTGTGTTTTTGATCATTTCAGTGTTTTAGTAAAAGCCAAGTCTTCATACCATAGTGAAAGTGTTCTTCGGTTATGTGCCAGCTCTTTCCCACAGCCTGTTCAAATTAAGGCTCCTCTCCCTGATTCCTGCTGCTTTTCGAGCAGCAGCCTCAATAAAGCAGCACGGTCCTGGGGCTGAGCGAGCCCAGCAACAGTAGCTCTGCTTCATCATGACAACATGTCTTTGTGCCACTTTCAAGGCTATGTGAAGCTTCTTGTAAAAGTTGTGCCTTCACACCATGAAGCACCTCATTATGCTACTGAAGGCTCTTTGAAGAGGCCATGGTGATTAGTAGCATGATGTCCACCATAGGCAGGGACTCAGAGATTCATTACCTATGCCTGCTGCAAAGCCTTTCAGCACCTTCATAGCACTCAGGTGTTATAATACATGCCATGCTACTGAATGTGGTTTGCACTCCAAGCACAATTTAGGTCTACCACTAATAATCACCTACACATGGTAAGGAATGCAGTAGTGGGCATTTTTATTGTCTGCATTAATGTTCCCTTTGTGTTTTCCCATATGAAGGAAAGGCTCTGCTAACGTTTAATGCTCCCCAGGCTCAGCAAATAAAACCACATGACTCCAAACTTCTGTATCTTAGACTTTGGACAATTGGTAAATACCTGATAAAAATGGCTAAAATATTCAAACCAGATGAAAGCGCATTGAGTTTTGAATTAGTGGGAACATGTTGCCCTAGAGAAAGTCCTGTTTGTAAAAGGGGAACTGTAAATATCTAACCCTTACTTAACACTTAATTTTCTTTCCTTACTCCCTGTCAGATGCTACAGGAAGCTTTTCCAGATGTTGTGCTGTCATTCAGCACGGCACAGGGCTGTTTCGGCGAGGAAAGATGTTACTAGAAAAAGCCTCATGACGAATACTGGTCAGTCTGGGCTCTTACTCTAGTCATCTTAGGCTGTGGTTGATTTAAAGTCTAATTTACCAGCTGGGTGACTGCACAGCCAAAATAGACCTCTTGGGGGAAGTTGATTCATATTCTGAGTCATCATTGTAAATACACATGCATCGCCACGCTCACTGCAAAGTGCCTTCCTGACAACCTGTCCATGTACATTAAATTATTTCGCAAGTTGTGACAGCCGAGCTTTACATAGAGCCGTGTAAATATTATGGTTACCTCCTGCTGCCATGTACAGGATATGACAGTTTTGTGTAAGAAAACTGCATTTTTTCCACCCTTCCTCTATCGCTTAGATAAACACATGTGGGAACCTTTTGGACAGCTGCAGGTCACTTCAACTTTGCAAAGGTCTACCTATAGCAGGAGTGGTTTTGACAGCTTTTACTAAGCAAGAGTGGGTGCCATGTGATCCAGACTAAGCAAAACTGAGGTTACCCAGACTAAGATCATTACTACCATACTAAGCTTTGAGAACAAGGTGTTGGCTGTCACTTTGGACTTACATGTGTCCTCTATATATATTTTTTTTCCCTACAACCAGCTCTCCCATGCCCTGTGTTACTCTCTGAGTGTATGGGCCTCTTCTCAAGTAAACGGCCATGCTCTTGCAGCAAACAGATTCTGGGAAGCAGAGAGGGAATCTTTGTGTAAACGTAAGCTCAGCTGGGTGGAGGCCAATGTACAGAAATGCCTGTCGGGCCCCGTGCATCCAAACTGAAGGTAGAGAGTGCACTTAAAGCTGAAATATGGCACGGCCTTTCTTGTTTGGTTTGTCTTTGTTCGGGGAAAACAGGAAAATGAGGGACCGTAAAGTTATAGCATAACATCTGGTATGATATGATGATATAACATGAGACATATTTTCCCAAACCTTTTCTTTAGTTCATACCAAAAACAACTTTTTCTCCAGTGTGGGCTTTGAGGTCTACATGATCATTTTGTGACTTCCTCTGCAGCTGATAACTAGTATTATTTTTTTAGAAAAGAAGGGAAAAAGTTGTTTTTAGAGGACGGTTTTATCTTCCTTCAGCTCAGCACTTTGAAACAGGATATGTTTGCTATCACTCTCATGGTCACGAATGGACTCATGACCCTCTACATTTTGGGTATGCACAACTGCTCTCTGCACAAAGGAGCAGCCCTGTTTATATCGGGTAATTCCCACATGTTCTGTTTTCACTCCTACTCTGGAGTCCTAATTCGTGGAAGTGTGTTGATCAATAAGACTGTTTAGACTGAGAGAGAAATGGCTGCCATTGCTGGGGAATGTTCACAGAGCTGTATAAGCAGACAAGGGGCTCCTGTTAGCTTTTCACAAGTCATTCCAAGCACTTTTTCTGAGCGCTGATTGGCTGATCTACCTGGGCCAGTGTCTCCCTTTGTTACCCCATTATTAGCCAGTGTGTTTGCTCGGTGTTTTACAGTAAATCACCGTGGGAAGCCAGGGCCTTTGCCTCGGGTGTTGTTCTGAAGATTTCATGGCGTGTCTTGATGTTTTGCTGTGTCTCCAGGGGACAAGCAGGACTGATCCCCGTGCTTTTTGTGTGGGGTGTGTTACCCGACCCACAACCCGGCCTGCCCCCTCTTTCGCTTCCGAGATATTTTTTCAGGGTTGACGTATGGAGCGGTGCCAACTCAAATAGAGACCTGCCAGTGTGCCCTTTGTCTGCTCTGACACCGGCTGGAGTGGCGTTTTTTTCACCGGCAGCCAGCATACGGGCTCCTGGAAGCTCACAGACGGACGTGCAGGCAGAATCTAAACTGTTAGCTCAGGCTGCTCTGTTTGCACATGCCTGGCGTTGATAGGCATGTCACCATGGGAACGGCCGGGGAGCCAGGCCGTTGCTCGCCAATACTTGGAGAAAAATGGAGATGATAAACTAGCAATGTGTCATGTGAGACAGCACAGTGTGGAAAGAGTTTGTTCTGTTCTTACTGTTCTGCCATTTTTCTCCTGAAAAGCTACAAAGAAACTTTACCTGATGGATTTATAAGTCCTTTCACATCTGTTAAGTTTTGTTTTGGAGAAAGGCTTAAGTTTTTAGTTTGGGTCCATCTGTAAGGCAGACGCGTGTGAAGAATGATGTCAGTGTTCACCTCAGAAACCGAGCGTGACCCCGACTTTAAAGGAAAGCTTTGATAAGTGACTGCAACTGTCCATATATTGCCTTTCAGCAAGAAGTGATCATATCTGAAGAATCGGAAAGTAAACAACATTGATTTAAAATGAAACACGTTCACTTTTACAATCATATCAACATGTTGGTGGGAGAAAAAGGACCATGTGGCAATAAAAAAAGATTCAAAATGATAAATCTTTCCGTTTTAAAGAGGTCCTATTATGCTTTTCAGGGTTTTTCCTTTCCTGTAGTGTGTTATATAGGTTTTATACATCTCCAAGCGGTTGACGAATCACAACAGTGGCGTCCAGCTAACCAATCAGTGTCTCTGGCCTCTGGTTTCAGACAGAGGGTGAAAAGAGGTGCTTTTTGAACCTTAAAGTCACAGTGGAGGCACAACATACAAATCTGAATCTGAAAATGAGCATAATAGGGCCCCATTAAAATAACATCACTGGTCTAATGTACCTCATTAAAAATGGCTGATGGGTCAAGTAGAAAATGCATCGACCAGCTCCTGATTGGTTATTTGTTATAAGAGTGTTTATTCATAGATAAGAAGTTTGCTAATGTGCCACATCTTTTATTATTTTCGTTTTATTAGAGTACAAGCAGGAGACAGGATCATGGTAATACTCACACATAGGTGTGGGTGTGCGTGCTGAAAAGCTTCATGCTGTCCAATTTAACTGCTGCCACATCTCATCACAATCAGTCTTTTAGTAAGATTTCATTAGATGTGGGTTTTGCATCAGACATCTGAAATGCATTGAGACATTTTATAGTAGAAAAATGCACACTTTTGTTCCTATTGTCAAGGGTTACATGAAACATAATGTCTCTGTGTCCCCTCTTGTCTGTCTGCTGGATTTGCTAAACAAAACAACCACATTTATTTTGGCTGATCCACACTGGAAGTACCCACATTCATTGTTGTTTTTAGATGTCTCGATCCTTTAGAAACCCTTAATAATAATGTTGACAGTGATTGCGCTATCTGATGGTAAGTCACTTAATCCTCAGGCGAACATGTTTTGTGGCGTGCGTGTATGTTGGACTAGTCATCAGGATGTGTGCATGCCGTCTGGGTTTCATGCGACATTAACCTTGGTCTCTCCTGCTGAATTACAGAGGCATCTTCCTGGACACCATCCTGCCACGCTACGATGTGAACGGAGTGCGACCACCCATTGGCCAGAGAACCAGACTGAGCAAAGGGGATATCATACAGGCACGCAAACTCTACAAATGCTCCAGTAAGACCAAAATGACAGATGCTGTCTGCTATGGGTTTTTCCTGTCTATTTTTGCATGTGTGTGTAACATAGAGCTGAAGAGAGGTCTGCCGCACCTCCTGTTTTCACTCGATTCAGCTCATAGCCGAGCATCGTCTCTTGATGTGGCGTCAGTCCTTGGCTACAGCGTCCGAAAGTCCTAAGCTGGGAGGAGTGTAAACGCTACCCAAGGACAGGAAGTTTGTCATCACTCTTTCCCAGATAAACGCAAAAGAACAGCTGTTTCTCAAGAAGACAATGACGACAACAATTTTCGGGAACACTCATGTGCGCACATCACAGCATGTGAAATGTGAACTAAAAGACTATACTAAGAGTTACATAAGCTTGGTACTTTACAAAACCACTCACTTTGTTTATAATTACAGGGGAGAGAGGATTTAATGCTGTTGAAGTAAATAGGGTTTATGGCATTAACAGATGTACATTGAGATCAGCTTGCTGCTGAATAGATTTGATGACGGACAGTTAATTGTAAGCCAGGCGAGGATAGCTAGCCTCACATTAAAGCTCCTTAAATAAGCATAGTCATGGTCACCGGAGCTGGACCAGCATATGTGGTTTTAGTGAGGAATTTTTAAATGGAACATTGGAAGCGTTCTGTCTCTTTCTTCACGACAATTTCTGTCTTGTGAGGAAGAAACTGACTGGATGAGGTGACGCACGCTGCGGGGGACGAGGTGGTGAGTCTCCACATGTTCTTGGAAAATAAAAAATCCTTAAAGAACCACAGATCTGCCATTCATGAAGCATTCCTGGGTGCGTTTGTCATCCCCGGTGTGTGCCTGGAAGCTTATGAAGGGTTTAGTACCGGCGAACCTCTGCCAAGCATTATTACACACAACCCTGGGCTGAGGGCTCTTCATGTTATTGCTTACACACAGTCCTCAAGGGAAGTGATAGATGAGAACAATTGGAGATGTTTTCCTTACTCCTTCATAACACCCCCTCGAGGTAAAGATAACACAGAGTTATAATGAATGCATACATTTATCTCAAAATGGAAAGCAGAAGATGCAATCTACTCTCTGTTATTTCCTCTCCGTCTTAATCAAATGTGTCTCTCCCTCACTTGGCATCAGCCTCCCTCAGCAGATCCACGAGGCTGTACCTGGTGTCTGGGATCAGTCCTCGCACACTTGCACACTTAAAGGGGCCATATTTTGCAAATGTTTTGCTTCATATTTGTATATAATTCTTGTACTGTGACATGTTCACAAAGCTCTTTATCTTTCTCATACTGCCTGTGCTGCGCACCTCTTTTCACCCTCTGTCTGAAACCAGAGCCCAGTCTGCTCTGATTGGTTAGCTGGACGGCTCTGTTGTGATTGGCCAACCGCTATGTCAAAGTCGCATCACCCCCACTCTCTTCAACCTCCACTGGCTCCCGGTCAAGTCCCACATCACTTACAAACTCCTCCTCCTCACCTCACAAGTCCCTCCATGCCCTCTCCCCTCACTACCTCACAGATCTCCCCCACCCTTACATCCCGTCCCGCACCCTTCGATCCTCAGACTCTGGCCTGCTCTCCATTCCACCTTCACGCCTCCGCACCTTCGGGGACCGTGCCTTCAGTGTCGCTGCCCCCACCCTCTGGAACTCCCTCCCTGCAGAAATCCGCAACGCCCCTTCTCTCAACATCTTCACATCAACCCTTAAAACTCATCTGTTCAACATCGCCTTCCAACAATAACTCACATTTCTCCCCCCCCCCCCCCCCACTTACACTTCCATTTCTGCCCCCTGTTTTATGTTTATGTTTTATGTCTTGTCCTTGTATGTTTCTTTGTAAAGCGACCTTGAGGTTATGAAAGGCGCTATATCAATTCAAGTTATTATTATTTATTATTATTTAAGTCAACTTTATTGTCAATCTTTCAGTTTGTGTGTACAGACAGAGATCAAAATACCGTTTCCCACAATCCCGAATAGAAAAATACAAATATATATATATAAAAATATGTATAAAATATGTATATCATATATATATATACCCAATCAACAGACACATGTATACATATACACACATTAAGACATAAATAAAAGCACAACAATCAATGTCCTGCCCCTTAGCCTATCACGTACAATGTGATGGAGCGCTGGCCAATAGAAGCACCAGAGTTATATAGTAATGTATTTATGGTACGGAAGTTAACAAAGGAGTCCAATAGAGGTGTTTCAGGCAGGGGGGGGAGTGTGTGGGAGAGAAACTCCCCCTGGAGGAAACTTTGGGATGTTAGCCTGTGCAGACCATTTACATGCACACAAACCTATATAACACACTACAGGAGAGAACAAACCCAAACAAACATAATAGGGCCCCTTTAATTTGTGCCAGTCAAACTAAGGGTGGTTTTTCACAATGTGTTCATAATGCATCACATCCTCCAGAAGGCTCAGTTATTTATAGTGGGCCAGGTTTATTTTCAGAGGATGCTCAGAGAAAGTGTCTCACACTCTATTCCTTTGTGTGATCATCATCTGGAGTCGGGGGGGAGGGGTGAGGTGCGGGGTTGTGGGCGAATATTATCAGCAGATGTGCCTTTGAACATTAAAGCGCTGCCCTTTACTTCACATTGGCTGTTTTATAATTCCAGCATCTGTCTCTGCAGCGGGGGGATTCTCCTCAGAGCTGATGTGTGTGTATAACTTGAATTAGTGGATTAGGTGTTATCAGGCAGAGACTAATTGGCAGCACATCATGCTCACGGCTCAGGCCTAATGTGTGTGTTTGTGTGTGTGTTTGTGCACAGGATGTGGGGACAGTCTGCAGGAAAGCAGTGGGAACTTCTCCTCTCCTGGCTTCCCCAATGGATACTCAGCCTACATGCACTGCATCTGGAGAATATCAGTCACACCGGGGGAGAAGGTATGAGCATATGGAAAGATCCACTTTGAGATGCCAGAAAACAAGCTTCACTGTCTGTTTTTACACTGATGTGCTGTACTTCTTATTTATATGAAACGTGTCCGTAATCACGCTCTCTTTGTTCTTTTCTAGATCATTCTCAACTTCACCTCCATGGATCTGTACAGGAGCCACTTGTGTTGGTACGACCATGTGGAAATTCGAGATGGATACTGGAGGAAGGCGCCTCTCAAAGGTCAGTTTCAACTAGAGAAGGCTGTATGTGGGCTGCAATCATGAATCATGATTCATGATTCATTTGATTATCCGATGAAACATTTCTGGACCAGAAAAAGGTGACATCTCCAAATGTCTTTGACAAAAATGAATATGCAATCCCAAATAAAAAATGGTTACGGTAGTGATGGCAAGTTTCAAACAAGTGTTCAAAGAAACAAAAACATTATTTGCAGAAGTCAGAAGTACATTCAGTAAATGAATTAGCTAATTGTTTAGTTCTTGTCCAATTCTATGTTTTTCAATTATGTCTTTGAATTCCTCTAGTACACTTTCACCTGTGTGTTAAGGTTTTTATAATGTATTGTTTTAAGTAATCAAATCTTGGTTCCTCGGGGTGTTCTCACCTGTGACTCAGGTCGTTTCTGTGGGGATAAACTGCCGGAGTCAATCATCTCCACCGACAGCCGCCTGTGGATTGAGTTTCGCAGCAGCAGTAACTGGGTTGGGAAAGGTTTCTCCGCCGTTTATGAGGGTAAGCACCCATTCCCCGACCCCGCTGCACCCCATCCCCGCATGCCGCTCAGCTGAGTGAACGCATGGCCGGTCACACATCCAACAATGTGCCTGGAGGCTGCAGCAGTCATATCCAGTTTTTGGCTCCCCTGCTGCTGATGTGGCAGGCACTTTACGCTGCATTAATCAGATTTTGGGCGGCCTTCACACTCGGCTCCATTGTTTCCAGACCGTGCAAAGTGACTGTGTGTGTGTGTGTGTGTGTGTGTGTGTCTGGGAGGCATCTCAGCTATTCCTCATTGCATAAATCAGAAACGGAGCACACGTTTTTATCTTCAGAGGCATGTGCTGATCATACTGCTATAGAGGGAGCGCAGTATTGTTTTTTATATTGTTTTTATTGTCACATGCAGCCATCTGCGGAGGGGAGGTGAAGAAAGACAGCGGCCAGATCCAATCCCCCAACTACCCTGATGACTACAGGCCGAACAAAGTGTGTGTGTGGAAGATAACTGTAGCGCAGGGCTACCATGTAGGCCTCACCTTCCAGTCTTTTGAGGTAAGACCCCAGTACTTTGTCATTTATTAGTACAATTGTTGAGTTTTATGACTGATTTGGAGATGTTGTTGTTGTTGTTGTTGTTGTCAAACCCCAGATTGAGAGACATGACAGTTGTGCCTATGACTACCTGGAAGTGCGCGATGGGAACTCTGAAAACAGCCCCCTGTTGGGACGCTTCTGTGGCTACGACAAGCCAGATGACATCAAAACCAGCTCCAACCAGCTGTGGATGAAATTTGTTTCAGATGGCTCCGTCAACAAGGCCGGCTTTGCTGCCAATTTCTTCAAAGGTCAGAGGTCAAGGGTTGTAAATTCTCAAGAAAGAAAGTCGACATCTGTTTAATCTGACATGTTACAGCAATCGCTCCTTGTGTCTCGTTATCTTTTTAAAACATTTTGTCCGTTTTTATCAGATAATTTTTCTGGGTTCTGTGGGACCCTCTGTGCCTGCGGTTGTTTTGAGGGGTTTCTCCTGTAAGCCAGCGAGCCAGGGGGCCAGCAGAAAGGATCCTAAACATAACTTTGTGTTTTCAGAGATGGATGAGTGCTCCAAGCCGGACAACGGTCGCTGTGAGCAACGCTGTGTCAACACACTGGGCAGCTACAAGTGCGCCTGCGACCCAGGCTATGAGCTGGCTGCTGACAAGCGCAGCTGCGAGGGTAAGTACAGGGAGAAAAGTCACCATGTAATTTACATGCTAAATAACTTTACACAGTTAGCCACCCAAATACAATAAGTACAGTCACTCTAAAGCCAGAACCAGATGCCAACAGTGATGTATGTGCTGGCCGGGCACTACCTTTGTAAAGTATTGAGTCATAACAATGCAAGCGTTATTTTTATCTCAAATGATATGTTGTCATTTAAGACCTAAATGCTAGTGTACAAGCTGGACCAAATCTGGTTGACCTCTGTCCTGCAGCTCCTTCCTTTAAAGTCAGCTGTCACAACAGTTATGCTATGAACGGCAATATTTCATTTTTATGTTTTGTTTTTTGTAAAAAGTATTGAACTGTAACAATTGAAGACAAGCAAATTAAATTGAAATAAATCATGGATAAGATTTTACAAGAAAGATTTAATGAAGTTTGTTATATGCATTAGTTTGAAATGGTGGAACGAGCTCCCTTTTGACATCAGGACAGTAGAAAACATGTACTTCTTTCATCACACTATAAAAAAACCTCCTGTTTCGCTTGCACCTTGTTCATTTAAAGTGGACCTATCATGCTATATTTGAATAATATAGTGTAGGACCATACCTATATAAGGCATATTTATATTTTTCAAAATACCAAACAGATCATGCATTTTAGCCATGCCTCATTTTGCTCAATTTGAATTTTTTTATCCCTGTTTTAGCAAGGGCAGATTCAGTGAGAACAGCACCATCTACAGGCCTGGCATATGTACTACAGTGTCTCCAGCGCTTTCGAATGGCAATGGCCGTGGCTGTCTCCTCCTGATTGGTGGAGTTGGCCCAATAGCCGTAGCGCCACTGTCCTGACGTCAGGACAGTGTTCAAATCTGGATCAGTTTTTATCAGATCCGTTGCAGCCCCTTTTTTAGAGATTTGGGTATGGAGGAAAATAGAGAGGGTTGTGTTTTCTGACACTTGGTGAGTTCCCTGGAACACCGGGGACACATATTCATGTATAAAAGACGTACAAAAGTGCATTTTGCATGATAGGTTCCCTTTAATAAATAAATAAAATGTTGAGCACTTAATGAGTTTAGCCAATTTGAAACTAATTCACCAGCACTTTGATTATTTGAAGTGAATATATTTGCATTTTTCTATCTCTATGATTTATGCTCTTATTGTAAGTCGCTTTGGATAAAATCATCAGCTAAATGAAGTGTAATGTAATATTATTGAATAATGCAATGTAATTGTTACAAATTAAATGTTATTTGCACACAAACCTCCATAAAGCTTTACAAAGTTAAGGTGTATGACTAAACATTTGTATTTCTAAATAAATGTAATTGCAACTAAAAGGGCAGTGTGCAAAAATCCTCTTATCTCTTTGCTTTGGACATTTCCTCCTACGCACCTGTCTGCAAGAAATTGAAGGAGTCCATCAGCCTCAACAATCCAAACCTTTATTATCCCAGCAATTCGCCCATGTCCACATTTAATAACTTCACAGTCCATGTATCAACATCACATCTACTGCAGTTGGTACGGATCAGCACTGCATGTTAGGTTTAGCTAAAAATAGCCAGGTGAGGGGCAACACCAGTTGTTGTAACATGTGTGTCTTGCATAACCAAAGCCTGCCTTAGTCCTCTGTAATCGGGTTTATTTCGGAGACAAAAGGATATTTCAGAGGCTTTAATTTCAGCTGTGTGGCTTGCAGCGCGGAAGACGTCTTATTGAGTTATTTGTTGATATTATTTATTTTCTATCTGCCTTTGTGCATCTGTATCAAACTTCTTATTCTTGTCTCTTCCCTTGTTTTCCGTCCAGCTGCCTGTGGAGGCTTCATCACAAAGTTGAATGGGTCCATCACCAGCCCGGGGTGGCCCAGAGAATACCCCCCCAACAAGAACTGCATCTGGCAGCTGGTGGCCCCCACGCAGTACCGCATCACCCTGCTCTTTGACGTCTTCGAGACCGAGGGCAATGACGTGAGCACTTGGGTTATTTTGAATCGACACAGGGTGGGTTTGTTCCGTTTTCTCTCTCTGTCACTGCACAAGCATCCCTGTCCTCCTTATGTTTCATGATTAAAGCCAAATAAAATGCCCCATCCTCCTCACACGCTCCGTTTCTCTGCTCAGGTTTGTAAGTACGACTACGTGGAGGTGCGCAGCGGGTTGTCGGCGGATTCAAGGCTACACGGGAAGTTCTGTGGAGCGGAGAAACCAGAAGCTATCACCTCCCAGTACAACAACATGCGCATTGAGTTCAAATCAGACAACACCGTTTCCAAAAAGGGCTTTAAAGCGCAGTATTTCTCAGGTGAGTCCTCAGAGAAACATGTTTGTTCTGCTGCTAGCTGTCAGTCTTGAAAGGAAACAGTCACCAAGCGTGTGTCCTCTGTGCTTCCTCAGACAAAGATGAGTGCTCTAAGGAGAACGGCGGCTGTCAACATGAGTGTGTCAACACCTTCGGGAGCTACAGCTGTCAGTGCAGGAGCGGCTTCGTGCTGCATGACAACAAACACGACTGCAAAGAAGGTATTTCAACTCAAAGTCTTGTCTCTTTATTTCAGAATCAGAATTTGTTTATTCGTCCCACAAAGGGGAAACTTACATTGTTACAGAAAAGTATAGATAGAGACAAAGAAAATAGAACACTATTATACAAAAAGGCATGAACATAGCATTGAAATAAAAAAAATTACAATTGACAGAAGTCCACATTTAAGTAGATAGGAAGTAGCCGCAGTATTTATGACATTAAATAAGTGTAGCACTGTAGAATGAAGTGTGGTATATAATATTGGTCCAATTATTATTGCACATCGTTACGTAAAGATTCAGTAATGGATGGACTAACTTGGAGTAGCAGCTAGTAGTAATAATAATATTAGCAGATCATTTGTTTCTGCTCCGGACTTATGCAATGATTACTTTGAGTCTAAAACAGTGTGTTCCATATCAGCATGATGCAGAGGTTGACTCAGTGATGCTTGTTTACAGCTGGATGCGATCACACCGTGAACAGTGTGAGCGGTGACATCACCAGCCCCAATTGGCCGGATAAATACCCCAGCAAGAAGGCCTGCACCTGGGCTCTCACCACCACCCCCCGGCCACCGCATCAAAATCGTACGTGTGACTTCCTCCCGCTCTCTATGTCATTTTTCTCTCGTCAGTCACGTTTTTGATTTGTGTGTGTTGCTTATTTGCGTAATTGAATTGCTAAATCCACCGAGGACATCTGTGTTTACTGTTCTGCTGTCAGTGACTGATATGCCAGCCCTAACCAGGATGTGTGGCTCCCCCTTCTGTTATTTTCTGCATTTATGTCGAATGTGTCACTGACAGGATGTAGATTATTTGAATATCCTTTTTTTATTTTTAGCATTTGCTTATAAAAAGATCACACTTATGACATCAAAGCATGTCTTCTTGTCCTAAATAACAATTCAAAACTGGTGTCAAATACTGTTAAACTCACCTGTGTGCTTCGAAGAGAATCACAGTTTTTTCAGTGCGGATACATTTTCTAGAAATCCCATATCACTGTCAAAAGAATTTAATTTGATTTCAAAAAAGGTAGTCTCAAAGTAGCATTTGAACTCCTACATTTTAATTTTCACACTGTTTCACACATACTCATCATCTTGTTTTGTCGCAGGCCTTCAATGAGATCGACATGGAGGCCCACCTGGAGTGTGCTTACGACCACATCGAAATTTACGACGGGCGAGATGGGAAAGCTGCGAGTCTGGGTCGGTTCTGCGGCACCAAGAAACCTCCACCCATCACGTCTAGTGCCAACAAGCTGTTCGTCCGCTTCTTCTCTGACAACTCAGTGCAGAAGAAAGGCTTCCAGGCCTCCCATACTGCAGGTAAGAACAGATGCTGCTATAACAGATTCTCCTCCTATTGAAAGGACACACAGTGAAAGCATGTATCAAGTACTCAGCTCTTGTGTAAAGTAAATAGCGGCCGTGTTTAACAACAGCAAAACTATATGAAAAGTCTTGTACATCTCCGCATAAACAGTCTCTCACGTTATCAGGCGAGTGATTCATCCGTCGAGTTCTGTTTATGCAGATGGGTTTTCAATTGTAAGGGAAAAGCCAATGTGTGTGAGAATACAACTGCTTAAATGACACTTTTATCACACCGCACAAGTTGTGTGAGAGTTTGTAAATCGATGTTTATAATGAAGTTTCGCTGTTGTTTCATGCAGCACCCATTTATTTCAATTTATCAATAAACTAATGAGGAATGTGCGAAACAAAAAGGCATTCCAGTAAATGATCTAAGCTGTCATGTTTTTGTGACATCATTTTAGTGTTGACAGAACAATGGTTGTGGGAATAATGCTCACAGGATTTAGTTTGGTCTGAATTTACCACCACGTCTGAGAATAATTATGACTAACTGCAGAGCATGTGGAATGATCCTTTGAATCTGTGTGACTGTAAAACCACAGCTGAGCTAAAGACCAACAAGCACAGCAGCTGTTTCTGGCCTCTGTTTTCAAAATGTCCAACTCGGCTCAACTTCTCTGTCCGCAGAGTGTGGAGGTCGCCTAAAGGCTGAGGTCAAAACCAAGGACGTGTTCTCCCATGCACAGTTCGGGGACAACAACTACCCCGGAGCCTCGGACTGTCAGTGGGTGCTCTCTGCGGAGAAAGGCTACGGCGTGGAGCTCATCTTCCAGACCTTTGAGATCGAGGAGGAGGCGGACTGCGGCTACGACTACATGGAGCTGTTTGACGGAGCCGACACCAAGTCTCCACGGCTTGGACGCTACTGTGGCTCAGGGGTAAGAACATTTTCCTTATCACAGCACTTCAGTACAGTTTTTACAGTATACTAGCTGGAGTTTCAGACTATTGTTCTGGAATAAGCTGACCTTTTTAAAAGTGAGACTTTTTAAACTATGCTTGATTCCAGTCCAAACCCCGGCTTGAATTACTTTGTTAAAGTCAACATGTTCCTCTGGGTTTGGGAGTGTTTCTGCGGAGGCGGTTGTGGGTCGACAAAAGCCATCACCCCCTAGGAGCCGATAGCATCAGAGTATCTCGCATCCGGTTGTAAGAGTGAATTAATCAGCCATTGCTGAGGCTGCAGCCTGAGACTGGAACAATGAGGCCAGCAGGGAATAGAAACACAAGTTTTCTCAGGTCAGAGAACAGCTTGATTTCATTTAAACGCTTCAATAATAAGCTGTGGCCTTTTACTCACGCCTGTTCTAGTGAAGTGTTTTCTGGAGGGGACATGACACCCCCTGAACCCCAGGGAGAAGCTCCTCAATCAAGTTTCCTTTTATAAAACAGGTCGAAATGAACTGACACAATTCAGTCAGAAGTAGGTTGAAAACTCATTATAGTGAGGGGAGGCTTACTCTTAGCCCCAGGGCTTTTCTCAGTTAAATAGCAGACTGCATTTCAGCCGGTTGTACAATGCGATTTGTTGGCCCCTTTCTTCTGGCGTTTTAAACCTAATTCCAATAAACCAGGACTTATGGGCTATTGTAGATATATTATTCATGTTATGAATGACAGCTTTATTAAACAGCCCGGTGTTTTACAGTTGGTTGCACAAGCTTTACCTTCTCCGACATCGCAGCGCCACAGTGTGTCACCTCAAACAAGTAATTCACTTAAGTACGATGTTTCAAATGAATATTAATGTGATACCCCAGCCAGGTCATGTGTTGCATATTTATCTATGAACACATAATAAAGTGAATTCCCCCTTTTGTTTCATTGGAGAGGGCAGACTTTGTACTCGTGACATTTTAGAAGTGCTGTGCAGTGTATGGTTTTGTTCAGGGGATAAATGAGCTTCGTAGAGCGCTGCACATGGAACTAATCTTCAGTTTTATTTTATCCTCACTTCAATAGCAGCCAGAGCCTTAATCAGAATAAAGCCATACAGTCCCAGACCCTTGCGTGGCCCCTGGCTGTTACAGAAGTAGCAGTCCTCTGCAGTCAGAAGCCTTTCGTCATGCTCAATGATCAGACTTCAGTATCAGAATGTGAGAAGTCTCTTAGTTTTAATTGAAGTTCAGTGGTGTAAAGTGACTAAGTACATTTACTCAAGTACTGTACTTAAGTACAATTTTGAGGCACTACTTTGTACTTCTACTCCACTACAATTCGAGATAAATATTGTACTTTTACTCTGCTACATGTATTTAATATCTTCAGTTACTTTGCAGATTTGGATTAATGATATAAAACATAATCAACTCTTAAATCAGACATTAGTTACACTTGGAGTAAATTCACAAGCAGAGTCATCGAGACTAGCGGCACCTTTACCAGCTTTGATAACACTTTAATGCATCAATAAATATGATCAAAACATATAATATATATTATTCTGAAATGGGCCGATCTGCATAATGAGGACTTTAAGTATATTTGATGTTCATACTTTTCTACGTACAATATCTGGGCAGGCCTACTTCTGTTGAAGTGCAGTCCGAGGAGCAGAAAGTGACGGTACAAATGAATCTCTTGTTTCCCCCCCCCCCCCCTCAGCCTCCAGAGGAGATCTACTCGGCCGGTGACTCCATTGTGATCAAGTTCCACTCCGACGACACCATCAACAAAAAAGGATTCCACGTGCGTTACACCAGCACCAAGTTCCAGGACACACTGCACTCCCGCAAGTGACCAGCGGGGGCCAGGAGGGGCCGTGCGGGGCAGAGGGGCAAACGGAGGGGCCCCAAGGGGAGGCGCAAGCCCGACGCTCGGAAACCTTTGGCCACCAAGATAAATCAGACACGACAGAACAGCCGCAAGACCACCAACCGCACCTCAGCTCCCAGGGGCTCTAGCGCCCCCCACAGACTGTGAGGAGTAAAGCCATTCTGCAGTACACCTTGTTTTTACCTTTTTATGGTTAGGATTGGGGTGGGAGGATCAACGTCTGCCTTAGGCGGACAGTAGGGGAAGATTTATTGACCCAGACCCCTCCAGATATTTTTTTGTTTCCTCTTTTTTTTTTTTTTTTTAATGTGCATCCTAATGAGAGGCACAAAGGAAAACAGTGGATTCTCAGGACCTGTAGGAAGGCGGGCTTTTGTCGGGCCAGCCCACCACATCCGGGAGGGGGAGAGGAAGAGGAAGAGGAGTATAGGAAGGTCTCCTGCACTCCTCAATAATTGCTCTCCTCTCCTCACACATCCCTTTGGTTCAAGGATTCCTATCTGTAAAAGGACTTGACTTGAGGTTTTTGATACTGTATGTCGGTCAATTGCATGTAATTACAAGGAACGAAGGAAAACTGTACAGTGACAACACCAGCATTTGTAATTGGCATTGTCCTGGCACCCAGTGGCAAGATTCTCGTTGTTACCATTAACAAGGAAATTAAGGAAGCAGTTATCTTATTAAAGGACTAATACATGAATTGTGGTCCATGTCTTCTGGTTGGTAATTGCTGGCCTGAGGACTGGCTATTACTGTACATCCATGTATAAAGTAATGTGTATGATCTTTCAAAGGGAACATGTGCTTTTCTCAGCTCAAACCAATTAGCACTTTACAGTGAATTGTTCCAAAATCATGAGCTTATGAATTTTTGTGAAATGCAATGCCAGTTCACTTATTTTTAAATGCATTTTATCTCTTATTCTACATTGTTTTCTTTTTTTAATTGCTCCAATTAGTTCCTCAGGCATACTTGAACATTGTGTGTGCCCTGCAACATGGGGTAATAAAGATATGATTTATGTTTCAGTGTTGGTTTACACTTCTGATGTAAAATAATTTCTCTCCAGAGAAAATGCCTTTTTCTTGGTACCATGAAGTATTTCTCTAGAACCAAATGGGCCTGGGTATTTATTGTTATAGTAATTATAATGTAAAGGTGGAACGGTGATGTTGGAATAGCCCTATAATTGCCTTCTAATGTATAGCCATTGGTCTGTGTTGAATATATTATGTTGCTCACTCATTCCTTTTCTCCGTTTATTGCTCATTCAACGCGATGAGAATATTGTTGTGTCACATCGAGGGAGTATAAAGCATCTGTTTGATGTCCGACCTTCGTGCACAATACTATTTGATAACTGTTTTGTGCCATTTCAGTAAAACCTTGTCCTGCATCACTCCAGCGGATTTGAGTGCAATCCAGGACATGTGAGTAGGAGGCGAAATACAGAGCTGAGGACTTAAATGGTACACTGGTCTGTTTGAAATAACTTTCTGACACCTAGCAAACACAGAGAAAAAGCCACATATAAATATCCGTTATTCATCCTTTCATCTACGCTTCACTATTTATAGACGGAGCTTGTCATTTCAGACTGCAGAAGGAAAGTATTTCATTTTTCGCCTTGCTGAATATTCATTTGCCTACATATAACCTCTCTCCCCCCTCAATGCTTTCCCATTACCATTCTGTTGGTCTTCAGAAAAACAAATAAAACAAAGCGAGTCAGAGCAGTGTAGTTGCAGGGAAAATTGGCACAACTGAAATTGGCATTCATTAAACTTAAACCAAGAGAAAATGCTGCAAAATACACGCAGATGAACCCGGACTGCAGTCTCGGTAAACACACTTTAAAAAGATCAATACGAACTCATGAATATTTGATGAAGATTCCTGAAAGGTGCAGGTTCAATATCTTTAAACAAAGATTGGTTTTCTTCTGGTGATGCAATTTCAATCTGTCCATATTGAATTCAGTTAAGTACATGGTATAAATTAGATTGTTGAACACTTTCTCGATTTATATAATATAGTGAACAAATACCCCCTACTATACTAGATATAAATGGTGGAATATAACTAGGTACATTTACTCAAGTACTGTACTTGTGCTTTACTTGAGTATTTTCATTTTATGCTGCTTTATGCTTTTACTACACTAAACATATTCTATATTATAATAGGTTAAGCTACCCAAGTAGTGTAGGAAAACGTCATTTCGATCTCTCTGTAAACACAAACTGAGTACGATTGACATTAAAGTTGACTTTGACTATAAAGTCATTCAAAGAAACCCCAACTTTACCAAGTGCAACATTGAAGTGATGAACACATTAATACACCAATCATTTTAATACAATCATTAACAAATATATGGTGCTGAAATGGGCTGTTCTGCATAATAAGTACTTCAACTTGTGATACTTTAAGTATATCTTGATGCTATTACTTTTACTTTCCAGGACTTGTGCTTGTAGCTGAGTATTTTTACACTGTAGCATTGCTACATTGCTACATAGCATAATCTTCTTCCACCTGTGCTAGATATACAATATATAGTCATTAACACAAATGTGGAGGCTATTCAGAAAAATGTAGTGTTTGCTCCAGTGAAGACAGTGTGTCTGAATTGGGAAACATATCATCTTACTCTTTCTAAGTAAAACCATTTCTTTATACAGCTTCTATATATCAGATGTGTTTGCTTGTTATTTGCTGCATCTTGGGAAAATGACCTTCATATTTCAATCAATGTAAA
Source organism: Trematomus bernacchii (assembly GCF_902827165.1). Lineage (NCBI taxonomy): Eukaryota > Metazoa > Chordata > Actinopteri > Perciformes > Nototheniidae > Trematomus > Trematomus bernacchii. The sequence goes on from NW_022987771.1 coordinate 2,089,825, forward strand.
TGGAACACTGACATTCAAACTCTATAGTATCATCAGTCGTGAAAATGAGCGCTAAATCAGCACAGTTTTATTTTCCTTCTGCCACATAATGAACATGGTGCTGCTGCTTTATTAAAACAACACAGAGGACTCCAGGACAAAAGTGCTAATGTTTTTAACTCAAAACATTTGTTCTGCTCCCATCTTAATGAACACTAAATGCCTCTGTATGCAGGACTGCTGTCCCGGTGTTTAATGACCCACATGAAACATTCATGCACTGCAATCCAATGTAAAATCTGAGCCGTTTCACATGAATAATTAACGACGGCCAACTGGAGATGTGATGCTGCGTACTGTAGCTCTCCCAGTAGAGAAAGAAAGTGACAGGTCTCCGTTACATAACAATGCAGAAGAAAACAACACATGGAAACACCCGAGGCTTCCTGCACTTGTTTTATTTGACATTCACAAGTAACACACAAAACAAAATGTACTGTTCTCGCTGCAGTCGAGTCCCTCTCCCTAACCATTATTGTGTTATGTGGCTTGACAAATGGCCCTTACCCTCACTGAGGGGCACACTGGAGCCGGCGTTGATGGGTGTTTGAGTGCTACTCTAGACTGTAAGAGAGCAGAGTGTAAGTGAGTGTGTGTAAGTGCAGTGGACGATGTGAGCGTACACCTGAGGAGCCGACAAGAGGTCTCTTTCACTTGGAGCTGATAACGAAAGGAAAAACCAGAAGCAGTTTGAGCTCCAAGATATAAACGTGAAGGGAAAGGGGTTTTAAGTATAAACATCTCTTAAGAAGAAGTGTGTGCTGGCAGCATCAAGAGTTCAGTTCACAATGTGTGAGAGCAGCTTACTGAAACATTTACATCACAAAACTGTGCACGGTAAAAACTTGACTAGTACAACTTTTAATCCAGCCACATCCAGACAGCTTTACAAATGTGGCTGAAGAAGAAAATTACAATAAGTGAAAGAAAGGTGATGTGTCACGTTAATCATGAGAGCCGCTTAGCACACGTCAGAGCACGCTGTCGGTGTTCACAGGTCACAGAACAGTCATCAGCTCTTCACAACTCGATGAGCTACACCAATGAAAACTGTGACTCAACCTCCATTTCCCAATAATCACTGAATCATCTCCACCTCCAGGCTGAAGGCGACATGGGATCAAATAAATAACTGACTCATTGAGTCAACCAAGAAAGGTCGACCCACTTCATTGAGTCATTAACACTTATTACATGTGCTTACAATCCACTGATTAATACAAGATAAAAAGATGTGTTTGGTCATGAGAAACAGCTTCTAATAAAGGAATCTGACATCTTTGTGCTGTAGAGATCATTTACTGATCTGCTATTCTGAGTGCTTTCAGTGAACAGAGGAACTCCCCTGTCTGACATCAGTGTGAGTTGGCGGACGGGTGTGTGTTTACGTGCTGATTGGTTGCCAGGCCAGCACTCCAAACTGTCCCCCCACCCAGCAGATAAACGCTCCCAAGGCTGACGCCACCATCACGGCGAGGCTGGCCTTCAGCACAGCGCGGGGGGTGCGGTTGAAGCGGGGGGGGGCCACCCAGGCCAACATGGCCACAGTCACGGTCAGGGTGAACAAAATGGAGACGGCGGTGTTTATAGCCACTATCTGGCCAAACTTGGCGAAAGGCACAATGACGCAGAAGAAGAGAGGGACTGTGGAGATCACCGTGGTGACGGCGCTGGACACTATGGCAACGCCCACATGGTTGACTGCCTCCAGGGTCCGCCTTTGCCTCTCGACCCCCGGCTCCTGCAGAGAAAACACAGATTAAAGTACAAGCAGCCAGCGGGGGAGAAAGTATTCAGATCCTTTAATTAATAACACTGTCAAAAGAAAAGTACAAACCCTGCATTGGAAATGTTACTTAAAGGGGACCTATCATGCAAAATGCACCTTTGTACGTCTTTTATACATGAATATGTGTCCCCGGTGTGTCAGGGAACTCACCAAGAGTCAGAAAACACAACCCTCTCTATTTTCCTCCATACCCAAATCTCTAAAAAAGGGGCTGCAACGGATCTGATAAAAACTGATCCAGATTTGAACAATGTCCTGACGTCAGGACGGTGGCGCTACGGCTATTGGGCCAACTCCACCAATCAGGAGGAGACAGCCACGGCCATTGCCGTTCGAAAGCGCTGGAGACGCTCTAGTACATATGCCAGGCCTGTAGGTGGTGCTGTTCTCACAGAATCTGCCCTTACAAACACAGAGCTAAAAAAGTGCAAATTGAGCGAAATGAGGCATGGCTAAAATGCATGATCTGTTTGGTATTTTGAAAAAGAAAAAGTATAAATATGCCTTATATAGGTATGGTCCTACACTATATTATTAAAATATAGCATGATAGGTCCACTTTAAGTCAAAGTAAATAACTGTAATCAGCAAAATGTAGTTAAAGTATTAAAACAAAAAAGTACCCAATGGAAGAAAAATAGTTCACAGTAAAATAGTAAGTTACCTAAATTGTCATTGATGCTAATTAATTATCTCTCAATGACTAGATTTAATGACAAAGCTGACAGTTGGCTGGTTTCATTTATAATGATTTTTTCTTTTTATAAACTTTTATGTTTTATTGAAAAAATCTTAATTTGTAACTATAAATGTTGAATAAATGTAGTAACATAAAAAGTACTATATGACCCTGTGAATTGCAGTAGAGTTAAAGTATAAAGTGGCATGAACAGATACTACTCAAATAAAGTACAGGTACTTCCTCATTGTAATACTTGAGTAAATGTACTTATTTAATTTCCACCACTGGAAGCGGCTCCTTTTTCTTAATGCGCCTCCAGGGCGCTTCTTGCCTTTTTTGTGAACAGATGTGGAACTTTAACTAATTGCTAAATTGAAAGTACCGAGTTATGCCCAGGCGTGGAGCTCATGGTCTCCCCAGCCAGCAGGTACCCCTCCACCAGGTGCAGGCAGTAATCCACCGAAGATCCCACGAGTATGGAGAGGGAAATGGCCTCGACCGCTCCCATCTCCCAGCCCAGCCAATACATGATGGCCACCACCAGACAGATCACTCCTGAGGGAGGACAGACTCTCAGAATTACACATATGATGCAGACCCAGGCCTAGATGTTTCATTTTAAAACCGTTCCTGAGTGTCTTAACAATTTTCTGTTTCCATACGGTTTTAAGTACCTAAGGTCCTCAACGGCAGGTATTTAAAAAAAGAAAATCCCCTCCCAAAAGATAAGGGAAGTGTCTTTTATCCACTACACTTCCAAATTGTGGAAGACCCTTCCATCATTTTTTAAATGCCCGGTGAAAACATTTTGAATTAATATTATTATATTTTTCACATGTCTAATATATCTGTTAATTGTATAATACTGTTTTATTTCATACTATGTATTTTTTTACTTTTACTGAGTGGGTTATCTGTTATCAACTTTTGTTTTATTTTATTGTATTTATACTTTATTTTACCTTCTTCTATGTCATGGAGTAATATGTAAACATGCTGCATTTGTGCTAAAAGGTTTTAACATTTGACTTTTTATTACTTTACTGTTTACTGTTTGCTGTGTGCCAAGTTTACAAATAAACCTTTATTATCATTGAATATACAACTTCTCATCCCTCACCTACAATGGTTACGAGCACTGGGAGCAGCAGCAGAGGATGTGCGGTGAACACGGACACAGCGGCCACACAGATGACCAGAGACAGCAGCAGACTCCAGAGGGCACTCTCCACTCCTACACACAATATTATCAGAGTTTCGTTAACAGATTAACATACAGTTTTTCATCAATATATTATAGGTCTCAGATATCAAAACATGTCTCTGAATACCAAACCGATCATTGCAGCATCCCATAATCCCCTCTGTTTCAGCCCTGTTTCAAAAGTGCTGATTCTGTGTCTGTTACTTTAGATGAAAATAAGGAGCCCCTCCCCACGCCCCTCTGAGAGATATTTGGTTAAAAAGAACACAATGGTGCTCTAGGAGGAGATTCAGGTGATAAGGTGGGGGGGGGGGGGGGGGGGGGGGGGTTACCTTGGTTGGTGATTGGCTAATGGTAGCACAAGCCAAAAAATCGTTATGACATCATAAAGTGGCCAAAATCTGATCAGCTCATTTTCAGACAGGTTTTTATATAAATGGATCAGGACAAAAAGTGAGAGAATCTTTTTTCCTGAAACTTTCAGAGTCTCTTTCCACAGAGGGGACACATGGTTATGTAGAAAAGACATGAAGAAGTGGATTTTGCATAATAGGTGACCTTTAAATCTTAAGTTTGCAGAACAGAAACAGGTATTTTTGTCACTCGCCTATGATTTCCATGAAGATCTGCTTCCAGTGCTCGCAGGTCTGGAAACCCCGTTGCAGAGCGGAGGATTGTGGGAGAGAGGCGAGCTGCTCCTGGATAAAGTTCTCCCACTGAAGGAAGTCGGAGTAGGTCTGAAAGGAGGATTTGCCCTTGTATGTGGTCTGGGGATAAGAGACAGGTCGAGTTAAAGGCATGAAAGTGAAATTCAAATGTGCCGCTCTGTGATGCAGGAACATGAAAAGCTGGAGATGAAGAGACTTACAGACTCAAAGGCCATGGACAGCCAGCGGACCTTTCCTCCGTGCAGCCCCACCGCCCCGTGGGAGAGCTGCCCCGGGAGCAGGTTGGGCTGCGGGAGGGAGAGACACTCAGGGTGGAGCAGAGGCAGGACAGAAGACAGCTTGTTACCTGAGGGGGACAGAACACAGGGCATTACACATTGTCAATAATTCTGTGTAATAGTTTACCAGGATTTTGCTTTGGATTTGAGTGTTTTTACAGCAAGTTTACCAAGTTAAGTCTTTCATACATTGCAGTTTGAGCTATAAAGTGTCTAAAATAAAGTTTAAGGGTTTATTTGACTGATTATTTCACAATTATTTTATATCATTATCATTTCTTAATTCATTTCTTTTTTATTTGGTTTTATAAAATCCCAGTGAGATTGCAGAAGTTTACACTTTTTTCTAAGCTATAGTCCAAAAGCCCAAAATATTCAATTTCCTATTAAAAATCATTAAGATAACCAGCAAATATGAATATCTGAGAAGTGGGAAGCAGTGCATGAAGTGCCCTTTTGCTCAAAAAAAAAGGTATAACGGTAAACGTTACGTGACTGATCCTTTTTTAAATTAAATGTGTGTGTGTGTTACCTGAAGGTAAACACTGCGCTCCTCCAGGCTTCACGAGTTGTGTGTTTGCACTTATAGCTTTACAGATTTTGCAAAGATGCTCCATTTCCTGGAACACATCGAAGTCTGGATCCAATATGATGCTGCCCTTTGAAGAGATTTCAACACCACGTCAGCCACATGAGACTATTCATAAATCGAGCTCTGATTTATTTCTGTTGATTATTAAGATGCACAAGTGTGAGCCTCACCATATCTCCGATCACGTGGTTGTCCCTGTGCTCGGTCCGGTTGACTCCCAGGATGCCGAACACAACGAACACCATGGCCCCGGTGTCCACCAGAGGACGCACCGCCGGGCGGCCACATGCCCCCCCCACTGCAAGGGTTGAAACCAAACGTTTTGGATGACTTCATCTTGGCAGCAGACGAGGGATCTTTGAAAATAGAACCAGAGGGAAAATCTCTCAACAGGCATCTAGTTATACAGTCTAAAAATATCTCTATAGCTGCAATTCTGTGGGAAAATCCTCCCGTGGGTTGAGAAAGTGCCACTTTAAGAAGCAATGTTTGAAAGAAGATGTGTATATCACTGCCTTTTCTCTATTATTAAGACTCAGTGTGAGGGAAAACATACATTTCAGCAGTGTGACACATGCTCTAAGAAGATAGCTTTCTTGGAGGACTGATGATGCTTTCTGAGACTTGCTTGCTCACCGCTGGGAAAAGGAAGATAAAAAGATCCCTGTGTGGGTCCATCAGGCCCAAAACTGATGCCACAGCCGGGCGGGTTGACACACACTCGGCTGGGATGAGGTCTCATGTGGCGCTGCGCGAAGTACAATCTCCTGAGATAGGAAAAGCAGAGCTGAAAATATACCTCAACAGCACAACAATGTACAGATACATTTGTCTGCACAGCTTTGTAAACTCATGAGCTTCAAATTCAGCATACAAATCCAAAATCTATTTAAAGAGTCCAACATATAGCTCAGTTGGTAGATGAACTGAGGCTTGGTCCCCATGCAGAGGACCCAGGACCTTAAGCTGCGTGTCATCCCCCTCTGTCTCCCCCTCTATATACGGTCACTTAGATAAAGGCACTGCAAAATTGAATAAAATAAATCGAACTAACTTTTTTAAAACTACCAAAACTAAAACGTCATTACAGCTCATCTACTTATACTTAGATGTCTTTCATTGGAGTTTTCACCTGCTGCTCTGCTGCACAGACGTCGCCACATAAAAGGAAAACTCTGGGCTCCAGCCGTGCCGGCGTTCACACGAGGTGGATGTGATCATCCAGCTGGGGTACGGGTGGTACACATGGGAAACACACACTGTCATTCTGCTGGTGTAATTGCCGCGGGGCTGATTATAAGCCTATTCAGATGAAACAAGATTAGTTATAAGCCGCTTTAGAGGCACATATGGCAGCACGGAGACATTATGGTACAACTCATTACATTTTTGCTCTCTCACCTGAAATGATGACACCTGTTCATGCTCTGTGCTGCACAGTTTCCACGGGGAGGGGGTGCTGGTGTTGAGGGAGAAGCGGTAAAGGGTTGCAGAGGAGACGTGGTCCAACTTTGATATGAACACTGTGAGTAAAAAGTCTAAACAACAGAACAAAGTACAACATTTCAGAATAATGAGAGAGGTTTGAAATAAAGAGGAAGTGGATGTTTGTGAACCACGTATTATTACCTGTTTGGTTGGTGTTTGAATTTGGTTTTACTGAGGTCCGATGAGCATTGGAGGTGGATGTGCTCGGGTGCTGCTGATGTGTGGAGAACTTAAATGCTGAGGAGGAAGTGTGTGTGTACAGAGGATGGGGCTTTTCCATGAACACACCTGCAGGACACAGCGTGCACACAGGATTATTAGATATGCAAAAGTACCATTTGTATATTAATTACTAAACCCCTGTTATCTTGAAATCTTGAAGAAATAGTTATTTTTCTAACATGCCTGCAGGTGAACAAAGAGTAAAAAAACAAAAGAAATGTCCCGATGGATTAAAGTAAATGGGTTCACACAGTTCACAAAAAACATGCAATTTTTCAAAAACCTTTTAATGACTTTCAAAACCCTTATTGTCATATGCACAATAGCTACAGCATAGTTGTGGCAATGAAAATGTCCCAAGCTCCACCATCAGTGGAACATACCATGAACAGTAAGATCTAAAAATAAATAAGGAGGTAAGTTAGTGCAATAAAAAAATCGTGCAAATGTGAGATTGTTTCTGTAGAAGTGTTTCAAATATTAAAGTTTCAGACAAAATGCACGTGTTTTGGCAGTAGTGAGCACACATCTGGATAAATGAGACTTGGATTATACCGCACGAGTTGTGTGATAGTTTTTATTTTGGATATTTTGCTATGGTTTTGCTATTGTTAGACATGGCACTAATTTACTTAAATCTACCAAAACTAGTCTAATTTATTGTATTCTTTGTCGACTATGGAGGCACGTAACACAAACCAAGTCTTCTTGTAGGATTGAAGGTAACAGAAGGTGAGTCATTGATCTAAAAATGGTCACTTTATGGGTGAAGTATCCCTTTGCCTGAGGAGCAGGACAGTCTCACCTGAGCACATGGGACAGGAGATGCCCTGCCCGCTGAGGTTACTCCTCAGAGCCAGCAGAGTCTGGAGGTTTGTGTCCCGGCGGAAGAGGAGGGGGGCGTGAGTGGCCGGCCTCAGGAAACAGCAGCAGCCGGCAGATAAGAGCAGAACCAGGAGGAAGACACCTGGGCGACAGGAGGACAAAGACAGATGATAGCAGAGGGGAGGGTCTGATGGAGCAGATAGAGCAGCTGTTAGACCGATCAGGAGCAACGATCAATTACAGTCTCTCCGTAAAAGAGGGAGGATGAATGCTGGGGGAAAGGTGTTTGCTCTTCCTCTGGCAGACTCAAGCGCCTCAGGCTGGACAAGAAAGGGCTGGGTGTCTGTTTGTGTTCACGCCTTTCATTTTAATGTGAAAATAAGTGTTCATGTCTTTAAAGGTAGGGTAGGTAAGTTTGAGAAACCGGCTCGAGATCGCTAGAATTTGAAAATACACAACCGGAGAAAATCTGCCACTTCCTTATAGAGCCCCTCCTCCAACACACACGAACGCGCACATGACCAATGAGGGCACGAGATAAGTTTGTGCACAGATGGAAGGCTGACAGGCAGGTAGGCCATCCAATCATTTTAGCCGGCCCGGCTAAAATGATTGGTCGTGCTTTTTACAGTACTACCGCTTCCACAGATGACATTTTTTTATGGATTTTTTGTCAAAGCACTTAAGAGATTCATTGCTATCGGGATGTTAAGAGCATTCCATGGAATATAACAAAAAGTGTATCTCGAGCCGGTTTCTCAAACTTACCTACCCCACCTTTAAGTTCTATGTATCTTTTAGCACTTATTTGTTCTGTGTTTTATCAGTTTTGTGCGCTACATTGCTTGGATGCTTTTTATACAATAACAATAAAGATATTGACTTGATGAGCTGAGGTTACTCTCTGGGCTGACAATGCCTGAGAAAACTGAACAAATACAACTCCCTGATATTTTCTAGTTTTCTTTAGAATAGATTGCCTTGTCAAAAAAGTGAGTCCTGAGTTTTTCTTATCCTTTCTCAGCAGAAACCTCCACTTCAGTATCACTTATAGTTGTATCTGTGTTCTGAAGGTGTTTACAAAGGGCTGTGTTAACATATCAATTACAGTCTTGTTTATGGAGCATTTTATCACATAAAACATGCAGAAAAAAAGACAATCTTTACGTCTGCTGAAAGTATTTTATGACTTATAAAGTGATACACAAAAATATAAATAATTCACATCACATTACGTTTCATTTAGCTGATGCTTGTATCCAAAGCCTCTTACAATAAGTGTGATAAAGACACACACTCAGAACAGCCAGAATCCTGCAGGTACATTAGCTTTGAGCCCGTAATGATTCTCAATTTAACTAACTCTTTCAAGTACTACCACTTAGATTTTGTTATTTAAGTGCCAAGGTGCAACGTCTGCAACCGAAGTGTTCAGTGTGTGTAGACTTTCAGCAGTCCTGATTGGTCTCCATTGATATTTTTTGGAGCGAGACCATGGAAAACAAACAGGATATCGAACCTCACCTAGAACGGCTTTCCGTCGCTCCACAGCTGGCTCTGCCGCTAAGTGCTTCAGGGCCCATCGGAGGTTAGTGCTCACCACGCCCACATGCTGCTGCCCCGGAGCAAACGGAGGTGTCTCCACCGACAGGGACAGAATGGATGCATCACCGTCTGTGTCACAGGAGCCTGGCCGAGACAAAGACAGAGGACTTTGAGGTGCTTTGACAGAAGTGTTTTACAACCTAGACACTCATTCCCTTTCCCATCCCCCATGATTGTCTCAGTGCTCGAAGATAATAATCTCACCTGGCTCCATCTCCACTGACAGAAGTGCTACATCATCATCCTCATCTGACAAAGGACTGTGGCTCGCTGACAGCCCTGAAAACAGCTTCCAGCTTCAGAGGGGAGGAGGCGGTTTAGAGGAGAGACAGCTGCAGAGATTACACTGTGTTCTCGCACAGCATGCACAAATAATGTCTAACACCAAAGTTAAAGGTCACCTATTATGCAAAACCCACTTTTTCATGTCTTGTATACATCAACATGTGTCCCCTCTGTGTAAAGAGACTCTGAAAGTTTCAGGAACAAAGATTCTCTCACTTTTTGTCCTGATCCATTTATATAAAAACCTGTCTGAAAATGAGCTGATCAGATTTTGGCCACTTTATGATGTCATAACGATTTTTTGGCTTGTGTAACCATTAGCCAATTACCAACCAAGGTAACCCCCCCCCCACCTTATCACCTGAATCTCCTCCTAGAGCACCATTGGGTTCTTTTTAACCAAATCTCTCTCAGAGGGGCGTGGGGAGGGGCTCCTTATTTTCATCTAAAGTAACAGACAGAGAATCAGCACTTTTGAAACAGGGCTGAAACAGAGGGGATTATGGGATGCTGCAATGCATGATCTGTTTGGTATTTGGAGCCAAACACTTCAGAGACATGTTTTGTATATATCTGAGACCTATAATATATTGATGAAAAACAGTCTAATAGGGGACCTTTAAGGGAGCAACGTCTCACCAATTCAACCAGGCGTGTTCCTGAGGCTCCACAACCTCAGTCCAGATGCACAGGGCGGCGGGCATCAGGGCGGAGACCCAGAGCCAGCAGCAGCTCACAATGAGGGCCATGAATAAGCCGAAGTCATGCACGGCCGGGATCTAAGTGTCAGTTAAACGAAGAGCAGTGTAAAGGACCTTGAAACATTTAATTTGTGCTTATCGTGTGAAAATGCCTGTCTGCTGAGAGAGGCAGTTCTGCTCATCCATAGCAGGGGAGTCATTTAAACTCCCTGTACTGATCCTATTAACGTCCGGGTTTCTCCTCTAAGAATACCTGAGAGAAAGTGTTGGCAGCGTAGGCAGCGGCAGTAGTGAAGGAGGTGAGGAAAGTAGCGCGGCCGGCTGTTTTAATTGTGTAGATCATTCTCTGCTGCGGCTGACGCAGATGGGAAGCCTGTCGGAAGGTGCTGATGAACACAAATACATCATCCACCCCTGAGCAACAAGAGAGAAGCAAAGAAAAGCCTTATGACATTTCATCCGTAATGTACCGAAAAAGAAAAAAACTATGTCAATGTTTAAAGCAATAGATTGACATTTTGAAAAACATTTTTTTTTACTTTTTAGTTTATAAGATGAAACTGTCATGTTTAAAGATAGTCTTTGCACTTCCCAAATATAGAACTATTCCTTAAAGGGGCCCTATTACACTTTCTGGGGTTTTCTCTTTCCTGCAGTGTTATAGGTTTCTTTTCCCTTACCAATCCCAATAATAACAAAGGCTGCAACTCCATTGAGAATGCCCAGGTACCTCACGCCAAAAACAACATGGTACAAGAAAAGAGCCATCAGGCAGCTCAGTCCAATGCTGGCGAGTCCAAAGAAAGTCAGAAACACTACAAAGACACAAGAAGGAGCTTGTTAACATTCATATGATGTCAAAGGACAACACAAAGGGAAACATTTAGATGTGTACACATGAATGAAAGTGTACACAGAGCAGGTCCTACTGTACCAGAAAAGGAGGTGAGGACATAGACGAGCACAGTAATGCAGGCTCCACTGATGACAGCCAGCATCATGTCGTTGTGAAAGGTGTGTCTCACCTCATCATCAAACAGCTCCGTGCCCCCGTACAGCACCTTCACCTGGCTGGGACAAGGGCAGCAGATACAAAATACCATCACATTTAGTTTCTTATTTACAAACATTTCTTATGGTTTTAATTTTCCTTTACATGATCTTCAATGCTTTTCAAGTAGAAAGGGTGCATGTTGTGAATTCAACTTAGGAGCCGGAGCTGCAATGAGGTAACTTAACGGGATTTAACGTGTAAGGATAATACATTTTTTCTGTTTCATATACGGCAGGGGTGTCAAACTCAAGGCCCGGGGGCCAAATCCGGCCCGTGACTTCATTTTATGTGGCCCCACAAGAGCTTGCAAAGAATATAATATGTTTATTATACGGTTACATTGCGATTTACAGAAGCACGTTGCCCATAAACTACATGTCCCACAATGTTGCTTTTTTTCCAAAGTGTTAATTTGTTTCTAAAAATGTCGCTTCTTTTTTTTGATTTTTACTTTTTTTCCAGAATGTGGATTTTCTTTTTAAATCATTTTGTGACATTCTCACTGAAGAGACTTGCCATTATTTACCCTAGACTTCTGCTTTCAGACCTAGTTAATTATGAAGTTATTACCCTATCTGATAATAATCCAATGCAGAGTAATATAATACATTATTTTATATTTATTAAATATTTATATATGTATTTTTATATAGTCTTAAAGTTACAACCGGCCCTTTGAGTGCAACCATAATGCTGATGTGGCCCGTGATGAAATTGAGTTTGACCCCCCTGATATACGGTCTGATGGTAATGACAAAGTATGGGAGCCTACTCTTTTGTGTTGGGAAAGATTTAAAAATACCTCATCTCCAGCATTCCCCACTTCACCCACATGTATGCCCCCTTTCTTTTTACTAATAATTAACGTTCAAACACAAGAAAGTGCATTTGTTTATATTCTACCAGAAAACCTCAACTGTAGGTCACAAAGGGCAGATTTAATAAAAAATATGCCTGGAATGAAAAAAATGTGTGAAATGTTTTTTTAACCATTTATTACAAATGTGTTGGAAAAGTGACTGAAAGGCAGCGAAATGAACCCTGAAAGGATGGATGATGTACTATGATTCCCTCCTGACCTGGTAGACTGCTTGGCCAGGATGTCTGCGTACTGAACCACAAAGTTCTTGAAGCGTGACCTCTGCTCGTGAGCTCGGTCCTGCAGGGAGTAGAAGGAAGGGAGAGGAGCCCCGAAGTGGATCTCACTGCGTAAGAGAGAGGAGGAGAGACGCTCAGGAGACAGACTCTCATCCACGTACCAGTAGAACTGTGGGTGGGTGATGGCCAGACTCAGAGACCCTGGGAATACAAACACAGGATATGTTAGGGCGACTTTTTATATTATATTTTCGTTTTCCTCTTTTATTCCATATATGATTCCATTTGATTCCATTATATTTATAGTCACTGCTATATTTTACGATATTTTTTATTATATTTTTTATTAGTTTAAATATTTTTTATAAAATATAAAAGTTATAGTTCTCTATCTATGTTTTTCAAATGCCTCGTGCGTGTCAACCTAGAAAGAAGTAGAAAGTACAGGTATTTGTGTTTAAAATGTAAGAAGTAAAAGTAAAAAGTCGTCAGAAAAACAAATAGTGGAGTAAAGTACTGATACCAGAAACATGTACTTAAGTACAGTAACGAAGTATTTGTACTCCACTACTTCCCACCTCTGATGTAGAGGGATAAAGACCACCTACCCTGTAATAAACCTGATTCTGATTCTGATATGTATTTCTTCACACTTGAAATCTGTTAAATTGGACCCACCTTGAATATCAGCAAGATCAGGGCCCATGCCATCGTAGTAGATCTTGCCTCCTCTCTCACTGGGGTACAGGTAGGACAGGAGGGAGCTGGGGGGGGAGCAGTAGGAGGGTCCCAGTGGCAGATCCCTCAGCATCTCCAGAGGCTTCCAGCAGAACTGATGAAACTGAGGGTGCTGCATGAGCAGTCGCTCCACATGGTGAATGGTCTGCAGGCGTTCAGGAGTGAAGATGTTCAGATCTCCCTCCCCTTGAGCCACAAACACCAGCTCAATCCTCCACTGGGCCTGGCTCTGCAGGTAGTAATTGGGAGCAAACCTGCGCCTCCTGATGAGAGGCAGAGTCATATTTCCATCCCGTGATCTCTCCGCCTCCTCCTCTGCTCTTTGATTTGAGTCTTTGTGCTTCCCCGTTTCATCCTGACCCATATCAACAAGCACTCTGCTTTTATCTGTGCTCACAGCGGATCGTCTCCTCTGATCATCTGCTGCCTGTAAAAGCTCTTTTTGAGGAGCGGGGGACCCGACGCCCTCATTATCCGTCCTGTTGAACACTTCCTGTCCCTTCAGCCTCTCCAGCAGGAGCTCCATCAGGGCCTCCGACTCGCTGTCCTCTATGTCCCGCCTACGTCTGTCCCATGACCCCAGCTGAGTCTTCACAGCGATGGCGAGGGCGTCGAAGCGCTCTGCAGAGAAGTGGCTGTGAACCTCAAAGGCACTGTAGGACAGGTCTATGTCCAGAGGAGGGCAGTAGAGGAGCATGTAGGCAAACAGGGCGCAGGGTAGTGACACAACTACCCCTAAAACCACTCCACTGGCCCAGGGCTGAGTGTACACCCACCCCACTGCCCTCCACAGTCCACACTCCTCCCCAGAGAAGCACCTCCGACCTGCTGCGTGTTCTACTCCATCTTCTTCCTCCTGCTCCTCCTCCTCGTCATCTTCCTCGCCTCCCCAGCTGGTCTGAAACAGCAGTGGCTCATCCTCCACATCCATGCTGGCACCTGTCAGGGACACATAACACCACTTTATCATCACTCACTAAACCAACACCCCCTTTCCATCTTCGGAGGAGAACACATTGGATGTTTGAACTCCAGGATGAAGGACACAAGTGAATGCATCAGACAGAATGAAGGACAAGATAACTTCTAGAAGTTGCACTGAGCGAGCAAGGACGTGAGAATTACGTTATTCCTCAAGCAGCTGTTGACAAAGGGCTCACATTCGCAGAGAATTGAGGAGGGGAGACCTTTTTTTCTCAAGGGCTTAGAAGAGAAAATGGCCTGCTTTCGGATGCTGATCACAGTTTGGGGGTGAGACAGGCTAAAAGATGTGATTTACTTCTTCTCTCTGTCAGCGTGTGCAAGCCATTATCACCTGGAGAGGAGCTGCTGGTGGCTTTTACATATCAACAGCAGCCGTGTGTGCGCTGCAGCAAATTCAATCATCTCACATGTCTAATTACCGACAAGAAGAGCGAGTGGTGGATTAAGAGAGGGTTTCTCTCCTGTGACGGGCAGTCTTTGAATAATAGTGTCAATAGGTGACACTACTTTCCCACAAGATACTGCAGTTTGCATTCAAGTGGCAGTGAGCCCACTAAGCAGACATTTATTTATTCTCCTTAGAGCCGGGCTTTAAGGTCAGCCAGGTAAGACAGGGAATCTTGATTATGTGTAAAAGATAGCTGCGCCCGGCCCTGGAGTTGAAGTGAAAATCCATCAAAAAAAGGAGAATTTACAAATCATAGCATGTAATCGATATTTGTAAAATGATAAAGACTGCTAGAGTTGGAAAGCAGGGAAGGAAAACTCTTCGGAGACAGACCCTGAAGCTATAAATAAAAGTGGCTGGTGGATTTATGAGATTTGTGTTCGTGCTTTTTCACCTAGACTGACTTTATTTCATAGTAGAAGCCAAAGGAAAAATTTGTTTGTGTCTGCTGGAGAAAAATCACCACCAAAGTTCACTACAAATGGAGGAAGTCATGGCAACATTGATAACAGCGTTACTTGTATTTCTATACTTTTTGAGATAGACTTTGATTAAAGAACTTAAACGCCACCTTTCTTATGTATGCTTATGGAGATGAATGCTACATTTGAGTTTGTCTGTTGAGATTAAAAGCAAACGCTCCACTGTTTAATACACTGTGGGGAAAAAATGACTTTCTTGGGCCAATCGTTTTATTTCCACAGTGTTTCTTTTATTAATCGCCATGTCATCTCGCTGGTAGAGACAAGGAGAGCAGCACACCAACATCTGCCCACACACTGAATGTGAACGTGCTCTTTCAGGAGACAAATCCATTAATGCTGTTGGGAGGTTTGGCACTAAGGTGTGCAAACAGAGAACAAAATATGCTAGCCCAACCAGATCATCTCATTAATTGTGGTCATCACTGTGCTCTAAAATAACACGGGAATAGTTGTTTTTCAATGTTATCGTCTGTAACTTGGTGGCATCATTTGGTCATCTGCATGCATCAGGGGCTGATATTTCAAAATGAGCGTAATTATGTTGTTTTCTGTATTGCCTCCATGAAAGCTACTTTTCCTTTTTCAAATGTTTTTCTGCCCAAAAAATTATGTGGCAAAATCAGGGAGAAATATTATTAATAATAATAATAATAATAATAATAGTAGCTTGGATTTATATAGCGCCTTTCAAGGGACCCAAGGTCTTAGAGATGTAATTGCACATTTAGAGTAAATGAAATGCAATACAGCTCTGGTTTAATACCATTATTGTAATCCTGTTACATTTCATCATCTCTGCCTCTCCAGCTTTGTTTTGATGATGGCGCTCTCATCAACAGAGGATGAGAGGAGGCAAGCAGATGAGAACAGAAATATGATGAGGAGTGGAAAGAAAACCCTGGGGAATGACTGTCACCCATCAAACAAACAACCATCAGATATCTGCAAAAAGAAATGGTGCTTTTCGGCTGTTTAATATTCATGGAAAATCTAATTGAGAGGGCTACAGGCAGATCTCCATCTCTGTGTCAGTTTCCACATCAAACAGGCTGATTAGTGGTGCAGATGTCAAAATCTGACAGTTTGAGGAACTCATTAGAGCCTGATGTGCAGATTTAGTGCCCATTAGACATTAGGGTAGACTGTGTGCAGCATGCTAACCTTACTGTGTGCACCTTGCATCAGACAGCATGCAGGTACAGTGAAAGGTAACCACAGTGATGCACTGCCTTCAGGACACATGCTTTCCTCTCTTTATGAGTCTTCACATCCAAGAACATTGCCCCTCGTACGATAATTATGAGCGGTGTGCAGCAGAGCCTGCTATGACTAATGTGTTTACAAGCTACCGGGATTGTTTGACGCTGCTATTTTTTCTGCAAAGATTACGAGTACAAAGTCAGTTTAAACCCTGAGCAGGTGTGGATAAAAAAACAAAAATAGTGTAATTTGGCATCCTGCATGTATTGGAACAAACGCGGCCTCCCTCGTGGCTCAGTCTATATTAGGGGGCTGTGTTTCGTTGACTATAATACCGTTTTAGACTAAGCTGTGTGAAAGATACATGCACAGAGAGGCCTCAAGTGAATTGCAGTTTATGAGGTGTACAAAGCTTGTATGAATCCAAGATGTAAGACTTCATTTTGAACTTTCTGTGTCGCTTTCCCTTTTGAACATTTTAACAGAAGTGTTGCCATCTGTACCTGCCTTCTTTTCAGCAGTATGTGAAGTGTTGTGCTGCACAGAGCTATATTTGTTGAGCCCGTAGGAGCAAAAGAAGGGTGAAACTCCACTAGAGCAGATTTTCTTGTGTGTTTTATCTCCCATAAAAGCGCACATAAGCAGCGTGTCAGCCCTTTTACCCTTCACTTCATCTCTGGATTGCATCTGGTATTTGAGGAGGGAGCTCTGAGCAATCCCGGCATTCTGCGATCCTCAACACTTCACCTGTAATCCTTTCTCTCGCATCCCCGCTTTTTCTCGCCTTCCCTCACTCTCTTGCCCCTTTCTCCCCTCCAATTCCTCTGCCTTTTATCTCCGTGTCTCTGTCTTTCCCACAAAAGGTGAGATGTGTAACCTTCATTATTGACAGCAGCTAAAAATAACCCCACCCTCCTCAGTTGTATCTCCTCTCTCATCCAATATGGATATCACATGCTACCTGCACACACATTCAGCAAGGTGTAAACCACCTCATTTAAAGGGCATTCATCTCACCACTAGGTCTGTATGAATATCTCCTCATGCTTGAGTGCTCAGCAGGGTGTTTATAGCGGACGTGCCTTCTATGCTTTATGCACTGGGAATCTGGAGTCTTCAAGACAAACTCTCGAGATCTATTTGCACCAAACAACATTTTTTTTTCATTGTCGATGTAGGGAGCGCAAAGCTGTGTGTACTGAGAAGCATCCTGAGGCTGTACCGTGCAATCTCTCACACTCTCCTGAATAAAATATTGTAACTAAGCTCTGTACTACAGTGATGGTATTTTCTTTTTCTCATAAAGACAAGATATTCAAACACATAAGAAGACTAATTTATCTGCTGCAGAGTTAATCTGATGCACAAAGCTTGTACTCCAAGCAGATATGAGGACTTTTCGTTGATTTATTAAAGCTTATTCAATCAATATTTGGATTTTTCCTAGCATTACCTTGATTTTTTTACAGTTTCCCTTCAGCAATGAATATTTCCTATCTGTAAATCAGGCCCGAACAAATGCGTCCCTATTAATGCACATGCTTGCAACACTGAGGATGATCTTACCTGATGAGAAGAGAATTACAGGTGAAGCGTTCAGGCCTGCAGGGTCCACTTGAAATGTGCTGAACTTGTGCTCTGCAATTTCATCTCATCCTCTGGTGTGGGAAAAAAAAACTGCTTTATTGTCATAGTTAATAACTCATCAAGAAAGAGACACACCAAGGGAACCCCAAATGGAAAATGACAGACTAATCCATTCCCATCCCGCCCCCCAAACACACTATAGGAATCCTGTAATCTCAGCAGTTAATAATGTGTTGTTTTCCTCTCCTTTTATGCTCCTCTTTCCTTTCTCTCTCGCTTCTGTGCACCCTCCCCTCCTCTCTTACCCGGTTGTCCAGGCGACAGAGTCAGTGAGAGACATTTCTTCCTAGAAGCTCCTCTCTCTCTCTCTCCCATGGCTTTGTTCAGCTTGCTCTGCTGACTGGCTCACTGGTGGACGAGAGGCGAGGAGGGAGAGCAGTGGGAAAACCTGCCGTGAATCACTGGAAGACGGCATGACAGCCTGGAGAGGTTGTATAAATCACCCAAAAAGTACCTTGGGCTTGTTCCACTCAAATGCAGCTGATTTTATGTCACCAAGCTGATGCAGTTGTCACGACACTGTAGATGAGCCCCCTCCCATGCTGTCAGAGTTGGTATGGTCTAGTCTAGCCTCAGTTTGTGGGGAGGTGGGGTGATCATAATAACTGGCTACATTTGGGAGACAAAAGTGCAGGCGATTTAAAACAATTACCTAAGAGTATGTTATCTCAGGGTTCATGCATGTTTTGTCTGGTTGGAGATGCAATCTGACAGCTGTGTGAACAGTTCATATTCTAGGTTCTACACTTTTTTCTGAAATGTACTTTTGTTTGCTCTGTACCGTAGCGCCCTCGCTCACTCTCATCCAACATTAATGAGCAGCTCTCCTCTGTTGCAGACACATTCAGCACATCCATCGCCTCAACTGTCAACTTCTGCTCAAGTTTTACTTGGCTTTTAGTCCAATAATCCGTCATTTAAATAGGAATGGATAGCTGGGAAGTGAATGTTCACCCTTTTTTTTAATCTCTTTACCGAGCAGGTGGTGCAGTGTGTGAGTCAAACAAAAAAGAAAGGAGGTTGTAAGAGGCTGCTGCTCACATCAATGCTGGTGTGTGTGTGTGTGTGTGTGTGTGTGTGTGTGGGCACTCTTCAGGAGACTTTGTCCTTATCCCTTTGGTGCAGCTGTGACGGACCCATCTGACTGACTGACTTTTTCAGTCACATGAGACCAATAAAGCGAAGCACAGAGAATCAAATCACATATTTAGCCGCGGCACTGAGGAAGACAAACAGATATAATAAAACCTGATCAATGCGTTATTGTTATAACTGCATATCGTCATAACACCAAACAGACTCTGCACAGTGTCTTTTGTCAGGGTTTAATGAGTTCCTTCAATCTCAGCAGACCTTATTCAGTAAACATTTACCACAAATATTGGCAGGCAAGAACTCATAGGCAGTGGACATGTACAATATACATTTAAATAATACAAAATATACAGAATTCAGCCATTCATACGTCCCCACATGCATACTGATCACACACATGCAAACCTACACAGGGCTTTCAGAGACACACACTGACAGGATGTTGGTTATATAAGTTATTGTATGATTGTCACCGATAAAGCAGGTCTTCCTGAAAAGCCTAATTTTTATGAAAAAGTATTTGTTTTGGCTTTTAGACGAGACTCACATTAATCACTGTCGGACTTGAGGGAAGAATCTGCCTGAACAACAACTTAAGTTTAAGGAACAGATGAAAAAAGATGAATAATTTGACACGTCTAGCAATATATCACACAATGAAACTATAATTGGTACGGACGGAAATGAATCTGCATGCAGGAGGTTTCTGCACATCGAGTGTCCTTACTAGTGGACGGGGACAATAATTGGGAACTTTTGTATCTCTCTGTGTCATTAACAGCAGAACAAATGGCTTCAGGATATAATGAGAAACTACAGGACATTACCATCTGGATCTAAAATCTAACAAAAGATGGCGTACCAGACCCATGTAACTGACTTTTCTTATACTTTTTGATAATTTATTTTCTAAATACTATGGAATATATACACTTTACATTAAAGGGCTGTCCAACTCTTCTCATACTAACCTATACAGGAGGATAATGTATGCATGACTACACACAACAAGTAGCAGTTAACAGTATGGCTGATATGTAATTTTGGCTGAGGAAAAAAAGAACCTGATATTGATCAGCTGTATAGAGCTGGAAAAACCATCTACATTCATACTTTAATTTCCGCAAATGACCATGGTTTGGGTTCAGTGTGGCATTGCAGT
Organism: Trematomus bernacchii; assembly: GCF_902827165.1. Lineage (NCBI taxonomy): Eukaryota > Metazoa > Chordata > Actinopteri > Perciformes > Nototheniidae > Trematomus > Trematomus bernacchii. Next base: position 2,110,114 of record NW_022987771.1, read on the forward strand.
CAGCTCTGATTGAGTTGGATTTCCATTTTAATTCCATCTCTGGCGAGTGCTCCCACAAAGGGGATTACAGTTGGAACAGATCTAATCAAACGTAGTTTTAGCACCGCTAAAGGGGCTCGGAGGAAGCCCCGTTTTTATGGAAAGTGAGGAATTGTTTAACATAGTTTGATAACCCTTCCAAAAAAACACCCTAGAGAACATTTTAAATACTCCACATATCATCTACATTGTACACTTACAGCAATAACCTTACAACCCAACACACATTTTGTCACAAAATTAAAAAACAGATTTTGTTTTGTTTTCTTTGACATTTAAACTTTGCAGTAACACTTTGGGCCTGAGTGTTTGATCAATCGGCTCCGCTTCAGTTCACAGTGAAAAGCGACAGCCCCAGTGGCGCTGGTCAGAGTGACAGCTAATGGGATAAAGTAGATCTAAATGTGCTATGGTCATTGGTCCATGAGAAGACAGTAGTGCTGCCACACATAGACAAACACACACACTCTGACACACACTCTCTCAGTGCTGTAAACTCACATACACTCTCATACTCTCAAAGCTGTCCTGTGACAAGGGAAGTGTTCGTTTCCTCTCGTTAAAACAGATGGGTCTCCCGGATCTCACAGATGATGTTATTGGCTTTTTTGAGGGCCTGAGAAAAAGAAAGAAGAAAAAAGAGGGTGGTTAAATCCCCGGCTTTAAACTAGTAGATAAACGAAAAAGACAAATGACTTGCAGTTCTTGAGTCTGAGAGGCTGCCAGTTTTACCTCGAGCATCTGAGCGACCTCGGTCCGCTGCTGGGCCGTGTCCTGAGACTCAATGAGCAGGTCCTGCAGCAGCGGCTGTTTGTAGAGCTGACCCACCAGCTCACTCTGCAGATGCTCTTTCACAAAGTTCACCAGGAAGTGCATCACTGTCTTGGGCACACTGCGAACACACAAAGTTTGGAAATCAGCATCACTGACAACTGAGCTCTAATGAGAAGAAAGGAAGGGAAATGGGGAGTGCTCTGAAGTTCAGTCCAACCTGTCCTGGATGCTTTTGCGTACGATGAGGAAGTAGGAATGGATGAGGCGAGAGATAACCTCGCAGTCCCTCTGCTCCTTCGAGCTCAGCTTGCGGGATGCGGGCACCGCCTGGCCGAGGGACAGAGGCAAGGGAAAATGTTGACAGTGAGCAATGTATTCACCACTAAGTGTTTTGTCCTACTGCTAATCCCGCCACTCACCGTGTCGAGGAGGTTAATGGCCTGGCCTTTCATGGAGCTGCCAAAAGCAGCAGCGGGGATTTTCTCTTCCGCCACCTTCTCGTTCTTCCAGCGCTTCCCTCCATCAATGGCCTCCGCCTGACAGCGAGAAACCAGAGGAAGTCAGAAGGGTCAAAGCAATTTCTGGAGTCTGGAATTAGACTATAAAGGGAACTCCAATGTTTGGCTGTGAAACATAATGGTTACACAGCCAAACTTCTGCAGTTTACCCTGGCAGAATAAAGGACAAATGAGTGTACCTGCTGTAAGGGCCAAACAACTACCTGCTGACTGTTGACAGATGCAGAGACCTGTGCTGCGTCCGTGAAGTCGGGATGTTTTGTGTTGATGTAGGCGAGCTCTATGGATACTAAATTGTGTACCTAAAGGAAGAAAAGCAGAATGAAGGTGGATAATAGGACTTGGCTTGTTAGTTTTTTTAATTAGTATGAAATATTGAAGCGAAGCTGTGGATTACCATTTCATTAGTAATCGGCAGGCGCTTCCTCAGTAATCCAGTCACTACTTCAACAATGGAATCGTGCAGTTTGGGGAATCGCAGAAGCTCCTTGGAGAAAAAAAGACATACACTTAGTGCTTTCATAATTAATGCTAATCTAAGTCAGTTTATTGAACAAAGTAATTCAAATGTCAAACATATATTAGCATCTCTTGGCTAACCTGTGTGCTATAGGAGGAGCAGTGCTGGATGATCCTCTGCAGCTCTTCATGAACCAGCTCCACACAGCGCATACTGGGCTCCTCCAGACGCTTAATTTGCCGCTTCGCCAACAACTCAAAAGACACCTCGGGCACAAAAAGAGCTGGCCGCGGACCCTGCAGGGCAACACACACACACACACACACACACACACACACACACACACACACACACACACACACACACACACACACACACACACACACACACACACACACACACACACACACACACACACACACACACACACACACACACACACACACACACACACACACACACACACACACACACACACACACACACACACACACACAACACACACACACACACACACACACACACACACACACACACACACACACACACACACACACACACACACACACACACACACACACACACACACACACACACACACACACACACACACACACACACACACACACACACCTACCTCTATTATTTACCTGCACTTCCTCTAAATGAGGGACCTTGACTAGAATTCAGATCAAACTAATTACACAGAGTCAGAGGAAGCTCACCGTAGCGTTGCGGATGGCAGTGAGGATATCAAGCTCAGACAGTCCTCCCAGGGGGTCGATGGACTGTAAAGTGCGCCCAAAGGTCTCATGGAATATGTAACAGATCCGAGCACCCCCGCAGCTGTAGGGGAGAGAGGATCAGCTGTGACACCAACGCAATTGCTCAGCGGCGTGTGTCGACAATGTTAATCGTGCCCAAATTAAATGCAGTGAAGCAAAAAAAGGTCAATGTTTGCCCCGTACTTATTTACATTAATTAATTGTTTTTTGCAAAGAGAGCTGTAAGAGATGAGGGGGCCAGCAGAAGATGCTGATACCACTTAACTTCGCAATAACATCAGCCCAAGGCCATTGCCGTCATGATTAAATTGTGAACCAATGTGAATAGAAAGCTGAGTCGTGTATCAACATTAGTAAATGAGATGACAACTTGAGAAATATTAAGAGAGAAATCACGAAAGCAAAGGCTGCGATCATCAGAAAGAAAGCCTTGTTATTCAATAAAGATGCTACTGTGGAGAGATCCGACTCACAGCTCTGAGGTCTGGATGTATCGGGCCGTCCCCTCGATGGTGTGGCAGTAATCGCTGGCGAATTTGGTGACGATCTGAAGCAGAGTGGCGCTCTGGTCTTCTACTGGCTGGCCGTAGCTGTTGAGCCGGGCCTGGTACTGGGAACTGAGCACGGTCACTCTGGTTTTCAGGTTTGGCAGGCAGTCTCGGATGTGGTGCATGAGCAGCCTGCTGAGGGTCTTGGCCAGGTAGCGCGAGCTGGCCCGGGAGGCGATGGAGGGGTAGTGGCGCTGCAGGAAGGCCTGCTCGTCCCTCAGACAGTCCTCCAGGCTCTTCTGGGTGTTGATGTCATGCTGGCTCCTATTGGGAGCACCAATCAGCCGGGGAGAGGGAGAGTAGGGAGAGGGAGAGTAGGGAGAGTAGGGAGAGGGAGAGTAATCAGATCAACAGGGAAATAGGGACACGAACAACTTGGGACTTTATTGTGAAGCCGAAAACATTACAAAGGTAAAAGAAAAGAAAACATGTGTTATGCAAAGTGCAAACCTGTTAACCACCCCGATAATCCCGAGTCTGACTGGAATGACTCGACCAAGAAGGACCTCCAGAGCGTCAGTCCCTGCATCCATTAAGTCCAGCTTACTGATCACCAGCAGCGTTCGGCGACCTAAAACACACACACGGATCAGTTGATTTCTACAGAATTGTATTTTATACTGAGGAACACAGAAAGTAAGCATACAGTATACAAGGAAACAGGTCCTTGATGGGTGGACTGAGGACAGCAGGGACACATTTAGACACATTCACAGATCCTAACTAGCACACACTCACAGAGGCCCTTTACGGCCATATTTGGAAGCTCCCAGACAATTACTGCAAGCCGATTCTCATCATCCATCAAGCTCTTATTCAGAGTGCAATTTAAGACAACAAACAGTCAGAAGGCTCTTAACAGTAAAGACTGGCAGTTCCAAAAGCCTGAAATGACTCGAGCATTGAGCATTCTTTGTGCATATTTAATCATTCAAAACGCATTTCTACTTAAGGCATGTTATTTAAAAAGCATGGATGGAGAGGAAGGATATTAAAATGAAATCTGAGGAGAAGCTGTGCCTGTGAACGAAATGTCCTACCATCTGGATCAACCTCACGCGCCAATTTCAGAGCGTCAGAGGTGGCCAAGTCAGAGTTGGCGGGGGACACTGCGAGGATGAGGCAGTTTGGATTGGAGATGAAGGACATGATCATCTCTTGTACTTGTGCCTCAATATCCTCTGGCTGTTCTCCAACAGGAACCTGAGTCAACAACAACAGCAACGAGCAGTCAGTGTTACAGTAAGCACAGCACAGATGCTCTGCTGGTCTGTGATATTATCATGATTTACTGCTATTATGTTTGCACACATGAAATATAATTAAAAGGGGCAAAGTTTATACCTTAGTTATTCCAGGTAAATCAACCAGGGTGAGATTGAGGACTTTGGGGGAGAAAATCTTGAGATATATGGGCTCAGGGCTGATTCCCTGCAGGATATGGGAGAAAAGACAGATGATGAATGCAGTGTAAAAAGCAACATTTAAGGCATAGCTGACTTAACAAGTAATGCTTTTCTTCTCACCTTGTTCTCCCCTGAAGTGCGTTCAGTCTCAGTGACAATTTCCTGACGAATTTCCTGAAAATCTGTAAAGGTCTGTGAGAAAAGGTGTGAGAAGGACCCATTAACTAAACCCAGCACAGAGCACAGGACAAAGACCAGGGTTCACTTTTTCACCAATGATTTTCAATGACTTCTCCATGACCTTTACCTAATTTTCCATGACCAAAAACAATGACAGCGGTACCACTGAAAATGGTTTATTTTAACATGGAACAGGAAAATAAGGTCTGCATATGAAACATGTTGTGCCTATCTAAAACAAATCAAATAGTAGGCTTACTAGCTTCTACACACTAAAGCAACTGTAGACTAGAGGGCGTGATGTAAACATCTCTCACCAGCAAAATACCTCCACAGTTAAATGCCATTTTACGTTTCATTACTATACAGTATTTATTATCATTATAGTATTACTATTTCGGCGATTAGATCAAATATCAATTATATTTGATTCAACTTTAGTTACATTTCCATGACTTTTCCAACATTTTGGGAAAAATATGCATAATTTGAATCATGCAGATAAATATACCTGGCCCTTGCAGTGCAGGAAAGTACCCCATTCTTCAGCTTTGACACCTGCACAAACATATTTCAGTGAGTGATTTTACAAAGATGCACCAATGTACTGTTTGGGGATAAATAATGTCATCTCAAATATTACAAAAATGGACTTGACATGCTTGACAGATAAAGATCAGAATGAACAGAACGGTTGAGGGGAAGTTAAACAAAGAGGAACCCAAATATAAAAGAGACCTGGATAGCTGATTTGGGCATTTTGTTTTATCCCATTTCCTGAAGGAGCAGTGGTGAAGAAGAAAACGAGGAAGACAGATTGCATGTTAGCAAAGAGAGGCTCCACAAGGAATTGCTTGCAGTTCAAACAGTTAGTGAAAGTGCCATGCCTAAGTGCTAATCACATATAATCTATAGCCTACACAAATATATAACAAGCATTGTGCTACTTCCTAGGCTGATATTCACTATCTTAATTAGTAACACCCCTTGATTGTGTGTTTTCAGGGATAACCAAAACAGCTGTCCTCTTATGTAAACTGTGTATAAATAGGAATATGAAGGTACCATTCTCTGTCTTCAGTCTCTCCTGCAGAGGCGCCACATTAACAAGCTGCAACACGAGGGGTCGTCTTGTGACTATTCCTGATCCCCGAGGCAGGAAATCCCGTCCAACCAGGCTCTCCAACACAGAGCTCTTTCCACTGCTCTGTGACGACAAATGATTAAAACAATTCAGCATGTTTATATTCACAATACATAGGATATTCAATGTATGATCCAATAGAAACTCAGTTCAGAGTCCTGGCAGACACAGTAACAAGTGTAAAGTCCAGGCAGGGTTTACAGATAATGATTACAGTTATAATTAAGCTTATCATTGTGTGTTTTTTGTTACTGACCTGACTTCCAACCACGACTATCTGAGGCAGCTGTATGACATCCGCCCCCACTGTGAGAAACACCTCCTGCAGCCGGTTGATGGTGGGAATAAGAGTATCCATTCTTCCAAAAGACTGTGCAAACGTTCTAAATTGATAAAAACAGAATACACACGGATAGACAGAAAGAAAGAAGAGCAAAGTAGTTTAGCTGACAGCAAATCTCACAGAAACTTAACTCTACAGCCATTTAGGGAAATGCTTGTCCCTTGAGCACAATGAGAATGAAGCTAGCTGCTTTATAGTCGGAGCCAGAATGACAAAAAGAGAACACTGTGTTGAATGTGTACAACACTTAAGTACACTTCTGAGGTAGTTTACTTACATTTTATGTTACTTTGTACTTCTACTCCACTACAATTCTGAGGTAAATATTGTACTTTTACTCCAATTCATTTCTTTTAGATGATAAATAATGATAAACAATATGATCAACACTTGAGTATTTAGTTACACCAGGAGTAAAATTCACAAGCTACCCTGCAGTCAATTAAGTAATTAAAATGAATCCCACCATTACCAGCTATGATAAACACATCAATATAAATAATAATAAAAATAAAAATAATGTTATTCTGAAATTGGCCAATCTGCATAATGAGTACTTTTACTTTGGGCACTTTAAGTATATTTTGATGTCAATACTTTTGTACTTTTATAAGCATTTTGAATGGAGGACTTGTAACATAGTATTCCTACACTTTGGTATTTCTAGTACAAGATAGAGTACCCTTCCACCTCAGTAGATAGGGAAATGCTAGTCCAAATAGCACAATGATTGTTTCCCTGATTAAATGAAGTTAGCAGCATTATAGTCTGAGCAAGAAAAAAACAAAACACTGTGTTGTTCAAAAGGAAGGATAGGTATTCCCTCTTGCTTTGCCAAAGGGTAAAGTGGTCCTGATGAGAGGGGTGTAACGCCCAGGCATCAGTCAGATAAACATTGTACCGAATCCTGACCCAATGAAGGAGACATTTTTAATTAACATCTGCCTATTAATCATACATGCATTGGCCTAACGTCTAAAATACATGGTACCAGATGTTATAGCAGCAGAGGTTTGATCAGTCAATGTGAGCGGGCTAAAGCTAACCGGCTATGCAGGAAGTGAACGAGATATACTAGCTTTGTGCTAACGTTAGCTTAGCCTCAAGAACCACCGATGCTCCATTATGACCTTACCAATGTCCAACAAATAATATCCCCGGCTTAACCAAGATGTTCGTCCTTCATTATTCGTAGGGAAACGGCAAAATAGTCAAAAACATCGCTATTTATCCAAATGGTTAGTCGAAAATAAGCAGCAAAATAAATAACCGTCAGTTACCACATAGGCGGTAACTGTCCTGCATTTCTCTTCCGCAGTCTGATTGGTCATAAAATATGACTCACCAGCTATGCAGGCACCTGATTGGTCGACCGTTAAGAGGCTGTCTTTGGTCCCGCCCACGTTTCTATTAATTCCTTTTATTTATTTTTTAACCCCTTCTTGTTTTTAATTCTACAATCGATTTTAAATTCTTCCTATGTGGTATTAATATGGATATTTCACAAACAAGGTCAACACACACAAAAAACAATAACATACTTATTTTTCTGTGGTTTAATGTGCATATATAAACATGATATTTACAAATCATACAATAAACATCAGTAAGTTACGGAATAAAACACATGTATTACCTTATAATGGATTGTTAAAAGAAATCACTCAGTCATCATCCAGCACATACATTAAGAACAAATACCCCCAAGTTGAAGTAAGTGTCCTCTGGATGTTGTAGCAGCCAGAGATCATGTGAGACTAACAGCATAAAGGGACTCCTTTGTACTCAAACATTATGTGATCAGGTCTTGTGTCATTACTGCAACATCTGTGTCAGGAAACATTACAAAAGTTGCCAAGGTTTCTTATCCAAGTCCTTTGGTCATGGACACGAAAGGCCTATTGCTGCAATAATCAACAGTCAAGTGTTATCTGTGTTCACTCAGCCAATGATTAGGCACACAGCTGGGGCCCCTGCTAGAAAACTGATATTGTATTTTCCGCGCCTCACACCTCCAAACACCTCTCAAAAGACAATCACAAAAAGCCACTATCAGCTAAGCATGTCTCAGTCCATATATGAGCTGTCCATGCCGTCTCCTTCAGGGTGAAGCAGTCTTCCCGCCAAGCGCTCAATGTCATCGATACTAAGCTGTCGAAGTGAACGTTCATAGTCCTAGAACAAAAAGAAAAGAATGTGAAACAGCAAGTTTAAAATGATTGCTCCGAATCTGTTTCCACCATGTAACTTTATTTTTAATGTAGCATGAAATAGGGAGGATTGTTGTAATGCAGCCCTGAAGACAAACCAGTTCATTTCACACGTTGGCAGCTAAAATAATGAAGAATTTAGGATTATGTAAACTCCACACAGATTGGTTGTGATAACCCACACTCCAAGTCTGTGACACGAATGCGTTTGTTATGTCCTAATTTAGAAACGGGATTCTCCGGTTTGAACCTCCTTCATTTAGAAAGCAAAACTAAAAGTGCATTAAGATTAATAACAACTTGTTGATCAAAGATTTCCAAATGTAATTCGAGTTGCCCTGAAAGAGCAACATTTCAGCTTGGTATTAACGAGTTGTGAGGTTTGAATGTATCCATATTCTTTTTTAAATAAATAAACATTAGAAAATGTTTTTATCAAAATGAAAACAAATATCTAATACAGTACATTAGGTACTTGCAGTGCTTATAAGAAAAATATATATTAAAGTGATGTAGTTTGGGTGATATATAGCTTTGAAAGATGAGCACTTATAATTCATAATTATATGAGTTAGGATAGCCATAGCACCCCCAAGAAATGTACGTGTCTTTTTTTTTAATGTGTGAAATTCATAATTTGAAAAAGGATTGATTCGAAAATAATATGCTACAGTACAAGTAGCCTACTTCTGGGTCTCTGTTTCATTCAAACTCTGCTCTGTGTGTGTGTGTGGCACAAGCCATTTTGTGTGCGTGCGCGAGCGAGCGAGAGTGCGTGCGCGAGCGAGAGAGAGCGCACCGGTACCGGAGATCGTTGTGGTTAGCATCTGGTGCTAGCTACGCTAACAGATATAAGGAGCTATTTCAACAACAAGGTGGAGGGAGAACTCTCTCCTCTCAGATAACCTCAGCTCAGGTGAAGTAAAGGACTCTCTCAGTGTTTAGATAGTTAACTTTAGTCTAAGTTATCTCAGTGGGTCTCAAAACGGTTTGGTCACGATTAATGTAAACAAGTATTTCTGAGGCACACGTTTATATGATCATTATAGGTATAAAAAAATAAGAGCATAAATGAAAAACAGGTATGAAATACTATATGACAGTAAATCAAGAATACAGTTTAAAAGGAGAGTGATTTGTAAAATATCCATAAAGAAAAAGAAAATCATTTTACAGTTCTGCTTCATATGGGTGTTGAGAGATGTATCCAGAGATCTCTTCATGTTGCTCTCAAAGTGCACCAGATTGATGCTTTTAACTTCAATATTTAAAAAAAAATCTTCCTGGGGGAGCATGCCCCCGGACCCCCTTAGAGGAGGTTAGGTCCACTTCCCACTTATAAAAAAAATAGCACTTTACCCCTGCTTACACCTATATGCCGTGAGCTGATTATCGAGCCTTAGTTGTAACAGTCGCGGGTACACTGTGTATGTGCGCGTGGGGAGTGTTGCAGTAGAACATTCAACTGTAGCGCCCGGTACATTAATGGGAAACCCTAAATGTTTGAGCACCCTCTATGAAACGTCAAGCTACCCCACAGCACCCCCAAAAGAAATGATCTGGCGCCGCCACTGAGCGTGACTGTGCTCTGATTAACACCTGTTCCAAACACAATGGGTTGGTCGATATAATTGTAAAATGCCTTTTATGCTGCTGTAACAACAACAATTTCCCAATTTGGGATCAATAAAGTACTATCTATCTATCTATCTATCTACAGAGGGCTTCACAGGATTTAATTGTTGAGTCTTTCATATTTGAGAAAAAGGAAAACTGCATTTATTGGCCATATTTGGAGAAGACTTGAGCTGTTAAGAATGTATTCACACTTTTGAGGATCCAGCCCCTAAATGTAAAAGCAGCTTTTATGATGGCTAAATAGAATGACATTCATAAAAACACTTTCACTGCCAACATGCAAGAACATTTATTTCTATTATCTTATGACCTCATTCCCATTTGTTTATGAATTATATATAACTGGGCTAAGGCATGTGATGCTGGCTACACTGCTAGCAACAAATACAAACGGGAAAAATGGACTGTTAATAACGTCAGAGAGGATTAGCTAAATGGCTCTTTTCTGCTGTAACAATGTAAATGTCCCCTCTGTGGGACTAACAAAGGTATTCTGATTCTGATTCTTTAATACCTTAATAAGCTGTTCATGGACTTTTGCTGCATCTGCTGGACTGAAGTGCTTGGCAAGGACAGTGGACACGGTCTGCCACACTCTGCCCTGCGAGCTGCTGCTGCTGCTGCCGGCAGACATCCCTGAAGGACCCGTCCTCTCTCCCACCGGACGGATCACCAGATTCAATTTAGCCTCTGGCCCAATGGAGTAATCACATAGTCTGTGTTCATCTGAGGAAAGCAATATATTATACACTCATTAGTAAACGTTTGATTTATGTACAAGATAGATCGGTGAATGAAGAAATGAGTCGTGCACAAAGATTATAAAACACTTGACTGTTGGCGAATCTACCTGCAAGCGCTTTCCCTTTGTAGAGCAACCGCTGCTGGTTCGCTGGTATGTTGAGACGTTCTGACACGAGTTCCTTAACGGTGGAGACCTTTTCATCTTCAGTCACCTGCAGGAACACCAACAAGATGGCATACTATGTTACATTTGGCAAACATTATGTTCTTCTGTTTAGCTGAAGCATACTGACATTTTAAAAGAGTGTAGTCAATCTGAAATTCAGAGGAATTCACATGGACAAGTGACAAATTCTTCAGGTTGCATCTACCTCTGTTAAACAGTCTCTTTACCACAATATTCGCTATAGAAAATAAACAGTCACTGGCCTATAGTGGTAGTATCCCATAAGCACTGAGACATAGCAGATAATAGGTAGGTTACACAGTGGGCAGGTACTTTTGTACTTTCAGAAATGATTCAGGAGAAACATTGCATATTGAGCTCTTACGCAGTTTAAGATACCAGAACATAGAGTCACTTCTCTTCTGCTGAATACAACATTAAATCTGCTATTATGAAATACTTCCCCATGTGATGAATAGATCATCACATGCTCTAGATTACAGTATACTAGGCATGAGCATTGTTCTACACACAAAGTATTGCAGTAACATACGCATCATATTATAAACCACAGCGGACCCTATGATGATACAGTTTATACGCTTCATTAATGAGCAGGTTTGGGTGTTTATATAATATACTGTATAGGCGATAGTATAGCCCCAGTTTGAATACAGTAACGTTATCAATTAAAAACATGAGATGCACAAAGTGGGGCCAGAAAAAATAACCTCACATACTTTGAATAGTAAGACAAGTAACTAAACGCTAGTATAATGCAAGTTAGTTAATAGTTAATGCTGATCTAACTAACTAGCTTAACCAGATATCCTTTTCAATAACCCTTTACTTATTTGTATATACGGTTTCAAAACTGTACCTTGTACATTTAAATCTAATCCAAACTGTAGTTAACTTATTATGCAAACAGTATACGTTGTTAACTTATAATGTTAATTATTAATTAATGTTTGTAAATGGTGGGCTGGCATATCATAGTACACTGACTTCAATTATATTTGTTAATCTGAATATTAATATTGTATATATTCAATAGAGAGACTATACATCTTTCACTGTTGATATATGTACTGTTCTGTGTGTTTATTTGTTACTGTTTAAACATATATATTTGCTGTTTAAGTTTATTTACTATTTATTACATTTTCAATTCATGTTCGATGCTTGTCTACATGCTGCTGTGCCAATTTATTTCCCAAACTGGGATCAATAAAAGTAAATCTTATCATCTCAACTCATACTAATGTGCTTACTATAACCATTGTCCTACGATAATGCTTAAAGTATTTGCTTAGTAGTGACTTCCCTTACCTACAAGACAAACCAAATAAGGACTTACAGAGATCACACTCAACCAATTTGTTTATAACTTTGAAAATACAAATAAAAAGCTAAAAAAGAGAGAAGAGAAACTGGTGTAGTTACAGTTTTCGTTGTCATGTATTTTCTAAAGATATTGCTAACAAGCTAGCTAGAGTAACATTTACGTGGATTCATAACTGAGCAAGGATGGAAAGTGCGACAGCTTTTTTTTTTTAAACACTCCTTAGAAATGGATAGCCTTATGTTATATCTTAAGAAAAACATGATGTGGATGGTTGCTTCACTCAAAGGGACCACCTCTGTCGGCTAACGTTAGCATGCATATAAAGGCTAGCTAATGTTGCTAATGAAGCTATCAGTAGGTAGTTAACAGTTAGCACAGAGCTAGCTCAACGGTTCTTCACTCACCTGAACACTGCATTCTTTTCCCTGAAGCGGTTTCACGGTAAGGATCATTTTCGATGTTACCCTGAACCAAACACAACAGCAGTTTCAGTTTCAAATGTAGGCAATTCAATATGTTAAAGTCAGGTTACTTTGCCAACTCAAGATAGCCAAACGGTTTCCTCTCTTGTCAACGGCCCATCTTCTTCTGATGCTGCTCTCTGGAGACACCACCGCCACCTGCTGACGGGAGGAGGTATGACGGCTCTGTGTGTGCAGGATTACCCAAAAAACATTATGATTATCTTTTCTGCTCAAGATAATTAGACTATAATTAAATATGAATAGGAAAGATGAGGGAAATGTTCTTAAAACACAGATCAAATCATGTATTCTAAATATCTATCTTAGTTATGAAACTACTTGTTAATTGTCAATAGGCCTATAATGAATTCCTTTTTTAATGACTAAACGTTTTGAATATAAACTGTCTTTGCTTGGGTCTTGTATCTATTGGGCTGGTGTCTTTATTTGACCCCAAATTATCATTATGTGTTGGTGCGCGTGGTTTTGTGCTGTTTCACATTGCACATAAATTATTGTTCTTTATGAACTTTTTTTTACAAACCTTTCAATACCTATCTTGCACATCTAATAAACGGACAAAGCGAACATATTTGTTATAACACTTTTTTATAGTATGTCCTTATAATGTTATTTTAATACTGTATTCTATATATTTTGTTTTTTTCCCTCTTTATATGTTTATTGAATGCTCCAAAAAGACATGCAATGAAAACACTAGGCAATAAACCTCACCTATACCTTATTCCAATTAACTATTATTCAGCCTAAGTGACTATTGGTAGTAATCAACATAACTATTTTCAAGAGGTTTGCATCAGTCCAACTGAGACACAACAATTGTTCTGCCACCATTTATGCATTCTTATATACTGCCTCTGTCAGGATATGTATGCCACTTTGCAGGTGAAGTTGGAGATAAAACAACCACTAATCAGTGCACACACAGACTTCAATCCAACTATTTCACTTGAGCGAAGTATCTGGGGAATGAAATGCTTCATGCTCACCGCTCAGTTTTCCGGAGACCCACCAATCCCCGGAGTTTTGGAAATACCCCAAAGACCCTCTGACCCAATTGGGTTTCAGTCCATGCATTTCTCATTCCAGCCTCCCGGATGGTCTCCACTGTCTTGGTCATGTGATTGCTGCTGTCTGAGCCCAGCCTACAGACCCGTGCAGAGGAGCATCTCTCAGCTGTGCGGCTGCAGACAGATCGGCACCTGTCGCATGGACTGACGGCTGCAGACACACACATTGGACAAGTGAGGAAGACTCCCTCAGCCCCGGAAAGGCTGCATCTGGTAAGTGAGCTTTGTGTGTGCGCGGTGATAATTTTGAATGATATTTTATCCAGAACATGCATGTTTGTTTACAATCAGTATTTGAGAAATGTAAACGCTGTTGTCAAATGTTACCAGCTTGCGCTTTCGACACAAAATACAACATAAAAAACAACATGTATGATTCCTGCTTACACACAAAGTGTGTGTGACTTAATACAGAGTCTACAATGACCTTGTCTCAATCTGAACTGTTCCCTTGAATCTCGTTCAGCTACCAAAGCTACTTTTCTTTGTTAAGCGTTTGTCTCGTACTCTTGTCCTTGAATTCATACAGTATTTTTTGTAATGGTGAAAAAGATAAACATATGACAAATACAGGGATTGCATAAACATATTGTAGCCTGTGTAGCCACAAAATCCATTTGTGCATGTAGCCTATGTTGACCCTGGAAATTAATTTAAGTACTGCACAAAGTCCTGCAAGCCCATAAAGCAAAGACAGATTTATAGTCTTATTTGCATTGCAGAGGAAACTGTGTCATTGGAATATTCTTGAGCATGTTTTGTTCTATTCAACCTGTTGTAAAACATTGCTGAAAATCTATCTATCCATCTACCTAACTACCTACCTAACTACCTACCTACCTACCTATCTACCTACCTACCTACCTACCTATCTATCTATCTATCTATCTATCTATCTATCTATCTATCTATCTATCTATCTATCTATCTATCTATCTATCTATCTATCTATCTATCTATCTATCTATCTATCTATCTATCTATCTATCTATCACATTTATGTCCGTCTATATTGCATAGAGCACTTTTGTACATGTGTATTGGAAGCATAATGCAACGTCTCCAATGTGTTCTATTCCAATTAATCCATTATAATTGATTGATTCCCTGTGTTATTGTTACTAATATGAATACTTTTGTTATAAATAGTCAGATAGAAATGCAAGTAGCTGTCAAACTTTGAGTTAAATGACATTGTAGCTGCAAAAATCGAACTCAACATTCTTCAGAAATGGAACATTATGGGTTGTATGACCCTATATATCTATATATGTATTCAACTTTGCAGGTAATGGGTACACTTCGGGACCTCCAGTTTGCCCTGCAACTAAAGATTGAGGAGCTTCGCCAGAGGGACACACTCATAGATGAGTTAGAGTTGGAGTTGGATACAAAGGATGAACTCATCCGGAGACTGCAGGAAGAACTGGATCGGTACCGAGCATCCGTCTCCCTCCCAGGGTCCTCTGCAGCCAGTGCAGGTACATTTTAATTCAATGTTTGGAACCATCAACAGGTACCACAAGCCTAAAACCTGACTTTCTGTTTGTTTTGTTTTTTTCCTCTACTATAGCTTGCTCAGTTCATGGTGAGGACTTGCAGAGAGCCAATAGGAAAACAGTCATTTCTGAACCCTTCAGTCTGGACCCAGTGACTCTCGCCATGGTTTCACAAAGAATCTGTGATAAAAGCAAAGAGTAAGAGCACACACATCTCTGGAAAGTTCAAGGCTCACCTACTGCTCTGTGCATGACTCAGAATCAATGAATATATTTGTTATTTTCAAACAATGCTGCATTCAAGGCTATGTTACATCACTGTTATGTGCACTCAGGTCTCAGAGGCTGATTCAGGCAGCGTTTTCAAAGAACGCCTTGTTGAAAAACCTTGACGAAGGAGAAGTCAGAGCCATCACAGCCTGTATGTGTCCCTCCACCATCAATCAGGGCTGCTATGTCGTTCAGGAGGGGGCCTGGGGGGCTCAGGCTTACGTTTTAGAAGGTAAATCATGTCCTTCTTACAATTGCTAGCATTAATCAACCTTGAGAATATTTATTAACATTTCCTTGAGATGACAGGTGCTTAAGAACAGCCATATGAGATGATTGGTTTCATTTTATCTTTGTATATAATTGTTCTTCTTACTGCTGCCTCACAATTTGATCAGATGGTAATATGACACTGCACTCAAAGACAGCGATGGGAGTATTGCACGTTTGAGCAAGACAAGGGGAGCCACTTGGGATAACAAGTGACCCAAATTGATGTGCTTTGTGTTGAAATGTCAACTTGAGGTAAAAGACAGGAGAAAAGAGGTTCTGCTCAGAGTTCATCAGCGTCTGATTGTCCTCAGGAATCTGGCTGCATTTGTAATGTATCAGCTAATGGAGAGTGGCTCCTTGCTATTATTAGCTTGTCATCCTAACAAGAGAGAGGTAGTGGCCTTGATTCGCTCAGGGATGATTGCAAATCAGTAGTTTGTTCAGACAGCTGAGGCTTTTCAACAGTCTCGATACATTTCCTGACAGAAAAACACATGCACAACAACAGCTCCATGTGTTGCATCTTTCTGTGTGTTTCTGAACAGAAGGGCGCCTGGATGTGACAAAAGACGGATTGAAGCTTCTCACGATTAAGCCAGAAGACATGTTTGGAGAGCTGAGTCTTCTCTACAACTGCACACACACCTACTCTGTCTCAGGTATAACTGTGTTCTTGGTTTTATATTTGCATGCAGACATCGCTGGAGTTGTGTTGCACCGTACCACTGGTGGACTTTTACTTTAATTAGATTTGACTTGGTGAGGATATAAATAATTCTTGTTTTGAGAACATCACAGGCAGGCGTATCTCAGTCGGTGGTCTCTTACAGACGTCCTTTGAATCTAGAATCAAAGACTCTTTGAGATCTTAGACAACACCAAAGCTTCAAACAGTTTTCTCAGAGACGTGAGGAATTTAAAACCTTTTCTGCTTTGCTGCATGCCACAGAGCTGTCTGACTGCTACGTCCCCTCCCTGCAATCCAAAATGCATTAACTGAATTTTCACAAACATTGCCAAATAGCATATTCGATTCAATCTGCTCGT
Source organism: Trematomus bernacchii (assembly GCF_902827165.1). Lineage (NCBI taxonomy): Eukaryota > Metazoa > Chordata > Actinopteri > Perciformes > Nototheniidae > Trematomus > Trematomus bernacchii. The sequence continues at coordinate 2,127,061 of NW_022987771.1, forward strand.
GGTTGGAACACAACCTATTATATATATACATTTCTGATGTGAGAATGTGTGATATTCTTTAGAAAGTGTGTTGTCATTTCCTTCTAGCGTCTGATCACGGAGTCTTGAGGGAAAACTTTTCTAGCATCTGACCTGGTTTAACAAATAAATAGTCTGTGAAGATGGTCAGGAACGGTTTAAATTGAAAAATTCCATTCATTTGCCTTGTTTGGTCCCTAAGCATCTCATTCCCCTTTTCTCCATTTTCTCAACCAATTCCTATTAACTGTTATATACTTTTCTCTCATGTCGGCGGTCTGTTGTCCTTTGTTCCATGTACATTTCTTTCAGGCCGGCCCTCAGATCTGTTCAAGGCCCACTGTATTTATCTCCACCCTCTCCTGAAATTACTTTTTCTCTCCATTGTTGCCTTCTGAGACCATCAATAAGGCTTTTGCTCGTGGTCTCATTCATTGTGAGTGATAAAGGTGCAGGTGAATACGGGGCTTTTTTTTTACAGGCTGGAAAGTTCAAGGTGGAAAAATTATTTGCTGCAGAAAATGTCAGAAAATCTTCCTTTAAGGGCAATATTTATCTTACTTTAGTTTTTCTCAGTTGCTTCGGTATATAAAAACACCCTCAGCATCTGCATCGCAGTCAGTGGAGTTCTGGAAACAATTCGTACAAATAGAAACACACAATGGATTGCAAAAGCCCTTAAAATCCTTAGGTTATCTCTCGAAAGTCCTTCTGTCAGTGTTAAAAAACAATAGTATAAATGCTTAGCCATGATGTAATTATAACTCTGATGGCTAATGTATTTAAGAGAATGATTAAAAATGCACATGGCTGTACGTTTTTCTGTATAACTTACATTATTATACCATTCAGGGCAAAGCATTATATGCATTAGCTCATGAAATGCAATATTTCTATGTCACATAGTGCAGTATGTTAAACTGATTTGGTATTCCCATATGGAGGGAATTGAGACATCCGTTCTGCACCACAGTATCAGATCTCATTAGGCCGTCTAGGATACTTCTGTTTGCAGGAAGCTTCAGTGAATTCATCAATAAGGGTCATCATTAATTCACAAGCCCCTCTTTTAATATCTATTCAAAAGAAAGAGTCATAAAAAATGAGGAAATGAGATTAGATTTATATTAAAAGTGTCTGTAAGAAACTAAGCACTTGCATTTATTTTTATTCTAATAGAGTCTGCTCTTTAGGATGTAGCTGATTCTGCATTCAATCCACTTACTCGTGTCTTACAGAGCTGTTTCAATACTATTTGATTTTCCTTGACAACCTGCATCACTTTTTCTGTCTTTTGACCTACAGCGCAGACGGACTGCAAGCTGTGGGTTATTGATCGCAAAAGCTACCAGACTATACTTATGCAGAGCGGTCTCAACAGCCTTTCTCATTCGATGGAGCTGCTTAGCAGGTAAACATTGAAACGATACACTTCATTTGACAGGGAGCCGGCCTGGAAAGCTGCTTTGTATTCCAGCGTCTGTATTACCAGGATCAATGTGATGTCTGTTGCCACAAGGCTGTATTCAGGCCTTTGACACCGACTGAAATATTACCATTTGTATGACATGTCTCTCTGTAGTTTTTATATATAAAGCCATGTTAGGGAAACTTCCATCCTACATCTGCTCCCTGATCTCACGGCGAATTGTAAGTGGCTACTGCCTGAGATCGCATGCTGTGGTTTTATTAAATGTGCCAACTGCTAGGACTGTCTTAGGGAAGATAGCATTTAGATGCGCAGCTCCACTGTCTTGGAATAGTCTGCAATTAAAATGGAAACTGAGCAATCTGGTGCCACTAAATGTTTTTAAAGCTCGGTTGGATGCTACTGAATCGGAAGCTGTTGGTACCTGTGCATGTGGATAGTTATGTAAATTGTAATCCCTGTAATGCTACTGTATGATGTCCTTTTGTTGCTCTGTTATGTTTTTAATGTTTCATGTGGAACCTACTTGAGCAGGTCTCCCTTGAAAAAGAGATCAATGATCTCAATGTGATACAACCTGGATAAATAAAGGTTTGAAATGAAATGAAATGTAGAAAAACTCCTTTCAAACCTGTCATTGTGCTCGTGTTTCTGCAGCATTCCCTTCCTGCAGTCTTTGCCGGAGGACGTCATCATGAAAATGTCTGATTTGATGGAGGAGGTACAGATTACTTTTTTAAAACCTAAAGCAATCACTCATTCCTCAAACAGAATTCAGCTGATAGATTATGTGTACACACAGATACAACGTGTGTAAACATGATTGTTTACAGACTCCTTTGCTTCAGCCTTCTTTGTTTTGTATCAGTTAACAAGGCAGTGCTGGGGCAGAATCAGAACAGACCCTCCTTTGTTATGGGGCTTCATCTTTACATCTGAAACAAAGTAGATTCTCTGTCTTTTCGTGCTGTTTTTAGATTATTTTCTACACTTTGCTCCTCTGTGATTTATGATCCCTAGACACACTACAATGAAGGGGACTACATCATTCGACAAGGGGCCACAGGAGACACCTTTTATATCCTTACCAAAGGCCAGGTATAGTTTGATGCTCTCTGCCTGCTGCACGGATGAGACCAAGCTTTTAGAGAAAACGATTTAGATTGTGGAGGACAAAATGTCAGAGCTGCTTTAGAAATTGCATTACTCTGTGATAATTGACTTTGGTGTTTTTCATTGCAGCCAAGCAAGACCTCTATTTCATTACCTCCCTATTTTGTGCTTTCCAGGTAAATGTGACGGAGAAGAAGGCCGGCCATGAAGAGCAGATTGTCCTTTCTAAGCTGTCTGAGAGAGAGTGGTTTGGAGAGAAAGCTCTGTGGGGGTAAGGAGGAAGAAATGCACTTTCAGGAAATGTGCATAAGGTGTAAGATGGTATTTGCAGTGGCGGTTTTAGACCAATTATTTAACCAGTTATTCAATGAGAGGGGTGCATTTATTTGGGGACAAATGTCAAGGTTCAAGGCTTTTATTGGTCATACGAACATAGTTACAGTGTAGTTATGATGATGAAAATCTTAGGTCACAGGCTCCTCCAACAGTGCAACACAATAAAACAGAAAAACAGAAACAAAATAGTGCAAGTAAATAGTAAATACAAAAAGAAAAATAGTAAAAAAAAAGTGAAATAGTGAAATAAGAGTCTATATACAAGTAAAAGGAGACAAAGACAGTGTTCAATATTCAAACTTTTTAGTTTAGTATAGAGTCATAGTGCCATTACCATTATTGGTGAAGTAACAAAAATTGTGTTTTAGTTTAGTAACTTATTTGAAGTGACTTGGCCGAAGTCACAGTCTTCGAAGAAAAAAAAGTATTTCTGTAGCCAAACTTTGTTTTTATTTGATTTTTATTTAATTCCTTGATATATGTTTGAGAAACAGAATTAGTTTCAATGAAATCACATTATTGAATAATAAAACATCCTTGTTAACTTTAGCCAAGGTTACAGCACAGTCTTTGCTGCAACACTTTCACAAATTGTTTTATCATAGATGTTTACGGGGATCCAAGCTCTGTGTTAAAGGAGCGCTGGCCCCTCTTGCCCCCCCCCTAGAACCGCCCATGGGTATTTGTGCGACAAAGACAAAGTTATTTTTTGTGCAGTAATGACAAAATGTCTTCTTCTCAGAGAGGATGTTCGCACTGTGGATGTGGTTGCTGCAGGTGAAGTTACATGCTTGGTCATAGACAGGGAGTAAGTCAATATTTTGTGTCAACTAGTAATGGAATCGTTTGCCAATCAATACTTCGTCATACTTTGATGTGCTTATCCATATATTTGAAGTATATTCATGTGTTTCAGGACCTTCAAAGACAGCCTCGGTGGGTTGGTATTTGACTGCAGTCATGAGGTGAAGCAAAGCCATCAATCCAAAATAGAGTAAGGAGCTTAAAAACACTATTTTACACAACAAAAACATGTAACCTGCACGTAGAAAACACAAAGTATAAGCTTACCCGTGTTCTGCTTGTGAACAGGTCAGAAAAGGGCCCTGATCTCGTCTCATCTTCCACTTTAAGTGATTTCCAGATCGTCTGTCCCCTAGCCGTTGGGGAGTTTGGTCACGTAGACCTGGTAAGGATAGATCTCACAAAATGACACAGATGCCCCTATGCAGCTGCCTCCTCCAGGTTCCATGTTTCTATAATGTAATCTACTGATTTCCATCCCTGTCAGGTGCAACTAAAGAGCAACATCAAGTGTCTTTATGCCATGAGGGTCCTTAAAAAAAAGCTGATACTCAACAATGGTCAACGAGAGCACATTCTGAGAGAAGGGCGCATCCTATTGGAGGCTCATTGTCCATTCATAGCCAGGTGTGTGTCCTTCAGCAGGTATACCTATAGGGATTGTTGGGGTTTACATGACATGTAAATGACCTTTAAAATGTTTCTATATGTGTGTTGATCAAGGCTTCATAAAACCTTCAGAGACACAGAGTGCCTGTACATCCTGACAGAAGCTTGTCTTGGTGGGGATTTATGCAACCCACTTAAAGATAAGTAAGGATTTCTGTATTAAAGAAGATGCAAGACACTTTGTCAACATACTGATAAATATGTATAGATACCATAATACTTTCATCACTATGCAGTTTGATGTATTACATCTAAATCACACATTTATTTTATGCACATTCTGTTTCAGAGGATGTTTGGACGATTGCAGCGCCAGGTTTTACACGGCTTGTGTTGTTGAAGCCTTGACCTTTCTTCACTGTCGAGGTGTCGTCTATAGAGACATCAAGCCAGAAAATGTTGTTCTGGATGAGCATGGTTATGCCAAACTGGTACTACAATTGGTTACAAACTTAAGTTCAGGTTGTGAATATGAAATTGTAGTTTTTGTAGGTTTTAACAACTTATATCCATGTTTTCTAGATTGGATCCAGATGTCTGAAGAAGGTAGAGGTGGGTAAGAAAACCTGGACGTTCTGCGGCACGCCGGGCTACATGGCACCTGAAATCATCTTGAACAAAGGCCATAATACTTCTGCAGACTTCTGGTCTCTTGGCGTTTTAGTGTTTGAACTTCTGAGTGGTTGGTAGGTTTCACAGTTTAATGCAGCCCTACTTTTTTCGCAATCTCATGTTCAATCTTCTTTTAAATTGAAGTGACAGTGACAGGCTCATGTTTTTCTCTCCAGGCTCCCGTTCAGCGACGCTGACCCGCTAAATATTCTCACTGCAACCATTCGTGGCATCGATCAGATCGACTTCCCTAAAACCATCAGCAAAAGTGCCTCAAGTCTCATCAAGAAAATGTGCAGGTGGTGTAAATATGACCCACTAGACACCATGAGTTTCAATGTGAAAGCTATTTCATGGTGCTTTTTCAGACAAACACTAACACCACTTTTAGACACCCTTCCACTATGTTATACATTATATTCACCTCTTAAAGCCCAAACACAACCCGAGAGGAGAACATAAGAATGAATGCAGATGTGTTGCACACAACAACACCCCTTGAAGCAGTGAATCTGATTATTAAATCAGTTTATTTATTTGTGTTCTTGTTTTCTTTCCATCACCAAGGAGCAATCCCTCGGAGAGACTGGGCAGCCAGAGAAACGGGGCCAAGGACATTCAGAAGCACAAGTAAGACGGCAGCTTTAATGCCCTGAAGGACACAGATGACTGCACTTGAAAACATGGATTAAAAGCATGTGATTCTCCTTTTTCAATCAGATGGTTTGAAGGATTCAACTGGGACGGACTCTGTAAAGGCACGCTAAGCCCTCCAGTTATTCCCAAAGTAAGACGTGTTTGGTTCGGCTTTGTTTCTGCTATTTGAACCCTCTTGTAATAAATATAGCTCTTTATTTATTGTTGAACTGTCTTTCAGATTAAGGATCCTGTGGACAGCAGTGCATCGTGCAGTCATTACACTGAGGGATCTGAGCTGTGCACAAACTGGGATGATTTCTGATCCGTCTCACAATATTCCATCACTTTCAAGTCTATTCCTCACTCACTCAGTCTTATTGCTATCAATAATTGATTATATTTTCAGACACAAAAAACAGATTTTCCACAGTATCAGTTTCTGCAGATATTGTTTGATAAATGAACCACGCTGCCTACTGTGTTGAGCTCAGACTGTTTGCGATGTACACTCCTTGTAGATTTATAAACATAGGACCTCAGTGTTGTCACTTCTGTTGAATGTATGTCAATAAATATATAGTCTGTATCTCAGTGTCTTTTCTTTTCTTCTTAAATCTGTAACCTGTGGTGGAACATTACGGGACATAATTCTCCGCACTATGAGTTTCACTTTCTTTGGGATTGTGCAGTACATCTGTCACTATTTGATCTCTCCCCAAATGCCTGAATATAATTAAAAAAGTGACGTCAGACTTGGCCCCTTCTTGCATTAAAAGCGTCAAGCCACATAACGGTAGGAAGATCAATACAGGAAGTTGAGTGGCTTCAACTTCAAAATAAAGCATACTTAATTGAATTAAATTGCAACGTGACAGTTATATACTGACATATTTAGATTAGATAGAATAGGGTTTGGGTTTGCAATATAATTGTTATAAAGAGGGTGACAAGGTTATTTAATTCCTAATGTAGTTTAAGGGTGCTTCATTTACAGGTATAATTGGTTGATAGCTAAAATAAATGATCTATCTTGAAAGTAATTGGCAAATAATTAAAAAATCAATGCTAAAAGTGAAAAACAACAGAAAGACATATCTCTATTGGCTGCTTAATCCCCCTTTTATTTCATGTAATACAAGTATTATCATTACACATTAATCACATTTCCTTCCATTTCGCCAATAACGAAGAAATATGACCTCTCAGATGGGCTAGTTATTGAATAAAACAGTACAAATAGTCTAAAGATATGCCTGGATGTACGTTTTAAGCCTAATTTATCGAATTTAACGAGCATCCGCACACTGCTTCCATCAGTCGAGGTTTTATTTTGAAGGCTCTGACCGAAAACAGCGACATGTTGTCTCTAACTTGCCATGTGAGCACTTTTCGATGCATCAGAAGTTGAAGTGGTAGGACAATCAAAGGAACAATTGGAGGCCTTGCATTCAGAGTTACCGAGGTACGTTTCATTTGGTCTTTCGTTGTTTATTAGTTTGTTTGCAGTAGTTTTCAGCTCGATACAGATACATAACTAAACCGAGAAGTCTCAGATTCCGATCTAAAAATAAGAAAAGTTTGTCTGCAGCCCGCCTAGAGTCCAGACTGCCGAGCTGAGAGTCTGCAGTCCGCAGCTCTGTGCAGAAAATCAACCTGTTGCATGGAGTTTATAGAAATGTGCCTTTAAATTATCCAGTGGAAAAATACAGCGACATTTCATAATGGTGATGCAATAAAATCACATGGGATGAAGTTATTTTTAACGATGATGCATCCTCTATGAGACTTTTGGTGCGATGTGCTCAATGGAAGTTTTAACTTTTGACGATATGGTGCTTTTCCCTTACTCCAATATTTGTATTATTGCATTACTTCATGGTGCAGTGTGTTTCTTTAAAAATCACACTTGTTGTCCACTTGTTGCGGGGCTAACTGTCACCTTATGTGCACAGTGCTTTGGTATTTTGTCCCTGATCCAAGCTAAGCGATGACTATAGTTTGGAAGAATGTCAGGCCTGGATTGTTTTCTAACATACTTCTTCAAATCAAACTCCTATTTATGTCGGATCAATGTATAACCACTATCACACATTTGTCTGAGTGTTTTACAATCTTCACTGCATACCTTAGTCCCTCAAACACCTTTTTGTTTGTGTTTTTCACGAGTATTGTGTCTTTCTTCCCCTGCAAATACATATTCTGCAGCATGCACCATGTTTGCAGTTGTCCCCACGATCAGATGCCAGCTTCCTGTCATCCTCTCTTCAGTGTGACAGATATAGTGTGTAGGCTACAGTATGGTAGCTGAGGTTAGTGTGTCTGAGTGAATGGACAATCACACTCTCTGTTCCATAAGTGACTTCGGGGTGTGGAGCCAGCCAGGAGGCTAAACGTTGAAGAAGACCCCTCCATAGTGGTGTCTGGACCTCTGCTGCTTGGTTACATGAGACTTCAGTCTGTAGGGGGAAAAATGCACAAATGTAGCTTTGTGTGAGAGATCTGATTGGTTTCAAGTGAATCTGAGACCATGGGAGCCTCATCAGCATCTTTTAGAAAGCGAAGGTGTTCTGTACGTGCGGGATGCTCCTCCTTTACCCCTCGACTAGAAAACCTTCATTATGAAAGTGTGTGTGTGTGTGTGTGTGTGTCTGTGTTCTTCATGCTTCATTTCAGCCGGAAAACACCGGTGTGTTTCATTCTTTCTCCATGGTCTCCCCCAGCCTCACGTGTCCCCCCCCCCCCCCTCTCCTCTCCTCTCCTCTCCTCCCCTCCATCGGACCATTTACTTCACATGGCACATGGAAAGTGTGCAGAGTTCATTGCTGTGGTGGGGTAACAAAATGCTGTCCCCTCTTTCTCTCCCATAACCCCCCTTTTATGTCACCTCCTGTAGTTTTCTGGGTCAGGGGGCAGCATTCCCCAGCATCACCCTCATCACTGCAGAAGCTCTGTGGGCCACTGTGCACAGCCCAATAATACAGGGACCTTTTCAAGTGTCTGTTTGTTTTGTATTTGTAAAAAGGGACTTAAATCCAACTACTTTTCCTCTTTATTTAACAGGAAAACACACGTTAATATTGAAAGAGCAATGTCATTATCAGTTACTTGTTAGGAAAGACATGCATATTTGAGCCTTGTTTAATGCACTCAGGCTTAACCCAAACATCAATATAATTTAAAACTCAAACAGACTGGCTGCTAGAGATTTATATAAGAGTTTTAAGAAAAGGTGTCAACCTCTCTACTCTTTTTAATAGCTGCCTTTTATATGAGCCCAGACACATTGCTGAACAAATGTATTCTTCTTAACAAGGTGGGCATCATGTGCTCAAGTATTGTACCTTTTTTTACATATTTGTACTTTACTTGATTATTTCCATTTCTATACCTTAAACTTCTACTCCACTACATTTCAGAGGCGAATTTCCTACCTTTTAATCCACTACATTTACTTGAACACTCACAGTTACTTTGTGCATATAAAACACACGATATGCTGATATGGTATAATGCAGTACTGTACTACTAATCTACACAGTATTTTTAGCATCTACATTTCGTCCACATTAACAAACTACAATACAAGAAGGATCTTACATGTATAAAAACGGGATAATATATAGCAAAGCAATAATAATATAATACTGTGAAAAGATCCGTTCTGCATAACAACATGTTTGCATACATTTAGCTGATACTTCTGTAATTTATATTATTCTGAAATAATGCAATAATTGTGCAGAATGAGTACTTTTTTTTTTACTTTAAGTATATTTTGATGCTAATACCTTTGTACTTTTTAAGACCATAATATTTGTACTTTTACTCAAGTCAAGGATCTGAGTACTTCTCCCAACACAGTTCTTATCTTATGATTTACAATAATTAAACCTTGGAAAAATGTCTCCTTACAGCTACTCTACACCAACTTTCAAATTCTACATCAAATCCCTGAAGATAGTTTTTGAACTATTAATACTTTTTTTAATTACATTGTAAACCCTTCAATAATCTGCCATTTTTAGTGTTAGCAGTTTTTCATCTTTACTTTTGATAGTTCCCTCCTTTATGTGGGAATCATTGGGTTCTATTCCATATAATTATTTTTGTGGCATAGAAACTACGTTTGACAGTTGAAGTCATTAATGTTGTATTTAGTATTGATTACATGCCAGATCTGTCTTGAAACCAGTTTTGGTTTCTGTCTTTGTCTCATATTCTGCCGCACAGTGAACTGCAGCTGTGTCTGCTTGTCAGCTGAATGTGCACATACATACAAACTGCCTCAGGCTCTTTGTTACATGGCGTCCCTCTGTGAACCTGCTATTTTATATGCACTTTATGGCAGGAAGTCACTTTATTTCCCTTTTTTAAACCCATTTTGTTACGTCAAACACCCTTTGCCGAAAACATACTTTTCTTGCATTATCATTGTTGAGACAGCGGTCCGCATAACGTCATGTTTGCTGTGCAGTCCGCCCTCGAATGTAAATTCAGGTGTGAACCACTAAAACGTTCAGGGTTTTCTCCCTCGGCCAGGCAGGGACTGGCACAGCCTGAGAAGGTGCATTTGTAGTCTTTCAGTTTATTTTCACATTTGTGCGCCGTTTCTTTTGTGTCATGTCTTCCAGGGAGTAAAAGCTGGCAGCACAATGGTCCCTGTCTGGGCCTCGACAATAGCCCGTATGAATGGGAGTGAGGGAGGAGAGCGATGGTGACAGAAAGGGGCTACAGGAAGCTCTCCTCCCAGCGGACTGTCATTTGTTTTGGATATGTCACATTTCATAAAGCCCTTTTTGTTTCCCATTTATTTACCTCGTGAAAGGACTCAAGGGGCTCACCAGCTGCTGGGTCGCTCCAGCAGGTGTAAAGTGGCAACTAAACTGTTATAATCCAGCTAAATTGATGCTTAAAGTAGATTATGAATCCTTCTGGGACGAGTGTGGCATCACTTTGCCCCGTGTAGGGAAGGAAAGCTGCGCTGAAGAGAAGGGGTGAGGGGGGGGGGGATATCACTCTATCCCTTTTCCCTCCCTGTTTGGGCACTGGGGGAGAAAGTCGGTGAGAGGTTGAGTGGTGTTCAGGGATGTGGGAAAGAGCAGAGATTTACTCAGTGAGGTGGAGTTTGTTGGGGGGGAATGAGCAGTTTAAGTACCGTTCTTTTAGTTTCTGTTTTGGGGAACGCTGTTGGAGTTTGTTTTGAGGCGAGGCATCGTTCTAAAGTTGCCTTTCCACTCTTTAATTCAGTTCTGATGTGAACAGTGAGGTTTCTGGCAGGGGATCAGGGTCCTCCCCCTCACCCCATCTCACCAGCAGCCCCTCGCTACTGTACGCACCCCGACTCTCTCTATCTCCTCCCTGGTGAATGAAAGAGTGGCACAACATGACTGAGAGTAACCTCGGCGCCTGTTTCTGTTTAGGCCAATCAACATTACTTCCTGATGTCTCTCCACCAACACCCTCTTTTCAGAGCTTTTCTTCTCCTCTCAGAGCGGTGCCAAGCCTGTGGCCCAGCGTGGCTCAGCCTGTTAACCACTCTGCTCTCAGACTGCTGTTAAAGGGCTTCAGAGGAGGAATGCTGTTTTTGTCTTCGCTCTTGTTGCAAGTTAGATTGTACTGTAGTAAAATATCTTACTGTGCTGGATATGGGAAGTGATTGAAGTGAACTCCACTGATTTGACATACCAAAGTGTGTGTTACAGGTCTTGGAGAGTATTGCTGTATTTGTGGGAAAGAGGGTGGTACAGAATATGTTGTGGTTCCAGACTAAGCTGCACAAAATATAATACATCGACCGAGTTGATGTCATTTTAGTCAAGTGAGATCACCAGACCTGAGTTACCTGCGTTTTAGTTTTAAATAGCCATTCATAATTTAACACATCAGAACATCCAATCGCACTGTGAGCGAATTGCGTTATGTACTTTTGGTAAATTGCAGTGTGGGTAATGTAGCCACATGTTGCTTTTTTACAAGAAATTAGAATGTGTGGGGAAAAAAAACCTTGAATTTACAATTGAAACATTTTAGGTTAAATATCTTACAACTCTCTTGGTACAAATACATTGAACTGCTGCTTCTTGGCATACGAAGAAATGTACTGGTAAATGTATTTAAATACTGATAACAGTAGTGCTGAAATTATAAATATTGTAATTGAATATATAATCATTTGTCTTGGATATAAGTATCTATCACTATCAGTTAGGGCTGTGCGATTATGGCAAAAATCATAATCGCGATTATTTGGGTCAATAATTGATATCACGATTATTAAATACGATTATTCATTGACTTTGAAAAAATCCATTTATTGAACTTTAAAACAAATACAAATAATAATTTGAACAGTATCTTTCTAACTGTTGATTACCCTGAACGTATAATTCAACTGAAAAACCAATACAAAAATAAATGATACATTTAAATAAATAATATCAAAATAATAAATACCAATAAACAAGATCAACAAATATTTTGGAGCGCACTTCCCCAAGCTACTAAACATATATAAATATGATAAATACAAATAAATGAGACTAAAATTAATTAGATCAAATATGTTGCACTGTCACAACCTAGCAAAGCAAAATAATTGTTTTTTTCGATTATGTTGTTTTCGTAATTGTGGCAGGCCAAAATCGTAATTGCGATTAAAATACGATTAATTGCACAGCCCTAAGTCCTGCTATTACTGATCAACAAAGTTCCAAAGTGCATTACAGCAAAAGACATACAAATATGATATAAGTAATATAAAAAACATATAAGTAATTTTTTGCAGATAAAATCAAGGATGATAATAAAAAAAAAAACATTAATAAAATAAAAATAAAATAACTACACGTCCATGGTTGAAGGGACAATATGGGTATTTCTGTCTGACTCTATCTACTATTTGCATCCTTCTGCAGGGGACGCTGCGTTTTTCAAATTGCAACACAATGAAAGTTTGAGATGTATCATTTCCTCGTGTTTCACTGTTTCCTTCTCTCTGTCCCCCTCGCTCAGCTATGCATTTCCAGGAGTGGTTACGGTCACTTCGCCCCAGCGCTGGTCTCAAAGGCTCTGATTCGGAGGACTTCTGGAGCCTCCTGCCGTCTTTCCCCCGGTCCTCTCTGTCCCAGTCCTCTCTGCTGGGTCTGGGGGGTCTGGGGGCTCTGGCCTCCATCACAGCGTACTGGCTGGTGACCCGTCCTCGCCCCATGCGTCCCCCCTGTGACCTGCAGGCCCAGTCTGTGGCCATCAATGTGAGTGGACCATAGTTGTGATGTTTAGAATCAGAAATCAGAAACGGGTTTATTACCAGGTAGGTTGACACGTACGAGGAATTTGACTTGGTGTCGTGGTACATACATAAAAGTACACAGATAGAGAACTATTTTAAGAACACTATAGTAACATAACAAAATTAAAATAAAGCAGTATTTACATTGAAATGGAATAAAATATACAACATTGTGTGCATTAATGTAATGCATAGAGTCTGCGATGTGGCTGAGGTAAAGTGTCAGTGGCAGATGTGTGTAAATGGCCTTCATCATGATGCAAAGAGTGTTGAGGTGTTTAATGTGTGTGTTTGTTGCAGGGAGATCCCAGCTGCAGGCGCTCCGCTCTTCTGAAAGATGACACGCTGTTGGAGTTTTACTACGATGACACCAGGACGGCCTTCGACATGTTCCAGAGAGGCGTGAGGATCGCAGGTTGGCACACTCACAACACATGAGTTTACCCTACATGCTATAGTGTCATTATTTAAAGAAAGGGATTACTAACCTTGACAACATTTCTGTTGTTCTTTGAAAACCTCAGACGTCCTCACCGTGGAGGTCTTGCTTAACTTCAGTATAGGGATAACAGTTTTCTGTCAGTGGAGACAAGCGTTGATGCGCTTTTTAATTTCTAAAATGGACAACTAAAAGCAATTTATTGATATACAGTATCATCAACGATTTCTTAATATTAGCTTTTTATCACTTATATAATCGACTCTTAGTAATTGGAATCATACATCTTTTTTTAACCTAGGGGAAAATTGGGTTACTTTTCAGTTATTCCATTTTAGTATAAGAATAAATACAAACACAGAGAACTTGTAGTATTAAACGTGTACAAATATGTATATTACAACATACATACAATACAAATACACTAGTGTAAATAATAGCAGTACTAAAAATGGGGTCTAAGATGAAGTGTTTAAATGCTGCATATTATGAATTAGATAAATAGGAATATAACTTTAAATGTACAGTGTACAGACAATACTAACGTCAGGATATTGCAGAGTGCCATCATTTTAAATAAGTACGTTTTGCACAATTTAAATATAGTAATTATGGGGCTACAGTTATACATCCCAATATAATTCCACTGGAACATGGTAAATAGTTGTATTTAAGTATTTTCCACTTCATTTCAAATAGTAAATTAACTATTTAATATATAATGCTTCTTCAGTCTCTGCAACTCCTCAAAGTGCTTTTACACATACAAGCCAGCTTTCCCTCTCTCTCACACACTCACACAGAGGCAGAGGCTGACACACAAGGTGCCACCTGCTCAGGGAAACAACATTTCACACACACTCTCACACTGTTGGCCAACGGGAGCAACTTGGGGTCAAAAAAGATTGCCCAAGGACACTTGCAGGGGCTGGGAATCAAACCACTGACCGTGGTACGATACGATAATACTTTTAATGGTCAGATCAAGTCTGAAATTTGACTTGCATCACAGCAGCTCCATGTGTATCATCAACATAGACACATATCAAGACACAATGCATACAAAACAAACATTTTACATAACAGCACAATCAGTGAGAGAAAACATGCTCAAAGAGCCTTTAGCGTGCATTTGATCTGGGATTCAGCTCTGTATTTACTGAGAGGATTGACTGGAGCACAAAGGATGCTTCAGTCTGACTTTATTGAATCGGTAGACCACAGAAAAACTTTAACCGTTTCACAGACGCTACACTTTAAATATTGCATATGTTTAACTGACGTGACACATGTGTCTCTGGTGTCCTGCAGGAGATGGCCCGTGTCTTGGCTTCAGAAAGCCGGGGCAGCCCTACGAGTGGATCTCCTATTCTGAGGTCGGACATGTTTTTAATATTTACATCTCTTCTGTGTGACGTTTCTCTTCCTGCCTGTTGATAAACGTCTCCTCTCCTGCAGGTGGCGCAGCGGGCGCAGGTGCTGGGCTCCGGGCTGCTGGCCAAAGGCTGCCAGCCCAACCCGGAGCAGTTTGTGGGGATATTTGCACAGAACAGACCGGAGGTAGGATAAGTTTCAAGGCTTTTATTGTCATGTGTACATAGCTACAGTGTAGTTATGACAATGACAATCTTAGGTCACAGGCTCCTCCAAGTCAAAGTCAAAAAAGTCAAAGTCAACTTTAATGCCAATCTTTCAGTTTGTGTGTAACAGAGAGATCGAAATGACGTTTCCAACAATCCCGAATACAAAAATACAATTATACAATATACAGATATGTATAAATATGTATATCCTATATACACAATCAACAGACACATTTACACATATGCACACATTAAGATAAAAAAAACACAACAATCAACATATACAAAATAACGGTCACTTCAATATATTGATATTGAAGTGACCGTTATTTTGTATATTTGTTTTTTTATATATTTGTATTTTCTATATTTGTATTTTGTATATTTGGTGCAAGATTGTCCATAGAATGTGCATTTATTGCAAGATTATCCATAGCAGCGTAAAAAAAAAAATGTGGCTGGTGCCAACAGTGCAACACAATAAAACAGATAATAGTGCAAGTAAATAAAATAGAATATAATAGAAATAGTGCATACTAGTCTATATACAATTAATTGGAATATTGATATATATAAGTTGCAAACGGATGAATGTTACAGTCGCACCGCTGGTTCTGTTTTTCTGTTTGTTCTGCTGTGAGCGTTAGAATCGATTGGATAACTTTTATAACACGGATGGTGCTTTGCCTTTAATCAAGATTGCTGATCCTCTAAACAGCCCGATAATTCAAATGTGCAGCGGAGGAAACAGTACTGAGTAAACATACTATGGTATTCTTGAATTAAAAATGTTACTCAAGAAGAAGTACTGAATTATTACCAGGAAAATATACTAAAAGTATTAAAAGTACGTTATGTGTAAGTAAGTGTTCATTATGCGGAATAACTCTTTTCATATTAATATATTATCATGCAATAGTATCATTGTGTGTTTATTGTTAAAAATACATTCAAGAGCATTTTTGCACTTGTATTTAAAATCATTGTAAAAATACTGTGTGAATTAGTAGTTCAGTACTTTATCATATTAGCATACAATGTGTTTTCACATTGAAAAAGTATCTAGTAACTATGAGTGCTAAATAATTAGTGACTCAAAAAAGTGCAATATTTCCCTCTGAAATGTAGTGCAGTGGAAGTATAAATTAAAATGGAAATACTCAAGTACTAGTATGTCAAAAAAGGGAAAATACTACATTATCACTGCTGCAGATGTGTATTTCACTTCGGGAGAACTTAATGTATTCTCAAAAATAAATCCGAGGTTTGCTCCTACTCTTAACTCGCACCAGCTTCACACTTCTTCTATTCATCTTTTTAAAGATTCGTTTTTTTCTGCGGTGTAAGTGTGTTTGGCTTTCTTCATATTGAGAGCAGAGCTGCTGGAGAAAGTGTGTCTCCGGGGCAGCTAACATTAGAGCGCGTCTGCTCCCAAACTCATTTTCTAATATATCCGTCAGGCAGGGCCATTTGTTTCTCTCTCCGGTGTAGACTGAAAGTGAAAAATAATTTTCTGCTCCATCAGAGCCCGTAACCTCTCATCAGACCCGTCTACACACAGAGTGCTGTTATTACCACCACTGTAATTCTGTTTGTTTTGTTAATATGAAATGTTTTATGATCTACATTACCGGGACAAATCCCCAGATGTTCAGATCTCTCACTCAGCGGTGCGTGAAGGGTGAGTCTAACGGTGCTGCTTTGTCTCCCTCTGCTGGGGGAAGTGGATCATCTCAGAGCTGGCCTGCTACACCTACTCCATGGCCGTGGTCCCTCTGTACGACACGCTGGGCCTGGAGGCCATGGTGCACATTCTCAACCTGGGTGAGGGGAGAGCTGCATGTAGAAATAACACACAATAAATGTTCAGATATACAGCTAAATATGAACATTGTCAGCCTCATGTATCAAATTGATCTTTATTAAAGTATGCAGTGAGCTGTCACACAGAATATAGGTTTAACTGAGAGTCTTCAGATTATACAATTAAATGAGAAACTAGGCGATAATTCAATCTCCTTTTAGAAATAGCAGTGGAAGAAGTCTTCTTACAAAAGTAATCATATTTGTCAAAATAGTGTGAAACGGTTGATTACAAGCAAAAGTCCTGCTTTTGAAATCCTACTAAAATAAAATCAGCCAAATTCACCTTAATTTAATAGTAAATGGGCTTTATTTATTTTTGCACTTCCCCAGTCTTTACGATCCCTCAAAGTGTTATACAAGTCAGGATTCAACCATTCACACATTCATTCAGAGGCTTAAGGAAACTGACATTCACACATATTCACACAGAGGGAAGGAAAGAAGGTGTTTGCTCTACACACTTTTTGGGTAAAAGGGGTTATGAACAACTCACTTTTTCAAACGATCTGGGTATCTTTGCTGTACACCAACTTATACACTGTTAAATTAGATGATACATCACCTTTTTTTTGTGTGCGCTGCTTGAGTCAGAAAACATAGGATTCAACAAGTCATACTCATCTGAGTCATCTCCACCCACAGCTTTTTACATTTCTTTCTCACAGACAAGTCAGAGCAGACTGGGGTTTCATTTTAGGCAGGGGATTTAAAGAAGAATTAAAAAGAGGGTGACAGATAGTATATTCAGACAGATAGTATAAGAACATGGAGAACATTTGTATATGTGAACATGTTCTACAAGAATAATATAACAGTGATCCTGAGAATGAACATAACAGTATGTCCCCTTAATATATTAGATCATTTCCATTGGTAAACATTTAAAAATAATATTTAGTGTAACTGCTAACATCTCATTGACAGGGTAATGTGTTAAAAGTGTGGGATCCACTGGGTTCATGAATTATTTAAGCTTTTAATATTTTTTTAATGAAACATCTTCTTCTGCGAATTAAGTCTACATCTCTTGCTGTCAGAGCTGCAGTTGAATAGACACTGTTTCCCTTTAGGGTGAACTGTTGCTTCACAATGTCACACGTTAACACGCTTCACTGTATTGATGTTGTGTGTGTTTGTAGTATTCATGCTTCATTTCTGTAGTAGATGTATAGTTAATAGTTAGTAAACAGTGGTTTTAACATCCGGTGCTTGTACTTCTGCTGCTGTGACACTAAGGATTGATCAATAAAGTTGGCCTCCTGTGTGTTTTGGGTTGCGTTTTTAGCGGAGATCTCTCTGGTGATCTGCGACCGGGAGGAGAAGGCCGCAGAGTTGTTGGAGAACAAGGAGACGGGCGTGACTCCGAAGCTCTCCTGCCTGGTTCTCTTCAACGATTTCAGCGACGCGTTTGTGGAGAGGGCGAAGAACTGCGAGGTGGAGGTTTTGAAACTGGAGCAGCTCATGGTGAGGAGGGGGAAGTACTAAATCCCTATAATGCAGACTCATTTAACTAAATCCCCTTTAATCAAGTCATCAATGGTGATATGTAAATGGTTATGAATAACTCCCTCTCTGTCCACATCTTAGGACCTGGGAAGGCAGAACCTCAAAGACCCTGTGGTGAGTTCATGGTCTCTCAGCTGCTACATCAAACTGGTTCCAGTAAATAGCCGAAACCCCCTCTAAATGCCAGGATGACAGCTTTACCGTTGCCCCTGTCCCATAAGATATCATTAACACTCACTTGTAAACAGGACTTTAAACTGTGGAGGAAGCCTGTTCTCATATTGTCATATTTTATTGCTGCAGCCGCCCCAGCCTCAGGATCTGGCCGTGGTTTGCTTCACCAGTGGAACCACAGGTACTGTCTGATTTCATACACGTAATTATCCTTCTCATTCGAAAAAAAACGTCCTTCAGTGCCCACTAACAACCTCTCTTTATGGCACTGCTGCAGTTTCCTTTTGCTGCGCAGGGCACTGCAATAATGTCTTGTTTATTTATCCAGGGAAGCCAAAGGGAGCCATGATCACCCACGGCAACATCGCCTCCAACACTTCCTCTGTCATTAAGATCCTGGAGGTCTGTCTACACTTCCACCTCCTTGTCTAATTGAGAACAGCCTCACATCACTTCCCATCTGCTTGTCTCTGTCTCTCCAAACTGTCCCTCTCCCTGCTGTGTCTAATGGTTTTGATTAATTGGCTGTTTGATTGCCCCTGTCGCTGCGAGGTACTTTAACTAATTGCCCCGGTATAAAGATTGTGCCATCTAACTTGATTGCTTGTGAGGCTGTCTGAACCTAATCTCTCCCCTGTGCTTTGCTCACTTTATTTCTCGTTTTTCTCTCAGGGTTCGTTTGTGATCCGACAAGAGGATGTGTCGATTTCTTACCTGCCTCTTGCGCACATGTTTGAGCGGATGATTCAGGTAGCTGATCCTCTTATCAGGTTGTTTGTAGTGTGTGTTTGTGGGTAAACACTAAACTGAGTGTATTTTCTGTCGCAGGTCTCTATGTTCTGCCACGGGGCCAGAGTAGGATTCTACCAAGGCGACATCTCTCTGCTAATGGACGACATTAAAACTCTCAAACCGACCTTCTTTCCTGTTGTGCCTCGTCTCCTCAATCGCATCTACGACAAGGTCAGAATATAGACATTTACTGCATTATCTAGCAATGAGAAGGCTCACATTGTTCAGGTTTAACAGGTTTATTACCAGGTAGGTTTACACGTACGAGGAATTTCACTTGGTGTCGTGGTGCATACAAAAAGGTAAAACCAGAATTAAAAAACACAGGTAGAGAACTAGAAAAAATTTAAAAATTAATAAAAAGTATAGTCAAATATATAACAATGGAATAAAAAGGAACAAAATATGGAATAAAAATCGGCAGTAATATAAAACAGATATTGTCTGTGCATTAATGTAATGCATAGAGTCTATGATGTGGCTGAGGTAAAGTGTCAGTGGACCTTGGACCCAATATTTTAAACCTTATTTCTGTTGTTTCTTACCTTAAAGATCCTGGGCTCGGTGACGTCCCCTCTGCGCCGGGCTTTGCTTCACTACGCCGTGAGGAGGAAGCAGGCGGAGCTCAGCAGCGGGGTGGTGCGGAACAACA
Source organism: Trematomus bernacchii (assembly GCF_902827165.1). Lineage (NCBI taxonomy): Eukaryota > Metazoa > Chordata > Actinopteri > Perciformes > Nototheniidae > Trematomus > Trematomus bernacchii. Next base: position 2,146,981 of record NW_022987771.1, read on the forward strand.
GTCTGTGGGACCGGCTGGTGTTCAACAGGATTCAGGTCAGTTGCTGGGAACACACATGTATTTCCACCTGGATCATGTTTCACCTTTTATTTCTCAACAATTCCCTTGCTCTAGTAAAGAACTAAAGGACCAACGGCCTCTTCAGAAATCAACCCTCAAACCAAAAACATGTTGTTTTTAATGCAGAGGTTGTTTTTACGGAGACATATCATTAACAAGCCACTCTTTCAAAACATTGGGTATCTGGAGTGTATACCATAATAACCCCTTATAAAACACAGTCATTTTTTGGGGTCTACCTCAATCAAGAAACATGGGGAAACTAAATAAAACAACTACTACAGATTTGGTGTTTAGTCATTAATAACATATTTTCTGTTTATCCAAGGATCTGCAGTTGTAAATGTAGACTCGGCAAATAGTCAAAAAATGGTATCCAAACTTAACAAGAGAAGCAAAACTCTTCCAGCAATCAATGCCAAAATCCCCCAGACTCTTGTGGATTGATTTTGGCTCAGTATGATCCATGCCGATGGGAAAATATGGTCTAGTTTTAAAATGCTGTTAAAATGGAATTTAACCTGCTACCACAATATGATTGCATCTGCACTTCACACAAACAAACTTGCTTGTGTTTCAGGCCAATTTGGGAGGTAATCTGCGGTTCGCCCTGACGGCCTCGGCTCCCATCAGCCCCGCGGTGCTGTCCTTCCTCAGAGCCACCATGGGCTGCCTCATCTTCGAGGGTTACGGCCAGACAGAGTGCACCGCAGGCTGCACGTTCTCCATGCCCGGAGACTGGAGCGCAGGTAAAACACCAGCTGACTCTTCACAAATCAGAAATTATTCCTCCAACTGCGGGGAAATATATGTGGTTACATCAAAGTGGACAGTGCAGATAAAAAAGGCAAATACAATAAGTATAGAAATCACTCCATATTCAAATCAAATAAGTACATATGCATAGTACATTTAAAAATAAAAAAGTACCAGAAGGACTGCTATGTAGCTCACTTGGTAGAGATGGCAGCCCACATACTGGGGCTTAGTCCCCGAGTGGGGGTCCCGGGTTCGAATGTCTCCCCCCTCCTACACTGTCATAAAGGCTTTAGTGGCGCAAATCTTTAAAAAGAAAAAGTACCAGAATTACGAAATAGACAAAAATATAGTGACTGAAGTAGCATCGCGTAATAACAATACTACACCAAACTGTACAAGACTGTAAATTGAACGTGGTATCGCATATCAGTTTTTTTATATTTACATATATAAAGTACATCAGTGATATTACAGCCTGCATTAGTGTCAATAACGTCTTCTCCTGACAATTCCTTGTGTTTTTGTGGCTGTGGTGGTAAGTCCTGTCCTCTGCATCATGTGTGTTTGTCAGGTCATGTCGGCGCTCCCTTGCCCTGTGCCAAGGTGAAGCTGGTGGACATCCCTGATATGAATTACTATGCTAAGAACGGAGATGGAGAGGTGAGATAAAACTCCATTATAGTACAACATTTGACCACAGTGTCTGATGCCTGCTCACACTCACAGTTCTGTCCTGTTAGATCTGCATCAGTGGCCCCAGTGTGTTCAGAGGTTACCTGAAGGACCCAGAGAAGACGGCTGAGGCGCTGGACAGCGACGGCTGGCTGCACAGCGGGGACGTGGGACAGTGGCTTCCGGTAAGTCAGACACAAATAGGACTGATAACACCATCTGTATACCGCAGTATCAGGACTAAAACCACCACTCAGAGACAGTTTCATCCCACAGGCCAGAAGACTGTTAAACACCTGAACTTTTGAAACAACATCCATAACATTCATCTGTTTGCAACTTATATATATATATATCAATATTCCAATTACTTGTATATAGACTATTCTTGCACTACTACACTGTAGCTATGTACACATGACAATAAAAGCCTTGAGTCTTGAATCTGTAAGTAAGCTAAATATTTATCTCTCTGCCAGAACGGGACGCTACGCATCATCGACAGGAAGAAGCACATCTTCAAGTTGTCTCAGGGCGAGTACATCGCTCCGGAGAAGATTGAAAACGTCTACATGCGGTGTGTTCCGGTGCTTCAGGTGTTCGTGCACGGAGATAGTTTACAGGTAAATGGTTTTTAACTCACAGATGGAGATTCTAAAACATTTGCTGTTGTACAAGTTTCATTTTTAATTTCTTGTGTATTGTATTTGTCCAGTCTTACCTCATAGGCATAGCTGTTCCTGACCCTGAGGTGTTTGTCAACTGGGCTAAAGAGCGAGGATTTGTGGGATCCTATGAAGAGCTGTGCCAGAATCCTGTACGTCTTATTTCATTACATAACCATCTGACAATATTATATGAATTCCAGAAAATTGACATTTATTGGCTTTCCAACAGGATTTAACGAGCACAGTATTAGAGGACATGAAGGTTGTGGGGAAGGAAGCAGGCCTGAAGTCCTTCGAACAAGTAAGGCCTTGTTTTTGGTTTAAAATGTGGAAGCTACTATCCTCCAAGTTCTGACTTTTGTTGGGATTGTATTTCTTACCTTTCTCTTCTTTCAGGTGAAGGACCTCTACTTGCACCCAGAGATGTTCAGCGTCTCCAACGGCCTCCTCACCCCGACAATGAAAAGCAGACGCATCGACATCCGGAAATACTTTCAGGAACAACTCACAAACATGTACAGCAAGACAGCTGTTTGAAGGATGCACTCAGTAACTCACACACACAGAGAAGGGTACCTGGAGTCCAAGAAGGGAAATCATGTGAGACAGGAACCTGGGAGAAAGAAATTAAAATCCTATACGTCCAGCAGTGCCTTATTTTAAAATATACATTTGTATATATTTTGGAATATTGGTATTTTGCTTCAAAGAAGTCTTAACTTCCGTCCACCTCTTGCACATATGTATAGTATATTAACTTCACATGGAAAGTAACAGTGGGGCCAAACCATTTTTCTTATTTTTCTAAATACCAATCTCACTGTTTGTCATGTTCACTAATTCAGAGTTATAGACATTTTACAGATACATTATTGTTAAGTTGTAGATAAGTCGCAGAAATAATTAAGATCAAACTGCAGAGACGTTAAGTTAGACATTTATTTTACACTTTCCTGGTCTCGTGCAAGGACTTCTTAAAGGGACACGTTGGGTACTTGTAACTCAGATCTTGCATTAACTGGTTGTGTATTCTTTTTTAATAGGTTCTGGAAATGTTCATAAATTAGTGTGAGGGTGGAATTCACCTACAGTTAGACCACTAAAAGGGGTTTTAACCAGCAGTTATTTGTACAAAAATAAAAATAAAACCTGAACTGTACATACTGCTTTTATTGCCATTTGCTGACAGGACACTACTGACTAATTCCAGTGAAGTTAAACTGAAAATAAATCAAGCTTAGAAACGGACTGTTTTGTGTTATTCATATTAAAGAACACCCTGTAGTAGATATGGAAACATCAAGGTTTAACAACAGTAAGATTTATACAGTTAATTTATTTCATGATTGACTGTACATTGAGATGATGGCTGAAAAACAGATATTTAACAGATTGTCATATTAATACATTTTAAAAAGCTATTTTTAAATCCCACTCTAATGTTAAAGTATCCACTTAGTTATGTTAGAAAAGCTACAACTGAATTATTTAGAAAAACCTTCATTAATACAAACAGAAAAAAAGACAGTCAATGAAAAAAATTATTTTAAAATAATAAATAGTCAACTTCTTGGTATGACACCTTTGAACAAAAAAAAAAACACTAACATGATATGGGAGCCATCCATTTCACATAGCTCCATTATTTATCATACTGAGGCAGAACCTGATAAAGGTGGAAACAAAGGAGTGCAATGATTTAGTCCGAATTAAAAGACAACAAATGTTAACGTTGTCTTCTGACCCCGGTACAGAGAAAAGACTTCTCTCGGGTGCCAACAATGCACGAGGTTCTTTGCAAACAAAAACGGAACCACAAACAATAAAACAAAGAAAGGATGGTGTGAATTAAAGGAAATAATTGGTGTCATGAGTGTTGTCCACTAGAGGGAGCACCAGCCTTTGTTTCGACCTCGCTGCACAGGCACAACCTCACTTCACTTGAGTTTCATCCACAGTCAGGACGATGTAGGCACATAATGCACAGGTGATGTTCCCAATATCATCCTGTAGACCCCGATAAAAAGCCCCCGATAAAAAGCCCCCACACAACATGGCACAGAGCTAAACTAAGAGACAACCAGCACAAAACGAAACACATTTGTTTTAGCCGGTAACTTACATAACATTCAGTCTGTAGTGTTGATCATTCCAAACTTGGGTAATAAAAACAACGCATCACATATTGTTGTAACATTGCAGATGTGACTATTAAAAAAAACATTTCCTTGCTCATTTCCTGCTTTAAAAAACAAATGCTCCTAGACGTCTCGGAAAGCATGAAGCGTAACCGTGGTAATTAGCTCTGACGAGAACCATTTGATTCCTTTACTAAAATATAACAACATATTGGCTTCTCATGTTGGCTGATGGCTTCGTTAATGTGGCATTTCAGCTGCTGTAGAGGATGAAACATGGGAGTGTAGTGCAAGAGGAACGGGGGAGGGGGGGTGATGAGGCCGCAAGGAAACAATCTGATAATCAGGTTAAGGCCATTGCTGTCCGTTTGAACTGCACGAAGGAGCCTGAAAAGAGTGAAGTCCATTCACAGAGGCATGAAAGGAGCCCTTCCCGGTTCTTTTCGGCTTTCCTCCCTCAGTCGTCGGCGACAATGGACAGAGCTCTCAACTCGCCGAGCTTGGCCTCCGTCTCCCTCTCCCTCTGCTCGTCTGTCAGCCCTGCCTGGTCGATCTGGTCTGTTAAATCGCTGAAGATCGTGTACATTTCGGTGAAGTATACAACCTGTGGGGGGGCAGGAGGGGGAAAAAAATATAACGATTTAGTCTGTGAGGGCAGGAAGAATAGTCTTGACAGGTTTAATCCACGTGCGTTTCTCTTTAGGAAAAACTCCGTGATTTTAAATCCAAACTCCACTGACACGATGTAACCTTGCTTTTCCTTACACTAGTCTGAAGCTGCCGGTCTCATACCTCTTCAACCCCGCTAATGAGAAGTGATTCGAGAGGAGAAGAGGGAGCCCACAGATATCAAACAACTCCGACAAAGCCCCCAAAAACCCAGCACTTCAGTGGGTAGTGACCCTGCTTTTCTCTCCCAATCTGAACAAGAGATAGAGAGTGTTCACTGAAAGCTTTCTTGACACTTCCCACCCCTGTTTCTTCCCCTTAGTTCATGAGTCAGGGTCCCTCGAGAGTTGCTTTGATGATTAATAGACTTTAATCACATTACAAGACTCCAGAAGAGTAGGCAGAGAATGAAAGTACTGGGAAATACAACCCCTTGAAACCCACACACACACACACACACCTCAATATTTGTTCACGCAGCCATGCATACGATACCATGCTCTTCAGGGGGCATCACCCCCTCTGAAATGGGCCTTATTGTAGGCCGAGACAGCAAGAGAGCAGTGGGAGAAAATGCTTACTGATCACCGAGGACACAATGAGAGCTGGAAATAAAATGAAGAGTCATGCTTCTTATATAGCAACAGAACAAAAGTCATGTTTCTCAACCACCTTGTCCTGGTTTTGCCCAGACTGAGAGACCTTGCTATGTTTATACCAGTATTTGCCACCTAAACCACATGAGTGGGCCATAAGTATTGGGTTTCTGCTGTTTGTGGGGGTAAAGCGGATATTTTTTTTTCCTCCAAAAGTGGCCTGTTGAAAGGGCCATCGGAAATGTCCATATGACCAGAGATGATAATGTACACCAGATCAGCGTCTGAGTGCCCTCTGAAGCAAAGACACTCTACTATTACAATTAGTCTCGCAGCTATGGCCACCTACGGTACACAAAGGAGTCTTTGGGTAAAGCTTTCAATTACATGACTTCTGTCTGGGCATTTTAACATACCACGGTCCCAGCTGCTTAATATTTATACAGAGAGGTTACACTCTGACCTCTTAGCCTACGAAAGGAATGAATAATGTATGTTGCATACTACCCAGTAAGTACTTAAACACTGTGCGACCACTGTTTCAGGAAACAAAGAGAGTCGACTGTAAAAAGGACAAAGAAAGATTTTTTTTTTTTTAATGAACACATGCAGCAGAGAATGCAAAACTAGGAAAACAAAAAGGCAAGACAATGTCTCAATTCATCAACATCTGTACAGGTGGACAGGTCAGGCCAAGTGTCCCGCTGACAGTTGCTGGACAGGACTGGTGGAAGGGAAGCTGAGGCTCACAACAAAGCAGCCTTTGTGCCTTTTGCTGCTGCCGCTGGGAGCTGAGAGAGAGAGAAGGGAGTGGAGGACGAGCACATGCAGCCGGGATGAGGTCCGCTGCCCACCCACGTGCGGCTGTGTGTGTGTGTAAACATGTGTAAATGCTCATTCATGTGCGTGAGAATAAAGATGTAGAATAAAATAAGTGTGACTAATACAAAATGTAGCAGCAGGTGAAAAAAAAAAAGGTAGGGGTTTAAACTTCAAAGAATGCTCATTTGGAGTTCAAAGTACATCATAGAACTCTATAATTGTCATTAGGGTCTGCGTTAATCTGGTTAAGTAATTAGGAGTGTGCCAGCGACTGTCCCGAGGAGGAAATGACATGGCCAGGCAGGTCTGGGAGGGGGAGGGGGGGGACGGGGGACGGGGGACATGGTGGCGCTAAGTTGAGACGCCCAGCTGCTTTAAGAGAAGCTGCAGGTTAGAGGAAGACTCCAGACAGATGAGGCCTTCACTTGGGGGGGGGGGGGGGGGGGGGGGGTAATCACATTAAGAGAGAACTGAGACAGACAGACTGCCAGGTTTGTACACTCCCTTCCTTCTTTAGAACAACGCTCCCTGTGGGTGTGTGTATTCTTGGTGCATCTCCCACTAACCTGAGCCCTGATGAGAGCCTCGAAGCTGGGCTGGAAGTAGTCGATGCGGCTGTGGTAGAATTTGGGCATCTCGTCCAGCAGCTGCTTGTTCTTCACATCGAAGTCCTCTCTGACCGGTCGCAGCTCCTCTCTGGCCTGGGGTGAGGAGGGGGGAGGAAATAAAACAACAAGTCACCATCACTTCGGCAGGGGCAGTGAGTCAGTAGGGGCTTGGACTGGGAGCTGTAGGGTCGCCGGTTCAAGTCCTCCCGACCAGACCTAAAATATGGAGTGTGGACTGCTACTTGGAGAGGTCCCAGTTCACCTCCTGCCCTGCCGTGGTGCCCTTGAGCAAGGCACCGGACACCCCCCTTCCCCCCTCACTCCCATTGCTCCCCGGGCGCTGTGCAATAGCTGCCCACTGCTCCTAGTACTAGACTCCTGGTACTAGGATGGGTTAAATGCAGAGAACACATTTCACTGTGTGTGCTGTGTGCTCTGCATGTGTGACCATTACAGAGGGTTTCATCCCTCCCAATTCCATTCTAACTTTATATCACATCATTCACCTAATCGGAGTTTCATTCACCTGATCAGAGTTGAACTCATGCATTTTTGTGATTTCTATTCATGCTGTTGCCTGTGTTTAATATGTTTATTCTTATTGTATTTCTTATTATCCCTGTGTGTATTCAATATCTGTGTTTCTTTGTCATTCTGTTGCTGCTATAACATGAATCCCTACGCGGATCCATTATGTTGGATGTTACCCACCATTTTACACATTCTTCCACAAGAACTGTAGCTAAGTGTTGCAGATTTTGAGAAAAACAAACACATGTGAATAGAAACAAGTTTTTGGCACTGGAGCCTTCTTTAGGTTTCATTCTTATTGTTCAGAGAGATATTTGCCTAATTCCCACGGAGAAGCAGTGCAAAAAAAAAAAAGGGAAAAAAGGCTGTAATCACGACCACAGTGAGGAGGAGTGGGTAATGTGGGCAGACTTGGCTGTGAGTGGACTCCAGCACCACGGATCTGTGTGTGAATGTATTAGTGGGTAGTCTACTGTAGGCATGGAGTTATGGAATGCACAATGAGTATGTGTGAGAGGGTGAGAATTTCTTTATTCAAGGGAAGGGGGGAGTTGCTATATTAAAACAAAAACATATTGTTTATCCGCTCACATTAGTTAGTTTTCTCTATGCCGGTTGAAATGGCATACGAGTGTTTTGTCAGGATTATTTCTTTAAGTGCGCAGGGATCCAAAGGGCAGGGATGTAGGGGCCTCTTCAAGGCTTTGTTCCCCTGACAGTGCTTTTCTCAATGTGTGTGGGCGGCTCGCCATGTGAGGATGTGTTCGAGGCAATAGCATAGGCAACACTGCAGCGCTATCTGTGAATGTGTGCGCTTGTGTAGTGGCCTCACGGTGTGTGTGTGTGTGTTTGTGTGTGCGTCTACGATTCTCAATTACGTGCCTGTAGATGTGCAGCAGTGCCTTTTTGAAAAAGCACTACTTGAGAGCCTGCTAGCTTGCGTGGGTGAAGGAGCGCACATGTACAGTATGCATGTGCTCAACTATTTTTGTTCATATCCAGTCAGCATTTGTGTCTTTCTCCACTTATTGTGTCCTATTTACAATGCATGGTGAGAGCAGGTGAACCGTGCCCCCCCCCTGCAGGTAGACAGGGGGGTGGACCGATGCAAGCTTTACCTGATGTAGTTTGACCATAACGGGCCCGGTTTTCTCCTTCTCTTCATACTTCTCCACTTTGGATTGCAGCCGTTTGTAGTCCTGCAGAGCCTGTTCCCGGCGCTTCACTGCCATGTTGAGGCTGGGAAAGACGCCACTGTACCTGTGACAAACCAGCACATAGACAGCCTTAGACATCTCTGACAGCACCAATGGGCCACTAAACTAAATGCAGACACCAGTGTGTGTGCATGCAAGCAAAAAACACTCACACCAGAGTAGTGGAATCGTAAAAAATACACCATTTTCTAGGAACCAAAGTTAACAAAATCATTAAAACAGCTTTATTCGCTTTGTGAAATTAGGCGGCTTGCATTCTGCACGGCATCCTATCTTAATAAAAGTCGTTATGAATTAATAAAATCCATCTCGTCAACATCTTATTGTAGAGGTACTCTGAAACCCCAGAGGACAACTCTGCATTAAACCTCCTCTAATCTATTATCTAATTACTGTAGTTCAAAATGGCATGAAACAATTCATTTTGTGACAATTATCATAATTCAAATGAAAATATATTCTTGCAACGAGAATCCTAGTGTTCAGCCCTAAAAATAGGAAAACACTCATCTGTAACTTAGCAACAGGAGTCTGTGCTTCATCCTGGGACTTGTGCGCTGTTTGTGGATGCTTTAAAGCAGGAATAGTAAATATTCCACTCAATATATTTAATACATATACAAATGAAGCTGAAAGGATTGATAGCTATCATTTGAACTACAGTATTGGAGTCTCTTCTAATATATGCATGATTGATATAAAATGTGCTTTATGAAAAGGGCCCAGCATCATGTGTTTAAACTGCAGAAGTTATGCATCATTTTCATTAGATTAAAATAAATAAAACATACAAATACAATTATAAGATAGAAATAAGACAGCCGCATGATGTATAATTAAATGTCAAGATGTCATTAACAAAAAAGCAGCAAAGAAAACTTAAGAAAAACATTCAGTGGTGTCTTAGTCACAAGATGACACAAATCAGTGACAGTGTTTTTAGAAAACAGGCCACAACATTATTCAAACAGGTGCCTGCCACATGTGAGTCAGTGATCAAAACAGTTGTAATGAAGGGTGAGATATAGCGTTTTTCAATGACTCATTTAAAGCATTTCATCAACTGTGTAGGCACAGGACTACACTAGTTTATAATGTGAGCCCATAGCGGTATTAAGGCACAGAATGTGTGGGCTTCCTGGGTTACGCTTCTCTCCGTGCCAACCCTTGCCCTGCTCTGTGCAGCGCATGAGGTAATAACTTAAAACCTGTGATGTGATTGTGAAATCCTGGTTTGTGCACCTTACCACAGGGCAAGAGGGTGTGTGTGTGAAGGGGGGGGGGGGGGGTAAAGAAAGTGACGCAAAGTGAAGCAGACAAGCACGGATTGTTTCCTACAGGAAGTGGAGCAAGGAGTGGTCTTGTAGCGTTTGAGTGACATCACGGAGCTCAGCCCAACCCTGGGGCCCACGCTCTACCGCTATTTATAAAATACCACTTTGGCCCAGTTTATGGCAGGGGTGGATGCTGATCCTCAAGTCTACTATCTGCTCCAGTGTACACATACTTCAAGTGCCAAGGGATTATGCAACTGCCTTCCAGGCATGACTGCTTTCCAACACTATTGGCCGATGACAACGCGGCAACAAACCGACACGAAGGCTGATCACGTTCTCACCGGCGCGTTCACCTGGCAGCACGGTGTCATTTACTCATGACACATCATCGTGGCACTCACAACACTAACAGCAACCACTATGTTTCAGCACACTGAGACTTAAGGGCCACTGCTCTCCTGAAGTAGGAGGCGGAAGAGCTAGACACAAAGCCAATTTGCTTGTTAACCCTTTCCTTTCCTTTTCATGCTGATGTCTCACCGTTACATCCCGAGCTCTCTGTGTCCAGTGATCCTGCTGTGAGAATATGCGGCAGTGACCCTGGTTGAAGGTCAGCCTACATACTTTGTAATGATAGCTACTGGACATTTCCCTCGATGTCCTGGCCTTGGCTGGACAACTACCGGTCAGCGGGATAGGTCTGAATCTGCGGTCCGCCTCGTCTGGATGAGGTCTCACCCGGTTGAGGGCCGCACGGGGGCCAAGTGCCCACCACTGCCCATGTGACAGGTCAGGGTGTGGTGAACAGGCTGGATGGAAATAGCATCTGGACCAGAGAGTATGTTTATGAGCAGCTGCCAATCCACAGCCAGGCCGATCTGACCCCAAGTCTGGTCTAGACTCCCTCGGTCTAGGAGGCTGGCTGTCCCTTTTGACATCACCCTCACTTAACTCACTACTGCGAAAAACACACAGAAAACCACAGAAAATAAGAAAAAGGGAATTGTTTTTGTACAAATTACCATCTCTTAAGTGTCACAGAGTCAGATTAAGACTTAAGAGAATTCCTAAAATATGATTGCTGTGAAAATAAAATAACTACCACCTGTTGTGCAAATGGTTAAGTGGGCCATTGGAACAACAATAATTGTGACGAGCAGAAACTCATTTGTCTCTGCAAAAGGAAAGTTTGATCTGCCACGACATGTCTCGCGTCTTGTTGATCAAAACAAAGACAACGTATGCAGCCTGGATACATGATACACCCAGATAAGATCGGGGAAATGCAGACAGACAACCTCAGAGCAAACATTCTGGGCACATTTCTTTAAAAAAAAGTGCCCCCTCCCTTAACTAAGGCCTAATTCCCCCGTTGGCTGCAGGCCTCACATCCTGCTCCTGATTGAGAGTCATAGCTCAACCCGGGGCAGAGGTCTCTAAACAGGCTTGACTTCTGTCTCACCCAAAAGAGCATGGGAGCAGAAGGGTTAGGGTGAGGAGGCCTAGATAACACAAATGCCTCAATGCCCACGCACTCACATAAACACCATGATGTCACTCTCTGACCCGCTGAGTGGACACAAATCAGGTCTAGGCTTGAAAGAGAAAAAAAGAGACACAGGGGGAGGAGGGGGGGGGGGCGGGCTGCCTCTTCTTACTTTGTTTATTGTATATTTTAACACAAGTATTAAGGATGCCAAAATCTTAAGTAGCAGCAACACCTGGACACGAGCACGTACCCGACTTGCATACTTACACACACACTCAACCTATTCAAGGTCTTCCATTAAAATTCTCCTTTTCAACTCTTCTCTAATTGTTTTTATGATGACACGAGATCACCAATAGAGTATGTAGCAAACAATGAAGAAATGTTCATTAGTGACGGACTAATGGAATCTTAATGGAAGCTTTAAAGTATAGCAGCTTTTGTGTCTCAGTTCTTTTAGAAAGACACTTACTAATAAAACTAATAACCAATAGTGCTGTGTTTTTAAGAGGGAGGGGGGGGGGGGGTAAATAATGAGGCCAGTTTAGCTTGGCTTCAAAACTATTTCCTCTGCTCTATTTCAGAATCATGCCAATGACTAAGTTTATGGTCTAAAATACTGTATTTATGACACAGCACTCCCTCTAAATCTGGGCTGGGGTTGATGTTTGTGTATGCATGTGTGTGTATGTTAGTGTGAGAGAGTCCTGAGACAGTTCTCCTCCTCAACCAATCCACGGCTCTGGGCCCAGGAAGCTGGGCCCTTTGCCATATTATGAGCCCGCCCACACGTCCGCCTGCCGCCCACCAGGAAGAGGAAATTAGAACCATTCCATCCTGTCATTGCTCCGCCACCAGAGCACACAAGGAGGAAGAAGGGGCTCAACACACACACACACACACACACACTAACCTGACCTATTCATGTTTTACACAGGAATCTCTTCACACTGCTTATTTAAAAAAAGAAATGAACTAACAAGCTTCTGGGGTTCAACATAAACTTGCAATAAAAACATGTGCACACGCTCCTCTACACAGCATATGAATTATCTTCGGGGAGGAGCCAAGAGGAGGAAGCAAATCCTTAACAAGAGCTCCGGAAGAAGGGTGGGAGAGTCCAGCCACTCCCTCCTGTACCTCTGCTTTGCATGTGCGTGTACAGTATGTGTGTGTGTGTTTGAAAAAGTGCAGCTTTAGGAATGGAATAGCACTCACCGCCTGCTCAAATGGGGGCGAGTATTAGGAACCAAATAAACTTTCTTCCAGACGCACTACAACCACAGCAGCAGTACTAGACCCTAGCTCAGTTTTACAGTCTTGAGGCTTAGCTGTGGTCCAGCACTACCAGTGTGAAGAACAGATCCCGGTCAAATTATAAAAATGTTACAAGGCACTGGACGTGATCTGCCCAGTCTGTCATTCATAACAACATCTGGAACATTGAGCCACAAAAAGTGAACTAAAAGACTTTTTTTCACCTTCCTATGATTTTATAATGCACCTATTGCCTCTGTATGGCCCTATGTTAACAAAACTCCACTAACCTGCTTCAAACAAATAACTTAGAAACTTATCAGAAACAACTTTCTGACCCTAGGCTGGTAAAGACACATTTAAAAAAGGCAGCCGTTTCACTTTGGCAGTAACAAAAATAAATTCTAGAGTGAGAGAAATCCAGATGCACACTTACTTTTTCAGAGGGTCGATAACAGTCTTCTGGATCTGGTTGACCTGTAATGAAAACAACAATTGTTCAAATAAGAAATAGCACTTCTATATAAAAAGGGAAGAAACATTACAAATTGTTATTCATTGTCAAATTGAGTTACATCAAAATAGCGTCTTCATCTCTCGCTCATTAGCTGCAAAGTGATAGCACTGAACAAACATTAACAATTGTGTGTGTATTTCCAAACAGAGCACACAAGAAAAAATAACACGGGGAGTCGGGGGGGGTCTTGCAAAGAAACTTTCGTGACGTTGACTCTTTTATTGTACACAAGCCCCGAGGAGGAACCCTTGAATATTCATTGAGCTCGCGATACAAAAGGATGGAACTGTCAGGGGACGGACATGAAAGCAAAGCCCAACTGATTTCAAATCCTGTGGAGGGGTGGGCTGCCTTACAAGATGAAAGTTCTTTGCAAACAAACATTTTAACAATAACAGTTTATATTTTTCCTGCATTCTCCTTCTGGTTACCAGAACCGACAGGGGAGGGAGGGAGGGAGGGGAAGGGGGGTGTTAAATGGAAGTAAACGAACATCTCATCTCGAGGCCTCCAGCCCCGAGTCTCATCGACAGAAGTTGGCGCACAATTAATAAAGTTTCCAGCGTCATTTACATTGCAGATTCAAAAACAACTGTTACTGTTAAATCTCCGAGCATGACAGAAAGTTAGGGTGAGAGTGAAGAGTAAATGCAGTGAAGGAGAATTTAAAACAGAGATATGTGAAGTGACAGCTGCATGAGAACAGTGAGCAGCTCCACTAATCATATGTTCACTCGTGATTCGAATGATAGTCAATCACACGGCAACGAAAAAAAAGCGAGATCGCAGCTGTGCTCGGCAAAAATGCCCTGACCATCTCCGAGAACATACAGCAATACTCAGCGCTTCACACATTTCCCAGTACAAAATGGTTGATTGTGGTTTGAGGGAAAACAGAGAACCAATAACAAATCAGTACAAGGGAATTCACATTTTCTTTGTTTTACATATTCACACCAGCACCCCCCCCCCCTTCTCTGACTCGAGCTGTGCCGTTGCTTCTAAGGTGAGAGCATGCAGCGAGGAGGGAGAACAACAGCGGCAGATTTGCTTAAGCATGCTGGTGCCCTCTAACCTCTGCCCCTTCCCACAGAGAGGGGGGGGGGGGATGGAGCTATTCCTTGGAGGCCCTGCAGAGCCCGAGGCTGACGCTCCAGCAGTAGTCTCCATCAGTGAGTCACGGGGCAGAGGCCATCCCGGCACACAGGCCTCCCAAAAATACACACAGATCGCAGAGGAAATCAATATCCCTCCAAACGGAGCATCCTCTACCGCGCTGCCGCCATCTTCACCGGGGCTCAGCTTCGGCAGCAGTGTGCCGGGGGGGCCGAGCGCCCTCCTCAGCCCCAGAAATAAACACACAGACCTGGGCCACTGCTGCCTTCATTATCGCTGCACGTTTTATCTGCTGGCTCTCTCACTTGCGCGCCCCGCGGGCAGAACATCTCGTCTCAGCGCGGAGAAGAGCAAAGGGTGGATGCTTTTGTGTCTGTTTTTGCAGGAGCAACAGTGTTTGCTGTCGGTGCCGTCAGAATCAACAGTCAGCTTGAAGGGGAAGATGGAGTTGTGTTCCAGTGTGCTGTGCAGGATTCTAAACACCTAGCAAACCTGGGGTGATATTCCACATCGCAGGCTGACCAAAAAGTGCTCACAAATCACTATTTTGCCTTTAGCTCACTCTCAGCCACACAGCCCAGCCCAAACCTGGAACTGAACATTGTGTTAAGGCGAGGATTTTTATTTAGTAAGACTGAAGGAACTGAAAAGAAAATCAGGTGTGACCTAGCTGTCAGAATCCACTCCAGATGAAAGTGTGTTAAAAAAAACATACAACCACGTCAATATAGTCGGTGACTGTTGTCCTCCACAAGAGAAAGACTGAGCTGGGATCAGAGTGCCTCACTGAATCAATGTCAAACATGTCCCAGTCAGAAACTAACAGGAAAAAGACACAACATGGAGACAGAACTAAGTGCTATAAAGACACGCTGTTCCTTCTGCTACAAGAGACTGGTTGGAATATGAAAATATGAAATCACATTTAAATAAGAGATGACTAAGAGACATGATGAGGGAACTGAGGAGAAATAGCAAAGATAAAGGTTACCGTTTGGCCAGAAAGTAAAACTAAGCAGGGAGCATTTGGTGCTGGAATATCTTCAAAGTTTGATCTTTAAATGTTGCGGAAAAAAGGTGAATTTTGAGTACTCATTGACACAATCCAAAAGACAAGTGTGCAAGGCAGTTTTGGTGTAATACTTATGCCTCAGTTCCAAATTCAAAAGGCAAATTTGATATGGTAAAAAAATCTGAAGAATGTTAAAGTTACTCTGTTCTGAAAACACTCAAACTGGCAGGAGCGCTCTCCTAGGCACTCGACCAAGCCAAGTCCTGGAACACACACACACACACACACACACACACACACACACCACGGGTCACAAACCCACACACTCAGTCCAACCCACAATCTACTTTGTCTAGTCACTCAAAATGGCTCTGGTCAAATTTGATGAGGTGTGAGTTAAGCCCGTCTGAAAGTCTGGAATTTTACAGCTGAAGAATGAATAGAAGAACCAAAAAGGAAACGGCATCCTTGCCCTAATCAACCTTATATGTTAAAGGTTAATGTACGTTTATTTATATAGAATATTTTAGACACAACAGCAGTGTGTCTAAAACGCCTTTATTGGACTCCTTTGTTTACTTCCGTAACATCAAGATCATCAGCTGTAAAATAATAATCAAGTTTTCAATGAACTTTAATTAATTAGTTTTAACTTGAAGACATTTCGATGAAAGTTTGAATTGCATCATGGACATAGTTTCCCTCACATTTCTTGAGAATAGGTTAAGGTTTGATTTTATTTAGAAATTGAGTGTAGGTCACAAGGTTACGCAGAAAATATAAACCAATTTGTACAAATCCACATTTCCAGAGATACTACATTACAATTGTATCACGGAATAAACACAATGATACTTCTTTAGGCAGGTATTAATGTCTCCCTCTTGTTGGATCATTGTATGTTTATGAACATATTGTGGTTCACAAGTGAATGTGAAAAGAAGGGAAAATAGTTTGCAGGCAACAAATGTAAAAAAGCCTAGAACACCTAACAGCAGGGCAATGAGTCAAGAAAACACAGATGGGAAAAAGTCAATCGGTATATGCCTTAATGTGATCTTCTGTATTTTTTCCTCTTGAAAGTCTACCCTTCACAGTGTAATGCCTGGAGCATGCACACATGCAGTGCTACTATGATTCACATTATAACTACCTGTGGCCATGATTCTAATCAGAAACCTGAAGTGCATCCGACAAATAATCTGACAGCCAAAGAAGAGATCTTCACAAAGTGCAGCAGTTCTGGAAACAAATGTCTGCCTATCTATGGTTTCCCCTTAGGACAAAAATATACAAGAGTGCAAAACACACATATTACAGGAAAACAATTCAACACTCTAAATATCAAAATACAACATAGGAAGTGATAGGACTATACTGTAGCCGTACTAGCTGTGTGTTTGCATTTGATATGGCAATATCAGGCTGGGTCTTCCTGTTGGATTGTGTGTCCGTCTGTAAGTATAATCAGACACTTTGGTGATTACTTGGATGTTCTTTATTCTAATCAAAATGTAAGCCAGGTAAGGTGTCTGTATGTATTATAAAATCAAGCCAAAAGAAGTTGTTACACAGGAAGCAATCACATTTTTGCGGTAACTTTTCAGAACTATATGAGGTTTGATGTGACAAAGGGTTGAACTGAAGTCAAATATGTTAAGTTAGCTAGCAGTACAACAGACTTGCTCACTATGAAAGCTGTGAACAAAGATACTTCAATATAATTGGTGGTAGGACATACATTTTTTTTCCTTTTGAGAAAGGGCCTTTCCATTGTATGAGTTATTTTAGACACCAGTGAGTCACACATGCATCAATCTCCACAGCTGATAACCAGTAGCCTGAGCTTATAGAGGATAATGCCACAGATGCTTTTCAAAAGCAGCAGAAGGAAAGACATACGGATCGTTTTTAGTCCACAGGCTTCACAATATTGACAAATATGGAAACACGCATTTCCAACAACAAAAAAAATGGTCTAGTTTCCTACTTTGTATGTCTGAGGAAGGACATTTCCCCCGATACTAATCTAACGGTGTCCGTGCCAATGGCGATTGCCAAGGAAACAAAGCCGAGAGAGACAGCAATTAAAGTCAAATAAAATAGTTTTAAAAATGTGTGAAAGAATGCGAGTCTGACCTTCTCCTGGTTGAAGGAGTCCATCCTCTTCATGGCTGTGTCTAAAGCAGTCATGGAGTCCAGGAAGGCCTGGTCCTGCTCACACAGCGGGTTGCTCAGCAGATCCCCAGAGATCTTCACTGCTGCTTTGGACATGGCTGGCACACACAGAAACAAAAAGCAGATGTTAAAACAAGAGTTAAATAACTTATTGAAAAGACAATCTTGTAGACATCAGCCAATATAAAATGGTTACTGAAGATGTCCTTGTCTACACATCAAAATGTAATTCAACACGATATTCTTATTTAAAAAACAAAACTGTTTTAGAAGATTACCCTTAGGCTCAAAGTGTTCAGTGCTTGTTTGTGGATTGGTCTTCAAAATAGGACTTTTGAGAAATGAAGACAAATAGCAGACGGCACAGTGCTGCCCCCACTTTTCAAATCTGAGGGGTTGCTTGGGTTGTCTGCCGTGTTGAATATTTACCATCGAGAATCCTTGCAACGCGTCTACACTGACAGCACCAATTACTGTAAATGTGCACTCGTGCCACTTTGTTTAGACACAGAGCACATATCAGATTATGGCTTCACAGTCAAAATAAATGAGCCTCACTGAGGAGATGCACGCTGACAGGAGAGGCTATGGTGAAAATGGGCTTCGTGGAGATTTGGAACAGCCATCGGTCTCTTTTCACACTCCCTCTGGATTCTCTCAAGACCAATTTTCAACCAATCAATTATCACTGTGAGGCATTTCTGCATCTCTCGCCATGTGACAGGTAACAAATTGCTTGATTTGGCCTTGTCTGATATGACCGAGAGACGTGTTTATTATAGGGTCTTGAAAACCAAAAAAGGTGACTTAAGGCTGATGATTTAATTATGTGGGTTCGTAAGGTCCAAATAAGTGAAGCTCAAGTCCCTTGTAATCACCTGGGGCAGAAACAACATGAACAGTTCCTTAGGATATAAGCCCAGTTATCTCTGCCACTTTCTTTGCCTTTGTTACTTTGTAAGTATGTGAACCACCTTAAAACATATTATTGTCCCTCGGCAGATAATTGCAAGTGAGTTCAATAGAGCTCTGCATAACACCATCCTTGAGTTGATAAATGACAGTCAATATAGAATCAGTGTATTATGCAGTGCTGCCATGCAAAGTAGGTCCAGTTCTTTGTTTGGAAGCAGTTGGTGGAGACCTGTGCAACAGATGGAATCCATTAACGATAATGAGGGCCTGACAGCTATGACACTTTGATGATGCACACATCCATATTTCAGAGCACAAAGGAGAGGAAATGAAGAAACCTCTCACTCCTCCACCCCCACAACTGACTACTTACCACAGGCCATGTCTACTGCTGCTTCCCAAATACACAACTCCCAAACCAACAAATAAGCAAATAAAAAGTAGAGTACACATGGTTTACCTACACTCAGATATTCAAAACACACACACACACACTGGGATGGCCTGGAAAAACCTGTCCAAGATTAAAGAGGAGGCTCGCACACTCTCGTCTCATTTGTCGAGTCGTTCAGAGAACTGAGGCGCCACCGAACAAACCAAGACAACCAACGCTTCTTTCTAGCCCAGAAGAACCTGCCAAGCAACATCAAGTATGTTGGGGAACAAGTGGAGATCAATGGCGCACCAGGCGGTAACACACAGATTGGTGGCAGAACACACCTAAATCAGCCTCAGTGCTTTTCTTCATGTCCTTGTGAAGCTTTTTCGTCTGATCCTCCAGCCTGTAAGACAAGAAGAAGAATGATCATCAGCCGGCTCCATGTCTAGTAACGCAGCAAAGCTTCGGCAGCACTGACAACCATTTGAAATATGGGCTGAAATGTATTAAAAAAAAATTACATTAGTCAGAGACAGAACGGGAGAAGACACCATCTCAATAAGCGTATAATTAATCTATATACATATAATTATTATGCGCTTATTGAGATGGTGTATATATATATTTCAAAATCTATTCAATCCTGTCAATACATATTGACATGGAAAAAGAACACCTAGAAAAGGAAATTAGTATAGATAAAAAAACATGGTTCAAGAAGGAATTACACATTTCAATGATTCCACATAAAATGTTATTATAACACCCGTTAGCTAATTAATAACACAGGGAATCCTTCTTGTTACTGTCAACTACATTTCCGCTCAAAAGCATTAATGTCTTCAATCATTCCACTGCACATATTCCATTGATGGGTGTTAAAAATGGCAATTACCAGACTATGGAGGCAGAAAACACACGCCATTCATTATATCAATTAAGGCAAACGAGGGGTTTAGAGTCTCCCCTGAGACTGCTGTCATATCACTTCTCCTGGTTTGATGGAAAAGGGAACATGGTGGTTTCATTTCCATCTCTGCTTTGAGGGGATTATATTAACAAGGAGCACAATAGCTGTGTAATCCCATGGGATTTCTGGTGGGGGCACTATGGCCACTGGCCACAAGATTGAAGGACATTGGAAACCTACATATGGCTATGAAAACCACAAATGGCAGTCTTCACACTCAGGGATTTGGCAGTTTTTTTTAAATTGATCAGCAGCTGGGGAATAAACAAACGGTGGGTTACTCTAACATAATCACATGTATGTACCAAACATCCATGTGATTATATGTTTTGTTCCCTCTTAAACCTAAGGAGCTGGACATATGAAATGTTGATAATTATTGTTTTTTTTTTATCAGTGAAGCTAAATGCCTTTAATATGTTTAAAACACTATCTCATGCAGCCCAATTTCATAAAATAAAACCGGACAAAGTGACCGGACGTCAATGTTAACATATTAAACCAAATAGCGTGTGCACAGTAATCCAAAGAGAAACAAAATGTCAGTCAGACTGTATTTGAAACAGCTTGGATTGAAGATTGTAATCTCTGACTGTATTTTCATTTAAAGTATTCATTTGTTTGCTGCAAAAAATAGTAGTTAACTGTCAGGAAGCATGTTCTAAGGCTAAATAAAAATCATTAATTATTTCCCATCATCACTCGTCCTCTACACGCTTTTGTTTGTCTTGACGTGTTTTAGGATTTCGCAGTGAATCGCCACAGACCAGATGGAGGTTGTTCCAAAAATGTCATTTGCAGTAAATGATGTAACTTCATCCCTTATTGTTCACACCACAGGGGGAAAAAACACTGTCAGAACAATCTCCACAGTCACTTCTTCATTTCTCTCGCCAATTAGATGGAACTGGGTCTCATAAGACAAATCAGCCTTTCCTCTAAAGCAATCAAAAGATACTCTTGGAATTAGACATGTATAATCGCAGCAAATGCTACACACTGTATAGTCAATGTTATTAGCAATACTTTATGCAGGGTTGAGTCAGTGTTTCATTATTAGAGGGCTTATTCCTGTTTTACAAGATTGCCCAGTAAATACCTCGACAATTAATGCCCTGTGAAGAGTTCAGGTTTATGGACATAAGACATTGTTTTTCATCTAGATATCATTTAGTTTACCGAGGTGGCAATATTTTGTCATATAACAACGGTGACATTGTTAAGAACATCTGGAAATACTGATATGTGTTTTTTTATCATTCATTGCTTTGTGATGGAGATATAATCAGTTAAGACATCATACTTTGCTTTGAACGACAGTGGAGCCAAAGGAGGGCACCATGCAAAACAAAATAAAACTAAAATAGTCTTTTAAATTGGCTGACACAGTTAACACTCGAGAGTAATGAAAAGAGACAAATATGGAATGAGGAAAATAACAGTATAACAGTAAAACCCTGCCAGTCATGGGTTGCAGGATAGTGGGTGAAAGTGTCTCACTATGTAAACAAACGTGCTCTGAGTCCAATGCCTGTACACTCAAGATGTGTTTTTGCAGAGCTTGTTTGTGCATGAGAAAACTCGTGTTCCAGATAGTACCTCCTACTTTCAAATGTGTTGCACAATACTGTTGCATCTTCCCGACTCTGTCAGCGCTGACAGTGAGAGAGCCGTGCTGGCTGAGTGCCAGGTGAGCCTGGAGTCTCTTTCCAAAAGGTGCTAATGGAGCGGCCTGCTAGAGCAGCTGCTGCTCTTTGCTCCAGCGCCCCAATGTTCGGCCTGTGTAGCCACAATTATATGAAAATCACACTACTGCATTTTATTATAGGACATCACACACCGGGTGCAACGACACTGGAAGATGATCAGGCAATCAGCCCGGTTTGACCATTCAACACCATTTCATTTGGGTAAATACCTGATCACTGCCATCCACCACACAAGAACCAGGTCGGACAATGCTGTTAAGCCAATTAGCATTCAGAGCTGCTAATGCAATGTAAGAGAAGTGAGGAATTGATTGCATGTTTGTGTTGTGTGTGTGTGCGTGTCCAGCTTAGAGCGAGAGGGGAACACTGCGATAACAGATTGGGGGATGTGTACTAATTGCACGTATGTAATTGGTGTATATGATATCTAAGGAAATTCTTTATATTAAAGCTCTTTTTCCCATAAAGAGCACATTTATTTTTGTGTTTAGTTCACTATTAAGTTACAATTATAAACAAAAAAAGATTACCTACAAAATCAGACAGTTGACGTTTATGAATGATATGCATTTAGGTTAAAAAAAACTAAACTAATATTGTTATCTGATGTTTACACATTAATTAAGGCCTCAAAAAACCCTGTATTAGTCGGGGCTTAAAGGTCACCTATTATGCAAAATCCACTTGTTCATGTCTCTTCTACATCAACATGTGTCCCCTCTGTGGAAAGAGATTCTGAAAGTTTCAGGAAAAAAGATTCTCTCACTTTTTGTCCTGATCCATTTATATAAAAACCTGTCTGAAAATGAGCTGATCAGATTTTGACCACTTTATGATGTCATAACGATTTTTTGGCTTGGTAACCATTAGCCAATCACCAACCAAGGTAACCCGCCCCCCACCTTATCACCTGAGGGGATTATGGGATGCTACAATGTATGATCTGTTTGGTGTCTCGAGGCCAAACACTTCAGAGACATGTTTTGTATATATCTGAGACCTATAATAAAGTAATAAAAAACAGTATCAATAGGGGACCTTTAAGTTAAACATGTGCATATTGCAGTTCTAGTTATTACAGATTCAATAACATGAATCCATTGATGTCACACGTCAAGTAACACCAAAAATATTTGTCTCAGTCAGTCAGACAGGAATAATGGTGAAGCCTACCACATGTGTTTAGGCCGCAGATGCCCCACAGTGTGTTGATATGTATCTCTAGGGCGGGGAACCTAAAAGTCTGTACATGCCTGCTGCTCTGACTCATCCATAAGGTCTATTGGTACCACACCTTCCTAATAATGGGCCCTCCTACTCAACAAAACCTGAGAGGGAAATGGTGCTCCCACTCATTCTGCCGGGCCCTCGGGGAGTTTCTATAACCTCAGCTTTGCAGTAAGAAAAGGCCCCCCATGTACCGAGGTGTCAGAACCCTCCGATTCTTCCTTGTTTTATAGAAACACTGACATCGTGTCACACAATTTGAAGAAAACTGGTTAAATAACAGGAGTTGATTTTTGGTTTGCCTCTAGTGTGTCATCCACATGTTAATGAAATACTTTCTACATTTCAGACACTTCTTTTCACAGTTCAAATGATTGACATGTTTTGTAAAACACAGTAAATACTTAACATTTGTTTAAATACATTTCTGAAAAGATCTCCCAATGTTTTAGGTTTCCAACATCTCGTTTTTTCTACAGTAAGTCTGATATATATTTTTCTCTGACTAAGGATTACACAATGACACTATTTGATGGAAAAGAGCATTGTCAAAATGCAGACTTACTTTTGGAGTTTCTCATATTCTCGCTCGAAGTCTCTTTCAACCTAAAAAAGAAAATATTTCACGTCAAATTCTTTGATTTTTAAATGCTTCCTAGAACTATTACAAGATATGAACGTTTATATATATAGTCTATGGTATGAATGAACACATGATATTTGTATGATGTCTGAAAAATGACATGTCCCAAACACAAATTCAAGAACAAAGTTGTGAACAAAATTCCTGTTTACATGTTTGCATCATCTTAAGAAGAAAGACGTTTAAATTAATAAGTCCGATAACAAATAAAAAACCGACAACCCTGTTGTAATCTGAATGAATTATATTGTTGTTGGAGTCTTAAGGCGTGTGCCACTACTCAACGATGGCTCAATAGTTCACCAATTTATACCAAATGTACTTTTTTCGGACTGGCATTATTTTCAAAGAGAACAGCTAGTGAACTATAGACAGGGTATATGCAGGAATCCTGAAGTCAAATGTAATACCTTTTAAGACCTTTTTTAAGACCCTTTCCATACATTTTAAGACCTCATCGCCACTTTGAGTTTTAACCGGTTACATTGGCGCAACATTTACTACAGTATTGATTGTCCTTCTTCCTTATCTTCCAACCATTTGGACGCAATCTTGCATTTCCCCATAACGATGTTGTTTAACAACCGGCGTAAACGGACCTTCGCGCGCTATCAAGCAGTGAGCGTGCGATGTCCTGTTCAGATGACGTCAAATCCAACAGGATGCCATAAATAAACTACAAAGAATCACACTACACACCTACGCAATGATTACATTCAGGCAAACTTAAGAATACAACCTCTTTGGACAATTTATATACTTACTGAAAACAAGCTACAAAATGTAATACCTTGGAAAATGCCGTTTAATACTTTTTAATAGCCTTCATTTTCGCTAAATTGATTTATCAACTTTTAATACTTTTTAAGACCCTATGGACACCCTGTATAGGTCTAGTGGGTTCAATGGGTTGAAATACAAGCAAAAATACTTGAATGCATCACGTTCCCAGGGTCATTAAGGGCTGAGACAGCTTGTCCAACCATTTCCCTAAAACATGCCAGGCAGGTTACAGAGGCAGCATCCTGTCTTGTGGTTCTGTGGGCTCCTCCATGTAAACACAGTGGCCAAAACAACGAGGAGGGCAGTTGACACTTTGTCACCAGTGGATCATTTAGCTGGGCTGCCCACTCCCTGGGTTTTGTCTTGGATGGCACAGGAAGCTAGAAACCCAGTCCGGCAGAGACTGCTGGGGCCACATACCCATTACGGTGGAAGTGGTTTTTCCCAAGCAAGGAGATCACCCACTCTCTGTCACTTCAAGGTAACCACCTCTACTCAGACACCACTATTTGAAGTGTGTCTCTTTCTCTGATTACATTATTTTAGGCCACTATTCATCATAAATATACTGTTTGTGAAGCTTAACAGCTTGCCCTTCACGAAAACTGCCTTAAAGCACATTTCATTGATCAGTTTAGGTGCACTGAATTGAGTCCACATTTATTCCAGCGTGTGACTTACCGTTTTAGAGACAATCTGCTTCTTCGGTTGTCCGATCTTAAAGGGAATCCTGAAACCACACAAAAAAATGACAGTTGTGAGCAACAGAATGATGGGTGACTAGGAGCTGGTCCAGGTCTAGAGGTGAACAAGCACCTCTTTCAGATTCCTGACACCAACCATCTGAAGTCATTAATTCCTATTTCTCTGGACAGTGTGGACAAAGCCCTTAACTACATGTCATCACTTAACACATCTGGCCGAAGTGGTTGTCCAGTGTGGCTTCACTGTATGACCCTGGCTTGCAATCAAACACTGATGCTCAAGCTATATTGCATATTAGAAAAATGGTAAGCCTAGACAGCCTAATAACTTTGGACTCAAAAGGGAACAGCCGGGGCGATAACTTGCTTCTAAGAGAAAACTAACAATGCGACAAATCAATCCCAAAACCAAACATGTCATGGGATTAACTGTAACTGCAAGAGTTGCTCCTGATTCTGAGAATGAAATACAAACTTTTCTTCACTTCTGAAACACAAACACACCGACATCCTAGTTTTGGTAAATGAAAGAAAAACCATGTTCCCTCTTAGTTAAAACACAATCTTTTATCCCCATTTCAAAACCTTGCGGTTGCCTTAATAAGTTGTTGCCGAGCATGAGACAGAAAAAAAACTGCCTTTCCAATGTGCCTGGCTGTAGGTTGGCCTTGATGTGGCACTAATAGCCTGAAATCTAAGCTATATGATGGACAGTTGCCGCTGACAGGCTGGGTGAGGCAGCAGCTGCGTCAAAAGAAAGGTGTGTAGACTAATGAGATGGAAAAGAGAGGGTGTGATGTAGGGCCTCGTTGTGCAACCAGGGAATGCTACTCGTGTGCGGGGAAGATCCTTTTGATGACAGCTCAATCACAAAACTCAACATGGTCAAATAACAGCGGGATTAGTCTGGTAAGAAAACACAGGTTTCACTCGTGGCACAGGTATGAACCGTTTGTATTGGATTTGCTGGCTCTGCTGTGCTCTAGGTTGTATCAGGAACCGACTGTTCAACGATCTTATCTTAATTGAAGTTTTGAATGAATCCTTAACACATTCGAATCTGTGCAGATTACCGATGCCAACAAATATTTGGCATCGGTCGAAGTTTCACCCACTGTGTCGTCATTTGGGTGAGCCAACATGGAAAATAACCGCAGAAATTACTCAGTCACAAACATGTTATGTGCCTCACCTTTTTTTGATTACCTGATAGTGTAATATAACGTCACAGTAAGTGCAGCACGTTCGTAAGCACAACACATATTAATTCCTTTTCCAAAATACAACAAAAGCATAATTAACTAAATGCAAACTTAGCCTGGAGATGAATCAGGTCTCTCCCAAGGCTACGATGAATCTTGCTAGTTCTGTTTTCACTAGTTCACATCACTGAGATTTGTTGACCACCTACTTTGTGACCACTGTTCCTCCAATGCGTTTCTTTGTTTGGCAGATATACCCTCATGATTTGCATTTCCTTTACCTGTTCCAGTGTCAGTGTATATGAATGATGAATCAGTTATTCTGGCAGAAAGTAACACTACACACAGCTACACAAAGGACTCGTATATATATATAAATACGTGTTATACTAATTTATATTAATTTCTGTGCATCTCGCTACTGGAACAAACTGCAAAACAAATTGAAGACACTTATTCTCTCAGGGACATTAAAAGTCTCCATGCTACTAATATATGTGATTGTTTTAATGAGTGTGTTTGATGATGCTTTGTGCGATTGAATTGTATTATGTATATATGTAATTTCTCTAAGTTCAATTTTGTAAAAGAGATTTTGCTCTCAATGAGACTTCCTGAATAAAAATAATAGTAGAGCATGTCCATTTTAAATATAATAACAAGTCTACCTGTCATTTCAGGGAACAAAACATGAAATATGCCAAAAAGTGTTCATTAAACACATCAAATGTAGTTGTACAAAAAGAAGAAACAAATATATTGTGGCTTCGTTGATATGGAGTTTAACATTCTCTTTCAAAACGGAGAGCACGAGTGGTGCATTCAATGTGATTTCGCAATTTTGCATTAGTTTATGTTTTTCTGGTTGGTTCTTTAACATTGCACAACGTTTGGCAACAGCTTGTGATGTTTGCTCCCATGTGGTGGGTGTGTCGGGGGGGAGAAAATCATGAAATCCACAGCGGAAACCCCAAGGAAAAGGTTTAGTATAAACATTACAGTGTTCCAAGCATCCATCATAGGCCGTGAAATATACATTTAAATGTTAGCTTCCAATGTTCTCTTTTGCCATGTTTTAGCGGAGTTGACCATGACAGGACTTGTTGTTTGGTGACATTAAGAGAGGACGTTTAAGTGTAACTGTATAGGGGTAGATTTTCTAAAGAAAAAACTTTAGAGAGTACTTAATGTTAAAGATTTAGAGTATATGCACTCCTACCAAGAGCCAAAGGAAAGTGGTCACTCTCTTCAAACTGCTCATGAGAACTGGCAAACACACAGAGTGAAGTGTGCTTCGGGGAGGGAGAGGGAAAATGTAGCAGGCAACCAGAGGGAGAGAATGAGAGAGAAGGAGGATGGTAGTCACTGTGAGAATCATTTCTAATGTTTTTCACACAGCCATATTTCTGTAGGGGCTGTCGCATTTAGAAACACTGGTGAGTCTGGTCCTGTGAACCCAGAACAAGCATCTGACATGGCAGAGAACCGACCGCAAGACAACTGGTGACAGTGGAAGTATGCGTTTCACTTACTCAAAACAACCGACATGTCTGAAAACAAATATAAGGCTAGTGATGGCCGCCGTGGACAGCTCAGCTGCCTTTAATGCTAAATACCTTGGGAAATCTGATACAAATAATACAAAAATTAAAATAGAATACAAATAATATGATAAAATATAGTGTTTGTACATGGATAAGTACTTAAATCCAAAGATCCACACTATGGGTAAACATTTCCTCCCTAAATATGAAAGAACTCAAGAGAAAAAACAAAAGGATAGTTTAAGGGTATAGGAATTTGGAGCACCACAGTGAGGTTATTGCTACAACAGCCCATTTTCAGTCCAAAATGCATTAAAAAAGTGATCCGTTACACATTTGATAGCCTCATCAGTAACATAGTCAACTTGTAATTACAGCTCTATCTGATCTTTGATGTAATCGGCTACACGTCACTAGCACTGTGTTAGCACGTAGGCAAGAACAAAGACACGACAGTCTTCTCTATCCGGGACACATTATGCACCGACTGGAAGAACCAATGGCTTTTCACTAATACTGCAAATGTGTGCGCCATTAGAGGAATAGTGCATCATCGGACCTTGGTTTATTCCACGGAGCACAGAGGGCTAGTTCAAGATGTTGGGAAGTCGAATTGTTCAGATGATGACCCCAAAGTCAAACCTCTAACGTCATAGAGGCAAGTGTGCAGGCCCTACTGGAATGCATCAGTCAGCAGAGCCCATAAAGGACTCTTTTCACTGGTCGAGCACCCCACTCTTGACCTTGTGTTTGGCGGTGCGTGCTGGTAAAAGCTTTGCTTGCCAGCCATTGACTGTCTGACTGAACTGCGTGACGCCATCTTGCTTCCTCGATTACTTTCTTCCCTTAAAGTGACGCTAGCATGGGTAATTTATTCGAAAGGGAGTTCATGTATATACATCACAGTTGTAACGAAAGAGTTTGTTGTAATACGTATTAGTTTCTATGCATTTCCTATTGAACTGCAGTCATGAATTGTGAGAAACAAGCACTGAATCTGTTCAAATATCTTTTGAACTCCTAAAAAAGCAGCACACAAGTGAAGACAGGTATGACACATTTAGCCATTTTTGTTAAAAGTGATTCTTGTTATAGCTAAATCCTGAATGACATAATGAAATTTGAAACAGTCAAAAAAACAAGACGGATTCAACTATTGTGGACGTTAATGGGTAGACAACTTCCTAGAAGTCTTAACATTTTTAAATGTCAGGACAAAATTAAATACATTTTCTAACTGCAATTTCCCAACGTGTTTTGCCTCAGAACCTAAGCAAGCCGTTGTAACCGTACAAACAGGGCACTGAAAGAAAGTACAACAGACCCATATGTGAAACCCTCAGTAAACCGAGTGATGGACACAGACTTTACAGCAGATAACACATCTTGCTGAACTCATGGGGAACTGTTTCCCGGTAAGAGAAAACAAAACTTGGCAAGGAAAGTTGTTCAAAATATCAAGACAACACAAATGCCTATGCAAGAAAATACTATGTCATACAGTATATATATTGTTGATATGTTTACTGAGAACAAAACACAGATAGAGTACAACTACATATTTAGACTATAGCTATTATTACAAAGAAATAATTAGAGACTACGTGGAGAAAATGGTAGCCATTCTCAGAGTAAAAATGTTCGCATAAGCAAAAACCTGCTGGAAATAGTGATGATGTAAAGCTAATTATATATCATATAGAGATGTTATTTGAATACACATAACACACGTGTCAAACTCAAGGCCCGGGGGCCAAATCGGTGGATTTAATTTCGGCCCGCAGGATAATTTTTAATTACTATTAGATCTGGCCCGCCGGTATATTGCACGCACACCTTCACTCAACTTGAGGATCTCCTCAGCTCAGAGCCTGAGCCCAAACATTGATGAACTTGCACCCAAGATGAGATGCCAAGTATCTGGCTTGAACTAGCATCACAGAGCAGCACACTGAGTTTAATGGATGTTTCCTTCTGCACTTTGTTTCTTGCGACAACAGGGCATGTTTGTTTTGTTCTTTGAGGGAAATAGTTTTTTTGAAGCTGTTGTTGGCCTGTGGAGAAATGTAATCATAAGAAATGACTCCGGAGAAGCTGCAGATAGAGCCATAAGAAATGAATGCAACTGATTATTTAATGTTGTTTTTATAGGCAATCATTTAAGCTTAGTTCCAGGTTTAATATGTGCAATAAGTTCATTTCAATACGTTTTGCAATAAACATTGAACCAGTCCGGCCCTCGACTAGTACCGATTTTTTAATTTTGGCCCACTGTGTATTTGAGTTTGACACCCCTGACATAACATGTCTGAGAAGATAATCAGAAATGCACAAAGCATGTTCTGTTGTGGACGAATACTTTTGTTCTTGTTGCCATTTGGCTTAAAATCTGATAACAGTCTTGTTTGCTGTTGTTTACTTTCTGAGGGACATCACCAGCTGTATGGAAGAACTCTGATGACAAGATGCAGATTCAGCTAGTATGTGTACAGCTCATCCGTTCAGACTACGTCATAAGACCAACTGTTCACAACACCTCTCTTCATTCAGTGAACTCAGCTCCACAATCATCTGTGGATCCATAGAAAATGACAAAGCACTACAAGGACTAAAAACGTACAAGTCAGTCACCATTATTTAATGAGAACGACGTGGTCATCATTTTCATATTCCTTGCATTTGGGTTATTTTCAATAATCTGCCAATTATTCTCTCATTTAAGGAAAAATGTGTGAACTGTCCATCACAACAAACTGGTTACATAATGACATTGATTATCAAGTCCCTAATCGCAAAAAATATATTAATTTCACTCTCATAAAACTAAAAAGCAACATATTATCCATCTGGGGAAGCCAGATTCCAAAGTCTGAGCATTTTTATTAGAGAAATGACTATAAATGGACAACAAAATATTTGCCAAATCATTGTTTGTCAGCCTAATACAGAATAAAATCAACTGATTGTGTCAGCTACACAAAAGACAAGATCTGCAAACACCTGAGTCGATTTTAAACCTGACATTTAACAGCATACCTATAACTTGCCAGCAGTAGATACTGTATCATCAGACTTGTGAATTGGTGGTCTAAAAGTTAAGGCGAATGTTGAAAAGCGTCCCCAAATACTAAGAAACAACGTAAACATGTAAACATAGGTGGCCAAGAGCCATGCTTGCAAATATCGGATGATACCACACAGCTTGCTTGTAAACATTAAGGGTATCAATACACTGACCTAACGATACTCACCTACCTACTAGGAACAACTCAGCAGTAGAGAAGAGTAAAACCAAAGTAAGTTAACACAACATCTCAATGCTACTGAACATACTGCATCCCCAAAGGCTAACGTTAGCTAGCCAGTTGACCAGTAATGTCCAATTCCCTTTAAATGGCTTCAGTGTTGACCCTGTTGACCTAACTCTTTGCTAACTTCACATTGAGTTTCCATGTTATGCTAATTACAAACCTGTTCGTTTTAACTGTCAACAAGCAGCTGTAAAGTCAGAAAGAAGCGTTAATAATGCTGTTTAGGTAACGTTAGGTTAAACTGCTTGATAACGTTTCAGCAACAAAGTAGCAACGCTACTGTAGCTAACGAACAAGTTTAAGCTAGTTATACGACTTTATCATAACATACTTCGGTTTAGGTTTACTGTTTACAACAAATACTGCTTTGCTAGCACCTGTTTAACGATACAGACGCTGCTGTTCCCATATTAACTGTTTTATTGTCTTTCTAAAAGGTTTTATTCATGAGTTTAACAAGCTAAAGCTAACTCCTGCTCTACTGTAACGTCAATGTTTGTGTATTGCTACCAGGAAGTAGCCGGAGCCCGGTATACGAGACACTATTAATGTATCCTTTCTATATTATACTTTAATTTAATATGCTAAAATAACGATTTAGTCAACATACGTACCAGCTCATTTTGAGTGAACTTTTATTCCAGTTTCATTGGGTGGTTTTAATATCTTCCGAGCTACTCATCCCTTTCTAGCAGTCAACAGTCGAGCTTTAAACAGGAAGTACGGAGCTTAGCCGATTCTGTTTCCTCTCAAGAAGTTTTATGGCAGAAAAATAAATATTAACCATATTAGGTGGAAGAAGTACTCAGATCTTGTACTTGAGTAAACGTAGTAATATACCAAAGTGTAGGAATACTATGTTACAAGAAAAAGTCCTGTATTCAAAATGTTAACCAAGTAAAAGTACAAAAGTATTGGCATCTAAATGTACTTAAAGTACTAAAAGTACTATATTATAGGTACTAAAAGTACTTTAAGTACAGAACGGCCCATTTCTATATACTATCATATAGTTTGATTATAATTATTGATGTATTGATGTGTATATCAAGCTTGTAAAGGTGGGGCTATTTTGTATTATTGTATTTACTGCTGGGCAGCATGTGAATTTAATCCAGGTATAATTTATTTAAGTGTTGATTATATTTTTCTTTATCATTAATACATATCTGCAAAGTCACTAAAGGTACTACATAAATGTAGTTGAGTAAATGTAAAATATTTACCTCTGAGTTGTAGTTAAGTACAGTACTTGAGTGAATGTACTTTAAACCACTGAATGTAATAAAGTACACTTACTCAAGTACTGTACTGAAGTACAATTTTGAGGTACTTCACTTGAGTATTTTAACGTTATGCTACTTTATACTTTTACTTTACTACTTTGGAGATATATATTAATAATACAGAATATAAATCAACTAATACATCATTATGTATTATTATAGGTGAAGCTACCCAGCAGTTAATCAAGTCATTAAAATGTTCTTCTCCTTTACGAAGTGCAACATTGACACTATTGTACAACAACGTTTTATTTTTAAATCTGAAATGGGCCATACTGGATAATTAGTACTTTCACTTTGTGTACCTGTAGTATATTTTGATGCCAATAATGTTGTACTTTTAGTTGAGTACAAATTTGAATGTAGGACTTTTGCTCGTAACAGAGTATTTTTACACTGTAGTATTGATACTTTTATCAGATCAGATCTGTTCGGTATGTACGTGCACGAAGAGACCCATGAAAACTGAAGGCAAGTGATATTTTTCTTTATTCAAGTACTTACATATAAATAACAAAACAGTTGCATTACAACAAACTGAAGTGCCAAGTAAACAGGGGAGCACATCTCCCCATCACAAGGATATAGTAAAATTCATTTCAATATTCAGCTCATCATAAAATGACCTTATTATAAGGTAATAAAAACATGAAATAGGCTAAAGACATCAACAACATTTTAAACAAGACCCCTTGTTTTCTTGAGAAAAAAAAGCCAACAGAACAGTTATCCCAGTGTGTGTTTTCAATTGTCCGTCTTGAATTGTTGTTATCCCGTTTCACCAAATGTGAATTATTTTCATGCATAATAAAGAAATGAGCACTACCCACCGCATCGTAGGGCAGCACTTTGGAACATTTCCGTGCACATGCAAACATGAGGATATACTGTAATGAAAAGGAAAACACAACACAACAGAAAACAGTGAGTATCGACTCCATCTGAACACCATAGTGTCACTGTTGAAGACCACAAAATCCCTGAAGCCACCCTGTTGTCCATAAGATGACATGAGTAGCCTATAATATCTACACACATGATGGAAATCTCTTAAAAAGATGAGTATTTTTTTTTTAAATCTTGTAATTAGTAATTGTCACGAATGAGCCCAAGCCTATTGCCGTGCCCAAGGCCAACTTCACGGAGACTAAATCAAACAGTTAAACACAAACATTAGCACAAGGCTGCCTTCAACTGCAAGCAGACTGAGGTCACATTTATGATTTGTTTCTCCTGTGGAGTTCTCATCTCATATTGTTTTTGATCAGCCAACCCTGCAACCCAGTTTGGCACAAAGATGGCTGCAGATGTTGGCTCAGATCCAACATGGAGCAGAGAACGAGGATGAGGCAAATTCCAATTTCAGAGCGTTTCAGCCGCCCACTTTTGGACAGTAAAACATGAAAAAAGCATAATATAAATTATTCTTAGAGAAGCATTATTAAGAGGGGGTTGTTTCTACAGCATTCACACATTACACAGAGTTATTGTTCAGCAGAACACGGTGCAGTCTGTATTGTTCAACCACCAAGCTATATTCAAGGAGTGGGATGGAGGGGGGGATCATATACTTTTTTACAAAACCTTTCTGTCCATTATAAAAGTGTCACCAAACAAAAGTGACAAACACAGTGAGAGGATATGAACGATGAAATATTGAGTTTGCAAAGTGGTAATTACATGGCTTCATTTAGATGTGGAAATGGTTTGGTGTAGTCTCCACCTTACCCTGCATCATTCCTCAACACAAAGCAAACATAAACACAGTTTTCTCTCAGTGGAGGCCACATCCTATATATTATAATTCAAAACACCCATTCTCACCAGCAGAGTGTCAAATCAAGAACACACAAGAGCATCATTTTTGGTCAAATAAATCAAAAAAGATTCAAGGTCTATAATGAACAGTGTCTAACATCAAATTCTTCCAGATAAACATTTCATTTTTCCTATCAACTCGTGTACGTTCTATATATATATATATTTATTTGAGTTAACTCCACGAGGCTGTCTGCTACACGATGTTTACATTAGAGTCTGTTACCCATTGCAAGATTTCGGCAAATCCACAAGTAATGTTTTAATCTTAGTTGTCTTTTAGCGAATTATCTGGGATCAGACATAAGAAATGTTGTGTAATGTGAAATAAATGATATGTTCAGTTTGGTAGTTTGGGATTTCAGTTGAGTTAAGCTGAGAAAAGTTTGGTTTGCCATCCATGCAAAACAATTATTTTTCATGATACAAAACTATTGATTTACATTTAGATGTTACAGGGTGCATGGACTTTTAAACTATTTGAAAAAGTGCAAGGAGCTCTGTTCATTTATCCATGTAGATGAGTTGAGGCTCTCTGAGGCCAAATTAATTGGAAAATAAGTGGAAAGTTGCCAGGAAGCTCAGCAGTGAAACTGGTTGTTACAGGAGGGGAAAGCATGGCCTTCTGTGTGCCCTGTGTTCTCTGTGGCATTGCTTTCCTGAACCCTTCCTCTGGCCTTTGCATTTATCAGTCAATATTTTCTTTAAGTCTGATTGCCGTGTCTACTGACTGGTATAATATGTTTTTATTCTCTGCATGGAATAGGGCATACACTTTTTTAGTAGTTAGAGAGCACAACTAATAACCAGAAATATTGTTGGTCAAAGTAGGATAAATCAGAAACTATATTAAAACAAGGATAAGCTTATTATAACACCTCACATTTTTTATCCAATGGGCCAAATCGCATTTTTGGACTGCCAAAAAAGCCATATTTTTAAGAGAAAGGGAATATGCTTTTCTAAGCATATAGAATGTATTCATTGTTGTAAATAGTATTATAACAAAATGTTAAGATCCCATAGAAGCTCACAGAGGAGATAAGCTTACACAACATGTTTCATAGAATGATGGAATAGTTATTATTTCAAATCAGGACAAATTAACAATCAGAGACGGAGAAATATTGGCATTGCCCTATAATGGATTTGGTTTTAGAAATAATCTAGTCATTTAGTCTTCTGTCCATCTGAGAGTAACCAGTGTTTGCTAAGAAATTGGGAAGATGTGTTAATTGAAATAACTGATTGCTACTATAATGGAGATAAACAAAATGTAAAAAGTCTTTCTGTTTATTCAGAGAACACATTAGTGCTTCCTTAAACCACTTACAAATGCTATTATTGTTTTTTTTTTCTTTCATGGAAGATAATACACCATATTTGGCACTATTGCAGTGCTCTAAAATGTTTTTGAAATAACCTATGACAACAAAATAATCCGTATTATAACTACATTACTAAAAGCTTTAAGACACATTCCCACAAGCATTCAGTCAATTGAGAGTTCTTGTTTATGCAGTCATTTGTATTTACATAGTGTGCATGAAGGCATGCACATATATGCACAATTTAATACTGAGTTATGGTGCATTTGACATTTGAGTACAAAACTGAAAATTCTACTGTATAGCTACCTGCATACATGTGTGTATACTGTACAAAAACAACAAGTCCCTAAGTCACAACTCAGTCTCTCTGTATTAAAAAGATGTAAACATGGATATGGACATTTTCATTTTTCACTTACCATATGCTGGTCAGATTTAGGTGATTTATACCAAGTAGTTTAGTCTTTTTTACACCGTGAATCCTTCATTCCTCTTTGCTTTGATATACTGCTGGTTTACAACCCAGTGTTATTTATTTAAATAGTTCAGTCTGTCAAACTGTGCTCTTGGTTCATCTGATTTACGGGTTGGTGGCACATGTAATGAATATATTGCATATAATTGCAGAACTCAAGAAAAATGAACAGTATTGGTGAGCTTTTTAAAAAAAAAATGATATCTGGTAACGCCACATAAAGCCACCGTATAAAAAAAGGCAACACAAATACACAGTGTCTCTCAGTGACTACAAATAAATAAAGTATTGGCAGAGGCATTGATTGCTGCAGGCATGTTTGTTTTATAAGTACAAGTAACAAGACAAGACATCGGTTTGCTTTGTGTAACCCATTCAGTCATTATGTAGACTTAACCAATTTGTGCAGGTAAATCTATTTGAATCTGATCTTTCCGTTAAATCAACATGTGTGCTAAGCTGATATCACTGTTATGTTTGGCAGATGTCAGGCACAATAATAAAAAAAACAAGGTTGGCTGTGTCACCACAATACATTTGGCACATTCTTTTGAGAAAACAACATTCAAATAGAAAATAAAAAAACACGACACCTCAACAAAATACAACAAAAAGACCGTCAAGTGCCACTAATAAGGTATCCATGACAGTACACAAATATAACCAATTGCACTTTTTTAAAACAGCCTAATAAAATAAATGCATACATCCCAGACAACTCACCCTTTAAATAAGCTCCATTGTAATTTAGTTTTTTGACCCTTGGCTTCCTTTCAATTTAGAAATTCTCAGTAAAATTGACAAAAGTGTATCCAGCCCACAAACCTATATGAAGTGGCCTTGTGGACAGAATGTGCCAAGGGGCCCTTCTTTGTGTTACAGTAGCTGAAAGAGAAGGGTGTAGCAGCCTTTCTCCTTTTTTTCTTAAACTAAAAGTCATCCATCTCAAAATAGAAGGAACTATGGAAATAAGAGCGGGGGATGTAAAAGAGAGTAAAAGAGTCACCTATTTATCTCATAGTGGACGTGATCCCGTCTTCCCAAGTCTCTTTATGGGGCATGGTGAGGGTCCAGTCCAAGTGTGTGTAGTGACGGTCATGACGTTCCCCCTGTCGGCCCCCCACAGGAGCTGGGGGGCGAGCTGTGGCTCCCAGCCGCCCCACTGCTCTTGTCAGCCGGCTTCTTGTCCTTCTGTTTCAGGTGAACCTTTGAGTGTCTCTTTCTCTCGTCACTCCTGGCAAACTTGCGTCCACAGAACTCACAGGAGAAGGGCTTCTCGCCGGTGTGTGTGCGGATGTGTGTGGTCAGGTGGTCGCTCCGGCTGAAGGAGCGCATGCATATTCGGCACTGGAAGGGTTTGTGACCTGTGTGGATGCGAAGGTGACGTGTGAGCTCGTCTGAGCGTGAGAAGCGTCTGTCACAGTTCTCCGCCGGGCAGGCGTGCGGCCGCTCGTGGACAGGGGTCTTGCTGGGACGGTTGGGGTACTTCCGAGGTCGTATGGGTTTGAGGGTGAGAGTCTGTGGGGGTGGGTGGTGCTGAGGAGGGTGCTGTTGCCCCCCGTGGAAACCTGGGTGCATCTGCTGCTTGTCTTTGAACGCCCTGATGGTCTCCAGGGGTGTGATGGGAGGAGGGTTGACTCGGATGGGGTCCATGCTCTGGAAGGGCTTGTGCTCCATCACGCCAACATCCCCCTGATGGTGGAAAAGGTTGTAGTCGGGGATCATGGAGAAAAGGCTGCCATCCATGGAGGCTTTGGATGTGGAGTGGTAGTCATTGCCCGGGTAGGCGAGTCCGCTGCTGGTGGCCGGGCTGTGGTGGAAGGAGACCTGGTCCTGGTACAGGTCGCCGCAGGTGGAGTAGGCAGGCAGCGGAGGACCGTACACCTGATCCATGTCTGACGTCTGTCCGCCCATGCTGGCTGCGGAGGACGATGTCTGCGACGTGACCGTGCCGGGTGATGGAGAGACGCCCAGGATCCCCGCGCTGACAAGACTGATGATGTTGTTATCAGAGCACCACCCGGAGCCCCCGAGGCCCCCTGACGGAGGAGTGTCAAAGGCAAACTTCCCCAGATAGGTGACAGTCTGCCCGCTGCGGTTGGACTGGAAGCTGGATCCATACTGAATGTCTGCGGATGCTTTCTCGCCTCCCATGCCCAGATCCATGATGTTATCTAGACAAAAGCACAAACACAGACATAATGAATAAATCATCCATATTGTTGCACATACAAGAATTTTAAAAAGCTGAAAAGAAAAGCTTTCAATAGCTGATAATGTGGCAAAAGTTGTTGAATAAAGTCTAGAAAATTCACTTTGTGAAGATATGTGATCTTGAAGAATCCGTTTTTCCAAAATTCAGCTTTTTTGCATTTCTCTGTAATAGTGTGCCAACAAATGAAAAATAAAAGAAGTCCACTGGAGTTCATAAAGAAATGTGAGCGCTGTCAGACCTGTAAGTTAAGTGAGTGACTGCTGCATGTGAGACAGTGGTGTCTCTCTCTCTCAGATCCCACAAGCCCTCATAAATCAAGACCTAAACACCCCCTTTGATCCAGTCATTGTGTCCCTGAGGAGGACAGCCAAACTGAATGGCAAGATCTGATTTCTTTACAGCAGGGAGGATTATAAGGGAGACGCCACATCTATCACGCTCAAGGATTCAAAACACATTTGCAGCATCTGCACATAACGGGGGTAAAACATTTAAAGTGTTTCCAATCCAATCTCGGCATTAGTGAGCTTAACAACATTTTCCCAAATTTCCCTGATATTTTAATTGTACAGAATCTTACACTTCACACACACACATTTAACTTATTCCAAAGATGCCATAAAAACCATCACAGATGTGCTTAATGGGGATTCATTTATGTGCTGATCGTGCTCTCAGGGCTTTAATGTGAGACGTTTAAAATGAAATCTTTCTTTCACACAAGTTAAAATAGACATCTCTTTTCATTTGCAGAGAATCATACACTGGAGTGTTTAAATATTCACTCCCAGTAATTACCGCCTGCTGGAATTTGGCTAAAGGCAGATCATAATTGAGCAAACAAAAGCTAAATTACTTATAGCACAATGGCATTGAGACACATGAGGTGAATATGGACAATGACACTTGTGGCATATTTTTTTAGGGGGGGGGCTTGGAATTGGAAAGCAAGCCTGAGTTGATATTAAAGCATTAAACTCTAAATATTTGGTCTTTAGGAGGTTCTTTGAACTGTGGGATTTATTTTGAGAGAATAAGAGGCATACAATAATTCATCACTATTTCTTATTAGGCGGCGTTGAGGGGCAAAGTAAACAGCTGCTTCACTGGAAATATTACACATGGAACTCTAAAAAGAAATTATTGTTATTTGCACAAAAATATTAAATCTGCAAAAAAATCTTATATATTACATTTTGAGTGTATAACGTGAATTTCCTCAAGATGAGTCATATTTAACAGAGCAACACACACCTGTACTGAAACATATTTTTTATGTTCAGCTTCATTTGTTTCAATAATTCCTGTCAGAGGTCACTACAATTAAACATAAATACACATTGTATTGCCTTGTTAATAGAGAAATGTCATATGTTGCAAGTGTGTCTCCTGTATTTAATTTATGAGGTATACTATTTATAAGACCTGGCG
Organism: Trematomus bernacchii; assembly: GCF_902827165.1. NCBI lineage: Eukaryota > Metazoa > Chordata > Actinopteri > Perciformes > Nototheniidae > Trematomus > Trematomus bernacchii. Next base: position 2,186,510 of record NW_022987771.1, read on the forward strand.
CTGGGATAATTAAAAACGCACACTTCTTAGGTAAATAAGGGGGTTCATTACGGGGTAATTTAAAAATAAGGGGTTGTTTTAAATTGTGAAAAAAAAAAAAAACGTGAAAATAAAAATGTTTCATGCAAAGTTCGACAGGGCAAATGTAAATTGCGGTCAGTGCATCACGGTGATCCTCGCCACGCCAGGATACTAAATATTTAGTATATTTGGTGCAGCATTGACCCATCACCTCCGAAGGTGGGCCTGTACAATTAGTGATTGATTTAATGCCAACACTGAGCCGAACCTAAAGTCATCTTTGGAGGCGTCTGAATTAATCAGAAATAAACCTTAATCTGGATTTAGCACCAAATAAATCAATAAATTTGGCCTCGCAATTTAGTGACTAAGTGGGTTCAGGGGGCCCTGTGTCTAAACATTTTATATAGGGAAAAGCAGCCACACACGCCTACTGAAATCCAATCTGTGTCATGTTAATAGAGTTGTGAATGAAAGGCATTCTCCTAAGTAGCTGACCCATCTTTGCGGGTGGATGTTAGATTAATGAATCAGTGGCATTTTGCAGTTTAACCACAGAAATGTATTCACTCCGAGAGTTGAGATTTCAGTTTCAGTCAGGAGCCGATTGCGTTTTGAGTACTTTGCGTATAACAGCCTGTTTTCCACAGCCGTTCATTAGACATTTCCTCAAACACTCCTCAGCTTTGCCAAATTAAAATCACTATACACGTGTAGATTTTACAAATATAATGTTTTAGCATTTGGTTTTTAAAAAGTTTTGATTTCAGAACCTTTTTTATGTTGCGTGAGAGACATTTCGGCTACGGACAATGATAAACATAAAAGGAAACGTAATAAATATGACATGCCTGACCAGAGAGTCAGTCACATTAAAAGTGTATCTAATTCGTAGAGTCCGGTGTTACACCTGACCCCGAGAAAAAGTATTGAGTACGGGAATCTGTGCGTCTGTGCGCAACAGCCAGAGCGCAAACAGGTGCTCCGAGACCCAAGACAACTGTTGCCTTACGCATCGCAGTTTGAACCACTTTTATCAAAACACTCATACACGGAAAAGTAAAAAAATCTTACCTGTATTCATCTGTGAATAGTGGTTAATAGATTCCGTACTGGTGAAAATATTCATAGACGTCGGGATGTCCTCTTCTGGGTAGAGACTGTCAGGGATCGTGTTTATTAAGCTGCTCATCGTAAGAGGGAGCTTCTCCGCTAGTTTCCCTGTCATAGCAGTTATAGTCAGTCCGACATTTATAAAAAGGACAACTCGCAGGTATCCAAGTAGTTACTCTGAAAAAAAACACAGCGGGTGTTCTCAAAAGTGGAAAACACAGGTGTGGATCAGTGAAAAAAGAGGAGAGAGGCGCAGGGATGGATCCTGTTGCTGTATCCAAGTATCCCGCGGAGGACGAGCAGCGCCGGGTATCTCCTCCTGTGTGATCACAGGCTACTGTTGTTATTACTCTGATCACTGTGGAAGCTGATGGGCTGCTTGTGGGGGAATGTGAAGTCTGTGAATCAATGGAGGAGGTGGTGGTGGTGTTGGTTGCACAAGAGCAGCTCTACTTGCTCTATTGGAGCTGGATAGGGGACTCCAGTCTGCCTGTATTAAATAGGGGGATGGAACATTTGCGTGACGTAGATGACCAAATATGGACAGAGCACCCAGCACCCATGCTCTCCGCGCGTCAGGCATGTGGAAACTACAGTGGAGGCAAAAGGCTCCGATAGATAGATAGAGAGCCACAGAAGTTTACCAAATCTTCACTGCTGCTCCAGATGCGCCCCTCTCCGGGACGATCCTCCTCTGTTCCTGTCCTTGTGGAAAACATTAGAGGGATTCAACAGCTGTTATCTGTATTATTATCAGGCATTATGATGTCCATTGTGGACTATCACGCACACTGGGAGCTTTTTATGCAGCTGTGTGTGTGCGAGTGAGAGACAGTGTGTGAGATGGAGAGACAGAGAAAGAGTGTGTTTTTTGGCTGTTAGTCGTAAAAAATGTAAATACTTTAAGTAATTAAAGGCCTTCATACTGTTTGTTCATATACAAATATTGAAATATGTGTCTGTGTTGGCCTTTCTTTTAAATACGTTTTGCCCAAATAAACCTAAAGAAAAATAATTTGTTTCTACGCTAATATGCTTTTGTGTTGCTTTTAGTGTATGTTCAAACTGTCCTATCCTACTATCCGTCCTGTATTGCAGAACAACTGTTGGAAACCGTCTTCTTCAAGCAGCAACACTTAACAAAGACAGTAATTGACGGAGTTAATCGCTTGTAAATATTGCAAGCAGCGCACTGTAAATCCGAAGGCTTGCTTTGACTTGGAGCCAAAGTGACCGCTTAAGTGGAACTCCAAATAAGGGCAGTGTCCGGCCCCGCCCCTTTCTGTCTGTATTTGGACATGTGAGTTCCGGGTGAAGCACAAGCATGCAGCACAAGTGGAAAAGTGATCGGAAGCCACAGAAGAGATGACAGTGGACGGAGCGTCATGGGTCGCTTTTTTACTTATTTGCCAACTTGTGAAAAATAAACAAAATCACACAGTGGTTGACTTGATATCCTTTTGAATAGAGTTATTTAAAAAAAAAGAAAAAGAAGACTTACTAAAAATCTTTGGGGTTACTCACTGCTTTCAACTCACTATCACACTCTGCACTCCTCATTAAAAGTCTAGTAGGGATTAACTAAGTTGGGTAGGCTATGCACTTTCTGCTGTAGCTGTACCAACATGAAGCACACAGGCCTTTGCAAATCTCACAGAAAATATTGAATGAAATGTCAGTGCCTGAATATTCAGACCTGAGAAATTAATAGTACCTCAATGAACCAGAAGTGTAAACAGAGTGTGTGGGAGAATTAGTCTGAATCATGCTCTGTGTTTAGGGGGCTAACACAAACACAGCAGCCAGTGATCTGGTGTGGCTCATCACCACAGGCAAGTCCTCAGTGTGTGTGTGTGTGTGTGTGTGTGTGTGTGTGTGTGTGTGTGTGTGTGTGTGTGTGTGTGTGTTTTATCATAGCAGTCATTCCAGCGGGCAGATAGAGTAGGTTCCTCTCAGGATGCCTTGTAAACAGTCTTGTGCCTAGAATCAACAAAATAGACAACAATGATCCACACAGACTTGTTAAAGAAATTCAACACTCTTGTGTCCGACCAAATAAAGATTTTCTATGTTGACTTAATCATCTGCCTTAACTGACTCACTCCTTAAATGTGCTAAAAGTAGTTCTCTGAATAACTGTTAGCACATTAATCCAGGTCAGAAGGAACAAGATATTAGTGATTTTTTCTTGAGTTTTAGCTGTTCACGTATTTGGAGCTAAATGTCAATCAACATAGAGTATGTACATCGTTTATCAGGCCATTTTAATCACCGATTTAACGTTTTTATATTTACATTTTGTGTCCGTTTTTAGCCTATCAAATGTGAAAGCTGGAATTCAATGTTAAGAGGCTGTTATAGTTGTAAGCATTATCTATTCATAATTAAACATTCAAGTGAAAAATACATTCTTTAGAGGGGACATAATATATTCACCGCATATAAACAGTTTGATATATTTCGACAAACTGCTTTAGGAACAAAGGTCAAAAGGTGACAATTTCCACACCTATTTCCACACCTATGGAAAGCATTATGTGCTAACATACAGTAAGGCTCTATTGTCTATACCACTGCATAACAAACAAAAAACAGGAATGTATGATTGGTATGGACTAAAAACAGGTAATCCTGACATAATGTAATGCAGAACAATACCATGACCTACTGACTCACACATTACGCACAAGAGGTAGTATATTTATAGCAGTTTATTGCATCCTATATTTGCATCACATTATGTGCTGTTCCTGTTTTTTTGTCTACCTCATGAAGTTGCAGGGGTTGATCAGTTCAGTGGGAGAGCCGTGGAAAAAGTGTTGATGGGTTTAATCAAATGAGAGAAATCCCTCAGGTCAGCGTGATAAGGACTTACTGTACTGCGGCGCCTCGCCGGAAAGTTGGAACACCTACCTGTTGCAGGTTTATTTCCTCGACTGTGATCCGATCACCTGGGCCTGGCCCTCTGTGTTTGTCGTGGCGTTTCCTCTCTTTGACTGCAGCGTCCTGGCCTCTTTTGCATACCGGGATTCCATGGAAGCACAGGCTTGTTTTAAAGCACAGTGGAAAACTGCCCAGGCACTGCGGATATATAGTCAAATTAGTTTAGTTTTTCCAGGCTTCATGGGGGAAGACTACAACTGATGTTCCCTGCTGTTAGTTATAGATATCTGAATAGATAAACATTATTCTAATTATCCCGACAGTAACTGCACATCCATTATTTGACATGATGTTGTAAAGGAAACATCTCTTGATATTATGATCACTGTAATGGTGACAGTATTGCATGAGAAGTATTATATATGTATATGGTTTATCAATCTGCAGGTGTTTTATTCCCAAAAAAATCTCCATATTTCCAAACTATGACTTTTCATACTACAGCCTTTTATTTTAAAAGCATCTACATTTTGAATTTGGAGAATCTCTAATATGAATTCAGTTAAAGAAAGATGAACACATATCCAATGAAAACACATTTTTGTCATCACATCATCTGTAAAAATATGTTGCTTCATTTATTTTTTGGTCCAGTTTTGCATTAGTTAAAAGTGAGCGTTGTTACCCTACCCATCATTGCTATTTGTCTGGATAATGTTTTACTTTTCAGTGTTATTAAGAAAGGAAAAACATTTTTTTTCAGATACAAGCCCGACCAGATACCTTGGCAAAGATGTTTAGAGGTCAAAAGGTGCATTTTAAAATTCAGCGTTTCTCATTTGTGAATGATGTTCTTGGAGACAGACGTTTACTCAAGCCAAACAAAGAAGTGTATTAAATAAGTATATTCATGTAAATTCATTCAGAGGCATGATTCAAACCTCCAGGTCGACCACAGAGCTCTGAATGAGTCTGTTGGGGTCGGACAAACAGAGAATACACGTGCAAAGTGGTCAGCAGAGCATGCTTTGGATGTCACACCCAAATCCATTTGGCCTCTGCTCACAACAAGTGATGAACTGCAGGAAGTCCCCCGTGAAATAAATCTTCCGCACTTCTCCAGCAGCAGCGAGAAAAGAAGAATAGACTCGAGTCAGAATGCATATTAGATCACTAAGCGCCGGTTAGGCAATTGAATTGATTATACAAATTCCTTTTAATTAATGTAGGTTTGAATACATTAAGAAAATATTAAATGCATTTCCCTTATCATCAGGGGATGTGAGAAGTTATTTATTTTTTCCAGAGATGCAATATACTGTGCCCCGTTGAACTACAGCTGTCAGTTTTTCTTAATCACAATATTTCAACTCTCCTGACATTTGGAGTAAAAATAAACACATTCAAGGAAGCTGAGTGGCAAAACCCAGCTGTTTTGGCAGGATATCTCCGAAATATAAAGGAGGGAAAAAAATGCACAGTGTATTTGGAAGTACAAATCTTGGCATTTCAATGGTGTACTGATGGATTCAAGTAGGTGGTTTTTGGAAGAATGTTCTCCCAGTTGGCATGCCTCACAATGAGTGTGGAATTATAATACCCTTGCCAATTGTTCAAAATGTGATTTCATAAGTCAAATAAGATCAAGGTCAAGAAGCGATATTCACACTGAAGGATACATTTGTTCAAAAGCAACAGACCGCCTGACTAACTGTGTGCTTGTGTGCATTGTTTTGGTTGTTTTGTTTGTGGACGCGGCTGCTTTGACTGTTAAGTCGGGGAAGCAAACAAAGCAGATGCAGGACAATTTGATCAATGATCTCCCAGAGTTCATCGGGAGGGCACATAGGGGTTTACCAAGGCTGGCTTAACCACCAAAGGAACAAAAAACCTCCATTACCTACTCCTGCCTAGCCCACTGATGAGACACCAAATCAGGGTCAATGCAAACCACCAACTAAAGATTGATCATCAGAACATCAAAGTCCCTCATGTAAATCCAGCCTTTTCCAGACATCTGGGGTATTGATACAAACCCCTCCCAGAGGAGAGTTGCTGGTTAGAAACCAATATTCCTCATGGGGGGTACTCTGACCCACCCTCTACAAAGACCCGTGCAAGTCTGAAAAGTATCTCCTCGTCAAAAGGGTTGAAAAGTTTATCCGCACCATCCTCTGCAGACCTACCAGGTAGGCCTGTTATGCAACCGTCCAAAGTTCAAAACGTGTTCATCCTCCCAAAGTTACACTCAAGGACACTTCAATCAAGGAAGTGAAAGCACATCGATGTTTCCAATTGAGGTGAGAGTGGTCAATGGAAATATGATAAACAATTACACAAACAGCAAGTTCCCTTTACCCACACTGCATGCCCCTCCCCCTGTCCTGTCACTATGTTGAGTATTTTGGTTCAAGTTCCACTGCGGCATCCGGCAGTGTTGCGGTCTCGGTTTCACCTCCCACTTCCTTTTTTTGGCCCTGACGTGTTTCCGCGCCTGAATTAGAATAAACTCTTTCCACTAGAGTTGTGATATCAGGTCCGTCTTCCTTTTCTGGTTTACGATGTTTGGAAACTAATAAGAAATCCCCAGTGAGGTCAGAACTATCTCCCAAATCCTTCGCCCCGCACCACGTGACAGAAGATACAGGGCGACATCAAAACATAGCAGCTGCTGTAACACAAAGAGGAAATCTCCCTCTAACTCAGTGATAAGATAACAGGCAAAGAGGGCTGACCTGTTGCAAGCTTTGAAGAACGTACTGTATGCTTATATTCAGAGAAAGTGGGGAAACATCTTATTTTATATCATTGTACTGACAGGTTCTTCATTTAGGCATCCGAGAATCAGTCTTTGTAGTTTTGGGTGAGCAATGGCAGAGTGGCCACAGGCTCTCCCAGGTCAAACCTTGTGATGAAGGCCTGAAGATCCCATTTACCTGTTGAAACATGAACACAGAAAATGTATAAGTATTTACAGATATTCAGAGGGGAAATGGACTTAAAACGTGTGTATTTTCAGTCTGATTGAACAGTGTTTTGTAGATGGATCAAAAAACCTAAGCACTCAAACCTCACAAGTTTATTTGACAACATGTTTTTATCCTACACACATTCAGCGCAGTCTGAGTGTAATCTCTGGTGCATTGCTAGAGTGTTTCTCGTGACCGCTCGGCCCGTGTTTAAGGGATCTGAGGCCTAACTGAGCAGCACATGGCTCTGGGATGTGAGTCACTGACAACAGCACTGCTGAAAATAAAACATGTTGCTGTAATGATGGAGGTGGGAACGCAAGGACGTATTGGCAAGAAGATATGATTCAATCGCCTGGACCGTTTTTTTTCCTCCCTCCCCTTTTAAACAAACACCAGACGGCCATCCGGCTGGTATGACAATATCACTTCTTAGATTTTGACAACCGCTGATTCCCTGCAGCTTCCCCTCCTTTTAAAAAGAAAAAAAGACAAATTCACAATTATCTTTCCAAGGCAAAAAAAACCCTGTGTGCTTAAAACTTGCAAATTTCAACAGATTCTAGAGTGTCTGCGTGCGTCTTCACATGTTGGAGTGTACATACGACAACGCCGCGCTCCGCAATCCAGGGAATGGCTGACATTCTGGTATTTCCGTATGTGGAGTAATTACATTAACAGCTGTTCAAGAATAGCGTAGGCAAGTTAATCTTTTGAAAAGAAGAAGCCAACTATTGAAACCGTCCAAATCTGTAGAGAGAATGGTCTCACAGTCAGGGGTTGAGTCTGACTCTGTAGAAGCGTTGGTGCTTCTCACCTCTCGCTGCAGCTGCTTCACAGGCCTTCTCTGTGGCTGTTTTCGCCATCAGGGAGACACATTTCGTATCCCGCGGCACCTCGGAGGAGGAGATATGGGAGAAGAAATATACTTTGCCGCCGCTGACTTCAAGTGCACTCACCTCACATCAATGCAGAAACAAATCAAACAGATTCATTTACATTTCAGACAAAATGTGTTTTTCAAGGTTGTCTTGTTCAGGGTATTTTCAGAAAATATGATTTTATTTATCTCCTTTCAAATCTTCAAGTGTTACAGCCAGTCTTTTGTAAAAAAAAAGCAAAATATTGTCACCTAATCATGACCTCATTATAAAATATACTATCAGCCTCTTAAAAGACACAGAGATGGGCAACCTGTGTGAAAGACACCATTGAGACACAGTTTTTAACCGTTAAGTTAAATGATCCTACACAACGTCAAGAAAGACGATTTAAGTAGTTTTTTAAAATTATATTTGAGTTTTGCCTTGTTTGACTATTAAAGTAAAGGCCTGACACATCATCTGAAGCCAAACAACTGTGAGGTAAACAAATGAACGTGTTACAACTGTCCCTTTAAGGCGTCTTATGGAAACAAAGAAGGGAAGCCGCGACAATTTAGTTACGCAAGGTTTAAACTTAAAATGACAGCATTATCAAATCATTACTCAACTGTTTTTCGTGCATGCTTCCTGCATGATCCTCACTACATGTTTAGCTTATGAGCCTGACACCAAACCTTGGTGTGTCCGGGTTTGCCATGAGGTCAGGTCAGGGTCTGAGCTCAGCTGGGGGAGATAATGAATAATAACTGGGAGATGAGCAGATGAGTACCTGAATCTCTCCAGGTCCCCTCTGTGAAAGAGGATTGCCTGCAGGAAGGGCTCACATAATCAAGTGAGGGCAATGGAGTCAAGTGACCTGCCTGTATGATAGGGCATGGCCCCAGTGGCCCCTCTGGCCTGTGCTTCAGGGGGAGATAATGTGCCGCCTCTGCAGGGGCCCAAACTCCCCTGCATGTCCAGATCAAGGTCCCTCACCCCTCAGAGGGAGCACCTTTAAGGTAAGCTGAGGGGTGAGGTAACAAACCGAATATAGGGATATAGACCATCAGTCATGTCAGGATTTAATAATAAAACTCTTTTTTCCCAGGGAGAACAGGCTTTGAAGTACTTTTAGGCAACATTTCCCCTAACAGAGAACGTCAAACTGAAGATCATTTTATTATAACGATCAGACGGAGAGTCAAAACCAGGCGCTGCTTGTAAGGCTTTGCACACATAATCCTGTCTAAAGCTGTGCAATCATTGGGCGCAATCCAAAGTGAGGAAAATTCAAAATATCTGGTGCTATCACGCTGGGTGCTACCCTGCGAATGCCTAGACTTACAAGTGACCTTAAAATAGGCTGGTGTGTGTTTGTGGCGCGGAGACGTGTTCCTGCCTCTCCCATCTGCCGGCTCATGGAAAGGACAGATAGTGCGGGACCTGAGGGCGATGTTAAAGTCTTCCTGCCTCTCCTTTTTGTTTCCACCTTGCTGCTCCGTCTGTAGTATGGCAGGAAGATCAGGACTGCTGTGAGGTGACACAGAGCCGCTACATTTAGTGGTGTGGGCGGTGTCCCTGTTAAACCTCTTAGAGTGTCTCGAAAATACTCGAAACCAAGTGATCCTGTTCATCGCAGCAGCAGAGCCATATCAGTCGAAGAGATGAACTCAGCTTCATCACGTAACATTCATAGTTGTAATAGTGTTATACTAATACAGTGTGGGGGTTATAAGGATGTCAGAGAGGTCAGGGGTCGGCCTCCGGAGCAGAGACGTGTTGCTCGGAGATGCTTTAGCGAGACAGATGACTGCTGTGCAGAGACCTGTCTCCAGAAACACTGTTTGGCTGCAGTCTCAGCTCACAGCCTGCTGTCAATATAGCAGCCTACATTGTTAGCAACTGCTGTCACCCAATGTGGACTGCATATTCAATCTGATTGCACGTTTTTCTTCTTCTCAAAAGCACTGCATGGACTGGAAACAGGATACATCCCTGAGCTGCTCGTCAACTATTCAACCCCCAACCCTTAAGATCTGGTGACCAATCGCTGCCTTCTGTTACCTCACCCAATTAAAAACTAAAGGTAATCTTAATTTGTTGGCCTTTGCCATTAGGAGTTGGCTCTTCCGCCTCAATTTATATCTTTATAATCCGCCTAAAGACCCATGTCTTCTCGTTAGTGTCTTAACTAATAGCATGATGTCTTGCATAGCCACAGTATTTTGATTTAATTGTATTAGTTTGTGTTTTATTCTTTTTGTGTGTTTGCAATTTCGTTTTTTGTTTGTGTTTTTATCTCAAAATAAGCTAAGCTTTCATTAACTGACCTATGTTCTCTGACTTCTAAAAATTATTATTGTGTTTTCATTTGATCTCTTTGTAAAACACTTTGTTTATTGTTGTATAATTAAACCAGACTTAATTAAAGGGATGTGTTGCATTGTATTTGTTGACTTGTAACATTATAGATAAAAGGTGTGGAAAAGGTTAAATGTATGTTGGACACGAGCCCATATGTAGGTGCTGTCTTCCTTGATCTCAGGAAGGCTTTTGACACAGTTGACCACGTGCTCCTTACAAAGCTGACTCATTTCAATTTTTCGGCAGATTCAATACAGTGGGTTGAATCTTACTTATCGAACAGAAACCAGTGTGTTTTGGTCAACGGTGCAAAATCCCCCTTCCTTGTCAACCCTGTCGGGGTTCCACAAGGTTCCATTCTTGGACCATTACTGTTTTCTCTGTACATTAATGACTTGCCGAATGTATGTCCTGAGTTGAATGTGCAAATGTATGCCGATGATGCGGTCATCTTTATACACGGGAAAAACACTGAAATAATCACATCATGTCTCTCAAATGCTTTGGACAAGGTTCAACACTGGCTGAACAACATTTGCTTACAGTTAAACGTAAAAAAACAGTATGCATGATGTTCAGTAAACGACCAGTCAAAATCGAAGGATCCAACGTGTTTTTAAACGGAGCAGAATTATAACTAGTCCCCCACTTCAAGTATCTTGGAGTCATATTGGACTCGAACTTGACTTTTAAGAAACACATTAAGAAAGTATCCAATACTATTAAATTCAACTTGCAACATTTTAAACAAATTAGACCTTTCTTAACTGTCAATGCTGCAAAGTCATACCTCCACTGTATGATTCTATCCCACATTGAATACTGTTTTACAAACTGGTGGTTTGCTTGTGCCACAAACCTGAAACCTATAGAACAGCTGTACAAGAGAGCTATCAAGGTGTTTGACAGAAAGCCAAATTCATACCACCACTGTACCATCCTTGAGAAACACCATTTCTTGAGTTTTGACAATTTTGACAAGTCTTTTAAAAGTATGTGCTTTATTTATAAATGTTTACATGGACTGCCCCCCCCCCCCCCCCCCCCCTTAGGGGAATTCATCCACAAAAAACACACTGGACGCTGCACTAGGTCAGAAACCAGAGGAGACTGTGAAGTCCACCACAGACGGACCACTTTCTGTCAAAAGGTTCTTTCCATTAAAGGCAGCTCATTGTGGAATAGCCTCCCAACTGAGTTACGGGATTGTACCACTCTCAATAGCTTTAAAGGTCAACTCTAAGAATGGTTGAGAAACACACAGACGTGCAATCACCGCTAAATGCACTTTAACACAGGGGCATCTCCTCTTGCACTTTATGTAGCCCTTTTATCTTCTCCTGCACTTTATATGTCGTTGCTGCTATATTGTATTACCATGTCATAAATACTTGTGTATGCTGCTCTTGCTCTCTTGCACTTTTTGCATATCATGTATTTTTATGTTTTTGCTATGTTTGTAAAATGTAATTTTCTTAAATGTTTTATGTGAGGGATGGAAATGAGCTCAAAGCAAAATCTGGCATATTTACGCTTGACACATTTTATTGTTTTAAGTGTTCATTGATGTGCATTGTCCCTGCCAAATAAACGATAAAAAAATTACAGATTTCATTTCATTTCAAACCTTTATTTAACCAGATTGTCCCTTGAGATCATAGATCTCTTTTTCAAGGGAGACCTGCAGCAATTAGGTTCCACATGAAACATAAAACAACATAAAACAATAGAGGATATCATACAACATATTTACAAGCTACATTTACATACTTATCAACATTTACAAATACCCATAGTTTCAATGAGCATTTCACTTAGCCTAGCTTTAAAAACATTCAGAGGAATACAATTGCTCAGTTTTTAGCTGTAGATTGTTCCAAGCAAGTGGAGCTGCGCACATAAAAGCTGTCTTACCTAAGACAGTCCTTGCTCTTGGCACATCTAACAAGACTACATCATGCGATCTCAGACAATAGCTGCTTGCAACTCTCTGTGTTATCAGAGAACAGATGTAATACGGGAGTTTACCCCAACATAGCTTTATAAATAAACGTGTACCAATGACTGAGCCTTCGTACAGTAAGTGATGACAGACTTGCCTTGGCATACAGGGTACAGTGATGAGTAAGTGCTTTACAATTAGTGACGAATCTCAGTGCGCTGTGATAGGCGGCATCTAACTTGTTCAGGCAATGGGCAGGTGCATTCATATAGACCAGATCACCACAGGTAAAAAGGTCAGAGAGCCTTTTCCTGGCTTCAAAAGAGAAACAGGACTTGTTTCTGAAAAAGAGACCGAGCTTAACCCTCAGCTTTTTAAGCAGGTTATTGACCTGAAGTTTAAAAGTGAGACAATCATCAAGCCAGATACCAAGGTATTTGTAACAGGCAACCACTTCAAGTATTATTCCTTGCGCAGTTACAATATCCAAAGCAGTCTCTGGTGTCTTTTTAGCTTTTGAAAAGAGCATTACCTTGGTTTTATCAACATTTAAAAGAAGCTTAAGTTCAGAGAGCTGAGTCTGAATAATGTTAAAAACAGCCTGTAATTTAACAACTGCCTCCTTAATGGAGGGACCTGCACAGTACATCACGGTATCATCCGCATACAAATGTGAAGTAGCTTCATCCACATTGGTGATGATGAATCATTTTTCTATAAAACTTCCCCAATTTTTCCAACAGTCCAAGGTTACGTCATTGATTTCCATATTTTATCTATCTGACATTTCAAAACTGAAAGTTGTGTTACCCTTCACGTATGTCAAGAAAAGCAACAAATGGAAGATAACAAACAAAAAAATAAAAATAATGTAAAGATGTACTCGGTTATTCTCTTGCCGAGTGATTGTCTCAGCTCTGCTTTGAGTTTTCATTTCAGCAGTAATTACCAATACTTTGAATATGGATGAGGTTAGTTAGAGGGAAACATCGAAAAACTTTTACCTCAAACCTGACAAGCATCTGTTCAAAAAAACGAATAAATAACCTAAAAGCAGCCAAAATTCAAAACGTCAAAGTGTTCCTTTAAGGCAGCCGACTCCTGGCTGAAACTCAGGCCTGCTGTAGCAACCAAATCCTGGCTCTCTTGACTCCACGCAGCTCTGATTAATGGTAGAGGCTGTGGGTGGGTGGTAGACATGGATCTGCCCATTACCACACTGCAACATTGCAAATGGCTTCAATTACTGTGGAGTGTGCTGAGCTGGCAGTAGGGGCTCTAGGAGGCAAGATGAGCAACGTGCAGCATCCAGCAGCTAACCCCACTGTGATCCATTCATTCACACAGCATCCTCATCACCGCGTACATCCTCTGTAATTCACTTCAGCACAATAAAAGGTAGAAAAAGACAATAACTGTTCCCTTTTTTATTTTTAGCCGATAATTCTGGTGCTGTTCTTCTTTTGTTTCTAATCAATCTACAATAGAGGAGATATGTCATGAGTGAGGGGGCTGGATGTGTGAATGTAGGCTGAAACAACACTACATGGCCTCTCCCAAGGCCTCAGTTTCCCTACCAGGGAAAACGCTAACACTGTTTCCCTTGACAAACTGACTCGGCAGCACCAAACAGTAGCAGGACAAACTGAGGGGCTTGCCAAGTGGCTGACAAGTATCACAAGGGCCTGTGTGCCCACGCCTGCCCCCCACCCTGGCACCGGGGCAGCAGCGAGTCAGGGACAGCCTTCCTGAGCCAGAGCGAAGGGGATTCCCTACGATCACGCCCCTGTGTCCGGTGCCAAGAGAGCAGCCCCCCTGTAGCTCCTCTTGTAACGAACCAGCTGTCTCCATCAGTTCACTGACCCACATTCATAACCTTATCACAGGAGGCAACACCAGACTCCCACAACAGCCCTGCTCCACCTCTCATTGTTCACCTCCTTTACAACTTAAGTGATGGGCCGAGATGAAAGAAAAAACAACGACAAATTTGCGATCCAATTGAGTCAATGACTGCACTACTGGAAGTGGAAACCGATCATTAGGAGTCTCCCACCCACGACTAAATGCTCTCCCTTCGCAAATCACATCAATTAATGTCATGGGCTATGAAAAATGCTCTCTGTGTCATACCACATGGAGGGAGGACAGACGCTAATAAGTGAACATACTTAACGGAGGAGGTGGGGAGACATGGGATTCCCTCCGTTCCTCTTGTCAGTGCGGGAATATCGCGCTCATGATCAAGTGGAGGCCATAAATAATACAGCAGGTACATTGGATTCAACCAAACCAATAATAACTGTAAAATTAATTATTTTACTATCTATAAACCCTTACTACATGGAGGTTTTCATTCTTAATATGTCACAAGGAGTCTATTACGCTCTTCACAAGGGCTGTTATCCTCTTCACAATTGACCCATCAATCGAGACATTTGATTATCCAAGAGTGAATTTCTTAATTTCATTTCCCGTTGAATAGAAGAACAGTGTGCAGGAGAGAGGAAGTGAAACAGCGGGAGTTAAACTCATCCAGTGAATTAAGGATGGGTGGATCCACTCAGTTCAATCACTTCATAATGTGGGGGCAATGTGTGAGCCGGTAGCTGAAAATGCTCCAGTTTGTTTTGTTCAAAAAATATATTCAAATATTCTAAATAGCTGACTATTATTCATGCCTCAGCTTAACTAGTTCTGACACTGTGAATACCCTGACAATACCTTCCCAGATGTGAGTTCTGATACCCAAAAAAATACTCCGAAATACATCTATTCCTTTTCCAGAGATTTCAACATCAAACAGACATCAGCCTAATATGCCCCGATTGTTTGCTGACATAGCTGTCAAAACTTCAAACGGCGGAGACTGGCAGCATCGCTCATTCACGGACGTGGCGCTTGAAGTCTCACACCGCCCTGATCTCCCCTCAAATCACCGGCTGTGACCCGGAGTACAACAGACAGACGGGCACGCCTCCTGTGAGGTAACGTACTGTACATCCAAGAGCGGTCGCCCACCTCCCAGAGACTTTTCACCAGGGGAGGAAAAGTCGGAAAAACTAAACAAAAGAAAAACTCTGCTTTCTGCAAGACAAACACTGCTGTCTTTTGAGAGACAAACTTCGAGAATTATCTGGTGAAAACAGTAATGACAGTTTATTTAGACTGCTTCTGGTTGATAAGGATTTCAGGCGAACTAGACGAAGGTCAGGCAGACTCGTGCAGGTGTGCGTGGGAGCCAGCCAACAACACTCGCCTTGACCCCGCAGGCATTGAAGCTGCAGCAGACTTACGCGCTAACCTCATTAACATATCCCTTGTTAAGTTGAAGCACAAATTATCTTTCTAAGGCAACTCTGAATGCTTCGATTAAATGCTCATAATTGTTTGTGAATTATGCTTAATGACGTGTCCTGAGAAAACACAAGCGCAGACCACAAGCTTAAAGGTGGTTAGATGGTGGAGCATCTTGGGACATTATATAATAAATCAAATCACTAATAATAGAAGCTTCGGTCTAGGACACATTTGTTGATGCCTTACATGGAAACATTTCAACCTAAAGGATGGGTTTAGCCCACTCAAACAAATGAGGCAATACCAATTAAATATTGTAAAATGACACAACTTCCTCCTCAGGAAATAGAATAATCGACTCGCTCGTGATAACAAATATATGTGCAGTAGCCGATATAGGGTCCTGAAACAGAAAACCCATAACCACAAAAACTTGCAATGTGGTTAATTAGAGCTTAAATGTTTTGAGTTTGAATGCCTTGGTGCAATCTTTCTATTGCTGATTCAACAACTACAGTAAATGTTGTGTTGATCAGTGTTGGTATATGATAGATGATACTGCAGTGCTGTGAAGAGACGAAGCTGAGGAGCGGAGTCGTTACCGCGGGATGACTTCTCCCCCTCGCTGAGTGACACCGGTGCGTCTGGAAGCTGCTCAAACAACAGGAACTGGTAGCGGTGATAGCCAGATTTCTGAGGCGGGGTCGGAGGATGAGAGTCTGCGTGGAAAAACAAAGACTTAAAATCAGGAGAGCTGAGATTAGAAAACAATATACTGTATGCATGTGATTATCCCAATGATGCAACTCAAATCTATCAGTGGGATAACCGAGTGATGAAATTATTTACATTCATTCATCCTCTTAGTGCATTTGGCTTATTTTCTACATACAAATAAAACAATGGTAGCTGTGGTTCTGTCAAACTGTGACCATTAATTCCTAGTGTTCTTCAGTCACTGTGGCTTGTGGGTATTAAGTGGGCTTCAGTTTTTCATTTGGATAAAATAAACACCAACGCTTGAATACAGTAACAACAGCAAACTTCACTGTTTTAGGGTTCACGTCTGACTCTCTACTCTACTGTTGTTAATCCCTTTTCACTCACTCATACATGTAAATGTGGTAGAATTATACATTGGGTCATTAAGGGGTGAATAAAGGTAACTTAAACAGGATAACAAATACATAGAATTTAAGTTAAATTGCTGAAAAAGGCAATGAAATGGAAACAAATGACACCAAATTTAAATTGACTTACCAAGCCAAACCAAAAAACAGCTTACACAACATCAATGCGTATGAGTCACATCATTCAAATACAATAAATCAAGATATAATGAAGGGTCTGTGTCTGTCCTTCCCTGAGTGCACTGCCCTGTACATCTGACACACAGTTTGTCAGTCAAGGTATTTTTAAGAAATGTATGAAGGATAGGTCATTTCACCAACAGTTGAAATAAAAATACAGTGGGTCGTTACATTGCTTTCTACAGCACAATAAAATGCCCCTTTTTAGTTTTGTGCTACCACAGACAAATATTGTGCACCCAGCTCAGTGGTCAGTCCTTCAATAAGCACCCACTACCAACTACCAACTACAGAATGTGTACTTTTGTACAGTGATTTTTTTTGCAAGCATATATCCAAAAAACATTGAGACTTTGGTGATGATTCGAAAAAGACAATCATGTCTCGCTAGTAATCTAAAAATATAAAAAGACAGTTCCCATGCAAATTAAACAACTGAGTGGATTTCCAAGTAGCAATTTCCCATATTATTAATTGTATATTAACTTCCTGTTGCCTAGAAACAGCCACATGTCACTCGACGTGAAGCGCAGATATTTTCATCAGGATTTTCTTCTGTATATTTGTCAGGTTAAACTCCCTCATCTCCAGAAAAAGCACACAGTCAGGCACCTCGCGCTGCAAATTGCTCACAGGGATGTTTGTTTAATAGACTGCGAACCGGCTGCATCCTTGAGTAGGAGGAAAGGGACTAAATATGTTGTCTGTGAAACGGCCCAAAACCCACTTGAGGTAAGCGTGGAAGTCCCCATCACAGGCATCAAATAACTGCTCTCAGCACCTATTTCTGTCCTCCTTTCCGCACACACAGGCTCCCCCCACAGGGGGACGGAGGTACTGTGTTGCTAGACAGCATGCAGGGACAAAAGACATGCAGGACAATATTAAGTTGCATTTCTTTTTAGAGATGTAGACCTAAACAACTAAAAACACACAATGGTATTTTGTAGAGTTGAGCTTTTATCACTGGGACCAGCTGAAACATCTTTTGCACTTAAAAATGTTTTTTTTTTTTTTTTTTTTTTTTAAAAGGGAATGACATTTTTTATTTGTTAGAGAAAATGTGATCTACTGTAAGTATTTCAATACTACTCTGCGTTTAGTTTAAATTATTGACAGTAAGATTTACAGCTTGTTTGCTTCCTAGTAATATGAGGAGCACAAGGAGTCCACAAAATGCAGTTTGGAGTCGGTACAAAGTGCCAATTAAAATGTTACAACCCAATTTCCAAAAGTACATAGTGTGTCTGTAAATCTGCACCAGAATGAGTGAGATGCACTTTGTAATGCATTATAATTTTAGCATTTATATTTGACTGTTTTATAAAAAAGAAGTAGCAGCAGCAAAGCATGTGTCTTCTGTTGTGCATCATCTCATCTGTAATCCTGCTGTTTAGGAGGTGAAGCATTGAGTCTTAGAGAGCAGAGCACCAGTGTTTACACAGACTGGTAACATTCAGAAGATTAGCTTCGACTGTGAGCATCTTCATCCACTGATCAGTGAGAAAAAAAGCTTTATTTAGAAATAGCGAGAGTCCTGCAGCCTGCAGGATCCAAAACCCATTGCCATAGCAACAGGTAGTCAACATTTGAGCGTGCAACATTTTCCCACATCTTAATGCTCGGCTCTCGCTCGCTCTGCACGGCACCCTCTGCCCTTTTTATTTCATTATGATACATAGAATAAAAACAACAGCAAATGAATGCAGAATTGAAATTCAGCCAAACAATAAAAGTCAATCATGTGCAGAGCTCGCGGAGAATCACGCCTTTGAAAATAATAATCAGTTCGATGGTGATGGGGGTTTTATGTGCTCTGTCACAAGATGTGGAAAGTAGTTGATTACAAATACTTTGTTACTGTACTTACGTACATGTTTCTGGTATCAGTACTTTACTACACTACTTATTTTTCTCACAACTTTTTACTTTGACTTCTTACATTTTTAACACAAATACCTGTACTTTCTACTTCTTACATTTTCCAAACAGGCTGGTTCCTTTAGTTTGAATGTGTGTTTGGTGGCGTGATCATTATTATTTAGAGTCATTGCGTGCCTATTGATTTGAACACGATCCGTGTATCCATCATTTCCTGGTCTTCTCTAAAGAAGAGGGACCAATGAGAACGTTGTCATGTTGCCGTTGTTCAGCATGGAAACATTCATTAGCTAACAATGACATTATTGTTCTATTAATATAAAGGGAGGTCAGGTACTCTTTAAAACAGCTGGTAGTTATGGGTACTTTTTACTGAAGTACATTTCAAAACCCATACTTCTTTACTTTTACTTGAGTAAAGAAGTATTTTTAAACACGATCTGTACTTCTACTTGAGTAAAAGATGTGTGTACTTTTGCCATCGCTGCCCGTCACAGGAGCTGACGGGGCGTGTCGAGGTCGCCGACTCCTGATGTTCACCGGGGACTCACACTAATCTACAGGACATTTTCACATGGTGGGCGGCTCCCCCCTCAGGGACCCTGCTGTGGGGGCGGGACACAAGTTCTGACCACTAAGTGATTGACAGCCGCTTGCTGTGTTAATTGTGTTTTGTGTATTAGGAACGGTTCAGCTAAAAGCATGGTCTTCCATACATATATGAAACAACTGCATCTCTATAAAAAGAAATATAATTGCAAAGTTGAAATATTCAGTTGCATGGATACATTTGTTGACAAAAACAAACAGCTTATATAATAAATGAGATTTGAGATGACTGCAATGGTGCATTATTTGAACAGCTGGATTCATCATAGTTTGATCTATTGCTTCTTGACCCTGTTGAATGGTTTTCTTGGTAACCCCACCCTTGCAAAATCTGGAAATGATGATGAAATAGATTAGGGATATAATACAATTACAAGGATCACACAATGTACCCGCCAAGGAGCTGCCTAACAAGCACTCACATGGGTTTCTCATCTAAAATGCATTTCTCTCGGCATGGATGGTAGATGTCATGACATGACTGCTTGCATCCCTGAAAGTTTGTTATGTAGTGAATCCATCACAGCTTTGTTAGTGGAAATCACAAGCCACAAAGCTTATTGATGAAGGTAATCTAAGATCAATGATATCCTCAGATAGGTAGATACTCTGAGCTCAGGGTTAGAAAAGTCAAAAGCGCTGAGACTCCCCAATAAAAACAGCACAGTATTCACCTTTAGCAGAGATAACTATCTTAATAATAGGTACATGATGTATGTCATGAAACAAAGTATAGAACAAATGTATACATATATAGTTAAATGACTACATGTATTAAAGGGTTTGGTGAAAATGTGATGCAAGTAAGATGATTAAACGTTAGTTCTTATTAAGTGTATTCTGAAGTATATAATGGGATATATATGGGAGGCGTGTGGCGCAGTGGCCTAGTGCGTTGGTGTTTGGATCAAGGGAGCACAGGTTCAAACCCCACTGCAGTCAGCATGTCGTTGTGTTCCTGGACAACCCACTTCACCTCAAATTGCTCCTGTGGGGATTGCCCACAGTATTGAGTATGTAAGTCACTTTGGATAAAAGCGTCTAACAAGTAACATGTAATGTAATACCAGTGTCCAAACAATAAGGATCAATATTATAAAATTCCACAAAAAATGGTGTAACTCTCTTGCAGTACATACTGACCAACTGCGAACGGTTTTATTTTTGGATTATCTGTGCTGGCCTCAAGCTGAGGATCAAACTTACATTACATAAGGCAGATGATAGAGGGAAAAGTAGCTTAGACTATCCTAAATGTTACAGTATTGTTTCCTTATAATACAATTGCAAAGCATAGCATATAGACACTAAGTCTAAATCCACTATTCTCTGTAAGCAATGTGTTTCATCTGAAGCACTCAAATGTAAAAAGCAGCAAATATAAAAATATGTATATTTACCACGGCTGCTCTATAGCGTACTCCCGGCTGCTGTCTTAGTGTTTCATCTGTTGGAAAATGTGCAAGTTGTCATTTCAACAGCTGAAAGTTGTAAACTAAGAGCCGCTTCATTATCTATGCAGTTACCAAGGAACCCACTATCAGTGTTTCTAAATATCTCTCATTCCGAAGCAAGATTTTTAATTCATATGTTCATCAGTATGAAATTCAACATGTTGTCTAGTTTCAATCATTAACAGAGATTCATCTATACAATACGGTCTCATTTTATGGTCAGATTGTATATTTTGGAAAGTTCTGCACTCATTTTTATTATTTATGATAATTTATTTGTATTGATTTGGGTTTTTTACCAAGAGAGGAATGCTGTTTTCTTTCAATTCTGTTTTATTTAACTGTGAATTAAGCAAAAGGAGAATAACACAAATGACCTTCATTGAGTTCATGTGAGAGTTATTCAGTCAAACAAAATGTGACTATGTTTTGCATCCTTTACGAGGGGAATACCCATTCTTGTGGCTGTGGTAGTGAATCATGCTCCGAGCAGTGTGGGAGAGGCAGAAACTGACGGAGATAGAAACACTGAGGGCATCAAAATGGCTCTGTATTATTTTACATTCTTAACAGGAAAGAAGAACGTAGTCGGAAGGATTGAGTCGTGTCATTTGTATGAAAAATGAACTCGACTGGGAGACATATTATGGCACTTGAATAGGAGGAAGGTTCAACTCTATATAAGTCCTTGTTTCAGCTGTTAAATCACACACAAATATCTGATAAAAGACACAATCCAGACTGAACCATTGGCTTCGTATTGGCTGTACTGTGTTGACACTGCTGGAAACTTTCCAAACCTCTTTGTGGCAGCAGAGGGTGCAGAGAGTAGGGACGCCACCTTTCAAATAGAGGGTCTGAGTTCAAGACTCTGCAACAGGAAGCTTGTGGTCTGGGAATGAATCAATGAATGGTCCACGAAAAGACAAAGTCTCCACAAGCTGCTGACCCTGATCTCTGATCTGCCTGAGGAGGGCAATCATGGCGAACCACAGTGTGCATCTGAAATCTAAAAATAAGCGTACCATGAATTGGTGACATTTATCACCCATTGCTAAATGGTAGATTTATTCATTTTTCTCTGTTCTGTTCAAATGTAGAAGCAATCTAGCGCTTTAGAAATAAGATGTAACTAATGTGAGTCCAGCTGCGAACACATTATCCTCCCTGTTGTTAATCGTGGCCCAGCTTGCCTTCATGTTTTACTGACTTTGTTTCACACTGTGACTCAGACAAAAGCAGAAAGGAACCCGCACAACCTACACGTTAAGAGTGATGAATAATTCGAAAAAAATCTCTAAAAAGCAATGCAGCAGAGCTTTTTTCTGTGGGTCACGTAAAAGCCTGACACTCCAACCACTGATATTCAGCCCAAACAACTCGTGCTCTCTGTGCCAAGTGAAGCACAACCAAGGATGATCCGAAACTACTAATGTATCAGCATCAACTTTACATCGGAGTTATCATGAAATTCTTGGAAATGATTATTCACGAGACACGGATTAACCTCCCTCGGGTCTTAAAGCAGTGGTGGATGAAGTACTCAGATTTCTTACTTAAGTAAAGGTAGCAATACTAAATTGTTAAAGTACTCAGTTACAAGTAAAAGTCCTGCATTCAAAATCTTACTTACGTTTAAGTACAAAAGTATCAACATCAAATTACTATTTTATCTGTTTTATTTGTTCTCTGTCCTATATATATATTCATGTTGCACTGTTGGAGGAGTCTGTGACCTAAGTTTTTCATTGCCATATCTACACTGTAGCTAATGTGCAAATGACAATAAAGCCCTGAATCTTGAATCTTATACTTAAAGTACCAAAAGTAAAAGTACTTGTCATGCTTATGGCCCATTTCAGAATCATATATATTAAATAACTGGATTATAATCAGTGGTGAAAGAAGTTAATAATATTGTTACATCAATTAGCATTTTACTGTTGCAGACAAACAAACGTTTGATGTTCAGAACTTTTTGCATTATCTTAAATGGTTAGTCCACTAATTTACTCTGAAGAGATGCATTATGATATATATTAAGTTTATCACATGTTCTTTAATGCAAAAATATTCATCTGAAAAGTCACTAAAGCTTGATAAATAATACATGAATGAAAACATTTAGTGGAGTAAATAACCTACATTTCCTTTAAAAGTAGTGGAGTCAAAAGTAATTAGCATTACATTGAAATACTTGAGTACTGTGTTACTTTCCAGCACTGCTTAAAAGTGGCAATGTATCAGGGTGAACTGGCCCAATTGAGCTCAATACTGTACACACACTGTTAACTTCTCCAGGCTTTGAAGATGAGCTGTGAGTTTGTATAATGCGTCAACATAACTTCCGCTGGGAATCCTCTGACAGGAGGTAGGAGTCCACGAGGAGGTGGTGAGTAGGTACCGGGGTGCGGTTTCACCAGGAATACCCGCTCGCCCAACAACCCTTCTCCTTCTCTGTGTGGGTGAGTGCTTCCCTTTGTCAGTTACTCATGCACCTCCTTGTATATACACACCACTTCCCTCCTCCTCCTCTTCTTGCACACCCTGTAAACCCACACCTACGACGATCAGCAGCCCACGTCCTTCTAATGCAGTTCTGAGAGCATCATTCTCCCTTTTACTTGCAGTCAGGCTAACAGACGGGGAGAGAGAGCATGACAGATGGTGTTCACAGCTCTATTTCTGAGGCTGGACTTGTACCGCCACAGCCACCCTTCCCCTCCCCCCCTTCGTCTATTCCACTCAAGCCAAGTGCTTATGACTGCCTCCTCATCTTCGCCTCGGTAATCAGCCCATTCATTTGCAGGGTTATTGTGAATTAAAAGTCTGTGTCTCACAAGGAACATCGCCGTTTACAGGTTAAACAGTTTCTTTTTTATACCAGAGAGAATCACATCACGGCTCAACTAGCAGACTTGGTTATTTTGAGGAAGAGAAAGACAATGAATTCATGCTTTTAAAAATGTAATTTCTTCTAGGATTGCAGTGTAGTCTGCGTTTTGTGAATTTAAAATCACTATGTCAAAATACTCTCTTGTCTTATTAGTGAAAATAGACCTGTAAAATGACCTGCGTTTATATTTTCTGACATAGTATGCAAGATGTTACTGTGAAAAGAGTTAGTTACTCATATAACAAATGAGAGTAATTAGATACTCATGATTTCATTGTTTTGTCCTCTCATATCAATAACCGCCACCCACTGTCTTACCAGGATATCCTGTTCCTGTTCATATCCAGGCTTTTCTCAGTGTAGAGTGATAGAGAAGTTAAACTTGTATGCCGTCACAGGTGTACAATTTCAACCGGTGCCCACATTTTGAGGTTCATCTTAAGTACACATCAAAAAGTTATTCCTTTAAATGCATTGATGTTGTCCAGTACACTTTTCCTTGGTGTTGCCTATGTGTGCAAGAAGCAACTGGTGCAGTGTTAACTGATGTTAAATGCAGTTTTGTTATAAGTGGAGTTGTTCTCCAGTGTCAGAAACTCACTGCCTACACTATAGAGCGGTGCAGTTCTAAATCCAGGCTGAAAACTTTTCTTTTTGCCGCTGCTTTTAATTGATATATTCATATCTTAAACTGCACTGTAACTTTTATTGTCTTTGCTTTTTAATGCCATTTTCTTAATGTCTTTCATTTTTGTAAAGCACTATGAATTGCCTTGTGTTGAGTCCCCCCAAAGGTAGTCATTATTGGGGTTAAATTCCCCTCGTAGGTGGTTAAAGTCCCCTACATGTGCCGTTTTGTTTTCAAGACCCTGGTTCTCGGAGGACACCAAAAAGGTCCTAGAAAAGACAACTTAAACTTAACTAATGTGCATTTAAAGAAAAGAGGAATAGTTTTGGCGAAAACTAAAAAGGTACCATGGGGTACAGGAATTAGTTTTGGTTTCAAGACCCTGGTTCACGGAGGATACCAAAAAGTCCTAGAAAGACAAGGTAAACTTAACTTTGTGTAAAAAAGAGGAATAGTTTCGGCGAAAACTAAAAAGGTACCATGGGGTCAGATTATAATTTTCCAAAGGGGGGTTCGTTCAGATGTGTGTATCTCACACTGCACTGTAACTGTGATTCATGTATCTTTGCTTTTAAATTAGTGTTTTTAAATGCCATTTTATATCATTGCTTTTAAATGAGTGTTTTTAGATATCATTTCATAATATGTTTCTTAAATGCTATTAATGTCTTTCATTTTTGTAAAGCACTTTGAATTGCCTTGTGTTGAAATGTGCTATATAAATAAACTTGCCTTGCCTTGCAGTGATGGCATATTCTATTAGGCCGACCATGAAGTAAGCGTCGCAAGGGGTACCAATGGGATTTTCTATTGGATTTTGTAATATTGCAGAAAATAAGGTCTCTTCAAGATCAATATGTGATACTCGTTCAACATGATAATCTCTGCATTTTAACACATCTTTAAAGATTGAGAGTGTAAAAGCAATCGGCAGAAGTAAAAAGCTAATGGCTATAAATGAACTACATCAGGGTTTCGTGGCTTCAGTTCACCAGCGCTAAGCTAAAGGCGGCTAATGTTCGCTTTGGTAATCGCTTTCTTATGACACAGAACCTTCAGACATTCACCAGCGGGGTAGTTACCAACATATTTTATGTCATAGAACAACATGTTATGTCTCATAAGTTTGTTTTAACCACAGATGTTATTTCAGGCATCTTTCCAAAAACACATTCAGAAAACCATTCAAGGCCAGGGATAATATAAATGCTAACCCTTTTACTGGTTTTAAGACTCATTCCTGCACCACTATATAGTCCTAAAAGACGACTACTGTGAGCTTTGCATTGCATGAGCTAGGTCTTCATCGTAGCAGAGCCATGCCATACGATGCAGTGGAAATGCCCCATTTTATCTCTTCTTCTCCTACACTTCCAACTGGCCTTCAACCAGCTATCCTTGCTATGTGGTCGTCTTCAAAGATCTCAAAACAGCTAGTCAGGTTCTCCATGAACTTCTGAACCAAAGTAAAATCTGTATGGCCTTAGAGAGTGTGCATCAGCTGCAGAAATAAATGCATCTCCAGGCTGATGGAGGTCAGCAAGGCATTATAAAGTTGAACAGTGATGGTATGGTGTTCTCATGCCATTATGGGGAGCCACCTTCCTACCAGGACCTGGGAGAGCATGAGACCACTTTCACAGGGAGCTCGATGGTGTAAAATACCATCAGCTTTTCTGTGTGACTGTCACTCTTAGAAGGCTATAGGGGGTCTCTGTGAACTCTGCATAGTCACAGAAACTTTTTCTTGCTGATTTCTATTACCATAGATCAGGGGTCTCCAACCTTTCTTCATCTGAGAGCTACTTTGAAAAAATGAAAGTGGCCAAGAGCTACTTGCATCACATCGCTTACATTTATTCACATAGCCCTCATCAGTTGAATTAAGCTATACTTTTGTACATGTGTGAAATTGCAATACCTAAAGCTTATCAAAAATCTTAACTTCACATCATGGTCCAAGAAAACGACAATGTCTCACATATTATTATGGCCCTCATAGTAAGTACATCACTGAGAATTCACATAAGTGTCCTTAATCACCACCTTACAAGCATCTTATGGCACATGTGTAAAATAAGTGCATTCACTCTTTGTCACAGTTAGTGAGATGATTGGCACTGCATGGAGTCCACCAGAGAGGTGTATGATGGAGTGTACCCACTTAGGTTCACAGAGTCGTTTAAATGTTAATCAGTCATTCTTGTTCTGTATTTAGATTTCACGACATTCATGTCAGAAAAAGCTGCTTCACAAAGGTATGTAGAACTGAACCAAATAAAGCAGACATGTTCAGTGCTGCTTGGTGAATGTTCTTATAGTTTTCTGGGTCTACAAGGCTCCAGAAATGTTGTGAGTTTTGCTGAGACTTAAGCTGAACATGATTTTGGAGATTTATAACCTCCATCTCCACAGGATTGACACTGAACAGTTGTTCAGCCATCTTTTTCTTCTTCTTCTTTGTCTTGACATTAAATTATAAACCATAATGAATCAATTGTATAGGTCTAGCCTCCCTATATCTGTGTGTGAAATTGTTCCATCCTCAACAACTAAAAACTAATACTTCTGCAGTCTCGCTGCAGCTTCTAACAACGGTCTTCTGTTAAAAAAAGGACACTGAAGGTCCTCCTGAATGTGGCATCACTAACATGACTTAAGTCTGAACACAGTAGACAACAGGAGTACAACAGCATTATAAAAACAAAAATAGTGCATGTCGGTGCACACTTACATTATCTGTTTCACTGTTACATAAATCCTATGAATGTATGAGATTAAGAGCTTCATCATATCTCAATCAGTGATTAAGTGATCAGGTCACTATCAGCCTGTCACTCATTAGTTTCGGGGGGGGGGGGGGTTTGGAGGAAAAGAGGAGACGGTGATTGCGGAAGCTCACATCCTGCCTTCACAAACTTTATACATGTATCAACTGAAAATAGCAAGAGGACATTCATACTCTGCAATCCAAGACTTGATTAAATCCACCAAAAACCTGACATGACGATAACGAGTGTTTTTCAAAAAACACAAATCCCTGCTGTGTGTCTCTGAGCAGCAGCGACGCGGACTGATTCAGAGCGGGTCATTCTGCTGTTGGTTCTGGACTGGTGTTGCTGGTGTTGGTGGATAAAGCAGACTGCCCCGTGTGTGGTGTCGCTGTACCGCTGTCACGTCTGTTCCTTGATCTCTGCGTCACCGACCAATTTGATATTCGTGTGACAGAAAACATTCTAAAATAAAAAACGTTATTGTCCGGCCGCGGCCGAAAAATCACGAAGTAACGTTACTACGCTATAATCGATAGCGGCGAGCTACTGAAAAGCTGCCCACGAGCTACCGGTAGCTCGTGATCGACGTGTTGGAGACCCCTGTAGCAGAGTAATGCCGTACGATGCAGTGGAAATGCCCCATTTGATCTCTTCTTCTACACTTCCAACTGGCCTTCAACCAGCTATCCTTGCTATGTGGTCTTCAAAGATCTCAAAACAGCTAGTCAGGTTCTCCATGAACTTCTGAACCAAAGTAAAATCTGCATGGCCTTAGAGAGTGTGCATCAGCTGCAGAAATACATGCATCTCCAGGCTGATGGAGGTCAGCAAGGCATTATAAAGTTGAACAGTGATGGTATGGTGTTCTCATGCCATTATGGGGAGCCACCTTCCTACTAGGACCTGGGAGAGCATGAGACCACTTTCACAGGGAACTCGATGGTGTAAAATACCATCAGCGTTTCTGTGTGACTTTCACACTTAGAAGGCTATAGGGGGTCTCTGTGAACTCTGCATAGTCACAGAAACTTTTTCTTGCTGATTTCTATTACCATAGATAAACAATGGCCCACAGTTCATCCCTGAAATGCACTGAGTAAAGGGGCATCAAACCCATATGGCTCTGTAACTGAGGCAAAACATGTGTGAAGAGGTTGAACCAGGTGCTGAAGAATGGCAGCTAACAGATGGCTTAACCTTTTGAACTGCAATGCAAACCCAAGCTAGAGAGTATTCCTCCAATCGAAGCTCTACTGTGCTCTGGAGAAGATGATCTGTGGCCTTTGCAGGTCACACATAACTTGGCGAAGACAAGTGCTGCATGCACTGGGAGAAACAACAGCCTCTATTTTATAACAGGCAACCTTTACTGCGCCATTGAGCAGCTGGTAGATGTGTATGGCATTATAGCACGTACAAGGTATGTTTTATTCATGTTTTCAAGTTGTGATGTCAACAAACATAGGGACATTTAAAAATACCAATGAATCAAACTTCAATTATTATATAAGTTAACATGTAAAGTAAATAATATTTTATTGGTTGATTCCAACTTTCACACACATTTGTTAGTCATTTTAAATCACCAAAATAATCAGTTAAATTTCTTATTTTGGCCCGTGCATAATTTGTAGTCTGTTTTGTAGTGCGGCAGACCACAGTTCAAATCCCTTTAATGAAGGCTAAACTTGCCAAACAAAAATCTGTAAAACTGATTACATTGAACCCTATTAGATTCAACATAACCCCTAACAATCCTTTCTCTCTCTCGATACGGTACATGAGCCCGTGTTATGAAAAAGCCTAATGGGCTCGAGTCCGAGTTGATTGGTTGGTAGAGCGACCTAATGGTGATCAGCTGAGCGGGTGGATTGGCCTCCGCAGGACAGGGTGAAAGCCAGTGGGGGAGTCACCAGGATCTGCTTCAGTGCCTCAACAAATTAACCCACTTAACAATGGCCATGCTGGACTAATGGCTTTAGTAAAGAAGCTCATTTGGCGTTGGTAATGAACTGAGTTGGAAACATAAACAGTCCAGTTATTAAGTGAACTCCAGCCATCACTGACATCACCCGACACACTGCGATGCACCAAACCTACACTTCTCCTGCCGTGCTCATTAGTAAGGAAGCATACCATTACTCAAATCACTGATTTAAGAAACTAGCCACCAAAACTCATTATCACCCTCATCTATTCAGTCTTAATTTGCATAAATTACACATTTGCCTTAACAAAGTGGCCGTGCTGGGCTGGTCATCTTATTCTTGCGGAGCAGATTGGGCCTAACGGGGCAGAGTACAGGCCACGGTGAGAGCGATTTAATAAGATAATTTAATCCAACATGGGTGCTGCTTCACTTACACCTCCTGTGTGTGTATGGGTGCTGATGAGTCTCTACTTTAGTACTGTTGAGGGAAGCCCAAGCCTGAGTTCCCAAGGTAACAGTCGGTTTGAGTGGGGGCTGGCTGACTCATTTGGAGGGAATCCTGGAACCTGAACAAGGCTGCCCACTCGCCCCCACCCCCAGCTTCATCAGCACAACAAGCAAACAAGGCGCTGACATGTCCCCATAAAGGGCTTCCCACTGACGGGGGTGGCACTGGAAAATCCCAGCCTACCGGTAGCATCAGAAGACACACACACAGAAACACGAGGCCTCACTGCTCCATGCACAGCAACTCACATCCATGGAGATAGTGAATTAATATAGGCTATAATGGAGCTGTATGGAGACAAATACATCCAGGCAAGTGCTGGATTTTGATTAATACATGAGAGGATGGGGGTGGAAGAGGAATAGGACGATTAAGTTTATTAAAACAGTCAATGACATAGTTTGAGTGTGAACGGTGACACAAAATAAATGAGTATTGAAACCTTGTAGGCCTGGGCGTGGAGGAGGATGAGAAAGAGAAGTGAGAGGATGAAGGAGGAGTAGGTGGACAATGGAACGAACTCTTTGCCCACACAATTCATCTAATTATTGAGAAATTAAAAGAGATCAACAGGCGTGTAATTGACCAGTTAATTAGTTCAAGGTCAGTCTTTTACTTTTTGATTTGGAAGGACGTTGGTGCAACTAGACGGGGATATTTTGGTGAAATATAGGGAGGCGTGTGGCGCAGTGGATAGAGCCTTGGTGTTGGTGTTGGGATCAGGTTCAAACCCCACTGCAGTCAGCATGTCGTTGTGTCCCTGGGCAAGACACTTCACCCCAAATTGCTCCTGTGGGGATTGCCCACAGTATTGAGTATGTAAGTCGCTTTGGATAAAAGCGTCCAACAAGTAACACGTAATGTAATATCCTGATATTTGCCCTGATTTTTTAACTACAGTAATAAACAGCTAACCATACAAAAGCTGGATTGTTATCCATAATGGATTTATGTAACTTTAATCCAGTATTGGGGTATTCATAGAAAACAAAGACAATTCAAAAGCTGAATAATTATTTTGAACAAAGTAAAATCAAGCCATCAAACAAAAAGAGAGCATGTAGTGGGTAATGCTGGCTGATAAGAGCAGCCATTTGATATGCTTCTGTCCGCGGTTATATCTGTTGATAACTCCATAGTTCATTCAGTGTCTTTAGTCATTAACAACTGAGAGCTGGTACAAAGGGATTTAAGAGGCAGCATTACTGTTTTGAATCGCTGGATGTTTAATTCTTCTATTATAATTGAGGTAGGAGCGAGACAGAGGTTATGGTAACTGGTGGAAACCTGTCCCACTTCACAGAAAGGTTAATGAACCTTACAAGTCCTATGGGAGATGGAGTATGCTGTTAATTTGACAAACGTGGGAAATAAATGCTTTTATGCTTTTATTGACGGTGACCAATAGCGGCCTTTGCTGAAATGAAAGGTTTTAGTCTTTTGGGTGCTTTGCTATGAGGCAAAACAATAATGTGGAATGCATTTGTTGGAAGAAACTAAGTACATAATTGTTTGAATAGCAATTTCAGGCCAAAAAAGCATCTTCATTAGTAATTCCTACTTTTGTGGAACATATAGTGCGCAAAATGTACAGTAACCTAATTCACGTTATGAAACATCTGCCTTTATTCTGAATACATTTGTGGCAATGGGGGATTTTAAAAGCTGCATTTTAAAATCTACATATTTCCACAATCCATTTTATACACCGCTGGTCTGGGTTTTAACAGGGCACCGAGGGTATTTTATACTGACAGCTGGAAGAGGAACATGTGCAACAATGTTGGTGCTAACCTGAATTGGTCTGTGGGTTAGAGGAAATCATCGTAAAAGGTGGTTGTATTACATATGAACAGAACAAGGGTTTTAGGCACAGGTCCAACTACTGTATACAGTGTGCATGATTAAGAGATTAAATGGATAATCTCCTTCCCATTCAATGAGCCTGACGGAGGCAGGGATCTGGTTTCTCCAAGATAGACCTTCACCAAGGCTTAAATCAAACCAACAGTTCACATAGACATTCATCGGTTATTTAAAGCTGTGAAGATTTAAAGAATCTTAGGTGAAACAAATGTGGTGTATATTGGAATATCCAGGTAAATGATATAGAAATCTTCCTTGCAGAATTAAACAATACATTCACAAACAACTAATTGTTATGATCTGCTGCCCTTATGATTATGAGATAACATGATTTTGTGTGGGATTGTAACAAAGCACATGCACTGAAGTACTGTACTTAGATATAATATTGAAGTACTTGTATCCAACTTGAGTATTTTCATTTTCTGCAACTTTGTATTTCTATTGTAGTGTTAAGTTACAATTTGAATGCAGAATGGAGTATTTGACATTGTGGTATTGCTAATTAACTTGGACATTTTTTGAAATCACAATGTACAGTATCCAAACTTAGGAGCTGCAACATTTTTACAAGGCAAGTTTACAATATACGACTCTCAATGAAGTGGTGGGGTAGTACAAATATGCCCTGGCCTCAAAAGTGTATTCTACAGACTTAAGAAAAAATATTTGTTTGGAAAAATACCCTACCATGATTATTTTATTCAATTAAAATTAGAATATTAACGCAAAAATAATCATTCGCTCCAATGTCGTGACTCACATCACACCTGCAACATCAGTCAAAAATGCATGTTTGCCAAATCCTGCCTTACCCCATATTCACTTTTGATTTGCATCAAGCTTTTCAACTTCAGCCTTAATATTTTTGCCTTTTTTTTAACGTGCTGTGTTCGCCATTTCCCATGGATGAGTGGTTATGATCTGGCACAGTGAACAATGAGAATACAATCAGAAGGCCTCTGCAGGTACAGACACCACCACACATGTCGAGTAGGTCATAAGTCAACATTGAGACAAGATATTTATGTTTGAGCCTATACATAGTTTTTTCGGATAATCATAATCACTCTGCCTTTAGTCATGATTTAGGTAACCCATACCGGCTGATCAGAAACACCGTAGTTCACTTAATTCGGGAATGTTTAAAAAATGTACCATACTTTAAAAAAGGACATATAAAGATGGGTCATTCAAATGTTTAAAATAGACTAACAATGCTGTCAAAGATTGCATCAGTTGTCAGCAGTTGCCATAGGAAAGACAGCGTCCTAATATCAATCTTTATTCTGCAGCTGTATAACTGGTATTGGAGTCGTCTAAGAGCAAAATTAAGACTGTCCTAACCTTATAGGCCAGTCTAGCATATCTTCGTGAAACCTGTCTTGTTCTTTGATACCCCTTCTCTCCCGAGCCAACTCTCTCTCTCTCTCTCTCTCTCTCTCTCTCACTCCTTTCTTTCTCGCAGCGATACTATGGGCACTGCTTCCTGCTTCCGGAACACACAAGAATCCGAGCTCCACAATCCCTCTTAACCTTTGACCTTGGCTTATTGTTACCTGTGAGCAGCACTGTGGCAAACATGTTGTACAAGTACTGCACAGCCCTGCAAGCTGTTTGTGTTCTGCAAGTATGGAGGGCAGGGGAGGAGGGAGGGAAGAGAGGGAGCTATTTAATCCCCCCCAAAGGAACTCCCCTCTCAACCCGTATCGTGAACTCGCAGGCAAATCGCGTTGCTTGAAGGCACACCACACACACACTGCTGTCTTTTTAATTTCATCAGCTGAAAGAAATCTATACAGTGCTTTGGAATCAGACTGAGCTGCGGAGAGACGTGAACTATACAGCACCCTGGAATGTAAACAGGTTTCTCACCAAGTGTAGCATAAAAATACCACAATGTAAAAAAACCTCTTGGCTATGATATTGGTCAATAGTACAGATCAGAGGTCTTAGTAGATGTTATGGTTGTTAGTCCTACAGCATATCAATGAGAAGAAGAACAAGTTGAACAAATCGAGAGAACAATTCAGAGGAAATGCAGCAACGCTACACAAATTATTCAACCGATACAATTCTGGCTTCTACTGCAAAGCATTGTCTTGATGGTGGCTTTTTTGCTTGCCATTATGAAAAGCATTATCTACTGAGAATATGATGAACGCTGTTATTAAATCCCATGCAGTCAGCTGCTTGATTAGGAACAGATATGGGCAGAGAATGTACTCATCTCTTGTCCAATTGTAATTGTCAACTGGTTCTGAAAAATACTCACAAAAACAGGAACAATTGTTATTAAATATTCATAAAACTGTGCAAATATCTACATATAATTATCAAACCATCATCTAAGTTTGGAAACAGTGATGGCCAGAGTTATGTGTTCTGGTATGTGAACGCTCTTTGTTTTATTATACAGAATCTAATTATTTGTTCAATATACAATAAAGTTCTTTGTCATATCCTGTAGCTTTCTAATTTAATAGTTTGCTATAACTTTTGGAATACAAACAATCCTAATAAGTACGTACAGTTAGACAGGCCACCATAATATCTGCCAACTTTGCATTCATAGCTGTCACACTTAATTATCGTGCCAAAAAAAAGAAAATACATTGGCTGCAGGAGGTCTTTTGTGAAGTCTTTGTTTTTGTGTACAATTAACTGGCAAGCATGCTATATACTTAAGTAAGGGCTATTTTAGGTGTGCATAATTGTTAGTGAGTTGTTTTTATCAGCATGCCTCACTCCCCCTTCACCGCACCCTATCAGGAGACACCCCTAAGAGGAAGCATTTTCCACAGCCGCGGCCCCAGCAACCCCCCACTAACCCTGACATTTGTCATTTTCCCGCCCCTCTCTCTCCACCCCCCCCCCTTCTGCTTTCCATGCCTGCTTTGTTTCCCCCTTGTCCATGTCTGTCAAAATTGACCAGTTTACAGGTAGGTAGGCAGACTCCGGCAAGCCCCCCACCTGTACCCTGAAACGCATGAATTTGCACGCAGGGCTGACTGCCAGAGATCCTGCTTTACTGACTGAAGTGGAGGGTGAGGAGGGGGGGGGTATGACAAAGACGACAGCTTGTGTGGGGGAACATTGTCTGCGGCTGCGACTAGAAATCTTTTCAGGAAAAACAGGATTTTATACACAATGGTCGTGGGTGTGAAGAAAGGGGCACATATTAAAAGAAGCGCTTTATGTGTGCAGAGCTACTGGTTTTAAAAATGCATTTAGATGGAGAAGGTCCAATCTGTTCTTTTTTTCTCCCTACTAGGCTATACAGTAGTGTGACAGACTGGATCAAAGGGGGCTTTCCAGGTTGTCCTTGTTTTTTTGGAGACTAATCGGGATACAGTGTGCAAGGTACAATTAATGTAACACACCAACACGCTATAGGCCTACTTCCTTTAAAAAAAATGTGAGAGAATTAATTAATTTATCACGGAGAAGAAAACTAAATGTGTTAAAGCAATAGGAATGTAGTCTTTCTTATAAAAAACTATTAAAGAGGCTCTATTCTGCTCATTTTCAGGTTCATATTTGTATTCTGACATGTCTCCATGCTTTCATGTTCAAAAAGCTCTTTATTTTTCTCATACTGCCTGTGCTGCAGCACCTCTTTTCACCCTCAGTCTGAAACCAGAGCCCAGTCTGCTCTGATTGGTTAGCTGGTCGGCTCTGTTGTGATTGGTCAACTGCTTAGAGATGTCCCGCCCCTTGGCCTATAACGTACAATGTGTTGGAGCGCTAGCCAATAGAAGCACCAGTAGGGATGTCATTATGCTACGGAAGTAAACAAAGGGGTCGAATGGAGGCGTTTCAGGCGGGAAAAACTCCCTCTGAAGGGAACTTTGGGATTTTAGCATCTGCAGACCATTTATATGCACAAAAACCTGTATAAGAAACTACAGGAAAAGATAAGATTTACAATCATAAAAGGGCCCCTTTAAGTAGCATGTGAGAACTATAATGTATGGATGATGAATTCCTCGCTGCCCAAACAACATTCATAGCTTCTGACAGGAGATCGCAGCTCACGTTCTTCATGCAGTGAAACCTCCTCTCAATCATCTCACCACGGCAACCACAGCAGGAAGGTCAGTTGTTATAGAGATAGCAAGAAGCTTGGTAGGTTATCAGATACAGAATTGTGTGTGTGTGTGTGTGTGTGTGTGTTTGTTGTATGTGGACGGGGGATGGTGCTGACAATTGAGCGGAGGATTCTTATGTAATTCTCCCTTTAGGTGGCAGAGAACAGTGAGAGCAGCAGCCCACACTGAAGACTGGAGAAGAGCCTGTTTGTTAATAAGCTGCAAGTGAGTATTAGTAGTTAGAAACGTTTTTAACAGGCTGTTGGACCAGGGGGAGTCCAGATGTAGCAAAGCGTTAGACACGAATCAACGTGACAGCAAGTTTAAGTTCCGGTTTTGCACTAAGATCCATACACACTGACAACACCTGGACTACTAAAAAGTATGTTCCCATACAAAGAAACTGAATTGAAAGAAAGAAACAACTACTTTCGGGGGAAAGTTAAAGTTACATTTGGACATTTTACAAATACAGTTATAATCGAAGTTTGTGTAGAGAGGAGGTTGGGATGGACGGATGTGTTACACCATGGAGATCTCTGTTAGTGACCTATTTTAAACGAAAAGTAAACTTACTTATGTAATAAATGTACTTAATTTAGGCCAAACCATAATCTTTGACTACATTTCACCAAGTAGTTTTGTTGCTTTTATGTTTTGTTTCAAATCAAGTTAAAGGGGCCCTATTACGCTAATTTTGAGGTTTCATGATTGTATTTTGGTTCACTTACATGCACAAAAACGTCTAACCCAGGGGTGCCCAATACATCGATCGCAAGGGGAGTGTGGGTAGATCGCATGGCATTGAATTAAAAAAAAAGTTAGCCTATCACCTCACCTCGCGGAGGGAGCCTCATCTGAAGCGCAAACAGTTTCTCCACTCGCAGTTCACTAGCACCCACCCCCCCCCCCCAGGGCTGCACGATTTGAGAAAATAATCTAAATGCAATTTTTTTTGTAAAATGCGGCCATATCTCCGGCTAGGAAGGTCGTATCAACGTGCTCCCGTCTCTAGCGCCCCCGCAGCCCGAGCTACGAGTGAAAGAACTAAACTTACATGAAACTTCCGTTGGGTTGCTTTAAAGTCAAGCTTCAGTTTAAGATTCACCCTGTAATAGATGTAGAACATGTGATGGAGCATTACTAACCTGACTCAGACGGTTTGTTTCACCAAAGCATCTAGGAAAGCTCCATTGGAAGCCATTTGGAAAAGTATTTCAAAAATACTTGGCAGGTGATTGGATCAATCTGTCAATCACCTACTATCATGGGCCACTTCCGATTGGTTAACAATGGCTGGTACATGTGGAGCACAGCACTTCTGATTGGTGTGGATGACTGACACACAAGAAGAACTAAACAAAAAAATCGATTAATCGTTCAGCCCTGGAAGAAATAAAATTCCCTCAATTGCGAATGAAGAATTAGTTGTATTGGAACATCATTTTAAGATTAGCAGACAGCAAACGCATACTGCCACACATAAACCTTAAAAAAGGAAAAAGAAAAGACGAGCCAGGCTAAAACCAAAAAAAGCCAAACTAACAAACACTAGTGTCCTAGGGAAGCTGAGAGGCTGTGAGGAGAGTCAGATGAGCTTTAGTGAGGGAATGACTTCCACAGGCTGAACTCCATGTAGTAGCACCTCTGACATTTGTCTGGCTGTAGCTGACAGCAGGATGAGCACCGCTCTAAATGTTAAGCACCTCCAGCTGAGCCTCCATGTTAAGGGCTATTGTTGACTTGTACCGAGGGAGGTTTTTGGATAATTTATGAAAAAAGCATAAATGACCTTTGTATAAACTTTATCCGGCTCAAAACAAAAAAAGTACAAAATACAAGTTTTCTGACTTCTTGGTAATTTACTAAAACATTTGTTTAAGTTCTGGCACAACTCCTAATCACATAAAACACAATCACTTAGTTTACTTACTCCTCACACATATATCATTAAGAACAATCTGTTATTATTTAAGCACTGCACACAATGAACATGTGTTCATGCTGTCAGTTTAGGTTTAAACAAAAGATGACAACAGGTGCTCAGAGTGGAGTTTAGACACGAGTAAAGTTGCTTCATATGACTTGGAGCCAGGAGGCACGTCTGTGTAAAAGTTTGTGAAACCACAAACAAGCCAACTGTTAACCTGGGTTATGAGCATGTTTAGCAACTTTGGAGAAAAAAAAAAATCACATTAAAAAAGGAAAATTGTTCAATTCCTTTGCGCCCACCCCCTTGTCATAAGATATGGATGTCCCGTAAGGTTATTTGTGTTTGCTGGGAAATGAAGTGCTCAACTGGATTAAAAACATACTGCATATGTTTGGAAATCTGTTTCCCTGGGCGTATGAGTGGAGTGAGCGAGCGTGAAGCAGCAGCTTGCGTCTCCTCCAAGAGAGAGGGCAGACACTCTCATCATTAGCTGGGCTACAATGTGCTCCTCTACCTGCTCCAATCTGCACAGCCAGGCTCCTCTCTGACGCCAGACAGATGTTCCCAGCACGAGGTGCAAAGTACGGAGAGGGGAAACGAGAGTGAGCAGGAGAGAGGCAGAAGAATGGAAATATTCAGCAGAGTACACAATAAGAGTTTAATTATGAATAATACCAATGCTTCTTTGTTCTCACAATGAAGCTAGCTGTGGTTCGTCTGGCCTTTGGGAAAATGTTTTTGGCTTCCATATGGGGGCAGCTGTCTGTCAAAAAAAAAAAACGCTTAAATCATAACATCCCACAGTAGGGATAATTACAGGATAAAGAACAATGCAAATGTGTATGTTTATTTGCAATATTGGATAGGTATGTTTTAAAACAGACTCTTTGACTTGTGCAGAGGTTAAATAGTAATTTCAGCACTCTGTACTATCATCTGCTGCTGCTCCGAAACTAATCACTAATGACTGTTTAAAAAATAGTTGACAAACTGAAACTGAACGAGACATTCTCTATTGTTTACGTACATGTTTCTTTAACAAGCCAAAGGAGATTTGACATGAGGAAGGACAACGCTTTAGCTAGGTGTCGGAAAAGTGTCGGACTTCATGCCAACAATTCAGAAGTCATAAAGGGAAACAAACTCTGATTTCTCTAACCAGTTCATCATGGCCTTCTTCTGAAAGCAGCACATTTTTGTTTCCTTAGTACTGTAAATACTAGTATTTTAAACTCGAGATGAATCATGAATAATTGTAACTAGTCACAGGTGTTTATAGTGATTAACGCATTTTAATTATTTTTAACAATTGACAGCAACACCTTTTTTGTTACTGAACTTCTAAAAGCATCCACTGAAAGACTGAAACTACTGAATATTGTCTGAGAAGTCACAAACTAGTGTTGTCTTGTCATGTTACAGAGATGTGGGGATGTGACTTACATAAATAAAGGACTGTTCTGGATGCACTTTTTGAAGATAAAACACATCCTAAACTTGTGAAAACATCTAACGAAAAGACCTGTAGAAATAAATATATGAAGAGCCATTACATTACATTGGTTGAAACATTGTATTTCTTCATTATAATCAGGCTACACAAACAATACTGTTTTGTGGGGGGGTTGACTTGTTGATGTGGGAGTTGGGAACAACAAAGAGACCCCTTTTTTAGTAAAAAACATTGAAGGAAATGCAATAAAGGGTTACACGCCTAATAATTTGCAGTTAAAGGACATCTTGAGGTGTGGAGCAGACGATCTCTGCAGGCCGCAGAATTCACAAACACAAAGCCAGCTGGTGTGATACCATCACAATACTTCACTGTTTGTATTTGCCTGACCAGCAGTGAACACAGCTCTGCAGCCCCTTTGGGAGCTGCTACAACAGAGAAGGATGTTAAAGCTTGCAGATCCCTCATGCACCATAATAACGAGCACAGCAACTGTCCAACTGGCCTTCAATTAGCCGGGGAGCTAACAAACATGAGGGCTTCCAATCCAAAAACCTTATTGAAGAAATTAGATAGAAAACTGAATGAGCACAGCTTGAACAGATTAAGACTGATCACGAAACTCTTGTTTGTTTTAATAAGATTGCTGCTATCCAGAGGTGGAAAAAGATTCTTTACTTAAGTAGAATGACTTATACCACACTGTAAAAATACTGAATTTCAAGTAAAAGTACTGCAATGAGAATGGTACTTGAGTAAAGGTATTTAAGTACGATTAGGACAATGTACTTAAAGGAGAACAAAATGATATAATACAATTATATATTAAATATCTTTACGCAAAAGCAGTATCTTCATATTTAAGAAGCTGGAACTACGAAATATTTTTAACAAAGATATTATTAGCAAAGTGGGTGCCATTCATTTTCTTTTAACCCACTCGTTGTTTTAGTTACTTAAATATAATGTTGGATGGTTTAATCAATACCAAATAATCATATTTGAAACATTTTTCACAAGTATTGTGTATCAAAATCTTAATGTATAAAGTATATCAATCTGTAAAATAAATGTAGTTGGGTAAAATGTACATAATTGGCTTCCAAAATGAAGTAGAATGGAATAATAAAGTAGTATAAAATGAAAATACTCGGTTAAAGTACAATGTGTAGAGTACTTCAGTAAATGTACTTAGTTATTTTCCACCACTGCTGCTATCCCATCCATCAGATCCATGCCTTGTGCTTCTATTCTATTTACGCAAATAAAATAAATGTATGTAATGTCAATTTTTTATCATTTTTACAAATTGAGGCAAACTGTCTGGGAGATAAATCCTCAGCAGAGTAACTTCCTACATCATAAAAAGTAAGAATAAATCCATATGAACCTAAGGCTACACATCAATATTTAAATGGGTTTTCACAGCGATAATGAACACCTTGGCTTTTCTCAGAGCAGAAAAGAGCTTTAGCTGGGGCACTCTCTCGCAAGTTCATATTGCATCATTTGGACTCACAAACTGCCAAAAGTATAATGAGAGAATAAGTATTAACAACTAAGAGTAAGACCCAGTGCTGCATTTATATAAGCCTCCTCTATTCAGTTACTAATGATTTGCTTGTTACAGTAATCATCGCTGCGAGACCATACCGGAACATCTGCATTGATTCAGACTCTGGGAGCGCAGAGAGGGAGGGAGATGCTCACAATCTGGATCTCAACTTCGAGAGCGAGACAACAAGCTGTTGATGGTTATTTTGGTAATTGTCCATAATTGATGTAAAACACAGAGTGTGTTGAAGAAGATTCTGAATGATGGTTTCTGTAGCTTGAGAGGTCGCGGAAAATGGGCAGTTGTGATGAAAATGCACAAACATCATCTAATAATGTGAGTTTTAAATGCAACAAGACAGCTGGTGGGAGAAAATGAGACACCTAGCAGCAGTTTACTCTTAACTGATGGAGTAAATTGTTCTTGGCAGTCGAAAGCAATGATGTCGTAAATTATACATCCAGTTAAATGCAAGATTTGACTTCGAACATTAAAATCTTATTGTTTTACACATCCAGCTGGGCAGTAATTGTGCATATTTATCAATATTTTGAAGCTTAATAGATGAACTTACATATATAAAGTCAGTAAGTTAGGATATTTATTATGCCATGCACACATTTTTTTTTTTAAATCACAGAAATGCATAGCAAAAACGGCAGAATGTATCCTGCCAAAAAACAGTCCATGTCAATAGGTCAAGATTTACACTGAACATGATTGTTTTACACGTTTAGTTGGGAAATTATTGTGTATATTTATGAATATTTAAAAGCTTAAAAATATGAACTTATGTATATAAAGTGTGTTAGTTAAA
Source organism: Trematomus bernacchii (assembly GCF_902827165.1). NCBI lineage: Eukaryota > Metazoa > Chordata > Actinopteri > Perciformes > Nototheniidae > Trematomus > Trematomus bernacchii. The sequence goes on from NW_022987771.1 coordinate 2,227,670, forward strand.
AAGTTGTGTTGTAGAGTTTAACATTTCTGACTTTAAAGCCAAAATCTATTCACAAGACCTTATTTAGTAAACATATTATACATATTTTGAAGCTTAAATAGATGAAGTTACATCATTTAATGTCATTTTTGTTATGTATTATATTGTGCACACACATATGTCAATCACACACTAAAAAGTAGAGTTGTAGTGGTTAAACATTTTACTTTAAAGCCAAGATGTAGTAACAGGGCCCACACATGTTTACATTTCTTTTAACATTATTAAAGTGCCACAAAAATGCAAAGTAGTTATTTCAAAAAAAGGTTTTTCCTATATCAATGAGTTAGTTTAAATTCACTCAGTTTAAATTGACATTAAAATGAAGGTATTACATCCTCTGTATGTAATAAGCCTAAAACTTAGATTACATTGTTCTAGTTGCTCTCACCTTTGTAGGGCAAAAAGGGCCATACAATCTTATATAAAAGATCAAATGTAATCCTCCTGAAACAAGTTCTAACTTTAAAGGTCACCTATTATGCAAAATTCACTTTTTCATGTCTTTTATACATAACCATGTGTCCCCTCTGTGTAAAGAGATTCTGAACGTTTATATAAAAACCTGTCTGAAAATGAGCTGATCAGAATTTTGGCCACTTTATGTCATAACGATTTGTTGGCTTGTGTAACCATTAGCCAATAACCAACCAAGGTAACCCCCCCCCCCACCTTATCACCTGAATCTCCTCCTAGAGCAGAGTACTTTTCCCCGGAAATCTTTAGTTCCAGAACTATCTAGTAGATCGCGTTCACACCGGAATAAGTCCCTGAGGGAGCCGCTGACGTCACTTCTTCTTCTTCTTCTTCTTCTGCTTTGGGTTTACTGGCAGGCCACAAACAACTTCACGGCGTATACTGCCACCCGAAGTCCCCAGCCGGAAGTCCCCGGAGTTGGGGGCTGGCTTCAGTAGAAGCTGCTGGGACTCCCAGCAGCTTCTACTGAAGCCTTCCGAGTAAATCGCCAGAAACGCCGACACCTCATCACTCCACCGCTCCCATGTTTTCTTTTGTGTTGCCATAAATTAGTCTCTCTGCGTTTGTGTGCTGGGCTAATGCTAATGCTAATAATGCTAATGCAAGCAAATAAAATGGCGGCTTCACAAAACTTTTCAGAGTTTTACGGGGCGTGGTTTGCAATTCGCCCAGCCAATCAGAAATTGGAACCTTTTTCTCCCCAGGAAAGTACCACCTCTCTAGCAGGGACTAAAAAGGGGTGAAACGGTTTGCAAAAAAAAGTTCTAGTTCCAGATCTTTTTGGTGTGAACGCAAAATCCCAGGAACTATCGGAACTATTCCTGGGAAAAGTACTCCGGTGTGAAAGCGCCTAATGTGTTATTTGTAACCAAATATCTCTCAGAGGGGCGTGGGGAGTGGCTCCTTATTTTCATCGAAAGTAACAGACAGAGAATCAGCACTTTTGAAACAGGACTGAAACAGAGGGGATTATGGGATGCTGCAATGATCTGTTTGGTATTTGGAGCCAAACACTTCAGAGACATGTTTTGTATATATCTGAGACCTCTAATATATTGATGAAAAACAGTATACTAGGGGACCTTTAAGAATCATCCATCGAAAAACACTCACCACAAATGTAGAAAACGGTTGCCTGTAACTGTACAGTAGCTAATGCTCAATGCTGCTTCACATAAGGCTCCACACTGTAGTTGTGGATGAACACTTATAAGTAATTGAGACAGTGTACAGTATGTGGCAACAAATATCACTCTCTCACTCTGTGTTTAAAGAGGGTTTTGGCATGGCTGACACAAAGTGAGGAGATCCTGAGCACATGTTTGGATAAGTGAAGAGCGAGCTACATAATTCTGCTCAAAGCATGTGAGTGATGACTCTATAACACAAGTCCAGAGTGTCCTTGTTCTGTTGCCATCGCTTCTCTAATGAGACCTCTCTGAAGAACCAGAGTGAATCTACAGCACCGTGTGGCTCAGTCCAGCTTGACCTCGCTCCACCCTCGGTAGAATTAAGGACATCTTCTACCTTCTTGACTGTGGCTATGGATAAAGAATACACACTAATTATAGAAACATCTACGAACTAGGGCAAAACTGCATGACCTTGGACTAATGAATATATATGAAGAGAAAATGGCTGCTGCATCTTGTTCTGTTTGACGAGCAGGGATCAAAACGCTGATCCGTTTGACATGAGAGGGCATGACCCCTGACTTCAGCGAAATAAACTTATTTTCAAGAACAACCAACACATTGACAGAAATAACAATTTAAATGCCAAGCATGTCATGCACAAGCTTCACTAAACAAAATAACAGAGAACCAAAAAGTGTTTCTTATCATATTTCCTCACTAGTTTAGTCTCTTTATTTTGAGTTGTATATATACCTGCATTGATTCATAAACTGCCCTACATTGCTGTAAAAATCTGCCCTGGAACAAAAACCAATGCATTCACATGGACCCTTGAAAAAACAAAACGCAGGTTGTGGGATGTCACCTCGCCACCCCGGTCAATTAAACACCTCCCACTACAGGTTGGCTTCACTCAAAAGGCTCATTAACCCTTCTGACCAACCACCAGTCACAATCAGAAAAACATCCGTCACATTGGCCAATCCCTACATGGGCAACGCAGGTCAACACCCACACAAGTGACAGGGAATTGAATTGCTGGAGAGAACGTGGTTTGTCTGTGCACTTGAAAGACATTTGTTTATTCACAGCGGGCCACATTGACTTGTTTTTTTGTATATAATTGATATATGCGAGTGATACGAGGTAAATATTCTTCCAGGCAAGCATGAATGCGGTTGCATAAATCATCTCTAAAGCAGAACTGATGAGCTGAATCACAACATTTTAAATTCAAACCCATTGAAAGGTTTACTAAAATAAATATCCCAGATACATCACATTTGGAAATCAATGTGGCATGTACTTTAAAGTACAACTACGCCTTATGAAACGAAACGGGCGCAGCGATACATCTGAAGCGTCTTTGTGTGCTTGTTTTTTTTCAGACCACTAGTCTTAATCTACTGGGTTGATCTCTCGGTTCCCGCGGGATTATAAGATGTCTGCAAACCTCCAAATATTTGAGGCAATCAACAACTCAACACGCATTTGGCGTTAGAATGCAAGAATGTGAAAACACACAAACGAACGGATAAAAAGGAGTGAAATATGAAGAGAAATAAGGGGGATCGGAGCGGTGCCCATTTCGGGGGTGTAAAATATGGAGAAGTGTGGATCATTGGGGGAGCTGCTCTGCCTGGGGGAACAGATGAAGGGAGGACACTCTGCCAAGATCTCTCCACTGGAGGGGGAGCTGAGGGACTGCAGCTCTATGGGAGGAAGAGTGTGCGCCTCGCATGCTGCTCTCCTCAATCTCAGTCTCACACGCCTGCATCGACACGTCGTCCCAGGCTCTCGCAGCAGAGGGAAATTGCTGCTGACAGGGCCTTGCAAACTTTCACAGCCATTTAGAAAGACTTACTCCCACACTTTTGTCACAGGCATTTATTGCACAAGATACATGATATGAAAAATTTACATTTTTTGAACTTGGCATCCCTTTTATTTTTACCAAGTTAGGCTTAAAAACCATTCATAATTTTTCAGCCTTGCGATCAGGCCCCAGTGCAGATGTAAACACAAGACATGCCAAGTGAGACCCCGAGATAATGAAAATGCACAATTTTCAAGAAAGGAAATCCAAATGCTACTTCGTACATTTGGGCTCCAAATCCAATCATGCTGTCCCGTGTTACTATCACGGAAACACATGAGGCTGTCTTAAGTGAGATCAGAGGTTATTGCAGATGTTCTGTACCTTTACGTCCACGAGCAGCCAGTGTGTCCAGGGAGCAGAGGTTGGTTTGGTGCGGCTTGGAGCATCAGGATCAACCATCACCAGAAAAGAACTCTTCTTCTGCAAACAGAAGGGTTTTCACATATTATTATTCTAAAACAGACAAAGTGCTTAACTTCACTACCACAGACAGTGAGATTGGCCCAGAGGAAGTGGAACATTAACATCGGTACCTGATCCCTTTTGCTTTTGCAGCCATGTGCTGTTCGTGCATCACTTTGCCCAAGGCTTGAGAGCCATCTCTGCAGCTAACAACACTTTGTTTAATACTTCAAAACAGATGCTTCATTTCACTTTCTTAGCTTCCACTTATTGTAACTAAAGATGCTGCAAAATGTGATTTTTATTGTGGATTATTGTGGATATTTTTTAAATAGTTACTTGATTTATTGAGTGGGTACACAAAGCTGGGAAACAATTCATACCAGAAGGTTGGATTTGCCTTTTGTTGGCTTGACGCATTATCTTAACACTGCCTTACTTCAGCTGTCAAGGCTAAAATGTTGCTTGGAAAACAAAAAAATACATGTGGCAATATTGTTGTAAAAAAGCTTGAAATAAAACTGTTATTAAAAGGTGACGATATACATGAGAAAGTGTTGTGTAGCCATTCTGAACACCAAGTACAGCACACTCCTATTGCAAAAATACAGCTATTTTCTTCTGTTATTCCCTAGACTTAATATAATTACTGTGACATCAATAAAAATGACAACATTTTGGATCGGATACAAAATCTTCTCGTTAACATATTCGCTGTAACTTTCTGCCACTTAACCAGTATCTTTGGACCCCTCAATCTGTCAATAGATAAAGTGAGAGAAAAAGCATCTTAACTAACACTTGATCACAGTTATTGGACGTTGACTTGGCGGCTTAACTGCTGGAAAATCTTCATTCTGTCTGTCCCTAAAAGTTAGAGAATTATGAGAGCAGATTGAATTATTGCGAGAGCACATTTGTCATCCCTGGTCCTATGCCCAAAATCTGCCAGACCATATGATGGGCTTTTTTTATTTTGTTCACTTCCTCTACAAACAGAGACATTAATCAAGGCTGTTTCAATCCACGATGTCCTCTTACTGTATATATACACACTTTCAACTGAAAACCATGATGATAATACATAAAAAAACAGATGCAGCGTATCTTACATTCCTACGCTGTCTGCCAACAACACGTCTGTGAAACATTTAATAGAATCAAACGCTCGCATGTAAACATAAACCTCAAATTTATGTTTGTTGTGTCTTATCAAAACATTCTTAAAGGCCTCTGAAAATTATCGTAAGCCGATGTTCTTGAATGAGATAAAGAAATAGTCATGTATTTTTCTGCAGATGCTCAGTTTTCAGAAGGATTCTCTGCCTACCTGACAAGCAGTAATACGCGTAAACAACTAAGCCTAATAATAGGATAATACTGTAGTCTCAGCGATAGTGCCTGCAGGTAACATCCAGACACACCAGCAACAATAGAGCCTCCTCCACAGCCTGTCAAAAGTGACTCTATATCAGTGACCCCCCCGGGCAGCTTACCAACCATGACCTGTTGCCTTCTCAGGAGTTGTAATCCTCATTTGTACATATTTGCTACCAGGCAAATACACTGTGCTAATGTAGTTACACTAATATTCAAGTCAGGCCCCGATGCATTCAGAAATAGCATGGTTTCAAATAAAACACACACACACACACACACACACACACACACACACACACACACACACACACACACACACACACACACACACACACACACACACACACACACACACACACACACACACACACACACACACACACACACACCACACACACACACACACACACACACACCACACACACACACACACACACACACACACACACACACACACACACACACACACACACACACACACACACACACACACACACACACCACACACACACACACACACACACACACACACACACACACACACACACACACACACACACACACACACACACACACACACACACACACACACACACACACACACACACACACACACACACACACACACACACACACACACACACACACACACATGAAATGAGAGCATTTAAATTCAAAATGACCTCCAGTCACAATTATCACTGAAAGAAATAGCACTTTATTGGATATTTCACGAAAGTTACCATGGATGGAGATAAACTGAATAGGACAGGCTTCCCAAAGCCAAATTTAGAACAAAATTAAGTAGATTTCACATTAATTTCCATCAAAAACAACTGAAACATGGTGTATTTATGGTAGGCACCAGATTTCAATGATTTATGCGCACATTTTGTGCTTGAATTTCTACCTGTAAGAATCTGGCGGGTCCAGCTGGCACGGGCAGCAAATAATACAAGAGGCTCCCTCCATGCTTGCACTTCACACATTGTGGCATGTACCCTTCTCTCTTACATGGACACTTTTTCTCTCCATCTGTCAAAATCCACATTAATTACGCACAGATATGTGTGAAAGACTCCAGGGAAAAACAGATGCATATTCTGCCATCTGAAATAATTTATCATGGCTTGAACAAACTAAATGTATATCAAAACTGGAAACTGAAAGGAACACATTTCCTAAAATATGTTATGAGTATTAACCACTTTTAGTAATGAGATAACATTTGAGCCTTCATGATCATTTGAGATTTAGATCTGCTGCAGTTTAACAATTCTCTGACCAATGACACTTTTTTTTAAAAGTTGTATGTCAGACAAAGCTATTAGTAAAGAATTATTTTAATGTTTTTCATAAAGAGAATTCACATTTATTTAAAAAGAGTTAGAGGTCAGCAGCCCACTCTTTTAAACTCGGTAATGCTATCTAAAGGACTTTGAAAATATCAGAGATATCTGATAGCAGAAGTGAAATCTGGGTAGGTGTCAGCCGCAGACCACAGAGCTTCATGGGGTTATACAGGAGGTTTCTGGGTGTAGGGTGTGGGCAGGAGGTGGGGGAGATTGAGCCAGCGTTCTCCTGGGATTAACCTCCCACTGCCTGCTTTGATCGCTGCAAAACGGCCCGATGGGAACACACTTCAGACACCAGGCGGCTGGAATAAACCTGCAGCCGACTGGTCGTCTGTGTCACGTCTGCATCACCTCACCTCTGGCTGCCAGAAAACTCCCAGCTTCATATTTTCTTTAGTTTTTCCCTTTCAATAACCCTGAACAACTTGCAAATATTGTACTCACACGGACTCACTTTAATTACATTTTCATTTTATTTAAAGGGGACCCATTATGCTTTTTGGGTTTTCCCTTTCCTGTAGTGAAAAACTATTTGTTGTGAATGTACTGTAAATGATCTGCAGAGGCTAAAATCCCAAAGTTCCTTCCAGAGGGAGTGTGTCTCTCCCACACACTGGCTCCCTGCCTGAAACGCCTACATTGGACTCCGTAACATAGTGACATCACTATGTAACACTGGTTCTTCTATTGGCAAGCGTTCCAACACATTGTACGTGATAGAGATGTCCCGCCCCCTTAGCCTAAGTGGTTGACCAATCACAACAGAGCCGGCCAGCTAACCAATCAGAGCAGACTGAGCTCTGGTTTCAGACGGAGGGTGAAAAGAGGTGCTGCAGCACAGGCAGTATGAGAAAAATAAAGAGCTTAACATTAAAGGAAGGAGACATGTCACAGTAGAGGAACTAACTACAGCTATGAAACCTGTAAGTGAGCATAATAGGGCCCCTTTAAAAAAAAAAAACGGCAACTACTATGCAACTTACTTGTATGGTATGATACATTTTAATATTCTTGTTTTTAGAAGTGTATTATAGAGTAATTAACTTATTCTGTATATCTTATATTGTGTAACCTTTCGATAACATTTTGATATATTTATTTTCTACTGATGATAAGTATACATTTAAATTTTTTATTTTTTTTATTGTATTCTATACGTCTTTTTTATTTGTATGATATGTTTAACTAATGTGTAATGCCTGTAGACATGCTGCTGTAACAAAGGATAATTAAAGTATATCTAATGTACTCCAATTCACTGCTATCTCTGGTCAGTGGTGTTGAAGAAGGGAAAAGTGAAGAGCTGGCTACATCTACAGAGTTTAAATGGGGAATCACTTACAGTACACATTTTTTTTAACTCAATACCTGTTCATGATTATGTATCATAGAAATGCAGGTGTCATTTTTAAAATAAATGTTTATATTCCCAAACAATGACATGAAACTCCCACTCCGTGTCAATAGGAGTAGACTATTTGCAAAACAGAAGACGGTGTAGAACAAAGGCGGAGGAATACCAGTGTCTCTGAGGATGTAAACTACTGGCTTACCTTTGAGTGAACTCTGCTGGGGATGAGAATCAGAGAGATGTCTAATCGCTGCTTTCGTAGATCTGCCTGGGCTATCGAGCCCCGCTCTGCTAACTGATGACACCACGAAGGGCGAGAGTGAGTTAGCGAGAGGGAGGGAGGGAGGAGAGGCCCCTCGGCGAGTTTACAAGTTCATACTTTATCCCTGACCCAATACCAAACAGTGTCATCCGTGCAGCTGCCTATTAATATACCCATTGCTTTATCCTTCCCTGTTATACATCCACGTCAGCCGCTGCGCACAGAACCAACAACGTTTCATTAAATGGTCAACTGTGCTCACCGCTCGACCCGGGGCAACGCAACGCATCGATCTCAAATCCCGGTTTAAGTAGCAAAAATACTTGAACTCGTTTGGTAATTAACAGGTATCTGTGTTGTGATTAAGACACAGCGATGGCTTAGCAATCATCGACTGCAGCTTAGAACAAGGTTGAAAGACCGAAAATAAAAACACTAAGATACGTCTGTGGAAGATAATTTTCTACATGATGAAAAAAATCTATTTTGGTTGTTTTTGCAGTAAGTTTTGATAATAAACTGAATCTGTCATGTTAATGTAAATGTACAGAGCAGAGATGTATGACTTTTTATACTAACGTAAAAAAGGTCTAATTTCTGAGGTAGGATATGAGTAAGATTGGAAGAAGAGAAAGCGATGGGGAAGTGGTTCTACTGTCAGGGTTCATCCTGTTGGAGAGGAGGTCAAAGGTCAGCCAGACAGCAGTAATTGAATCCTGACCAGAGAGTGGGGGGCCGTAGACCCAAAAATGAGATGGAGATAGAAGGGGGGCTGAGGCTCTCACCTAGAGGTCACCATCCTCTCAGGTGAGGAGGTCCTCGTTGGTCATTAATAATAGTCGCTGAAGCTTTGAAACCTCATTGTTCCTCACTACAAGCAGCATTTTAAAACCTTCTTTAAAGAAAGTCTAAAGGGCAGAAGGGTCATCGGCGGACAAAATAAAAAACTGCATTTTTCTGAAAATCTTGTCAAACAATATGTCTTTTTATTCCTAGTTTTAATAAGGTCTTGGATGTGGAGACATAAGTCAGCTATGATATCTACAACTGACCAGCAGGTGTACCAAACAGAAAGTAGCTTTGTTACTAAAACAGACTTACATGATGACTAATAGTAGTAGTATAGTATTAGTAGTAATCATATTATGTCTTAGTAAAATACGAAAATACTCAGTGCTTTTCAATTGTGAACTAAATGGCTTAACCATTACATAAACTATTTATGAAATCCATTGATATCAAGACAGTCTAAAAAAAGAAAATCTACACACGTTTCAAAGCTAAAAATAAAATTAGGTTTCTTTTACAGAAATAAATCCTGTTTCTCTTTTCAGACAAGGAAACATTTGATATCTACGTTTTTACCTGTATTAGATTATGGTGATTTGCTACACATGAATGCCTCCGACCAGTGCCTAAAGAGCTTGGATACTGTGTACCATTGTGCCTTACGATTTATTACTGGATGTGGATATCGAGTACACCATTGCACTTTATATGCTGCTGCTAATTGGCCGTCTTTGTCTGCTCGCAGACATTCCCATTGGTTGGGTTTTATTTATAAATCTCTGCTTGGGTTGGTTCCCTCCTACATTTGCACATATATGGGTCAAAGAGAAAGTCTATATGGCCTGCGCTCCCAAGATTTTATTCAGATGCTGGTTCCTACAGTGAGAACAAAACTGGGTAAAACAGCTTTTAAATATGCTGCCCCCACAGCTTGGAACAATGTACAGAAGGAGCTGAAACTCTCAGATTTAATCACTATGGGGGAATTCAGGTCCATCTTAAAGGACAGAGAACATGACACCATTGGTAGATGCGAGTGCTCGTATATCTTAAAATCGTTTTAAATGTTGCCAGTTTTTAAAGATTTTTAATAGTTTGTTTTATTTCGCATAGTGACTGGCTAATGTGCCATTTTATTTGTGTTTTACAGCTGTATTTGTCTGCCTGTCTTGTCTGTGTTTTATCTGTTGTAACTTTGTTCATGCTGCCCTTCTTGACCAGGGGCCTCATTCATAACGCCTTGCGTAGGATTGACGTAGGAAGGTTGCTTACGTAGTACAAAGCACAAAAATAGGTACATACATTTTCCGCCATTTTCCGATTCACAAAACATTGCGTACCGGCGAGGGAAGTGCGTACGGCACTCCCTACGCCTGTTTCCCTTTATAAATCACAATCGACTCGTAACGCCCATATTTGCCTATACATAGTCAAAGAAACGCCCATTCATTCATTCATTTTGACTGACTGCATGAAGAAGATCGCAGGAAATTACGATAGAACAGCTAAAAAAGACATCTCACACCGTGTCAGATTTAGGTTATTGTGGGGAGGTCGAGATAAATCATATTGTTTGGTGGATGCAGTTTGAACCAGAGTAGCAGCATGGAGGTCGGATCGTCACCAAAATAAATAAATAAGTGGTCCGAAAAAAGTTAATGACAAAACAAATACACATAACCTTCCTCAGGCAGTGTGTTTGTCCCGGGGACAGGAGACACCCCCTTGATGAGAAACTGTAAGAAATGATCGGGGAATCCCTCCGGAGTGGAGTCATGACGACTGGATCTGAATTATTTTTGTTGTATTTGGTGGTTTGTGTTCCAGCTGTCGATCAGCAACTATATATCCATAATCCACCAGTTAAAGGAAATACAACTAATGGATTGTGTTATATTAGCTGTACAATTTACCACATATGGTGTTCTTAGTTTCCATACCTCCTGTGTTTTACGAGCGACTTATCAAGTCTTGGCAAACGGATATAAAACACGATTAAACGTGATAGTATATAAAACCATGCTCGTATCTACAACCTATAGAAATGCAAAACGGCGTTAGTTTAGACGTAATTCTGTCCCCCTGCTTACCGCATCATTTATGAGAAAACATTTCATAACATTAACACAACATATTCGAGGTGGTTTTAAATAGCATATCCGTATTTATTTATTTCTCCAAGTTATGTTTTTGTGTGCACTGAGGAGTTTCAAACAGGCGTTTGTTTAATCATTTTAAGATTGGCTTTAATCAATGTTTGAAAATGAATTCTTCATATTTGATAAATGAGAGGTAACATTTTATTTATGGTATTATTTCCACATATTTCTCTCCATTCTTCCTTCTGCCAACGGTGTCGCAGTTTCTCGTCTCTCCCGTTTGTGTGCTTAGTGCGTACGCATGGGTTAGAGTTTGCGTGGAGGACAGCACATTTTCCCGTCAAGTTAGTATTTTATAAATCGCAAACATTGCGTAGAAACTGGCGTACGCCATTTTTTGAGCGTATATCCCTTTATAAATGAGGCCCCAGGTCACTCTTGAAAAAGAGATTTTAATCTCAATGAGTCTTTTTACCTGGTTAAATAAAGGAGAGAGATATATATATATATATATATATATATATATATATATATATATATATAACATCTACACTGCAGCCAGAAAAAACCCCAGTTTTCACTGCGCCTTGGTTAATAAGAAAAATAAAAGACTACTGAACTTAGAAACAATTTGACTTGTACGAAGCCAATGCAGTAACTATCACAACGGTTTGGCTTATTGAAAGCTGATGTTCTCGCAGGATTATTGCTTTTGAGTTTGTTTCTTTATTGTTGAACACACTTATTGTAAATCGCTCTGGATAACATTAAATCGTTGAAAAGCTAGAAACATGCTATATCTTGATTATATATTATATCAGTCTCGAGGTATGAAATGACATATATCCGGATAGAAGATGTGAGCCATATCACCCTGCTCTAATCCAACACATCAAATGGCTTCACTCTCAAACATCACCTTTGGCTTGTAATGTGCATGTGTTTGTGTGTGTTTTGTAACATTGTTGGCACTATGTGTTGAGTGAAATTATAAAGCCAATGAGGTCATTCCTGCTATATACTTAATAGGTTGAAATCTATGCACATAAATATAGAGTAATCAGAATGAGATTGTATTTGACTATATGCTTGTTTTTATTTTGTAACTCAGCAGAGAACATGGCACCATTCATTATTAAACTCCATGACACATCATCTCAGTTCTTCTTACCACTTTGGTGCAACTTGAGTGCTATTGCTGCCTCTGAGACGATTATACAAGACGAGTCGGGGAATTTCAGAAGACCCAGTAACAACGACAGTTACTGGTTTAACACATTGATTATTGACACATGTAAATTATATGCAAAGAGAATGCCAATACTCCTCAGTGTGTTCTTAAGCGCCTCACACAGTGCGGGCTGCTCACTACCTCCAAACCTGCCTATTTTTAACTCAGCCTCCCTCCCACACAGGAGTGGAGTGTGAAGTGGCTTATAAATCCACACTTGGAAGAGCCACATGGTCAAAAAAAAAAAAAAGGTCACATGTGGATACAAACGCATATTCTAGGCCCAAAGACAACACAGCCACTCGATCCCTGCCAAGGAGCCACACAGAGGAGTGAGCTGCAGCTGAGGAGGCAGCAGTTCACATGGAATCAGAGCAGATATCAAACACAAGTTCAGATGATTACATAACCATGAAAAACACAAGATTACAATGCAAAAATGTTATAAAATTAACACATGAAGGTAAGACAGCAATATGTTTCAAAGCTTAATGATTCTGCACTTTCAATACAAATCTTGGTCTATGTGTTAGATGCAAGTTCTTCCATACATGTTGGCCAATAAAACCAAAAAAAGAAAGTGCAATGATAAACTTAACACGGGCAGTTTGTCCTGAACTCTGTTTGTAAAGCCTTGTATGTTCGCGGTGCAGTTTGCCATGAAGCCATAGCTAACATTAAGATGGTTCACAGTCTGATTGAAGCTTGAGGGGGGTGAAGGAATTAGCAGCAGCCTCGGGAACCATTTCTGCATTTCTCTCAACATTGAAGACCTCTTTCACCGCGCCATGCTTGCGAACACAGCCGTGCTCATGTTAAGCTTATTAGTCACCCTGGATGCGATCTTGCTAGCTGCGGCTTTCAACACTTTCTAGTGGTGGCTTTACACACACATACACCTACTCACTGCCGTGAAAGCATTTCTGCAAATGCACATGCTCAAACACAGTAACTACCACTAACAGGTACTCTAAAGTAGCGAGCAGTCAGGCTAAATGAGGCAAGAGGGAAATATTTGTGTCATGTAGTTTGGCTGCTGAGAACACAACACAGTCACACGGGGCAAATTGTAGCACTGGACTCATATCCATAATTAGTCTGTCATGCATGTCAAACACGGAGAGGCACAGATCTGTTGTTTTACCACCAAGTGCAGCCTATAAAAGTTAATGGTGAGCTTATACTAAATACTTCACCAGGATTTGGGAATCTAAATCAACTATTTTGATTCCAAAAGTACATTTTGGAGAAAGAGAGAGAGAAAAAGGATCTTTTCAGGATGATTATCAGATTTCATGTGCAACTGAAAACAGTTGAAGTTGTTGTTAAGATATTCAAAAAGCTGTAAACACCTAAAGCTCATATTTAACATGTGCTCTCCAAATTGACTTTATCTGGGTCATTACATTTTATTTTGGCAGCTTCTTCATTCTTGTGGAAAGCAATTGTTTGATTTTTGTTGTTTGGAGTGAGAAGAAAAGCTTGAGCTAAATAATCGGTTTATTTTAATAGGAACATAATTGCTATTGTTGCATCTGTTTTGACACTTACTGCTGTCTATAATGTAATATGTGAAAGGCTTGCAACAGTTACACTTCCTGGGGAACCATCATGCAACACAATTCGGAGGACGGTGGGATACATGCTGCCATGACGGGAGCTTAGTTGTAAGCACTCTGACACTCATTCCTATTTGGCCACCAGAGCTGTTAAAGGTGTCAGGCCTGTTCACAGGCACTGTGTGTCTCACCAGCCAAGATGGCTTCCACATTTTTTCTATCATGATTAATTATGGTTTCTGATGGTAGTACAGTGAGAAAGTGTAAATTATTCCCACATTTTCCTGTGCCCTCCGTTCAGTCACTGTTGTGTAGGAAGATGCTATTGACGCCATTCATGGATGGCGACCAAAAGGCATCTACATGGGGTGGCAAACTCTAGTGCTTATTAAGGGGTGGGATTTTTGAAGGAAGGAGGGGCGCTTGGCGTGTGGGCTGAACCTAGTCAAGACTGCCAGTTGACAGGGCCAGATTTTCCAGTATGGAAGAGTCTTGTTTCAGTGGGCGAAGCTGGGTGTTGGGAGACTGGGAGAGAGGACTGCCCAGGGCTTGGAAGCTCGAAACAGAATATTTCAAACAGACAAGCACCGTCTGTGTTCCAGTGTCACCAGCCCACCCGTCTGACAATCAGGGCCATGTCATCACACGGCTCTGAGTAATGCAGGGAGCACTCTTACCACCTTACAAGTTGTGGCAAACTAAGATGTCAGAGCAGTCTGAGGTCCCAGCAGCAGGAAAGAGGCTGTGAAAGATATACAGCACAAGGTATGAAAGACAGAAAAGAACAGTCAACAATGTTCACCTACAGGCAAAACACTAAGAGCATGAATAGCAAAGCTGGGAGAAACGCAACCACAATACTGCGCTTGGATTTGAATCCTTAACAAAATCCACAATATGTCCTCAAAAATGCACACTGCACACACACAGCATTGAAAATCCTTAGTTTTGGAGAACTGGTTTAAATAAAATAATTCGTCTGACAGATCATTTTGTGTGCGTAGATATATTTAGCGCTGTCAGAGAGGACATCACAGAGAATGGCACTTGTATCACAATGCGGAAACTGTTATCAGAGGAGGTACAGGTTTATGGTTCAAGGGCTCGTCCATTCATAGAGAACAAGCTCAGCCTCTCTGCCTGACACACTGATAAAGACGGCACAAATAAAACAGCTCCACAGCTCCATCTTTGCCTCTCCCCAAGGGAATAATATATCACCCATCTGAATGTGGCACATATTGAATCATTTCCAGCGTTGATGATTCATTTGAATAAATCAGCCTTTTTTATTTTGCCAACTTAAAATGATACTGAATTAAGGAAACTGGAGTCACATTGTGTGATATGAGGAAGGACAGGTGTTGCCAGTCTTCTATAGGACTGGTAATCCTAATCCCCCTTTCAAGAACCAATTAATGACTACAGCAATAATCTTCGCATATATGTTGTTGCAATTCCTTTTTTGACTGTCAACCATAACCTGCCTAGCTCACATAGAACAAATCCAGGGGGATATGTCGCTGCAGGCAGATAGGATCTTATCCTGGATTTGCATAGATAAATGTACAGCAATAATTCAAGAAGCACACGGGACAGATGTAGTTCTGACCCAAGATATATTCTCAATCTGACCGTACACTATTGACAGGACCTGCTCTCGGGAGCTTCATTATTATATATGGTTGATCCAGAGAAAGAGGTCGTCTTGTTATCTGCATTAACTCTTAACAAATATCAAATACTGCCGGGGAAGACAATTAAATATGGAGGCTTTAACAAAAAACTTTCAATGTCTTGAAAAAAACAGAAGAAGCTACGGATGTACAGAATCAGCCTATCGGCAAATTTGAGAAATCAGAAGCTTGTGCAATGAAAGGGTTATATCCGCATTCAAGCTAAGAGACATATACACAGACACAAATCCTGTTGAGCTGAGCCGAGCAGAGATACCCTACCAGCCCTCCAAGGCACAATTAGGATTTCACGGGGGGAAGAAATCTACATTCCTGCACACATGAAAAAAGTCCTTTCTCCCTCCCCACAACAATATCAACTTTTTACTCAAGGAAAAAACCTGAAGCACCACTCGATAGGATTTGGACAAAGAAATAAAAAACAAAGCCAGGAGAAAAAATCTAAATTTAAGCTGCAGTTGTTAAAGAAAAAATATTATGGTTGAGGAAAATCCAGTCCTAAGCCTCCCAGTTCCAATCAATTTCCCCTATTCTCTGTGATATGAAAAGAAGCAACCACTCATAGTTTGTTTGAAGTGCTCGTCTGTGTGGAGCTGCGCTGCGTTCAACAACATTTTGTGTGGACAGCCTCAGTGTATGATTTTAACACCTGGAAATTCAGTCCAAGTACAGCAGGTCAAGTACCTCCGTTTGAATAGGAGGATGGATGGAGCAAAACGCTATTCATTTGACAAGGTGTCCTAATAAGTGGACGCATTTACAGAAACACATCATAGTTAAACCATTACGGTACAGCAGACACAATATGTGTTTATCGACAGTATGTTTTCTGCAACAATAGGTCATCACTCTGTGCTGTTTGCAGGTTGTTATGTTGTCCTGTTTGCAGCATTTCCTGCAAACAGAATCCAATGGAGAATAAAGGATGTCTCCATCTACCAAGGTTGGATATATAGGATGTGGAACACATTTTCTTACATGGACAATAAAGTATATTGTATCGGTTTAGTGATGCAAAAGTAAGGGACTAAGATTTTTTTAATTAAAAGAATCTATTATGCCTCGTTTTTTTCATTCAGTTTTATTATTTCAGAGTAAAACAACTACCATTATTGAGTCAGATTAATAACTGTATTTTTTCCCTATCTGCAAATAGGGTAATTTCAAGCAAAAATACATTTGTTCAGGTTCTCAATGCATTTTTTGTTCCAAAAATCACAGTAGTCTGAATATTATCAACAAATCAAGCAAAGATAAGATGGTACCCTGCGCTTTAGGTCATTAGGATAGACATTTTAAATTAGTTTCTGATATTTTAAGGACAAAACTATTCATTGGATAATCAAGATCATGTTACTTGATTATAAAAAATACATTATCACGGTATTAAATAGACGAGTCCATGGCCCTAGTATTGAGCTCCTATGCTCTGTTATGTTATTTTTGATGATAATCTGGTAGCAGCACATGCTTAACTGGATGCATCTCAAAGTTAATGACCTGCAGCTTTTTAAAGCCACTAATTAGGGTCGTAACAGACTAATATTTCAACAGTGATCAAGCCAATAATTGTGAAAAAGTGAGAAAACCTGCTGTAAACAGCTAGGTGGCAAATACACTGAACACAAGTCACATTAGACATTGAGAATGAATATGAATGCGTGGCTTGACATTGCCGTCTTCATTTGGTATAGCTTTGAAACTACTCATTTATCCATGAAATAAAACATATGAAAACCAATTTGAAACAGAGCTGATTAAAAAAAATTCCTTCATAGTTCAAGCAACTCTTCAAAGTCTCATGAAACAAAGTGAATCATGGTTGTAGCAGAGCCACATTTACTTTGACCCCTTCATGTCTGATTTAACTTTGAAAGACACCAAGCTAAATACCATGGAGACAATAAATGGACTCAGGCTTCAGCCAGAATAAATGTTTCCAAGTTTGAACGTACAGTTCCACTGATGCAATCTGGCAAAGCTAATGCCCTGAAGCTCATCCATAGAGCATTATGCCAAATAAAGACATTATCACTACTTGAGCTTGAACAAGACCTTTTAGCTGCCCGGCCTGTGAAGTGGTGTTTTAAGGAAAAACACATTGTAACCGTCACTACTGATTCTCAGATTTGTGTCGCGTCTGAAGAAAAGGTTAAGCGCATCATCTCTCTGAAAATGCCCAGATCTGCAGTCAGGCATAAAGTTGGCGCCCAGATAAATCGTGCCATCACTGAGCTTCAGTTTTCTCATTATCCATACCTCTCATGACATTCACAGAAAGAAACAAAGCATCCTGCCAACACCTACTCTGAGAGAGAGCTCTTTCAGTTCAGCTCTAAAGCTGAGAGCTGCAAACCTCCACACCACAGTGTGGGCAGTGCTGGCAGAGCCACGTGCCTAAGAACACTGACTGAGCGCAACAGTTGGACTAATAACAGAACAAAAAAATAAAATGGACGCACAGCGGGGACAGCCAGAGCTCCACAGCTGAGTAGCAGGTTGACTTCTGCCCACTCCCCTCTTATTCCAGAGCGAAAGATGTCCACAATGCCTCTGGGGTCTTAGTGCCATGAGGGGTTTTGAGCTCACAGCTTCAGCCACTTCAGGGTAAAGCAAATCACTTTAATATGTTAAGAAGATTAAGCTGGATAAATGTCTAGATAATTTTTTTTGAAAAGCCACGTAAATCTGTAGTGTTTTTATTCGGGGAGGAGCGGTGTGTGAGTCAGCTGAGACGATCAACACAAGCCCACCAAAATGCGACGCGATTGGCTAAAAGGAAATTGGGCTTATTTGAGATTTTGCATTTTAAGCTTCTTGAATCTAAGACCATCCCACCTCTTTCTTATTATTTTTAACACCAACCTTTGGGACAACAAAACTATGGGAAAACCAACAGTGGTCACACTTTCATGTGCCACAGCTTTCTCAGCTTAGACTTAAGACTCAAACACAAAGAAGAAATGTTAAAGTTGAAGGTTTTCAAAGTGAAGGGTTTTTAAATGTCTTGGTGCATTCTTCAGGTTTATCAATCAAGTCAAATTCTTTAATTGAAGCAAGTTTATATTACATTTTTAAAATGGTTGGAAGAGTTTTTTTCCCATCTTAAATGAAAGAATCTGAGGGTGTCCGCCTGTCAGCTCGCTGTGCTAGAAATTGAGTGTGAAAGCGAAAGGGAGAACAAATAATGTAAAGGGATTAACAAATCATTTGCATAACATTTTCTCTCTGCTTCCAAACTACAGGATCAGGGAAATGACAAGGAAGGCAGCATTATGATCCCCTGTTCTCAGATCAATCAAGCATCAATAGACCCGATCGCAGCTACCATTAGCTTTTAAAGAGAAAAGGGAAATGAATCACCGGTAGCATATCTTGAAAAACAGACCCATGAGGTAACGAAAGCTGAAAGAAACACAAATCATCTGATGAAAAGCATTCACTAAAGAAGAGGAACTTGCATCTTTGAAAAGATACTTTACTTCCAGCGTGCCAAACGTGTATTAACCTGTTTTTTCTTAACACTCTGTCTCTCCATCCAGAGTTAAGACAATAAGACCACTGAGGAGATGAAGGGGATGGCATTATGGAGAGTTAAGCATTATGAGCAGCCCTGAAGCTGTTCCTAAAGAAGGTGAATCAGAGGATTGGGACACAAGTGTAACTAAACCCTGCGCCGGACCACAAATGTGAAGCACAAAACATTTTGGGCAATATGCCACTAAGCCATGGCATCTGGGTCTTAAGTAAACTTCAAATCATCACTCACTTACTTAGTTCTAAAAGAAAAGAAGCTGTCAAAGAGAAAAGAAGTTAATTACCTCAGTTTAAAACTTAAGCACCACAGTAATCCTGTCCATAAAGTCCTCAAGAGTTTCTATATTAAAACTCTTATTTAAGGGAAATTATAGAATCTTAAAGAAAGTTTAGATATCCATTTTTCTATCCTGAACTTTCTTACAAACAAAGAAACTTGGTGAAAGCCCGGAGATTTCTTGCAATCATAACATTTCATTTTGAAATGTTGTTGTTTCGGCCCCTGTAGGTGACTTTTTTTGTTTTGTATGGTTTGGAATTTCTTTATCTTTCAGTTTGTAGTAATTTTGTGGTCATATTTGAGACCTTTGACCAGAGGCATGATTTAGTAACTCAAAGGAGAGCAATTTTTAAAAATAATATAGGCTTTTTGCCTTCAACTTACATTGTTTTCTTGTACCTAGTCTGTTTAAACTGTCTGTATTAATATTCAATTAGTTGAAGAACATTTTTCAGTTTCGATTTTGTCTCCATGCTTTAATGTTCAAAAAGCTCTTTATTTTTCTCACACTGCCTGAAACCAGAGCCCAGTCTGCTCTGATTGGTTAGCTGGTCGACTCTGTTCTGATTGGTCAACCACTTAGATATGTCCTGCCACGTACAATGTGTTGGAGCGTTAACCAATGGAAACGCGACTGTTACATAGTGATGTCACGGAATCGCATACAAACGGGAGAAAACAAAGGAGTCCAATGTAGTCGTTTCAGGAAGGGGGGGGGGTGTGTGTGTTGGAAAGAAAGGGAACACAGGGATTTTAGCCTTTGCAGACCATTTACATGCACAAAAACCACACTCTAAAAGGAGAGAAAGGAGCTAAAAACCATAAAAGGGGCTCTTTAAGTGTACAGTAGGTGTCTATCTTCACCTGACAGAAGAAGCACAACATAAACACAAGTATGGGTTCTGGGTTGCTTTCAGGCAAATTGTTAATTTAAAAGTAGGTAACATAATTGCTGGACACATCTCATTATGGGAGGCTGTGGCTCAGTGAAAAGTGTGCTGGACTTCGAATCAGGTGGTAGCAAGTTCGAGTCCCACTGCAGTCAGCATGTCGTTGTGTCCCTGGGCAAGACACTTCACCCCAAATTGCTCCTGTGGGGATTGTCCACAGTACTGAATGTATGCAAGTCGCTTTGGATAAAAGAGTCTAACAAATGACATGTAATAATAATAATTAAAATGCACAGGTTTCATACAGTGCAAGGTGCGGCCGAGTCTTCTCCAGATCTTACAATGACTCCCTGGTAAATGTTAGGCTTCTGTGGCTCATAGAAATAGAAATGTAATCTTGTATGTTTGTCTAAGTATCCCCAGCAGCAGATGCACTTCCCATGCAGATTATGAATCTCTGTTTGAACAGATCTCGCCGTCAATGTATATGAACTGACAAGATAGAATCTCTGTGTGAATACTGAATAATAATCAGGTTCAGGAGGTATTTTTTTATTAAAGACCCGCTGCTACTCTAAGTCTTAGTTATTGCCTCTGTGCTGGATCTAATTGAGGAATTTTACAATTGTAATGCATGTGTCAAGTTTGGAAATGTGTACCCGTTTCCAAACATTTTAACAATGTATGATGCATTTTTATGACTTTGGCAGAATGTAGGTGAAGTTGACCTTTCCATTAATACTTATAAAAAGTGTCAATGCATTACAGCAAATAATTGAAACATATCAGGGTCTTTTGAATCGGCTTTACATGTTGAACCACCTCCTTTCCTCATTTTCTCCTACTGTATACCGCTGTTTTCATAGAAACCTGACCATTGTCATCCATAAGAGCATCTCAGAGCTCCCTTAATCTGCCCTTATCCTCCCATTGATAATACAATGCATGTTCATGGTAATTGAAATCATATTTTACTCACATCCACAGAGTAAAAAAAGTATTGCTGCCTACGCTCTTCAACGAAATGAAAGGTGAAGGAATACCATGCTACTGCAACAACAGGGCACAAAAGGGTCGCTTTAAAGAATACATATAGACAGTCGGTGTTGTGTGAATACATGGGAGGGGGAGGGAAGAAGAAAACAGGCAAAAGAGATGAGAGGAATAAGAACATGTGAAAATACAGTGACTTATATACATTTGTCAGGTGCAATCTCATTTATGCACAAGAGACGTTTGCACATATCCTTTCGAGTACCTGCCCCAGTAGTGGTCAGTGTCCCATAGCCATGCTTCACAGAGTGCAAATGATTATTCTTCTGTGTGGAAAGGTGGCTTAGCCTTTTCCACACAGAAGAATAATCATTTAGGTTTATTGCCTCTCTTCATTCCACTGAATATGCATAATCAATCCAGCTCCTGGTAGCAGAAGGGTTGTAATTCTTCCCTCTTCAGGAAGCTTGCATGAATCACATATGTTGTGTAGCAATGGGCAACGACTGAATGGAGCGGGACACGGGTCAGCTTAACAGGGTGTTATAATGACAAAGGGGAACATTAGCTAAGGAAATAAACTCCCTGACTCTCGGCCAAACACGCTTATTTAATCCGGCGCAGCCATAAACACCCACCTGATGACACTGAATATGCAATTAGATGGATATTACAGAACATGCTTCACTTGTTGACCCTCACTGTCAGTCAAAGGCTCAAGGAAGCGTCTCCTCTGTTCATCTAAATATACATCCGTTTGAATGGAGTCTATCGCCTACTGAAATAAAAATCCCTATCTTTGCACTCTCACATCCCCAACATGAAGACCTATCAGGAATCCTGCATGGGTGGACATGTAGGCTTTCCTAGGAATGACAGGGTCTGCTAAAGAGGAACCCCACCCTCGCGTTCTCCAGCATGCCAACCCAGAGGAGAGTGGGCAGCGCTGAGACGGCAGCCTGCCGTGGGCACTGCCAGGCTTAAATCTGCCCTGTCGTCATCATAGGCTTGCAGAAAAGAACGCTGAGATTCACCAAAAAAAAAAAAAAAAAAAAAAAAGAGGAGGGGGATCGTTGCATTTTAAATCCTCTCAACGCCCCCACATGTTTTAGCAAAGCATAAAAATCATTCACAGAGAGAGAGAAAGCGAAAGAGAAAAAGATAGAGGGAAATAGAGAGGAAACAGCTATTAGCAGCAGTAAGCAAGCTCAAGAGATCATAGTGAGGCAGCTCTAATCGCAGTAATGGTTTAAACCCTCATTCCATCCACCAGATGCAAGAAACGTCTACCCAAAAACAAGGCTTTGAAATCCCCCATGTCTAAGAATGCGCCCTGTGGCTATGGTCCTTACTAAAAAAGAAATAAGTCAACAACAACTACAGAACTGCCTCCACTTCTGGAGTAACTGTGAGGTAAAGATAGCTCCTGTGGCCTGTGTTGTTTACAACTACATTGAGGAATGACGAGCATGCCTGGGTTAAAATAAAAACACCGTCGCTGATCTCAGATGAGGATTAGACATGATAATGCACACGACAACAAGAATGTCAATATTTAGTTGATTGTATATATAGACATTGCTTTTAGTTAAAGAGGTGGATTACTTTTGTATAGCAGGCCAAGAGGCTTTTGAAGCACCTATTTTGTTTTAAACAGATTGTTGTTCTTTTGAAAGGTTGTTTCTTAAAGTTGTATAATTGAATAGCTTAGAAATGGTGTAATGAAATGCTGAAGCCCTTGAAAACACTTCATTGTATTAAAATGAAGGTGTTTTGGTGCCACAAAACACATTACAAACAAAAACATAGGTGGGTTTTGGCGTTCAACCACATTTGTAATTTAAACATCAGTAAAAATAGGTGAATCCTTAAATTAAACATTCTTTGGTTGAGCCAGAAGCACACCTAGATGAGCTTCTGTGTGACCAAAAAACTAACATGCTTTTTAATCCTTTTCTCCAGGAGTTCAGAGTTCTTTGGTTATTTCTGGATTTTCTTAATTTCCTCATTTCTTTGATTATTTTCTGCAGGTGAAGCTTCACCCGACAGCTTTTCTGTCCAGCAGCCAAGTTTAACAATTGATAATCAAAAGTAAAGTTGTTATGGTCGAACACAGAAAAAAATGGTTTCATGTTTCACAGCAATTCGATTTTCTGATCCCTGAAACCCAATTTACGGTATAATGACACGAGGTTGTGATTGAAGATATTTGTCTTGTGATAGTCCAGTTACAGCTTTAGCTAGAAGTGTATTTACAGACTAACGGTAAAACAAAGACACTAATCACCAGATATAATATGTTCTTCTGTTGTTCTTTGTAAAGGTCAGAGGTTATTTCATTCATAAAAATAGGTCTTCTAAAACGTGGCCACATTCCGCTATCTGTACCTTTAACTTATTACGAACATTTCTTAACATGTTCCCATTAAATAATATTCTCAGGTCTGCTTAGTTTCCAATCCTTATTACACTTACTTTATATTGATGATACTAACTGTAGCCATTAGCCAATAGATGTCCCACTTGTTTTGAAGGCTTTGAAGTATAAATAGTATTTCTAAAAATGCATCACCAGTACACATGCCAGGTTTTGCTAACACATAAGTTTGAGTGTCAAATCACTGCTCTGAAGTTTGAACACAGTAATGTGCAGTTTCTGTGGCCTTTTGCTTTTGTTTTTGGTTATGAACACCTATTTAGAGGCGGGTTTATGGGATTACTGCCCATTGCGCTCCATTACAATTACTCAGCAGGCATGCATCCCGTCCCAGTAATGAAGTGGGTGTTGCAGTGGGTGGATTTGAAACTGAGCGGCCACTATTCTGTATTCTAGCTACACGGGCTGAGTGGCAGAGAATAGCAGCAGCGATGGCAGCGTGGCACGGGGACAGAAAGCGTGGTGGACCAGAAGACCAACCGCAGAACCAGAGGCAACAATCTGATCCTTCAAACGGTGCACGCTTATATAAGTGTCAGGAGAAATGGAGAATTACATTTCAAAGCCCAGTAAATAAAGTTTGTATTGATTTAATCCAACATGTAATCTGTTTTGCTGTCTGACACTGATTCTGGCAATAAAAGAGAATCATGTAAGACAGCATTATAGATAATACGACCATAGATCAAATGGAGTTTGGGCAACAGAAGGGCAATAGATCATGTTCAAGCTAGAGTGCTTAGCTGGAGGAATTCATAAACTACCTCCTAAATCGAGGTGGCTTTCAATTTAAGTTTTCAATTTACAGAGAGAGGATATGGTGTGCGCTTGATGCAATTTCATCGTCAACTTCAGCAGGGGGTCTGCAGATTGGGAACTGTGTCTCTCTCAATTTGTCCCTCAACCGTAAAATAACATGATGCACTAAAAGAAAAATGCATGTATGAAAAACTATACGTGTGAGTAAATCTCGGTGAAAATGTGATATGTGGCATAAAAAGACTTAGTACTTTTAGAAGAGAATACTACATGTTATTTAAGCCCTACTACATGTACTGTAAACCCATTTTCCACACGTTTTTTTTCTCTGTTGACATGGTATACAAGTTTTCGTAATGTAAAGGCCATTCTGTTCTCGAAAGAAAATACATTTGTCCTCATCATCAGCAAACATCATTCTGACATTGCAATGTATTTCTTTTAAATCATATTTTGCACACTCTGAGCGTCTAATCTAAATCTAATAACGTAACGCAGAATGTAAACCTCAAACTGTAGTTTGACTGTATTGCTGTCATTTAAAGCCAAACCTTTAAAAATAAAAAGGTATGGTTTAATAATTATGATTAGTAGTCTATTTTTGTTTAAGGGTCATTGTTTGAGTTTCTACATAAATAAGAGATACTTCATTAAACGTGAGTAAGCACTAAGAAATATTAATTCACACACTGGTTTATTAAAGCACACACACCTTATTGTGCTTTCTGATTAAATTAATAACTGTTTTGACTCCTAAGGATGCAGATGGTTTGCCTGTAGCTTTACTTGTTTGAAAGAGTCATTACAATAGTTATAATTCAAAATCAGTAAATAAAAAACTTAGCTGAAATCGTTTTTTACTTTATAATTGATGTTATCTGATTTTCTAAATTGTATAAACTGGAGCTTCGTTTATCACAGTTGCTTCTTAAAGGGCTGCAAGTATGATGTGCTAGCACCCCCCTGTGGTGGAAACGTTCACATGTGTGTCAGTAATAGAGCTACATAAGATAATGCAGATAATTTAAGGCAGGGGTGTCAAACTCAAATACACAGTGGGCCAAAATTTAAAAAATCGGTACTAGTCGAGGGCCGGACTGGTTCAATGTTTATTGCAGAACTTATTGAAATTAACTTATTGCACATATTAAACCGGGAACTAACAAAGCTTAAATGATTGCCAATAAAAACAACATTAAACATTAAATAATCAGTTGCATTAATTTCTTATGGCTCTATCTGCAGAGTCATTTCTTATGATTACATTTTTCCACAGGCCAACAACAGCTTCAAAAAAACTATTTCCCTCAAAGAACAAACCAAACATGCCCTGTTGTCGCAAGAAACAAAGTGCAGAAGGAAACATCCATGTAAACTCAGTTTGCTCTGTGATGCTAGTTCAAGCCAGATACTTGGCATCTCATCTTGGGTGCAAGTTCATCAATGTTTGGGGTCAGGGTCTGAGCTGAGGAAATCCTCAGGATTGAGTGAAGGTGTGCGTGCAATATACCGGCGGGCCAGATCTAATAGTAATTAGAAATTAAATCCACCAAGGGCCTGATTTGGCCCCCGGGCCTTGAGTTTGACACATGTGATTTAAGGTATAGAATATAGAAGCATAGACTCATAACTTGAGCTGATATTTAAAATATTGCTGAAAATCTATTTAATGTTTATACTTTTTCTAAATGCTCTGAACCTTTTGTTCCTTGTGCCAATAAGTTATGATCTGTTGAGGTTTAGATGCAGCTTGTTTTATGTATTACTGCACTCTAGTGTTAAAAATAAGCACATGCACGTTTGCCATATAAAAGACTACACAACGGGGAAAAAATTACACTGAAAATCCAACACAAAATGGAATACAAACTCTTGTCTGAGGTTTGAGGAGTATGTTTAAAAATAAACAAGGGGATGATAATCAGACGCATAAAGATGAGGATTTATCATAAAAACTGACTAAAATCTGCTGTGCAGGGCTACAGTATCAAAGACGTCCGGATCATTTTGGAATTTGTATAATTTGTTGGTTCTGGTTCAGTTCGGTCTACTATTTAATAACAAAAAGTTGGGAAATCTTATATTTTTAAACACACATCCATCTCTTACCTTGTGTACTCCAGGGAAGTAAATCATGGCGCTTTCCAAACTGTGCCAACTTTTTCTCTCAGGTCCTTTGGAATTACCAGGCAATTGTCAATCTGCAGTTGTGGATAGATGACCTCTAATCCACCACTTTATTGAAAAGAGATACAAAGTTCATCTTAGTCTACATTGTTTTGGATTACATTCTGTATTGAGGGCTAAGTGGACTAACATCCTGAAAGGTACAGATGCTGCCATTTGAAATAAAGGTGGTTATAGGTTGGAGTCTGCAGAGTGAGGAAATATCAAAACAAACAAAAAACTGTATTGGCTTATAATCGCAGACTCCACCTATACGTGGTTAAGAAGTTCAAATACTTCTGTCATTGTCGTTTTAAATGTAATGATAGGTTTACCTCTGATTGCATTTACACTGTAAGATGACAGCTTTCTCGTGAATTATGGGATACTTACTGACAGAAAGAAGAATCCAGAGAGCTTAGGGTGTCAGGTGTTGCTCCCATGTGGTAAAACCCCAAAACAGAGGCGCAGAAAAGCAGAAACGGCGCCGGCACAGCCTGCATGACAGCGGTGCTCAGTTAGACCAGGAGTAATTACTCAACAGCCAAATTAGTTTTGCTTGTTCTTGTTGAAATATGCTAGATTCTAATAGTACTGTAAAATATAGTCGGACTGAAACAAAGCGACCTGTCACTCAAGGTTAAAGGAGGCCTGTCCACACTGACAGCTTGTGAAGAATGTATTACAACTTGTCATTTATATTGAATGAGTAACATGTCATGCATCTTTCAAACAGTACAGTTCTTGAACATTAGGTTAAATAAAAAATATGTATTTTCAATGGAGGATAATAACTTTGACTGAAATTCTTCTTACGTACAGCTTTGATTAAGCATCTGTTGAGTCTATATGTCTAAATAGTCAAACAAAATTCCCTAAAATATTTCCCAGGGAAAAATATGCGTTCTTTAAATGTGGTATGTATTTCTATCCGACAACAAAATGATTTTGATATAATATCATATATGTAAAACAAAAGCAACGACACTTACTATTTAAGAACTGGACTTACTAGGACATAGTGCTGCACATTTCTGTCTTAAAGGTCCCATGTCATGGCCATTTCTACTGATCATAATTCCATTGTTGAGGTATACTAGAATAGATTTACATTGTTCAATGTTCCAAAATGACATTGGTTTCTCATACAGCATCTCTGTATAGTATGTGTATTCACTCTCTGTCCTGCAAGGCTTGTTGGAGCTCCTGCTCCCCCCCTCCCTGTGAGCCCACTGTGCTGTGATTGGTCAGCTCGCCCACTCTGTTCTGATGAGTCCACCACCGTTACAGCGGAACATCAGTGATTATGTGTTACAATGGCGTTTGTTAGCAACCAGAAAATGACACCAGTAATGACAAACAGATGAGAATGCTGCGTGGGGTCTGGGTGCCGTGTTGGCGGGACGTCGCGCGGCTCGCTGCTGTGAGGAGCGGACAGTGTGAGCTGGGTTACTGGTGTCATTTCGAGACAGCGAGACATCGCTACAGGGTGTACTTTGAGGGTTTGTGACTTTGCAGACCGTTTACATGCAGAAAAAGCTACATAACACAAAAGGGGACGGGTAATAACCGGAAAAGCATGACATGGGACCTTTAAATCCTATATGAATTATACAAACTACATTTCACCTATTTTGCAGTCTTGGCCAGTTAGCTTATTTACACACTTAACCTGTTCGACTAGTCCCTAAATCTTACGTATAAATTGTTACAATTTATCCTATTTATCAACCATCTTGTTAATTACTTTGTTAATTAAGTGACAAATGTTTAGTATATTTTCCAAAATGTGTTGATGTTGATTAGTCTGTTCAATCTAATAAATAATATGTGCACTTGAGTATAATTTCATATACAGTATGTCAAAGAGACATTTGAGAAGCTGTATCTTTTGTCGAACAATATATAGCTTAAATATAAATGATAAACTGTATTACACCTAGTGTGCAGTGTCTTATTTACACACCTGTCCCTGCCTAAACGTGACTGACTGGAGTCTGAACCACAGACAAATGAAGTCTAGACGACAGCTGCAGCAAACGTGATGAGAGGAATCCTGGTTTACTTAACAGAAATGGAGCCAATTAGACAATGCACTGCTAAATTACCATATGTAAATGTGTGTCACGAGTTCCTATTTTACTTTAAATTAAGGAGAAACGCAGCACACTGCAACAAATAATGCATTGTGCTGCTAATGCGAACATTCGGTTTTTGGCAACGCTTGACTACATGGTATTTTTAACTGACTTATCTATGGTTGCACTGATAAGACACCACGCTCTCATTTAACTTGGGAAGACATTTTTAGAAGTAGCACATTAGCTTAAAGTTAGCCTGCACTTGTTTTAGCTTGTTTATATGTATTTAGTGTCACGCGCTTTACACGTCGACATACTGTACAGATGGTGCAATTTAGGAAGTGCACGTCGTTAAGACAGCGAGCAGACATTAAATATATTCAGTCTTGCAGTTTTCATAGTTCAGCTATATGAATTTGTTGTGAACATTACCATTTCTCAGGAGTTGTCCACTTGTGTTTTCTGCAGGTGTCTTCCTCTGGTTCATGCGCAGCTGCGTCTGTGAGGCTGCACAAGTTTCATATGACACAGCTAAAAGAGATTAAGGAAGTACTCAGATCTTGTTCTTAAAGGTAGGGTAGGTAATTAACTTCAGAAACACTTTTTGTTATATTCCATGGAATGCTCTTAACATCCCGATAGCAATGAATACATGAAATGCTTTGACAATATATACATAAAATACATACATTCATCATGTGGAAGCCGTAGTACTGTAAAAAGCACGACCAATCATCTGAGCCGGCCCGGCTAAAATAACTGGATGGCCTACCTGCCTGTCAGCCTTCCATCTCGTGCACAAATTTATCTCGTGCCCTCATTGGTCATGTGCGCGTTCGTGTGTGTTGGAGGAGGGGCTCTGTAAGGAAGTCTGAAGGAAGGGGCAGATTTTTTTCGGCTGCGTACTTTCAAATTCTAGCGCACTCGAGCTGGTTACTCCATTCTTACCTACCCTACTTTTAAGTAAAAGTAGACGACGTACCAGAGTGTAGGAATACTCTGTCAGAAGTAAAAGTCCTGCAATCATAGTTACTCAAATAACAGTACAAAAAAAAAGTACTCATTATGCAGATTAGTTCATTTTAGAAAAGTATATTACATGTTTTGATTATAATTATTGATGCATTAAAGTGTTACTCCAGGTGTAACTAAAGTGTTATTTAAGTGTTGATTATGTCTCACATTATTTATCCAAATATGTGAAATAACTAAAGGTATTTATAAATGTAGTGGAGAAAAAATAGTACACTATTTAGCTCTGAATTGTAGTAGACTAGAAGTACAAACTAGCAAAAATGTAAATACTTAAGTAAAGTACAAGTACTCAAAATGTACTTAAGTACAGTACTTGAGTAAATCTCCTTTGTTTTTTACACCACTGCTGAAAGGGCTTTTAAAAAGACTGACACAAATGCACACGTTGCTTCTTTTTATTTAGTAAATATTATTTACACATTTTCAAGAACACATGCTACAGAATCTCAGATTTACAGCTTCTAAACAATAAAAACAGCTCTTGAGAACAAAGATACCTGACGACTAAGGAAAACGTCATCCAGGCTTTGAACACTGAGAAAACATTCAAGTTTTTTTCTTTTGATTTATCGTATGTTTTTTTATTTAATTTTCAACCATTTCTGAACAAGGCCTCTTAAACTATGCAGTAGTGATTGTGCAGCATATTTAATATATTCCTGGTGCTGCTAAAGCTCCCTTTGGTTTGTGCTTCTTTGCAGCGGTGAAATTAGCACCCAAACATGGAAAAGGACCCCAGTGACAACTTCTTTGTAATTTACGATCTAATTTTTTTTACCTGATGTTGTCTACATATCTAATAATGATGTTGCTATACCATCTAATGCAATTTGAGTAGAACCTGGTGCTACAAAGCAGTGCAAGTTTGTAATTTCAAAGTCATTTCAGTATGCATAGTACAAAAAACATTATATGTTAAACTAAGCAATAGCTTATATCAATTGCTAGGCCAAAGTTGAATTGCAAGTCATCACACATTTGCTATTTACATGTTTGAGTGACAATCTAATTTCCAATGACCACCCTGTCCAAGCAGTTTGTAATTATGCAGACCCCAAAGTTGGAGATCATTAGCATAAAGCAAAGTTAAAATAATGTAACAGATTGGAAATCCCTGCAAACATTTCATGGGTAATGTCACAAATTAATGGTTTGTCATTATGTCAGTCTAGTGTTGCCTTCATGGTCAGAGTGTTAAATTAGTTTTGTGTTTAAAAAAGGACATAAACCCTCCGCAGTGTTCAAAGTAAAGCACACTCATCGAATTGATCGTACATCGATTCCTTTTACATCCAAATTATGGATTATGTACATTTACAGGTACACACACACAACCTAGAGAGCACCCTGGTAACTGAACACAGAGGACAAAGTAACACTCTCAAAGTAACACTACTTTACATTCAATACCATACACTACACTGTACATTAAGGCATGAGGTGTCGTTGATGCTAAACATCAGCAGAAGACTCATTAAGAAATGCAATGCACTGAGGAATGAAATGCATGTTTATGAAATGTATCACTTACAGCAGCAAATTATAACAATATATAGACCCTCCTGCTGTTAAACTATAAAAATAAAGTGTATTTTGTGTGACATTTTTATCATAAGACAATTAAAACATTCTTAATTGGAAAGCTGGCTCTAAATTAAGTTCACCCTTCACTCTAATCTCTGACCATGTGTGCCAAAATATTTAATCAATCCAGATGTTTAAAATGACAGCTCTTATCTTTAATTAGCTATAAACAACAGTTCATGTAATTGAGAACAATTTAAAGCTACTGCTTAGAGCACTAACACCACTACTCTATATCTTACACTTTAAATGACAAGGAATAAACTTCATCTATTTTGGCGAGCCTTGTTCATGCAGTGTAGTTATTAGGAAGAAATACAAATAAAAAATATTTTATGAATTGATTCATAACACTGAATCATTTTTAAACTCTTTGTTGGGCTCTACATTTTGGTATAGTCAAAAACTGTATGGAGAAGTCTAACCAATCATATGCAGGATTAAAGCTAACCTTTCTTTAATATATGCTGCCATCAGAATATACTATTTTTTAATAAAAATGGCATGTTTTATGGATGTGCCGTAAGTCTTTATATTATACATTTGTTCTACTTTATTTTTCACTGTAATCCTAGTTTACTATAAGTCATTTAAACTGCCTGTAATATTATATAACAGATGTATCAGGAAGTCAGCACAATGGGAATCCACTTATTTTTCAGCAACCGTTTGTAGCTGCGCAGTAACTGAATGCAAGTCAAGTCTATATTTAGTATATGTATAACTCAGTAATACTGTACAATTCTGCTCACTGCCTGCAGTGCACAATATTAAATAACAGCACATTTGAGTTATGCAAGTTACTTGCAGTTGGTCTAATAT
Organism: Trematomus bernacchii; assembly: GCF_902827165.1. NCBI lineage: Eukaryota > Metazoa > Chordata > Actinopteri > Perciformes > Nototheniidae > Trematomus > Trematomus bernacchii. Next base: position 2,259,910 of record NW_022987771.1, read on the forward strand.
GTTGTACAATTTACAATACTACTCATCACTGAGCACTATGCTTAACACTGCAGACCATCCTACAATCAGGTGTAATCAACAGTAGATGACAATCTTGAACACATACTGTGAGGTGTGCCAAGCAGGTCAACAAACATGATTTGTTTTCAAACTCTTCACAACCTCTTTTTTAAAACATTTTAAATATCATGGTTTGGTATCCTCCCAAGTTCCCTTTTTTAAATTTGCAGCAGTGTGTCATGTCACCATACTGTCTTTAGGTGCCGTTCACCAGGATGCTGCCACTGGAGGTTCTTGTGTGCGTCTCTGTGGAGAAGAGTCGGACAAAGTGCTTGGGGTGTGCAGAAGAGTATGGATTACTGCACCATGACATGAGGAAGCCTCCTGCATGCACAAGTCTTACACAGCCAACTGCAGGCATTCAGCGGGCATCCTCTGATCCACTAAGAAAGGAAATCTCCAAAAGCCAAATCACCAGCAGTGACATGTCATACACACCATCACAGAGGAATGGTGTACACGATGAACATGCGGTGTTTTCAGCTCCGGAAATGCTGCCATTAGCCCAGAGATGCATTATGTGTTGCTTTCCAGTATGACAGTGATCAAGCTGATGGAATCATTCAATGTGAAACCGAGGAAATGTGTGCTAGAAAGCAGCAGCAAGCATAGGAAATAATAGCGACCTGGTCTGTAATTGCTGGTATTTTACAGAAATGACCTACAGTATGCTTGCTTGATTCGGGATCTCTTGTGTCTCAGGACACTGAATCATTCATGTAAACTAAAGCCTCTTTGTTTGACAAGAAGCCACAAATCCCAAGATCACAATACGTGCTGATCTATATTCACCGCATTTTAAGCTGTGCAAGCTGTGCACAAAAATCAGATACAATGACTGTACACAAATAAACAGGAGCAGCTTGCCAGTATTTTTCCTTTATGCTTACACGGTCATAATCAGCATGGTTAGAGTGAATGACTTCAATAATTAATTCCTGTCAGACCATACTATCCTTACATCCTGTTGATAAGATCATACTTTACACATAGTTTGGTAGATTGTAAAAACACTTAAGGGCAAAGTGTTATATCTCTGAGACGGAGGAGTTCTGTGTTGGTTTGCTGGTTGTTGCAGCTGATAAGCAGCACTTAGTTATCAGTTCAGGTTGGTTGATGATGGTTATGAACATCTGTGGAAAGTTCTGTGCCACCAGAGTCCTGTTTTCAAACGTAAATCTCAGGTGGTGTAACAGTCAGTATGAGTTGTTATTTACGCCAGTTACACTGTGCCATTTGTCAACGAGATTCATATCACCGAGTCTAAAAATCTAAAGGAACAAAACTCATTACTTTCACCGCTAGATTGGGCTGACCTTGCAGATCGGGAGGAGTGCTGTTTGACTGCAGCAGCAAACAAACGGGAGGAGAGACTGAGTGCCTGAATAATTGGGGCGTAGCTAGCCAGCAGTGCTTATCTTCTATTAATACTTTTACAACCCGCATCCACACTGATGTAATTCAGAGTGGACCTGGCCTTACCCACGTGGTCAGATGACAGCGGAGGAGCCAGAAGAAGGAGAGTGTGAGTTAGGAGAGGAAGGAACGTTCCAGAAGAGCCACTTGCGTTTACACTGCCGTCTCTGGTACAGGTAGTCCTCCTTGTCGCGCTCTTTGCGGGCTCTTTGGTAGTGGTCGTCCTCTTTCAGGAACCACACTGGTGGCCAGCGATGTTTCTCAAAATATTCTTGGTTGTCTGCATCAGAATACACTGTCTTAGGAATCTCAAAAAGATATCTAGATATTTCAATTGTCAATTTTCAATATCCCATTTACCACAATGGTTAGTCCAACATTGTCAAGAAAACTAATTGCAGCACATACAAAACAGATCTTATTGATATTTGCATACATCTTACAACAACAACAACAATTTAGCTAGAAAGGCATTACAGAGGATACATTTATACAAATATTTTTGAACATAAAAACTCATATATAAGTAGACCTGAGGGTCAAAATGTAATCTAAATGTGTGTTGCCAGATTATATGCATGTTACCTGTAGACTTGGACTTCATCTCTCGGGGAAACTTGCGACAGACACTGTTGTAGTTGGTGCAGATGTGGTGAAGACACCAGCCAGTGAGCTGTTGGGCGCCGTGGAACTGTCAACATACCAATTATTATTATTATTATTCATTTATGTATCTGTACATTTAAGATGGTCTTTGTTAGCTGTATTTAATACATTTCAGGTATTGCTCATCTCTTTATTGCTGCACTGGAGTTTCACCTATACTGTAACCTTCATACTAACATTAGCATGCTAATTTGAGCATGCTGGAATATGTATGCCATATGAGTACATATATGGTTCTTCTATAAGACAATGCTTCAAGATTAGATAGAAATGCACAAAAAACACCTTCTTCAATTGTATGTAATGTTTGTGCTTTAGTGGTGCATATTACCCATAGACTGTATATATAAAGATATTACCAGATTAATCAAATGAACATGTGGCTCCTGAGCATCTTTGCCCAGATGATAATCTAGCCTTGCATATGACACTGAAGTGCTCAAGCTAAAGCTAAAATACAGCTGAATGATTAAATGAATCATTCAGTGCTGAGCCTGACTCGGTATATCCAAAATGCCCACTGGCCCAAAGATCCTGTCCCATTCATTCTGCCAGACTTGCACTCTGAGAAACACAGCTTTTTTGGCTCCACCTTTGAGGAGTAAACATTATGCCAACCTTCAGCGCAGCTCTCTCTGAGAAATGCCCGTGAATCAAATCCCAATTGGCCAAATAATTATATAAGAGCTTTAAGTGCAGCCTTGTTTCCTGCTGATTGACAGGTCACACTACCTGGGCCATGTCCAAGTACACCAGCACGTCTCCATCAATGTCAGCCCCAATCATCCCAGCCTCTGTCAAGACTGTAACTGTGTAGAGCTCTGAAAGAAACATAAAAGGCTGGTCACTGTATGCATTACCACAATGGCTTTGTGTAATACAATCCTGAGGGTAATAACTATATCAAATGTACTACCTGTAAGTGCAACCAGGTGGGGGAGGCAAAGACGATTGGCGAGAACAATGAGCTCCATTGCATCCAAGTCAGTCCGAGAACAAAACCGCCCAGTATAGAGATACTCCAGCACGGCCCTCATACAGCTGCGAGTTGTGTTTGGAAACAGCACCTTAGAAACAGGAACATGTGACAGTCATGACCATGCATTTTACTGTATTATGCATTTAATAGGTAACAGAGAATACATCTAGTTTACACTCTTATATTTATATGATGTAATGGTAATATATATAGCAAAATATAGTTATTTACAAAATCTTGGTTCATTTTTTAATGCATGAGCAGTTAGAATAGCCACGAATAAAGAAAGAAAAACATATTGTGTTTACATACAGTATTGGTTGAAAATGAAAAAAAGATTTTAGGAAGCATATGATTTTTGATCATTTGAAATGAACGTGTCTTAACTATCTGCAAAAGTAAGTGTAATATTTTCGTAGTATTCTTTTATGTTAGGTAGATAAACAAACTGAGCGGACAGAACAACAACATGTTTGCTGACTTAATTGTATTACATCAGACTTGCAATCCTCTAATTGAATTACATTTTGTAAACAGACCACATACATCACAGGTGCTCTTCATGGGTCAGTAATGATCGCTGCTGGACTGCTGTGTTTTGCCAATTAAGAAATAATTACATTTTAAATGCTTCAACTTTATAAATCGACTTGCAATAAGAATGCCATGGAAAATTACAAGAAACATGGACTCATTTTCTATCCAGTACTGACTTTGGTCTGTACTCTAGTTCTGTTTGTCTTTTTTCACAGCTGAACAAAGTGATGCATGTTGACTTACCTCTTTTGTGCAGCTCTCCACAAAAGGCCCACCAAACATAGCTGCCATCCAATCACAACTAGAGATGAGCAAAGGTTTGTGGGCCTTGATGGTCCCATCATCTAGCTTGAATACTACATCTGTAATAAAGAGATGAGACAAAGATAACACCTGTGTTCTATTTTAGGCTAAACAAATAAGTGTTAAATATTTCCACTCACCAGAAAAGGTCCCTTTGGCCAAGCACTCTTTGACTCTGTTTGTGCGCCGTACATGGAAGGCTTTGGTGATTTCTTGGTTCATGAAGGCTTCATTGTTTAGTATGTTAGCCACCATCATCCGCAGGTCAAAGACCTCCAGCAGCTCAGCAATATGTGCAATGTGCATTAGCTCCTTCTCATTCTCGTCCAGCTGACCTGTGTACAGGTAGCGAAGCACTGCTCGGAAAGGCCCGAGCTGCATGGACTGGTCCATGTGCACCACAGTTATGGGCCTGGGGCTGTATGAGACGGGGTCGTCTACCACCTCCTCCTGGATGCTGGCGAAGGCTCGGCTCCACGAAGAGAGGAGTCTGCCCCGTCGCCCTGTGTCGAAATCTTTTAACGTCCCATCACTAGTGCAGGCCCTCAGGTTGGCCCTGTCTCCATCGTCACTGCTTTCACAAACATCAAAGCTAGCAGCACGCATCAGCAGCTCTCTTCCGGAGAGAGGACCACGAGAGGGCCTTTCAGTCTCCTCACTATGTGCGTCCATGATAAAGAGGTCATAGAACTTTGAAGACGATGTCGACAAGTATATCTTGTGTGCAAAGATTTTCTGTCGCTCCTGCAGGATCAGGATGACGTCAGCACAGTGTGGGTCCTCGAGGAGACCGACCGGATGCTCCTCTGTGGTGGTGGGGGGAGGAGGCACAGTGATTATAGGTGGGGGAGGTTTCGGTGGCAGGAAGGGTGCCTGAAGGAGAGGCCGCTGTACATTTCTCAGGTGGGATTTCCAAAACTGCAGGTGTCGGCGCGAGATGAGCGCAGCTCGGATAGCATTATCAAAGACGTCCTTGACTCCAAATTGAGCAACAACACTGGTTTCATAATATGGCACTCCCAGCTCTTTGGCCACCTCCCGGCCTCTCTCTGGAGCAAGAATCTCATTGGATTTAATGGGTCTGAAAACAAGAACATTTATCAAATACCATTCTGCCATTAAGAAGGGTAGACCGCAAATAATCTCTTGTTTAAAAATGAATCCCTCTACCTAGCTAAAGGCCTCCGTGCCCTGTTCACTGCGTCCAGGTCTGCATAGCGCAGGTCCAGCTGACAGCCCACCAAGATGACAGGAGCACGGGGGCAGAAGTGCTTGATCTCAGGGTACCACATGGTCTTCACATGGTAAAGAGAGTTGGGGTTGGCAATTGAGAAGCACAATACCACCACATCAGACCTGAAGGAATGACACGGGACAAATTCACTAAACTCAGGAAGCACCAGAGCACTTAGTGGCAGATTAACATGGAATTTCACAATATCTCACCTGCCATAAGCGAAACGCCGGTCCTTATGATGGTCTCCAAAAGTATCCCAGAGACGAAGAGACACGCTGACATCATCCACCACATCTCTGGAGCGCTCTAATACCTAATTAGAGATTACACATTCAAGGACTTTTAATCTCTGTAAATCACTGGTGTGAATGCTATCAGCTTAATGTGCAAATGAGGCGCCTTCAGTATTTTATTCCTTTATAGATTTAGTTTAGTTGAGCAATCAGAGATTTAAATCCTGAAAAAGCACATCCATGCAATCTTAGAAGTAATTACTTTGCATACTGACCTCCTGGCATACTCTGTACTGGTCGATGGCCCATACTGTGGGCACATGTGTAGCGAGTAACTGGTACTGAGTCAGCGTAGCATTGCAGGCCCGGGCGCAGATGAGGCGGGTCTTTCCGACTGCATTGTCTCCCACCACAACACACTTGATAGTCTCAACGTTTGGCCTCTCATAGTCCATATCAGAATCTTTCAGCTGGGACCTGTCAAAACACAAAGGAGGCCAGAAAGCCGCATCAGCACCTGAAATCCTAAACTATTGTCCTGAACAGTACAGGAACATGGATCAATATGGATAATAGACACTGTGTCTACTCCTTATGTGCTCCGCTCCTTCTGCCTGCAGAGCTATCAATGGACGGTCCCGTGACTTCCCAGAGCCCATTCACAAGTTCCCTGTCCTGGCTGCTGATATGAGAGAATTTAAAGGGACAAGCAAAAAAAAAAAGGCAGATTTTTTATCCATAGTGGTTGCAACACGCCCCATAGTGTAAAAATAATATGCCATTTTTTCTAATCTTAGTTGAAATATAAAAGAAAGGATGTTCAGTTTTAAAACAACAACCCAATTCAGATAAATAAACTGTTTGGTTTGTCCACTGAGGGTTAATAAAGGCTGATGTAATCCCATCAACCATCTGCAAGCCTAAAATACCTTCCCCTGTGTACGGTTCTTACGTAAGAATCCAAACAACCTTAACTTCACCCATCACAGCCCTCATTCATAACCCTAAGTTAAATACATATGACATTCACAAACTCACTTTCATTTAATGAAATGGAGGAAATAGGTAAACACACTAATTTGTGTTGCTGATGATTTAGCTGAACGACTGGTTTCCAAGGGAACTGTAGCCTGTGTCTCTGTGTGTCACAGTTTATATCAAACTCCCCTCAATCCATCACACTGATCATGACATTTTTCTCAAAAAAGCTCAAACATGACAGTTACTGTAAAACTGTTTTCATAGGCTAGTGTCATGCTAGTGCTGTTGCTTTATTTTAGATCCAACATGAGTCACCACAACACACATAACATCAAATTATGTTCACTGTCATGTCATATCATTGACCAGATCTCTGTATATAGTCTACACATGCATGCTCAACTGTCAGACCACCATCTATGTTTTGTCCCAGCATCTTTCCCTTTGAAAGTCTCCCTCCACTGGGAATAACAGGCTTGCTTCAATAGAGTCATTCACATTTAGACTCTCAGTTAATGTTACCTGGTTGTGAATGAGGTCAGATGCTTCCTGTGCCTGCCTCCACCCCAAAGGACCTGCTGTAAAGAAATAACTGGCCCACTCCCTGAAGCATCACTTTTGGTCACCTGCACACTACAGATTCCTCTCTTGGATGAAAATCAGGATATAATATGTCTTCTTTCTTGCAGTATTTAGACTGTTTTAATGTAGCCTTTCCTTGTATACAACGCCCTATAGATTACTACGGTTTACTAGGATTTCAGCCTGACGGTCATTCTGCAGCCATTCATAAAATCAGCCATTCATTGACTGCATAATCTGCAGGCTAGCTGTCATCTGCATTTATTTACAAAACATCTGACCTTAGGCTGGGCGTGCATGACATTATAGAGATACACCGCCTCTAATGTTGCTCATTCATATGCGCTTTAAGGTTCGTCTACACTGCGCAACTCCCGAATTAATTCAACATGTTTTATACGGTCAGATACTGAAAATAACCCATCGCCTTAGCACTATCCTCCAGAGTAAAATAGCATTAAATAATATTGCAGCCTCAGTTATCATCCACAGCAAAGATGATAAAAGAATGCATATCCTACCAGAAGGACCGAGCAGTCCCACCACCACCGAGACACTAGTCATGAGGCTGTGCTGCATTACACCTTATGTAACACCCCGTCACTGACTCTTGAGCCTGTTTATCTGGCTCTGCGTTCATTGCATGCAGAAAAACCCCACAGAGATACAAAATAAACCCAGTTTTCCTTTAACAGGGAATGTGAAGCGTCCCTCTTACCGCAACATAAGGAAGTGAGGCATCGGGTTGGCCGATGAACGAGATGAAAAGGAGGGCTCCATCGGATGCGGCTTGCACCTGTCTGCAGCTCGTATTTAACTTCATCTTAAAGGCAAGGTAAACCAGTCTTGAAAAAGAGGCGGTCGGACCAGCAAACTTCCCCCAGGATCAGCGCGATAAGTCCGATTGCATTCCTAAAAATACAACGCTGATCTGAAGCCTGTCGGTGCCAAGCAGAGCTGCAGCCCTGCCGTCCTGGATCCACCTCCACTTACTGTAGGCCTCCACAGCTAATAATAGACAGGCACCGGCAGGGAAAAAAACATTCATTACAAAACACTGATCCACTTTAAAGTCACACAAATCTCGTTACACTGACCCTCAGTAGCCTGGGTTGACTTGTTTTCCCTCCACCACGTGTTGTTTTGTTTGTTTACCTCTCACTTAAAACTAATATACAATCATTTGCATTTTTTGTAATGTTTTGAGTGTGATCAAATATACATTATACACCCCTCATGGATTCATACTGGGATGAAAAACACAGTGTTGCACTACAGACTTATCAGTATGTGAAAAGTAGGAGGGCAAGATGAAGTAAATCACTCAGGTAGGTGTGTGTGTGTGTGTGTGTGTGTGTGTGTGTGTGTGTGTGTGTGTGTGTGTGTGTGTGTGTGTGTGTGTGTGTGTGTGTGTGTGTGTGTGTGTGTGTGTGTGTGTGTGTGTCGCAAGTACAGTATGGCTGCATGACACAAATTCTGAAAAAATAAATAAAACAATAACAGGAATCTATTGTCTGACACATAGCTATTTCAATTATTTAAATGGGTCCAGTTATTACTGTGTCATTCAAGAGTGCTGTACAAATAAAGATGCATGAGTCATCATAGCTGTTGAGTTTTATATAAATTATGAGCTGTTGCTTGGTACTAATTTTACTCCTTTGACTGTACCAATCAGTCCCTCTGATGCGTATTTAGTCATGCATTATTAAAACTAAAGCTTATTTACAATCATACATTTAGATAATAAACAAGTCTAAAACGTATAAGTGCCATTTTGGATTTACTTTTATTAAGTTCATTTGCTCAATTGAGTGCTGCACTCTAGTGGAAAATTTAACAAACTACTTGTTTAAATGCATAGTAATAATTGAAGTAGAGGCAGAGATTTTGACTTCTAATTCCTGTAGATCCAGCTCCAGAAACAATTCATCCTATACTTCCCATGATGCAACAGTTGCATAGTATCTTTGTCAGACAAGACATGAGAGATAATAATGAAGACATCATCATCCCTGTAATGCAGCATTTGTTCTACTGCAGTAGATGTATTATGTATAGTATAACATAATTTCTGTTTTGGTAATAATAAACTTGTTCTCAATACTGAAAAGGTGTGTTTGAAAATAACTCAATGTCATTTTTCAATGATTGAACAGGTACCTGAGTTGAATCTACTTAGTGTGCATTAGATTCAAATTTGTCATGGTTATCACACTTAAGCTATAAGGCGATTATTTGCACAGTGTTCATGATTGTGAGAATAGCTGATAACAGTGTGACACGCGTAGCAATTGCTCTTGTTGGCAGTCAGTTTAGTCGTTTAGCACTTTGCAGAAAGCTATTACTGCTGTGATAACTTAACATCAGGATGCACAGCAAATAAAGTACCTGCCATGGTTTGGTCTGTGATAAATGAAAGGCGACTCACAGGTACTGATGTGTTCAGAGCCTCAGATAATGTGTTTTGTGAAGGATTTAAATATACAATAAACTGAATTTCCGTTAAGTTGGTTTACATGTATCTTTACTCTGTTACTTTGTGTTTCTCTGAACTGTGCCATTCCCATTAAATATGAACAATGCAATCCAGTGTTTGCACCTTCTGTCTTTGTCCCAGGACCAAGTGGGTCACATTACATTTGACCTTTATTCTAGCCAATTTTAGAGCACATGTATGTCAAAGTTGTACTGCTTTTATTGTGGGAGAAATAACTTAAAACAACACAAACATCATTCTAAAAAAATGCATCTACAGATAACTATTCTGTTACATTTATATGTCATGGTTGTCTCAGACATACTACTAGTCTTACCATATCTGAATTACTTTGCTGAAATCTGGGGCAATAACTACAAAAGTTCTATACATGCAGTATCTATTCTACAAAAAAAAGCCATACGAATCATTCACAACGCCAAATACCTTGATCACACTAACGAATTATTCCTGCAGTCAAAATTGTTAAAATGTACAGACCTGGTAGAATTCTAAACATTCATGTTTAAGGCAAATAATAACGTTTTACCAGGAAACATCCAAAAAGTATTCACTCAACGAGTGGGGGGATATAGTTCAAGGAGACAATTTCAATTTGAAATTCATAGGGTCCGTACAACCAGAAGAACTTTTTGTATCTCAGCCTGTGCTGAGACTATGGAACAGTGTGAATGTGGAGCTAAAGCGATGTCCAGACATTAACCAGTTCAAAAGGAAATACAGATACATTATTTTCTCGAGGTACAGGGATGGGGAAGGTGTATGTGTATATGTGTATATGTGTGAGTATGTAGGTGTGTATATGTATATGTGCTTATATGTATATATGTGTATGTGTATGTATGTATGTGTGTATGTACATATGTGTATATGTATATATGTCAATCAACAGGTAAAGCAGATTAATAATAATAAAAACAATACTAATCAATAATAATGATAATTATTGCCGAGTATAGATTATAAATAAATCATTTAGGGACAAGGGGGTGAGATTAAATAAATTATACTTCTTCTCACTCCTTTTCAAACACTAGATGTGGCACTGTTTATGTTGCTAATGCTGTTGTTGTTGTTGTAAATGTCATTTTTTGTTTTGATTTCTCTTACATTTGTTTTGTTTTGTTTTGTAGTTATTTATTTTACTGTAGTCGAAATAAAATGTATCAATCAATCAATCAATCAATCAATCAGACAGTAGACACAGCATGTTACCTTGTTAAATTGATATCAACCAGTTCAGTTATCGTTAAATGCGGTGTGGTTCTAATGACTTCTTCTCTTTTCTTGTTATGTTAAAGGGGATCTATCATGCAAAATGCACTTTTGTACGTCTTTTACACATGAATATGTGTCCCCGGTGTTCAAGGGAACTCACCAAGTGTCAGAAAACACAACCCTCTCTATTTTCCTCCATACCCAAATCTCTAAAAAAGGGGCTGCAACGGATCTGATAAAAACTGATCCAGATTTGAACACTGTCCTGACGTCAGGACAGTGGCGCTACGGCTATTGGGCCAACTCCACCAATCAGGAGGAGACAGCCACGGCATTGCCGTTCGAAAGCGCTGGAGACGTTGTAGTACATATGCCAGGCCTCTAGATGGTGCTGTTGCTCACAGAATCTGCCCTTGCTAAAACAGATCTAAAAAAATTAAAATTGAGCAAAATGAGGCATGGCTAAAATGCATGATCTGTTTGGTATTTTGAAAAAAAATAAGTATAAATATGCCTTATATAGGTATGGTCCTACACTATATTATTCAAATATAGCATGATAGGTCCACTTTAAGTTTGCTTTACTGTAACTCCTGTAATGTTCAGTCTGATCCACCAGGTGAGGCTGGCAGTCTAAAAAGCCTTCAGTCCTCTCTTTAATCTTGAGCCACAACATATAAAACATGGCAAAGGGTGGAACAAGTTCCCTTCAAAATAGGAAGAGATGTAAACTGAAATTATGAATTGGACTACAGCACATAAAATGAATGATAAAAGGACAGGAAGTATGAAGTATTTGTTTTTCTAAGTGAGGGTCTACTAAGTTTAAAGGAGTCAATGGATATTAAAAAAGAAAAAGCTTTGATATGTTTAAGCTATGTAAATATTAGATGTTTGAATGAGAGAAATCGAAATAAAAATGTAAGAATTTTGGTATTTAGCCTCTTTTCAGTTAACTATGTTGTTTGCACGTGTGTACTGTTATACAAAGCAAAGGTCATTTAGCATACTGCAAAATCAATTTAGAATTGATTCATTGATCTAAACCAGACATTTTCAAAGGTTGTGGTATGTAGGTGAGGGAAGTGGAAGTGAAAAAGAGAAAAATATCACCTTAGTCATTAACCTAAATGTGCATGATTTAGTTAAAGGTAGGGTAGGTAAGAATGGAGAAACCTAAGCTAGAATTTGAAAGAACACAACCGAAAAAAATCTGCCCCTTCCTTCAGACTTCCTTAAAGAGCCCCTCCTCCAACACACACGAACGCGCACATGACCAATGAGGGCACGAGATGGAAGGCTGACAGGCAGGTAGGCCATCCAATCATCTGCTGCGGACATAGGCAGATGATTGGTCGTGCTTTTTACAGCGCCACGGCTTCCACAGATGAAATATTTGTATGTATTTATTGTCAAAGCATTTAATGTATTCATTGCTATCGGGATGTTAAGAGCATTCCATGGAATATAACAAAAAGTGTTTCTGAAGTGAATTACCTACCCTACCTTTAAAGAGATAGTACAAAGATACAATTTGTGGGAATTTCTTTACCAACTTTCCCAGAGTCAGTAAATAAAAAATGCCTTCTGCCATACTTTTTTTATTAAATGTATTTGGTGTAATAACATTATGTCAAATAGCAATGTCATGATACCACAGTATAAAAGCATTGCAAGCTAACTACCTGGGGGTGAGAGGGCAAAGGCTTTTTCTACGAAGAGGCCAGCAGAACACAACGTTAAAAGACCCTGTCCTAACCTAGTGCCACACTGTCACACATTCACACCTGCCTGATAAATTGTAAAAGTTGTGAAATTAAAAGGACTTTTTTCGACCACAAAAGTCTCAGATATATACAAATGTTTTTGGAATGAGCAAGTTAAATAAAATAAAAAGAAAGTAAAAGTCAGTCCAGCAGTTTATTTCAAATTGGCTGGTCAAATGTAGCCTCAATGTGGAGCAAACCCTTTCTTTTTATCAATACTTGTGGAAGTTGAGTAACGATAAGAGTTATTTGCCACTCTAAGCTTGCGCAATAGCAGAAGTGAGGAGTAAATGTTTTGTAACCAATAAACATTATTGATAGCAGCTTCACAGTGAACTCTGGGCCAGAGTCCAGGCAGGTTAGGGTCTCTAGAAACATTCAGAGAGTCAGAGGATTGCTGCTGTCAGTCGGTTTATTTTTCTTTCTCCATGGCGGCTCCTGAATCAGACTCCGAATGTCTTTTCTCTCTGGACCCCTACCATGTCTCTGAGGAACTTGGCTTCATCCTCCCTGACCCTCTGGTAAGTGATAAAGCCCAATAAATGTAACTTCTTATACCTCTTGACAGTAAGTACGTTTGACCTTATACACAATCAGTCATGTCAGGAACACTTTGATTCAACTTTAAATGCAATTCACATTAAATGAAAATTGTTTCAACTGTTATAAAGCTGGTGGTATTGATTGAGACCATTTATCTCAGGGAAGTTGGCATGGTTCCTGTTTGCTTTGTGTGATGAACTTTATTCCTACAGCAACAAAATCACACTGTGTCCAATTACACTTTGCATGTAGCAATATAAAGCAATGAAATGCAAATAGGAATAAAAACAAAACATATTCAAATATCATTGCAACATTGTACCTCCACATCTGTGCTCCACCGATCCTGTCATTTTTCATTGCAAGCGACATTTTCTTATGATACTTTAACTTTCAAAGGAAGAGCTTCCACCGTACTACCAGCCATGGATGGATATTGCCCTGCACGTCCCGGAGCTGGTGCACTCTCACAAGTTGCGGCTGCATATAAACGAAGTAAGTGGGGACAATAAACCGACAAGGACATTTCACTTTATGGAGGCATGCTTCATTGTTGCTCCTCTGCTGTCCAGATGCCGCTGCTGAGCATCCAGTTTCTGCAGAAACACTCAGAGTTACGTCTGGCACACCTGGCCCTCAGCGTGATGACCATGGGCTACGTCTGGCAGGAGGGGGAGAACGACACGGTGGAGGTATCTCTGGGTCTATAGACCACCTGTGCATTACATTAACACACATCTTATACTCCTTATTGGGACATTTTGCACATTACTAAGACTATGTTGCACAATTCTGCACAATAAAACCACTGTTAAAACTGCACAGGATTTTTCTGTATTTTTCCAGTTCTTTTTTCTGATAATAGTTGTTACAATAGTTATTGTAACATGTATATATTTGCTCTTATTTTATCATTTCTCATACTGTGTCTATGAATTCACCACACCAGAGCAAATTCCTTGTATTTTAAAACCTATTCGGCAATAAACCTGATTCTGTTTCTATTCCATCTTTTTGTCATACTGACCATTCCCAGTTGCTTAGTTACTCTACACACTACAATCTACAATTTATGTATAATTATTTTCATTTTCAACAATTTTCCTCTAAGAAGCTGCCACATAACCTGGCGGTCCCATACTGGGAGGTGTCACAGCGTTTAGGACTCCCCCCAATTCTCACCCATGCAGATGCAGTCCTGGCTAACTGGAAGAAGAAGGATCCAGACGGGTAACACCATTATCTTCTGCATGTGGTTTGGTTTCCTCCTGAACAAGTCTAAGCTCTCTGTTTCCTCTCTTTCTTATGTTCACCTTCACTGCTCTTGTACCAGGCCCTTTGACATGGAGTAAGTACAATACAACTCAAATGCTGGTTCTATTACATATCTGATGTGTGAAAAGCTGATTGGTAAACGTCTGCATGCAGGAACCTGGAGCTGCTGGTCAGCCTCCCGGGTGGAGACAGTGTGAGAGGTTTCTTCATGGTCACTCTGCTGGTGGAGCTGGCTGCAGTTCCTGCACTGAGGGTGAATCCCTAAAATCCCAAATACATTATGTAGAAAAGAAAAAACAAAATTATGATAAACTGTAAATTAGAAAATGCCACCTAAAAACTGCAATTATATCAAGGACATTGCCTTTGTTTCTGGACCTGTGTTGCAGAACATTCCCACTGTGATCAACGGTGTCAGGTGTGGAGACACAGAGGCTGTGGCCACAGCTCTGGAGGAGATCAGCCAGTCCATGCAGGACATGACAGACGCACTCAAACTGATGCACGGTAATCACTCCAACATAACTTATAAGTTAGACTATTTCCCTATCGCCAAGTATTTTGATCACTGTGGTTTTTCTTAAGACTATGTGGATCCATCAGTCTTCTATGGAATTATGAGGATATACCTGTCCGGGTAAGAAATATGTCTTTGTTTTCATAGGACCTATTAGACATTTATTTGTAAAGTAGAACTTGCTTTTTAAATGTTGGTTTGTGGATTTGTTTGCATAGGTGGAAAGACAACACCTCTATGCCAAAGGGGCTTGTTTATGAAGGGGTGCAGGAGGAGCCGATAGAGTATTCAGGAGGGAGCGCTGCACAGAGCAGTCTGCTGCACTGCTTTGATGAACTTCTGGGAATCAAACATGAAGAAACAAGTGGTATGTGTTTCCTTCGATTGACTACAACACTGTCAGAAAGGTTTACAAAGGACTTATTGTGATGATACTTCCCCTAACTTTATACAGGAGAGTTTCTAACCCGCATGAGGAACTACATGCCACCTGCCCACAAGCAGCTGATCCAGGACATCTCACTGCAACCCTCCCTTAAGGGTTTCGTCCAGCAGCAAGCCAGCGAGAGGCTAAACCAGGCCTTCCAGCGCTGTGTCAAAAAACTCTTGGCTTTGCGCAGCTATCACATCAAAGTCGTCAGCCGCTACATCACTGTACCTGCTGCACGTGCCCGACAACTGAGAAACCAGAGCCGGGAGTCAGAGCAGGAGATGATCAGCAGAGCACCCACAGCGTTGGAGGAGCGGGGCACCGGGGGCTCTGGCATCATGTCCTTCCTTAAGACTGTGAGGAACCAAACAAAAGACACTTTGCTCCCTGAGACAGGCAAACAAAAATAGCACCATAGCTAATGTGCTGTCAATATTTAGGATTAGCAGCAGTGTCAACTACATATAACAATGGCTGCAACGGATATTTCACACACAATTGAAATATAGAGGTTGAGTTGTGACAGAATGAGGGTGAGAGACCTTCATCGCATATCTTATATGTATCTGTGTTGTGTCTGTACATAAAACTCAGCTTAATAGACATGAGTGATACCCAATCCATCATTCAGTCCAAATCATAATGAAACCCATTGATGTTACTTTCAACTACATTCAACCAATAATTCCTTCTTTAATCTGAACTGGAATGCAACAATTTCATCAGACATCTGCTCCAGACCCACATATCCAGAGGACATTAGGACATTAGGCAACTGAAGTCATTGCTTAACCCCCTCTTACTTTTTGATAAACGCAGTAAAGAAATAACAAAGTTTGTCTTCTATAGCTTTAAAATGTAGCAGCATTGTTTTTTCTGTTAATAAAATGTTGAAGGTTACCCGTACTGGTTTAAAAGTAAGAATGATAATTGAAAAAGCTCACAATAATTGATTATGTGAAAACATTTACACTGCAATACCCTGGGAAACCATGGCAAGGCGCTAAAGGGAAGCATTATAATTCCCACCCAAAGCAGCTTTTACAAGGTTTGTCTTTAAGAAGCTGAAACTGTGAGAAATGAATGCACCAAATACATTCAAGCCTTTGATTTGTGACAAATTAAATCTGATGACATTTAGTATTTTTCATTAATAAGAGTCATTTAAAGAGGTGTGACATCCACACCAGCCTCTAAAGTATCAAGAACCTGACCTTTACCTCTCAGAACATAATCAGTTGATCTGTCCTGACAATGGGGTTGTCATGTGAAAGTACAATGCACAATGCAGAGCAGAGATGCATCACTTATCAGAGTGGTTACCTCAGCACTCCTCCAGCCCACATCTAGCCCTCACATGCCCCGCTATACTTCCTGGACAAAGTGTGGAAATCCCAAAGCAATGAAGGGATGGATTGTGCGTTGAATGGCTCACGCTGTGTAATCTTCACCTTTCCCTGGCTCATCACCGCCGGTGTTTCATTACAAAAACAGCCTTGCAAGATCAGATAAGACAAAAGCTGTGACAATTAGACATGACAATTCCCCACCCCCCCCCTACACACACACACACACACACACACACACACACACACACACACACACACACACACACACACACACACACACACACACACACACACACACACACACACACACACACACACACGCACACACATACACACACACACACACACACACACACACCTGAGTGATTTACTTCAACTTGCCCTCCTACTTTTCACATACTGGGTATGGAAGACAATGGAAGATCAAATAAGAGAGTAAACATTTAAAGGTGGGGTAGGTAAGTTTGAGAAACCGGCTCGAGATACACTTTTTGTTATATTCCATGGAATGCTCTTAACAACCCGATAGCAATGAATATCTTAAGTGCTTTGACAAAAAATCCATAAAAAAATGTCATCTGTGGAAGCCGTAATAC
Source organism: Trematomus bernacchii (assembly GCF_902827165.1). Lineage (NCBI taxonomy): Eukaryota > Metazoa > Chordata > Actinopteri > Perciformes > Nototheniidae > Trematomus > Trematomus bernacchii. The sequence continues at coordinate 2,277,098 of NW_022987771.1, forward strand.
TGTAAAAAGCACGACCAATCATTTTAGCCGGCCCGGCTAAAATAACTGGATGGCCTACCTGCCTGTCAGCCTTCCATCTGTGCACAAACTTATCTCGTGCCCTCATTGGTCATGTGCGCGTTCGTGTGTGTTGGAGGAGGGGCTCTATAAGGAAGTGGCAGATTTGTTCCAGTTGTCTATTTTCAAATTCCAGCGCACTCCAGCTGGTTTCTCCAAAATCACCTACCCCACCTTTAAACCGTTTTAAGATAGTGTTTCAAGAAAGATGTTTGGAGCCATTTTATCCTGATTAATTGTACAGAAAATACATTAAGAGGTTTTCTTTTTACTGTAGTGTGTTATATCGTTTTTTTGTGCATGTCAATGGTTTGCAAAGACTAAAATTCCTGTATTCCATCCAGAGAGAGTCTCTCTCCTCCTGCCTGAAACACCTCGATTGGACTCCTTTGTTTACTTCCTTAACTTAAGGACATTACTATGTAACACGTGCTTCCATTGGCTTGCGCTCAAACACGTCTCTATGCGGTTGACCAATTATAACAGAGCCAGACGGCTAACCAATCAGAGCAGACTGGGCTCTGGTTTCAGACAGAGGGTGAAAAGAGGAGCTGCAGCACAGGCAGTGTGAGAAAAATAAAGAGCTTTTTGAACATTAAAGCATGGAAACATGTCACAGTAGAGACACAGAATACAAATATGAACCTGAAAAAAATAGCATTATAGGGCCCCTTTAAAAGTGGAGTCACTGTGTTCACATGTTGGAAGTCATTCATGGTTTCATTCCACACACACTCAGACATGGTTCACATCCTGAGAATCTGTTTGCAGGAAGACCAGAAGTTGAAAGGTGAACAGAAACTACGCAGAGATGGAGAGAGAGTTGGGTGTTGAGGAGGACAAATAGTGTGTCACAGTGATCTGATTAGAGCCTTTTTCCACAGCAAAAGCAAATAATCCCCTTCCTTATTGCCTGAATGTGGAGGACTGCCTGACAACCCGGCAGTAAACACAAGCCATCTCTAAGGATGTCTTCATTGTGTAGTCTGGGCTGGGCCTGCACCGCCGCTGAAGTTTCACCTCAGATCACAACAGTGGCTGGTTTCAGTGTAGGATATGACACACGTATGCATGCACAAACTCGCTTGTTTTGTACCGACAATGCTGTGAGATGGTTTACAAAATAAAGCTGTAAAAGGCGTCAGCTGTTATTATTATCTACCTTTGTGATATTATGTCTTACATTTTCCAAATGATATTCTATGAAGGATCACCTGAGATAAATATAGATTCATCCTGAAGGCAAAGGGCGTCAGGATTCACCCTTGTTTTCATGAAACCTCCTAAAACATTCATGTTTCATCCGTCAGAGCAGAAAGGATTACAGGCGTGGGTTCTCCTTTCGGTTAGACAATCTGTGCCTTTGTGGTTGGCCACAGGATATCCTGGATTATGTTGTTTTGAAATCAAATGTATGATGCTGCTCATCTCAAGCCAAGACCTTTTTCTCACCCTGAGAGCGAGCCACCATAGAAGAAGCTATGTTGATTGTCTTTGGCTTGCACATGATGGGTGTAGCAGGTCATTATGGGCTGTGTGTGGAGTACTGCAGGTGACTCTGGGCGTTTCACCACTTTCTTCTCATCTGGACATCACTATCTTTGTCCAACATCCATGAACACACACCCACCGGTCAAATTCGTCTATTCACTTACTTTTAACCCAGTGCCCAGTTTGGTCACACCCTCAGTTAAATTTGAGCACTATATATAAAAAATAATCTGCTCTCATCCCTATTCCTTTTCAATCAATGTTAAAAATGTTCAGTACATATGACAAACTGCTTTAAAGGGGTCCTATCATACTCATTTTCAGGTTTCATATTTGTAATGTGTTCCTCTTCTGTGACATGTTTACGTGATTTAATGTTCAAAAAGCTCTTTATTTTTCTCATACTGCCTGTGCTGCAGCACCTCTTTTCACCCTCTGTCTGAAACCAGAGCCCAGTCTGCTCTGATTGGTTAGCTGGTTGGCTTTGTTGTGATTGGTAAATCGCCTAGACGTGTCCTTTAGCCTATCACGCTCAATGTGTTAGCCAATAGAAGTGGGAATGTTACATTGTGATGTCATTATGTTACGAAAGTAAACAAAGGACTTCAATGGAGGCGGACAGGGGGTGAGTGTGTGGGAGAGAAACTACTTTGCAGACCATTTACATGCACAAAAACCTATATAACACGCTGAAGGAAAGGGAAAATCCTAGAAGGGCCCCTTTAATTTTGGGATCTAAATTGCATCACCCTGACTCCCTCTCCCACAGAGTATACATTTAGTGGTATAAAATAATATAACGAAGTATGTGACAATTAACCCCATGGGCAAAGTGTCTTTTAGTGTTCTTAGCACTTACTAACGGCATGATCATCTCCAGACTGGTGAATCATCCTTTCTAAAGTACCCCCATTTGGATGGTTTCCATAGAAGCATTTATAAACACAAGCAAACGTATCCGACTTTCACCGTGTTGCGGGTTCTCAGTCTTCGCTTTTCTGCCTACTTGTCACCGGTAAACAAGAAGCTCATCTTTCATCATCTCCATCTTTCAAGTCCTTTTAAAAAAAAAAACCTCTGTTCCCCTTTGTTCATCATTCGTGCGGTCTGCTTGGGCAGGTTACAGGCTTTTGATGTAGTCATCTTACAGCAAGTTTATCACTTCCTTACCACTGACTGTCTTGAAAGTCTGCTTTTTCAGGTGTAGAATTACTGCTGTTGACGTCACATTGCAGCCTTCATTATTCCAGGGAAAAACTTGGCCCCTGTTATCAAGACATCATCATGCCGCTTTGTGCGGTGAAGGTATCTTTTCGACTTTGCATCTGATGGAGTGTTACATTCCACCCTTCCTTAGCTGGATGAACATTGCTATTGTCAGTGTTCAGATGTATTTGTGCCAGTTTTGTTGAGGTACCTTGTGAAGCTTTCTCAGCCTGCCGTTGCTTTTCACCTAGGTCTAGTGGTTCTTACAGCTAAATGTTAACAGTAGCGTGCCAGCACTCTAACAATGACAATATAAACTATAGCAGGTATATTGTTAACCATAACAGGTTTGAGCAGGTTTATTGTGGTGTAGTGGTGGTCTAATGGATAGTGAGGTGGGCTGAATATCGGAAGGTTGTGAGTTCAAATCCCGCCAGGAACACCACCACTAATGTGCCCTTGAGTAAGGGCACTTAGTCCTTAGTTACTCCAGGGAGAATGTCCCTGTAATTGGTCATTGTAAGTCGCTTTGGATAAAAGCGTCAGCTAAATGAAATGTAATGTAATTGTTAACCATGTTCAACATCGTAGTATGGTATTAATCACACTGTACAAAACTGAATGTATTGTAAGAATATCAAACTGAACAAGATGATGTTATATGCTATGCTATATTACATTTGAATAACTGTTTGTTAATATCTGAACAAAAAATATATCAACAGTGTTCCCAAATGTTTGTCTGTGGCACTCGAGAAAAAGTGAGAGGTCATACGGTACATTAAGAGGGATCTAATGTTTATGTACATAATGTTGTAGATGTTGCTTAGGTTGTCTAACCCAAGCCAACCAATGATCAACATTGCCATTCGTGGAGCCATTCCACTAGCTTGGCAATAAAATGTAAAATTAAGTGACGAACAAAAGTTTCCTTCCCTCTTAGAACATCATACTTTTGTGTTTTTTGTCTCGCTTGATTTTGAACTCTTTTGATGGCCATCTAAAATCTTTTTCTATGTAAAAACTTTGCAGGGATGAGATTATGTCCTAGAAAAGACTTGCACGAGCTGTCCCTGTTCCACCCGTGTTTCAGCGAAAGATTTAGCCTCTTTCAAAGAAATGTAATTATGCAGTAGGAAAAAAACTCTTGTGTTTTCCTTTTTCATTTATTCTGTGAAATCTGCTTTGACAAGGTTAATGAAACAAAGAAATGCGGCCACTTTGAAATGTAACCCATGTGATCTGCGTCATGCTCTCATTGTCTTCTTGCTTTGTAGTCGAAGCTGGCCAGACAGTGAATTCAAGGGCAATATATTTTAACTTATTAACAAAATCTGTTAAGAACTCCAGATTTTTTACACTGTCAGTCTTATCTCCTCTAAACTCTCAACACTTGTGGAAAGTAATGAAGAGAAGTTAGGAAAGATGAGAAACGTACACATGAGCATGACTCCTACTCATAATTCATTAATAATTCTAAAGTAGTTTGGTTTAATTAATTACATTTTTTATTTTAAGCCTTATGCTTGTCACAAATACTTTTGTTAGCACAACTTTAAGTTGACTTGAAATAATGAAAGAAAAAAGGCAGATCAAACTAAAAGCTACATTTTCTTCTTTGTTATGTGTGCTGTATCCTTCTAATCAAACTTTAGCCTAAGTGTTGTCAGAGCAGGAAGACTCACAGTGACCAAAAAGCCCTTAAAATTCATTGTACTTGCTGAATTGTTTCCCCAGAGACCTCAACCACACATATTAAATCAGATTCTGATGGCATCTAGAAGAATACATGACATTCAGATGGTTTTCCTCACAGGATTAGCAGAAGCCCACACACGTCACAGCCTTTTGTTTTAAAGGTTAACACAACTTTGAGCTTTGTGACAGGGAATACAGCTCAACCTCTCACCAGCTGACTCACTACTAACCACGCCAGGTGTGAAACAGACAACTGTGTGATCCCACATACACACTCCAACACACACACACACATGCAAATGCACTTAAATGTGCAGACACACGCCATGCCCAAATGAGCACACGCGCATGCACGTGCAGACGCAGCACCTCATTGCCTCTGACCTGCAGACAGAGATACTTAGTGTGTGTTTACTCCCACTTTCCCCACTTGGCTTTCCTCTCATGCCACATAGCTATTGTCCTCCTCTGCTGATTGACTTCCTCTTCCTCTGAGTTGTCGCTAATGTCACCTTCCCTGCTGGCGCCCACACTCGTGTTATCAACAGCTTCTCATCCGGGTTGCAAAAATACAGGAAGTTCCCCGGGGGTCTCCTGTGTGGAAAATAAATGTCCATCTCTCTGTGTCATACAATCCTCCGTATCCCATGCTACATATCACATTGCATGTCAGGTGTTAGAAGATAATACTGGTGACCTCAGGAACTGGAGATAATATCTGAACAGGGATTTCCACTTCTCTATATTCAACATCCTGAGCTTTAATGACAAACAGGTTGAATGACAAATAGGAGAGAATTTAAACATTGTTACACAGACTAAAAAGGACAAACACTGGCAGAGTCCCTTGTTAATATAGACTTCCAAGCAGTGAAGTGAAAAGTGCTGTAATTCACAAGGAAATTGTTTCATGGCAGCTAATCAATGGGCAGCAGAGAGAGAAGAGTCTTTCTTTCCCAGACCCCGCCGGACACTCAATTTTTGGACACACTGTCCGGTTTGCTTTTTCTGCATGGGATAAAGCTCATTATCCCCATTGGCGATGGCTCACTTATGTAAGGAAAAAAAGGGAGCTTCCTTTGGAGTGCAGCTACCGAGAGATGGAATGAAAATCCTGCAATGGTCGTCTAATCCCAAACTTCCCAGTGAAAACATTCCACTTCCTCCCAGGCGAGATCCAGACTTGTTCGCATGCAGAGCTGAGCAGGCAGAGGGTGGGCTGCTCCGAACGGGGAGACGCTGGAGACAGACGGGGTCAGGCAGATGGGAGGAGCGGTCAGGTGCAACTCACTTACAAGCCTGGGGAGACCATTGACATGAGGCTCCACTATTGTACCATCAACAGGAGGAAGTATGACCACATTTGTTCCGAATTTGTCAGCTGAAGAGTATTTTAAATGTGTCGAATGGAGGACAGGATCTTATTGTACTGTAACTCCAGATTAAAATGTAAGTCTTTAAAGGTCACCTATTATGCAAAATACACTTTTTCATGTCTTTTATATAAGCATGTGTCCCCTCTGTGTACAGAGATTCTGAAAGTTTCAGGAAAAAAGATTCTCTCTCTTTTTGTCCTGATCCATTTATATAAAAACCTGTCTGAAAATGAGCTGATCAGATTTTGGCCACTTTATGATGTCATAACGATTTGTTGGCTTGTGTAACCATTAGCCAATCACCAACCAAGGTAACCCCCCCCCCCACCTTATCACCTGAATCTCCTCCTAGAGCACCATTGTGTTCCTTTTAACCAAATATCTCTCAGAGGGGCGTGGGGAGTGGCTCCTTATTTTCATCTAAAGTAACAGACAGAGAATCAGCACTTTTGAAACAGGGCTGAAACAGAGGGGATTATGGGATGCTGCAATGATCTGTTTGGTGTTTGGAGCCAAACACTTCAGAGACATGTTTTGTATATATCTGAGACCTATAATATATTGATGAAAAACAGTATAATGGTGACCTTTAAAGTCAAAGACTGTCCTTTTGCTGTGTCTCAATTTACATACGCTTAGTTTTTCTGTGTGCAATAGTAGCCTACCTTCACAATGAGAAGTATGGCAAAACGCAGTGCACTACAAGTAGTCAGATGGTGCACTTTTAACAAGCAAAAAGCTAGATGGAAACATCTAACTGTAAAAGATCACCATTTTGGATACAGCATTACAGATAAAAGTAATGCATCTGCGTATGCATGTATATGAGCAGTCTGTAAGGATTTGGAACCAATAACGCTAACGTTGAAGTTTGAAATTCAAGACAACGTTACCCGGTCTAAATTCACACACTGTGCACGTTTTCACAGTTTACAACATGGCAGTGTACTAAGGGAAGTATCCTAATTAAGACACAGCAATGTTCTCCCAGATTCCACGATTACCAGAAAACATGGCCACACTTTTATGCATAATCACTTTACAGGCTTTTAAAATAGTTTATTAGCACTTAACAGAAACCACAGCAGTGTCTGAAGGGAATAATTAATAGTTTTACAGGGATTTGGTCATAAACAAAGGAATTGGACCAAAACAATTTGATTAGATGATGGCCCAAGAGGAAATAATAATTCACCGAGAGGGATATGAATGTTTATACTTGATTTCATAGCAATCCATTGAACAGTTTTTGAGATATTTTACTTTTGGATCAGCCAACATTGCTATTCATGGTTAATTACCCTGGATTGGTTGCTTCGGGAAAATAAAATCACAATAGATCAAATGTAATTATGTAATTGTGTGAGGTTAATATCTCACAAAGCCTGATGGTGCTTTTACTGGTTCTTGTTAAAGCACATTGAGACCTTTTGTCTGCCCTTTGCTGCCCACACAGCGTGAACCCACTCTGCTCGTCTCCACTCCCAAGGCACCAAGTCCTGAAAAACAAACTATTACAATTTGTTCTGCCAAAACATGTTCACCTAAGCCAAAAACAACCAAATTTAGATTTAGACATTTCACTTCCTGCCATGTAATTTACCAAATTGGGGAAGCCAATAGTGTTAGTTTCCGCAGTGGGCTTAATTCAAAATATATAAATAAATGCCGGCCAAATGTTCAGAATTTTCATGGATAAAATTAGTTTCTGAGAACTGAAATAGTTTTCATTGCAAAAATCAGGAAATCCAAAAAAATATTGTTCCAACTCTGGGAACCTCTTATGTGGTGTCATCTGAATTACGACTGCGGTGTACAAATACACAGGAGAGGGGCTAAAAGTTATTTCTCATTACTGTTGTGTAATTATATAATCTAGTCTGCTGCTGTACAATCAAATAACTGAGCTTGTTTTAAAAAACTTTGAGAGGGCTTTTGTGCGCAGATATTTATATTAATCACTGCAGAGCTATAACAAACCGAAACAAGTCTAAGAAAGAAACCTGACTTTTCATTACAGTTTTTCATTCCTGAAATACCTTGGCAGTCTTGGGCACTTACTTCAGGTTTTATACATTTATTTTCATTCCTATTTATTTGTAACTTCCAGGAATGTCATTCTGTCTGCGTACACACACTGCTCTCCACTAAATGAAACCTTTCTCCAAAAACAATTCAGTTATATTATTCTCTTCTGTGTCAAGACAGTATGTCTGGCCAGAGCTAATGCAATAACTTTAAACAGGCTTTGTTGTAATAATAAGATGACAAATTATAGTGTTTGGCATTTTCTCATTTTCTTTTTCGGAGACATGAGAGTGAAGAGTGTACGCGGCGCGCACACAGGAAGAAAATCCTCCACAGCAGGGGCCGAATCTTCTTCTTTTAACTCCAGTATCCAAAGCAAGGGAGGTCTATAAAAAGTAATTACCCTCAACAGACTGTGCTAACACTGCAGGGTTACCTGTTCAACACTCCCTCATATTCAAGATTGATGTTGAAACATAAAATCATCATTCAACCTGTGACAGCACTTGAAAGATGAAAGGGTCCTATTGTGCTAATTTCCAAGTTCATATTGTAATTGTTTGCTTCTACAGTGACAGACTATACAACCAGCACAGCCCTAGTTGACCCCCCCCCCCCCCCCCCCCCCCCCCCCCCTACACACACTACAACACAGACTATATCACCCCTTGCTGCTAAATATCAACAAACTGTGTGCTATATGTGCAGTGTATAAAGGCTGTTAATAACTGTGTAATATATACCTGGCTGCTAAACCCTTAGAACTGTTACAAGGTGTGTATTTTGTATTTTGTAAATTGTGTAACTTGCTGCTGTTAAATACCAACCACCTATGTGCAATATGTGCTAGATGTGCAATATATATAGATGCCATCCATCCATCCATCCATCCATCCATCTTCTCACGCTTATCCGTGGTCGGGTCGCGGAGGTAGCAGTTCCAGCAGAGAGCCCCTAACTTTCCTTTCCCTGGCCACATCAACCAGCTCTGACTGGGGGATCCCAAGGCGCTCCCAGGCCAGCGAAGAGATATAATCCCTCCACCTGGTCCTAGGTCCACCCCTCGGTCTCTTCCCAGCTGGACGTGCCTGGAACACCTCCCTAGGGAGGCGCCAAGGTGGCATCCTTACTAGATGCCCGAACCACCTATAGATGCCGTTAATAATATATACCTGGCTGCTAAATCCTAAGAACTGTTACAGGATGTGTATTTTTTTAAATTATGTAACTTTTTATTTTTTATTATATATATATTTTTAATTATATCATAACTTAGTATTTTTTTTTAAATGCATGTCACATATTTAACATATGTAACATTAAGCTGTCTGTGGCTCTTTTTGCTGCTGTAACTACGCACATTTCCCCTCCGTGGGACTAATAAAGGTGTTCTGATTCTGATTCTGATTCTGATTTAATGTTCAGAAGGGTCTTTATTTTTCTCTGCAGACCATTTACATGCACACAAATCTATACAACAGGAACGTCTGTCTTGATACACTAAATATAAAAACAAATAATGAATCAAATCTGATCTTTGGTCAAATTGAAAAAATAGCAAATCGGCATAAGGATTTCAGCACAAGGTCAATTCACTGGAAAGAACAGGTGCATGTCAGGACATTATTTAATTGGTAAAGTTTGCACAGTTGTCATGGAGATTGTTCCCTATTATTACATCAATTAAGATGCATTTTCAGATACAAACATTGGGACTGTAACTGCATACAAAGGCAAAAGAAAAGGAGAACCTTCCAGTAAGAGAAGCTTACATTTGGTATTGTAAAATCTCCTTTTACCTTACATCTTTTTGCCAGTATTGTATTTCTTGTGTTATCTTTATTATTTTATTCTGTACAGATATATGTGTTCCTTTTAATGATCATTGAGTTCACTTGTGATGCAATGTGATTTATATGCCTTGTATTGTCTTGAAAATGGATGTTGATACAGTGTCACTGTTGCCATGGAAGTAAAATACAAAAATAATTAAAAAATGTACAAGAAATCTACAGACAGCACTGTCCATGAACATGACAGGCAATTCCCTTTTCCTTTGACTTCAAAAAACCCAGCGATAAAGGACAAAACCACGCTCATAGGGATGGATTAGTGTTCATCCTCCAGCATGGAAGTATTTGTCAAGAGAAGCGACACATAAAAACACAACAGGACATTGTGTCCCTGTGCAGTCCCAGTACACAGCAGTGTGAGAGGCAGATGTACTTTTATTGAGCTGATTATCCTGGAGCACATTGCCCCGCTGTGTGGGATGCTTGTACCCCAGCTCCACTGTAGCAGTACGCCGAGTCATGTTTACGAGGTTCAGTGACTTTTTGTCTCTCTCTCAGCTCAGTACATAGTGTATCGTGCGTTGTAGTGAAGTGCTGAGTTTGATTCTGGCTGACGACCTTGATTGCGTCACTTTATTTTCTCTTTTTAAATCTGCTGCAGAAATGTTGTAAAATTAATCAGGGGGGTTTTACAGGATAGATAAAATACATTGATCATACACATGTTTGGAGGTTTTTTGTTTAAAGGGGCCCTATTATGCTAATGTATAGGTTCTTATTAGTATTTTGTTCCTCTACTGTGACATGTCTCCATGCTTTAATGTTCAAAAAGCTCTTTATTTCTCTCATACTGCCTGTGCTGCAGCACCTCTTTTCACCCTCTGTCTGAAACCAGAGCCCAGTCTGCTTTGATTGGTTAGCTGGCCGGCTCTGTTGTGATTGGTCAACCGCTCAGAGATGTCCCGCCCCTTAGCCTATCACGTGCATCGTGTTGGAGCACTAGCCAATAGAGTGCCACAGTGACGCGTCCTAAAACCCGGAAGTAAACTCCTTCCGGTTCCTTCGACAAAAACCAACGCAATTTCTCCATAGGATTTTGGAAAATAGCTCGAAATAAGGTCTGTGGTTGACACAAATTGAAGAGACAGATCACGTTTTGTTCAGCCGGATAATATCCACATGTCTACCCTACTTTTATAATTTTCTAATCATAAATCTATCGATCATAAATCTATCAATTAGAAGGAACCGGAAGTGGTAAAATGCTAACTTGCTTCCGGGTTTTAGGACGCGTCACTGTGGCACTCTATAGAAGCACAAGGGTTACATAGATGATGTCACTATGTTATTGTAGTTAACAAAGGAGTGCAATGGAGTTGTTTCAGGCAGGGTGTGAGTGTGTGGGGGGAACTGAGGGAACTTTGGGATTTTAGCCTTTGCAGACCATTTACATGCACACAAACCTATAGAACACACTACAGTAAAAGGGAAACCTGCAAAAAGCGTGATAAGGCCTCTTTGAATACAAATCAGCTCAAAAGCACAAGCCACCATTTGAACTGGTGTTTCTCATCTTTAAAGAATTTCCACTTTCTAAATGACTTAATAGTTGTATGTTATTATAATTTGAAAAAAAATCTGGAAACTGTAAGCTATTTCCCCTTAACAATAAATGAAATCCTGTGTGTTTGAAGAGACTTCTGAGAAATTATGAAAGAAAAATGTTGTGGGAACCAGAGTTAAGGTCCTGTCTGGATAATGGGGCAGGATGTCCTCACCTGCTGGCCTGGCACCAAGCAGACCCAGAAGGAATTATCACGCAGCAGCTTGAATTAAATGGTCTCATGCAGACAAGCTTGTTCCATTAGCAGAGGACCACGGAGACAGGCTTGTTTCGCCGTGCTCCTGTTGTGTCTGAAGTTTTAGGGTGCAAAGCTGGATGCCAATTAGAGGCTTTGTAATGTGACTAAGGTGGAAGGGCTCTGACGTTCAGGGGAGAGTGTGGTGCGGCAGATAGCGCCATTACATTTGTCAAAAGTAATGGATGTATGAACTGTTTTAAACTGGTTAATTTATTATAATTCTAATCTCTTTCCCAACCTCTACATCAGTTATATTACCCACAATGCCTCAGGACCATAGGAGAAGCATTCTTCTATACAATATTATAAGCCATAGCATTTTTTTTATTCGAAAAAATAATTAATTTATTCATTAAAAAGTTCATTCAACATTTATCATTCAAGTCTTAAGTTACATAATTATGTTACTATTTATTATATTGAAACATAAGACTAGGGTGACCTTTAAAACTCACTGCTGAAAACCACGGATCACTTTTTAAGTAGCATTAACAAATTGTTTGTTTTCCTTTAGGGGTCAGCAGAATAGCTAAAAACTAATGAGCTACATTTGTACGAATTGTATCAGATCAAGCAATTTTAAGACTTCAAATATCTAGAGCAGTATTTCTTTGGGTTTTGGCTAATTGCTCACACAGGATATCGACATATGACCACCTCATGAAGTTTTTGGGACACATTTGTTAACAAAAGGCGCTTTCACACCGGAGTACTTTTCCCCGTACTTTTCCCGTTTAGTTCCGATAGTTCCTGGGATTTTGCGTTCACACCAAAAAGAGAACTTAGTTTACACCCTTTTTAGTGCCTGCTAGAGAGGTGGTACTATCCTGGGGAGAAAAAAGTTCCAATTTCTGATTGGCTGGGCGAATTGCAAACCACGGCCCTTAAAACTCGGATACGTTTTTGAAAGCCGCCATTGTATTTGCTGGCATTAGCATTATTAGCATTAGCATTAGCCCCGCGCACCAACGGAGAGAGAATAACTTATGGCAACACAAAAAAAAACATTGGAGCGGTGGAGTGATGAGGAGGTGTCGGCGTTCTGGCGATTTACTCGGAAGACTTACCCAGTCCCCAACTCCGGGGACTTCCGGCCGGGAACTTCGGGTGGCAGTACATATATCTATGTGGCAGTATACGCGGTGAAGTTGTTTGCGGCCTGCCAGTAAACCCGAAGCAGAAGAAGAAGAAGTGACGTCAGCGGCTTCATTTGCGTAATCTTCCCTCAGGGAACTTATTCCGGTGTGAAAGCAGCTAAAGAGTTTTCAATTTACACATGTATCAGTAAACAGCAAAGTGTTTGTATTTCAAAATCGTATTTTGGCTACCTGATCAATCTTCTTTAGGCTCTGTTTTGTTTTTCCCAACTTCTGAGAAAGGCATAAGGTTATTCTGCAGTCATGTGCTGGTAACATTCAATGGGAATATTTGTAGCTTTTTTAAATTAAAACAGCTAAATCTGACAAGAGCAGAGAAGGTGATTTAAAACCGTAAAGTTAGAAAGGGTTCGGATGGTAATTGAATGCACGTTGGCGTAGTTATACTGTATGAATCATTGTCATAATATAAATGACTATAGCTGCTTTTAACTCATGTTGAAATATACTGTAGATGATAGAAAAAGTGCTGATACACTTTTTTGAAAGGAAATTAAAACAGCCCACCAAGCATTAAAAAGTGGACATCCCCTACTTTCTTCTCATGCTGTGAATCATTTCTACTTTAGTATATTTATATAATGTCTTGTGTGAGCCACGAGAACATCAGACAATACCTGTGTGAGATAAAAACCCAGACCCAGAGGAGCCAGTCCAGGTAATTACAGCTCCAACAAGAACCAACATGTACGAGCAAAAACTTAAGGTAATGATTAAGTTCTTGAGGATGATACGGTGGTCCATGTTTGTCACTTTTTCCTGAAACATTACTCTATCTTTGTACAGTTTGATTACAATTACAATGTGACCTAAAAAGAATTCCCTGTAGGGACACTAACCAAGGAACTAACAAGAGTGTATGTCTCCAAAAACCTGAGACCTTGGAGGTAATCTGCATGATAAAACACTATTCTCATTTGTCACGGTCACTTTCTAGACACATGACTGGCTTTTTGTATCCATGTCTGAAAAGTTTGCTTCAGTCATTCTGCCAAAATAAATGGACTCATATTCCAAAATGGAGTCATTGAATCTTGCAGCTGATGTCAAGAGCAAGATAGAAGGTTATTAGATCTCTCAAGGGAAAATAATGCAAAGTAAAGAGACTGCAGCACTAAGGGAGCTGATAGCATTTTTCCTGTGGATAGGAAAATGGAGCAGCCTCTGTCCTACACCGCTGGTGGGAACGTCTGTCAGCAAGCCACAGCCGGGTCACATTAACTACCAGTTTTCCCACAATCTGGCCTTTATTAGAAGGGCTAATAGCAACCTTAGAATCAGGTAGATCTGAACTGCCCCACAGAGAGAACAGCGAACACTGCTTAATTCATACAGGACGGCCTAAAAATATCCCCCTGTGTGCGACATGATGCCAAGGAAAGCAGGCAGTTCCTCAGCTATCACAAAGGATGTTGTGCCTGGACGGTGGTAGAGCAAAAACCTCCAGTTAATGTCAGTCAGGTTAATAAAAGGTGGTTGGTTTGAACTTTTTATTCTTTAAAATACAAGCATTGATCCACACACAGAGCTGCACGGTGGGCTACAGCGAGGCTTTAAATCTCATTTGTACGTGGCCTCATTCCCGTTTGGTTTGGAAAAGGATCTGTGACTCAACAAGAACACACACCAAACTCCTGCACTAATAACCCGGAGGAAAGCACCGTTCCCCGTTGCCTCGTACCACTTCCACCGTATTCATGTTGAGTCACAAAGCAGAAAAAGGGAAGGATATTTCCCACTTTACAAGGAACTCATTGTGGTTTTCTTGGAAGCAATGTTTGACCAAGATAAAGTAAACTCCAAACTGTACCACTTCCACACTTTCTTTATATCTGGCGCCAATTGTAAAGTGGCACATGGTCAAATTAACAGCTCCATATTTGCCACATTACCAGCCTGAATAACTTTTAAAAAACACATAAAAATTCCCCCAGGTTTTTGAAATATCGGTTCCTGACATCTACCCACTGCGAAAACCTAAAACAGCATGAGAAACAGGACAGATCATTTACAGATTTATATAATCTTAGCATGGTCCAGACACCATTAAGTCTAAATGAGCTTTGTGGCATCCTTTTCTGCATCAGTTACAGCGAGGGTTCAGAATACCTAAATCTCATTTGGCACCACCAAGCATCATGTGAGGATATATGTTTTTGAAAAAAATCCACATTTAGGATTAAGATGTAGAATTAAGATGCAGACAATTCATGCGCACTCTTGAGGAGATGCACAGACGACACTAGAAATGTAATTTAGCATTCAGTATTTCGAGCTGCCCACCAAGTCAAGTATCAAGTTATTTAAACTTTGGCCTTGCTCAACGCTTTTGATGCGCAACCAATCAGATGACAGCTGTATGAAGCAGTACAAGCTAGCTAACCTTTTGAAACGTAACTAACTAGCTGCTTTCACCGCAAGGCTCTCATCAAACCTCATGGCACGCAAAAAGCAAATCGCTTATATAATGTGAATGCAGCTTTATATGTAGATTTTCTTTATTGCAATGCAGTAATTCAGTTCAGTTGTTTGAATTGCCATTTCATTAGTTTCTATTTAGGGATACATTTTTACATATCTGCAAGAAAAAAAGCTATAAAAAGGCAAGATTACTGTAAACTATGAACTTAGTTATTTTGAATGGTGTTTTGGAACTACATATGGAAAGAAATATATATACTAAGTGCCTTACATGGACTGAATTTGGGACAAAATAGACAAATTCAAGCTGCTTTGAGTTTTTGATATTAGTTTAAAAAAAACTCCAAACTAATTCTGAAATTAGTTATGTAAGAACTGTGCAGACAAACAAAAGATACCTTTGACTTTTACCAAATACATTCTTTGTCAACAAGACAGTCAGTTTGTTGGTTTTGATGACTTCGGAGGAAATAACCTTTCACACAGATCTAATTCCGCCCTGCAGTCTCTCTTCAGCAGGTAGGACAGTGTTATCCTCCGCCCTTTACACCGTCTGCAGCCCTGTCTCCGAGCCACCAGAGACCCTGACAGCTCCACATACAATGGTTCAGTCATCAGCAGTGAGTAAACAGGGAATGTAGCTAATATTATCTGCACAGAAATAGACTTTCCAGCAAGTGGAGCGCAGAAAAGCAGCTGTGCATCCTGGGAGGACTGCAGAGAGGATTTCTGGGATGCTGATGAGCAAGTGAGGACTGCTTTGCAAACACATGGGAACCAACTTAAGTGTGAAAGTGGGAAAGACTATTTGGTGCAGACTGGAGGGCAAGGCGTTTGAAGTGTTCACAAGCGATAGACTCGTAGAGGAAGAAACACAGGATAAACAATGCAGTATACAACAACAGGAGGAAATGAAGTCAAGTGAACAGGAAGCTGCCCTGTTTCCCATTCAAGAGGTGAATAATTGGTGGTAATGAGTACTTAGAGGGCAGTCATTCACAGCTTCTTGGTATTTGCGCACATCTATCAGTTATGCTCTCACACATAACAATGTAACACTTTGTCATTTAATCGACTTGTTGACTATTACACAAGAAATACTTTTTATTTTCTCACCTATGCATTTGCTGTTTTTACTCCTTCTGATTGTTGCAAGAATAATCTTTATTCTTGATCATACATTTTTTTCCACAGAACGCAAATTAGGACGCACGAAAGTGAGGAACAGCAACTCATATTTAGCAAAACAACCAATACCTTTCAGCAAGGTTGAGTTGAAAACCCTGGCACCACATGGCGATGGGGAACAGAAAATGAATGCCAGACTTTTACACCCAGTTAAAAAGTCAAACAAAGAGATAAAATATAGTATTCAAATATCCACTAGAATAAGTAATTACTCTCTAATGCAGACTTGTTTTTGATCCAGAGTTTGACCTTGCATTATCATCCTTTATGGAGCTATTCTAATGGCCCAGCAGGGCATTCGTGAGTAATCACCTTCAGTAAAGACTATGAGCATGAGGACTTTAGGCTTTTTAATGACCCACAACTTTCCTAATGTGCTTTATTTTATGTTTGCGCCTTTTACGTCTCTTAGTTGGATTTTTTTAATTAGCACTGACCCTGTTAATTATTCCCCACCCAAATCAAAACTCTGGTGGGCTTGTTTTATGTATCAAACTGAGAGAATCTAGTGCGTGCAAGCAGAGAAGACGTCATCCGCAGACGAGGGGGGAATTATTACCGTGATGTTAGCATCAGTCACAGCGAGCAGTGTCACCTCACAGTGCTGTGCCAAAGATGAAAACATGAGAAATGCGAGTGGAGCACGGCGGAATGATGTGAACTCGGTTGGCACAATGGCCGCTTTATGGCTGTTCACAGGTGGCCCTTTAAAGTTTGCAAACATCCTCTATAAAGCAGCTAAGTGACTATGCACTGACTCATCTTCACCAGCACGCGGCCCTGTGTGCACCTGCATGCTCACACGCAGGCAGAGGTTGCCAAGCAGTAAAAGAAAAGCAGTTACTGTGTGTGTGTGCATGATCATACACACAGTAACACTCACTTTATCTGTAATCTACTGAAGAAGTTTGAACAAATGTTGGATCGGAGGTGATTTCTGGGCCAGGAACCTCTACAGAGCAGCAGGATTAGTGAAGGCTTATTGCAGAGCAAGCCGGGAGCTGTTCTTGTGCTGAAAAAAGGGGTATGTCAATGAAAACAAAATGAGTAGTATTTTATCCAAACAGGCTGGTTATCATGCCTGATGTAACCATGCTTCCCAGGACCTGAGCTGTTTACAAGCTCATGAATTTCTTAATGGAAAATATTCGCCCCCAACAAAGTCACCGCCAGAGTTGTTGGATGTGTTACTGAGTGCACGCCTCTCCTTTTCCACATAAAACCGCCGTCTCTGAATTGTGCAGTTTTCAATTAAACTTCCTTTGAATTATCATGTCTCCTCCCTAGCCAGTGCAAATTGGAGTTGAAGAAAAAGAGGAGAAAAACAAACTTGGGCTGCTAATCAAAAGCTTATTTCATGCTATTTGAATGAAATACCCTTACCTTAGAGTCTACAAGGTCCTTTTCCACTGTGATATAATACACAGTTTCAAAAGAGCCTTGCAAAAATAGACAAGGATGAATACGCAGTTTCTTTTTATGTAGACTATACGTGACATCAGTGAACTTTGCTTCTAAATCCACCCTAGCTTTTTCATGAATTCAAATATCTTATAAAAGCTTTAATAACCCCAATGTTACGAAAAGAAGAACAGACTTATGATTGCTTTATCTAACAGAAAATGGAAAGATGCTCTCCTGATCAGGATTTGTTTTTCCTATTTTGGGTTTACTATAGATTACAGAGTAAAGGCATCGATTTTAAACAAGCCCGATATTCAGTATGAAATTTCAAACCATTGTTGTCTTGAGAACTTTGAAAGAAATGTAAGAAGATTATGATTATTACCATAAAAACAAAGGCCTCCTACCAAGCACCGCTGTATATAAATAACGTGAAGGACATCCACTTGCTTCCAATCAAATCCCACCATGAATGATGGCCTGCTGCACTGCCAGCTGCGTATGTAAACCATTACATCTTAAAACGGCAGGGACCCGAAACACGTCACCGAGGTCCAGTGAGGACATTTGCAGACACTGTGGTTTACACATTCCCCACTGTGCACAAAGCCATCCTTCAATGCTGCTTTCCATGCGGGTTTATCTGTCATCCTAGACAAGAATGCAAACACACTCACTAACACATACCAGGAGAGAACACGGAAAACATTACTGGTTTGGTCTTGAACTCTATTAATTAACAGAGCATTTTAACTGGTCAGAGTTGAGTTGCTTGATCAATCTTTTTCTGGGCCTTTTTGGTAGGTAGGAGCAAATAAGTGACACCCTATTTCTCGCTCTAACACACCTCTAAATCTACAATTATGACTATTAAAGCACCGCCCACGTGCTTCTGAGTAATACAGAAGCCAATTAATGCATCATAGCTCCAGCCCTTTCAAGAGCTGTCCAACTGGGCAGCTGCAATTCAAAATGTCTCTAGAAGTGGACATGGATTTGCCAAGAATACTCACATGAAAGGTTACCAGGACCCCACTTGTTTTCGTTTTCGTCCCACTCACTGTGTGTTCGATGTGGTTTATTCGGCAATGTTATATATAAACCCATGGGACCAAAGTGCTACAGAAAAAGAAGTCATAAAAATAGCACTCAATTTTCTTCCCTTTGACTCACACCAGCCACGCAAGAAAATACCTTAAGCAAGACTTCCTGGTACCCTTTCTTCTAAATCTAATGCTTATGGACAGTAAGGAGTAAACTTCTCTCCAACTTTCCAAAACAGGGCTAATGAAAAGAAGTTGTGAATTTGCGCCAAAGCCACTGAACGCATGGTTTTAAATTCCTGAAAAGGCATCTCCGCTGGACACGCTGTACTTCAAACTGAAAGAAATCCATATACAAAAAAAACATTCACTGATTATTACTCGATGTGCTTTTTTCCCTTCTCATCTCTTATTAAACATAACATGTTGTTGAGCGTCTCAACTCTTTAAAACTGAAGTACATGAGATATCTACGGTGGCTGGCAAACCAAAACACTTCTATTAGCAGAAACGCACAGCAGTTTCAAAAACAATGCAAATAAAAAATCACAAATGTGCCAAAACGAGGAAATGAGGAAACATCTTCACCAACTTGACAACACATGAAAGTGTTTTGGGCCGTTGTAGATATCTGAGCCGTAAAGAAATACATGTCGATTCACCTATTCAAGTTGTCTCAACAGTTATTGTTTGGATTTTGGAATTTGCATCCATGTTCCCCATAGGACCAACTAACTATAACAAATTAAAATATAAAACTTTGTTTGTCTAATACAATTTTAAATGACCAAATGGATAACACTATTGAAACTCCCATTAGCCTTAGCTGTGCTTTAAGCAGACGAAACCTTGCCAATACTTGCAACTAAGTTGTTGAAAATTGTAAACATTTTAACTGCTGATTTAACTGGAGTTATGCATCTTCATAAATAAACATACATGTCTATTTAGACCAGGGGTGTCAAACTCAATTTCATCCCGGGCCACATCAGCATTATGGTTGCACTCAAAGGGCCGGTTGTAATTTTAATTATATATAAATATACATATGCAAATATATAATATATATTACATAATGTATTATATTACATTGTTGGCCCTGCATTGGATTATTATCAGTTCTGTTAATATCTTCCTAAATAACTACGTCTGAAAGCAGAAGTCTAGGGCAAATAATTGAAAGTAAATATTCAACAATTACACCAATTGTATTGTATATTATATTCGTTGCAAGCTCTTGCGGGCCACATAAAATTAGGTCGCGGGCCGGATTTGGCCCCCGGGCCTTGAGTTTGACACCCCTGATTTAGACTAATGTTTAAAACCATATATTTCCCTGAAGTGCATAGACATAAAACAGAGCATAAAAGGAAAGTGAAATTTGGATTAACATTCTACAGGTGGACACATTTTGGCTCAATTTCACCTGCTGAATGTCTAAATGAACAACTTATTGCCAATATGACTCCTACATCAACCTAAAACTAACACGATAAAGTGATACAGTCCCAGTATTGTGCTTGTTCCACTGTAAAAGTGTATAAAGAAGTGTCTAAACTGATGCTTAAACCGGGCAGCAATAAACAACTTGTATCACCATGCGTGGATTAACGTGACGAGAAGGTGTATCATTTAGACGCCCTGGAAAATACAACACACCTTCAATAGTGGCCCTTAATCTATTTAAAGAGTAGTAGTTTTGGCGGAAATGAGTGACAAGGGATAAAATAGCTAAGCGTGGGTTTGTTGAAAGTATCTCTTGTCTTTGTATCACCTTTTAATTTGTCTACCCTATCTCCTATGTGTGTTTTAATATCCGCCCGTCTGCTGACAGACACAAAGAGGAGAGGCCGCGACTTGTTTGCTCTTCCCTGGCTCTCACAGTTTCATTCCCTTCTTGATGGATCCGCGGAAAATGAATGGCAACTTCTCAATCTTTTCCAGTTGTTGCAGGAAGATATATTTGGAAGTTGTAAAAAGGCCCGTCAGTAGAGATGATATTGAATAGACTCAGGAAAACAACTACTATATTTAGGGCACGGTCACACATGCAGGAAATTAACTTTGGCAAATATTGGCCCCGTGTTTGTTTCCATTATATGTGAGCAAAGGGGCGAATACAACTTTCAATTAAGCAAATTGGCATCGTGTTGAGTTCAACCTTCGTGGACTTTGAGTAGCGAAGTCGCAACCTTTAACCAATATCAAAAGTGGTTGAAAGTATTTCACACTTTCCACAATCAACATGAATACACCAGCATGTTTTGAGATTGAGTCCCTTGACTTCATCCATTACCAAGAGGACAATCTTCTCTATATCTTCTTCCCACATGACTAACAATTAACAGATGTTTGGTTGGATATTGCTTTTGCTCTGTGCCTTTGAGACAATGCATAACTGTCCTTCCACTGAACCGCAAGTTTATCCATATGTCTGCCTACGGTTATGGGAATTCTTACTTGTGTAAATTAATTTCTTCGTAAATCCGTCGGTAGATTAAAAGAGTATGTATTTACAATTCTGGGAAATCTTCAGACTCTTGTTTTGTGGTAACTATCTGCAGATTTCTGAATATATTTCAAGTGAAACAAAACAGTCTTGTGCTTTCTAGACAAATGTAATACATGCATATGAGTGGATGAAAGGCCAGACAAAGTGAGAAAGTAGCAAGCAGGGAATATGTGGCTTTGTGCAACAGGGCCTTTGGAGAACTTCACGAAGGTCGCTCTAGCACTCACCCTGAGGAAAGGAAAAAATGCTTCTATTGACAGACTTTATTTTTAGTCGCAGGAATGAAAGAAGATGAGAAAAGGATTAAAACTTCATACCAAGTACACTAAATGAAAAGGCTGTTGACAGAGACTAATTCTGTTGATGTTAGATAATCTCCTCTTTCCCCTGAATAGATCTTTATCTAGCTGCGAATGGAAAGTATCTAACCCTCAATGTCCAACTTAAAATGACCATTTTGTATTTGCTACAACATAAGTGCTCTGTGTATCACTTGCCCTGTGTTATCTTCAGAGAAAAAACAGAAACCAAAAGCGAGAATATAATTTTTTTGATTGCATTATCCATTTACGTATAGATGGATGCCATTTCGATCAATATGAAAAACATACTTTTTTCACTACAAAAAGTAATAACTAAAATGAATGAAATGAATGAATGAAAACTTTATTACAGACTCAGGGTCCAGATAAAAGACAAGACATTACATAGATAAAAGTGACTAAAGCTGGAAAAATTGGATTAGGGTTCTGAGGAGAAAGCGGTCGGCAAATTGGATGAAAGTCCGATAATCCCTCTCGTTTTGACTCTGTTTTGGTCTCCACCACCTCTGTCCTGATTTCTTTCGCTGCTGATTACCTGCTACATTTTCAGTGCCTGTTGTTTGTGTCATGCGAATTTGATTATCAGAGCTTTTTTTTCTAAAAACAACAAATCATGTTGATGAGGGTGCTGTGGCTGAACTAAAGCATTGTGGGTAATAACATCTGAACAATGAGCAGGAACACTCTTCCACATGCATGTAGCCAATTGATTCTTATTAATATTGATACCATGAGCTTCAAAACATGCAAATAATACAAATTAGAAGTTGGAGCTTGCATGTTGATTTTGAAATTAGGCCCTAACATCCAGCTCAAGCATAAATAGAGTGGTTCAGAAAAGCATTTTACCACTTCCAGTTCCCTTGTCTTGAAGTCAATGAAATTTGAGTGTGATTTTGGTTAGAAGCCAGAAATAAGTTCTGTCGTTAACAGAAGCTTACAAACGTTTCACAATTGGTTCTACAACATAAAATATGTCAGTGAATACTCCTCCTATGAATGTCTGAAGCTGTCACGTGTCATCAGTTGCTAAAAAAGTGACTAAATAGGACTGTTTTATTTCATCAACGCCGTCACAAGATCGCCTTGAGCTTAGCGGTGGTGATGTGCTGCCATGCGACCGTGATGTAGTTCGCTTAAGGCCTGGCTTTAGCATTTTATTTCTTTTTATTACGCTTTAAAAGTGGTGTTCAAATGTGGAGACTATCCTGCTGAACAAAACGTGGCAAGTATCACAAACGTGTGGCTTATTTTCTGCAATATCATTTCTTTTAAATGTTGTCGAGGGACCACTTGCAATGCTATCTTCCGGACCGGCCTACAAAAACACGTCATCACTGCACCACTCTTTCACTCTTTGAAATACAAATAAATCACGCACCAATTGCACATAAAATGGTAAATACAATCTATGAGTTAGCTACAATTCTTTACTGAACAGCTGATGGCGAACATCATGCAAATTAAAAAAAAGCACACTGTTGTGTCTCTTCTGTAAACACCAGTCTTCAGTGTTTTTTTTTAACTCCAGTCACTGTCAAAGACATTGAATGCAGACGCAGCTCCATCTGTAAAAGACAAGCTTGTGCCGCTGCCATTCCCAACTAAGCATCTCATCTTCCTGGGTATGTGGTACCCGGGGGTTTAACCTGCAACATGGCATATCATCTTTCTGCTCCCATGTGGAGGGAGTGGCCTGCCATGAGCCCACAGAGGGCCAACACTGCTCCTGGATCTAGGCAAGCTTCCAGCCCCCAGCACGCACACCAGCCCATCTTCCTACCCCCGGGGCATTCTCACTGATGGCTTAGACTGGCTTTTCACTGTGCCATGATGCTTTCATTAAGCTAGTTTATTCCCCGTTTTCCATTGCTGGGCATCTCTCCCATCTGCGTTCACTCACAGCGATCAGCCAAGCTGCTCAGGCTCTGCAAGACATGGAGGCTGTATTTCGGTGAGCATGCACAGCGCTTTTTACTACAAATCCCATTGCTTTCTCCATTATCCATTGCGGCAGTCGTGTGGTTAGGGTGTCTGCCATGAAACCAGTGGGCTGTGGCTTCTTCCTTCTATTGGAGCTCACATTTGCAAAGGCAGGTCAAGGGTGTACACGGGCCTGGATCATTGCAGCAGTTGCCAAGTGGCTTATGCTAGCATTCAGTCACTAATTGTCCTTTTTTAATAACCAACATTGTTGATATCAAATGTTCCTCTCATGAGCACTTTGTATAATCCAAAACAAAGTTATGTAATCAATTTTAACTGAGCATTGGGAAAGTGAAACCCACACATTTAGCTCAAGCAGCTCAGATACATAATCAGAGTAAAGAAAGATAATTGATAAAGCAACCGTTAATGACAAACCGCTACATGCAGAGTCAGCTGCAGTGGGTGCAAGATTGCTTATTTTGGAGCCGCATGTTCCCTGTGTTCTGTTTCCAGCTCATTCGGGCCTAGTCGGATTTGTAAAAAGTTTGGTTTGGCTTTTTGAAGTCTTTGCTTAAGCTTTATCTTTTACCACAACCTCTCAGATGTTACAGTCTAATTACGTGTAATTTCTGTCGTAAGGTTAGTTTGATGTGTGGTTGCACTTATGCGGACAGAATCCCGATCTTTTAGACGCTGTTATGATATTATGAAGAGGCTACGTACATCCAAATTCTATAAAATACATTCAATGACAATGGTTTTTTTATGCGAAAGCCAATGTTTTTCCGATTATTGCTTTCTCCGATAAAACAAAAGGACACGCTGTTTTCTTTGCCAGCATCTGATACAGCGCAGTGATAAATGTACATGATGCATATCACTGCTAACACCAAGTCCAATACTATAAACCGCTGGAGATGTTTTTGACCATAAGGATGCACAGGCCATGGAAAATGTGGCTGCAGCGAGAAACCAATGTTGTGTACACTGCAGCCCACAAAGCAACAACGCCATAAACATCCTGGCATCTGGCTTATGTTCCCATCATAAGCTATGCTCAAATTCAATTACCCAGTCAACATTCTCTGAGCGATGTTGAAGGGCTCTTGATGGACTGCTATGTACATAACTCTGATTAGGGATTACGCATAGATGTGATGAATACCGCAAGACCATTGAGAAACACTCCAGCACCATAAATCAAAACCACAGCGATGCTCCAGATTTCAAGCTCTGTTCGGTTCTGGTCATTAGAATTACAGCCGAGTATAAAACACATTTAACAACATGGGAATTAGTGTAATGGTTAGACTCAAGGCTTGTTGGTGTATTTTTTTTTTTTTAGATGTTATGCAAGAGTTCTGCAAAACACACAAACACTCCAGCTCTTGTACACAACTAGAACTCTACTAAGAATTTGAGTTTTTCGCATTTTTGCCTATATTTGAGAATAAGGGGGCGAGGAAGCGAGAGGGTTAAGACAAGAAACAAAGGTCACAATGCGGGAATCAAACCCATACGTTGCGGTTATATGGACTGTTGCCATTCAAGGTGCTCCTGACAGAAAACATTTAAACTCATTCATTAAACAACTGTTTCTTAATGGAAATCAGTTTAACCTGACTGCATGCAGAGATACCAGGTGTATGCAGACAGGGTTCATATCGAAACGGCAGACTCTCTTGGTATTTTGAGAACATTTGAAGAACAGAGCAAAGCATTCATTTTTCTAAGAGATAACACATGACAAACCCAGAAAAGTGTTTTACTACCAATTTCTCAAAATGTTGATAGTCCGCAAATATTCCCCTAACTATCGGGATGAAAATATCTTCTGTTATCTTAATGATTTTCAGAATAACAGTAAGTGTTGTTTAATTTGTATATGTGGAGAGTATTTCCAGATCGAGAAATCACATCCACTGTTGATTGATTTGGATGGAACTTTGAGGCACACATTCATGGTCCAAAGATGATGGATCCTATAGACTTTCAGGATCACCTGCCTTTCCTTCAGTGCCACCATGATGTTGACATGTGTACCTTACAAACAACTCTTGGATGGAAAGCAGTGCTCATTTATGAAGACATATATGTTCCCCTCACGATGAATTGTAATACAATTGATGATCTTGTTACCCTCTTAAAAATAGGGCAAAAGAATATTGGCAAAAACTTTGGTTTTGAACAAATACCTGCATGACTCATGACATTCCCATCAGCCTCAGCATTACTTTCTGGTTGCTAATTAAGGAATGTTAGCTCAATTTAGATCTATTAGTTCAGCTCAACTGTTCCTACCGCCTCACATATCCTCTAGCATTGCTGCAGACTTGTTTTAAAAAGAACCACATTTATTGTCGAGCAGTGGCTGAATTTTATCTATGGATAATCCAACCAGGGGAGTTTACTGTGCATCTAAGCCTTGTAAATGCTTAACAAGCTGACGCTTGTTTGTATTTCATTGGCCAACAAAGTGCATTGCTGGATGACATTGCACTTTGCTCACAAAAGTTGGGCCAAGATAAACTTTTTTTTGCCTGCATTACTCTGCATTTTTTGACATAGTGCTTTTGTCGTTCTGAATGAGGCCTTACAACATTGCTGCAGGACTAATAAGAAATATGTGAATGATGGGGATTGATGCATGATGGGGAATTTATATGAGGGCTACCACTGTGCCGCTCATGCCAGATTAAATCTGCAGTGGTATTAGCATGCAAATTGAAAAAAGGGGCAGTATTTCCTTTGGATTAACTGCCACTGCCTGCGACAATGTTGGAGTGCTACACCACAGACCTTATCACACAGCTGTGAAATACTGTAGCTCTATGAGTACATGCCCATGGGCATCATGAGGAAGATCTCCACTGGCTTAGTCAGAGAAGTCATTAAATCGTGCTCTTTGTCACAATTTAAAATAGATTCAGGTACAAGCGTCACTCTGACACAGCAGAATGAATCAGGATGGATTCATGTGTGAGGATGTGACGCACGTACACACACAAACACAACTCTTACAGAAATGGAAAAGTTATTTGTCAGTGGAAGAAAATGCAGCTGGCAAAGACTAACCTTTGGTTTGATGCATGTTAGTTGATTTGCTATCATTGTCCTCTTCCCGTACATTGTTGACAAAAGTGTAAGCCATATGAGAAAATACATGATGACATTGATGATTTGCATGAATGCAGCAGATTGGAATAATAAAGTTAATTGATAAAAACCTCAACTACACATAAAGCAAACGGGTTCCTTGAGTTGTGGGAGCATGTGGGATCATAATAATTCCATTTATAAAATAAAGTTAATTGATAAAAACCTCAACTACACATAAAGCAAACGGGTTCCTTGAGTTGTGGGAGTATGTGGGATCATCCTGTCAGTTACAATATATGATGAGGTCTTTGTGTGGCTCTCATCACTTCTCTGCTCTCCAGTTGTTTCATGTCGTCTGAGAGAATATTTGCCGCAGCTCTGAAATCAGCAAAGAAGTATGTGTTATGATCTTGGAGTCTGCAAGATGCGGTTGTTCTTCGGGTTGCTGAGTTGAGCGTTGACAAGCTCCTGCCGGTCATCAAGGTGTAACTCAGTCCACTTCTTGTGTCCAGGTCAAGCATTTCTCTTTGAAGCAGCCCTTTTTAAAGCAGTGTTTACCACCACTGCCGCCTTTAAAAAAAAAGAAGCTCAATCACTTGGGTTTTTAGAGACATTTAAAATTGAGTAATTGAAAACACTTGTCTGTGTGAACGGATGTGGGCACCCCTCCAAAATGTATTCCTGAAATGCCTGTGCTGGAGACAGATCCAGATGGGTCTGAACTGAAACCAGATGGCTGGGTGAAGGGAACATAGCCTAGGTACTACTGCACGCTGCATACAGACAGACTCCTTCTGTGTGTGTGTGTGTGTGTGTGTGTGTGTGTGTGTGTGTGTGTGTGTGTGTGTGTGTGTGTGTGTGTGTGTGTGTGTGTGTGTGTGTGTGTGTGTGTGTGTGTGTGTGTGTGTGTGTGTGTGTGTGTGTGTGTGTGTGTGTGTGTGTGTGTGTGTGTGTGGTTAATGCCCAGATGCAAGTGTGTGCTGCTTGGTCGGGGGAATGTAAAGAAGAATTACACTAATTATCTCAAATCCATTGGATAAACGTAATTTCAAAACATTTATAGAGGTATTACAAGGTGTTTACTGAATGATTCAATCATGTTGTCTTAGTGTTGGCAAACTACGTGACAGAGCTATACAATTACTTGCATGGATTGCTTTATAAGAGGAAAGAAAAAATCAACCATCGGATCATTTTGGCTACAAGAGACACTTACACTTTGTACTGATCCACAAGCATTCGATGTTTAACTGAAGACCTATGACATCGGATGAAACAGGCCTGACAGGAATAATAAATTACTTAAAAAGTTGCAGATCTCAAAATGTGCTTTCCATATTTTACTGGTGCACATTCAAGAAGGTCACTTGCCAGAAACATCTGTCTTGAACCGTGATACTAAAAGCTTCCTCAGATGTTCTGATCAAGAGGTCTGAATATCTAAAAGGTGTGAATGGCTACGAAGAATGTTGCCCAGGAAAACGTCAAATATAGTTTTCTGTTTTCAATTGGAAGTAGTGTTGCTGCTGTTGTGACTGCAAACACACCTGTGCACCACGAGGATATTACACACAAAAACCTACCAGGCGGCAGATGTTACAAACAGCGTAAGAAAAAGTGCTACTGGGAGCGATGAAGCTCTGGGAATGATGTTGTGATGAGTAGTGCGTGTCTGATAAATTAATGCATTTCAAATGTATCTTCAACAGCAGGGCTCACACAAGTCAACAATACTTTCCACCATCTCACTTCAAAAGCATTCCCATTAAAACTGTTTCCAATACTTAGAAAGAAATCAATTGAAAACTGGAGCCAAACACAAACAACAAGCACACGATATCAAAATAGTTTTCTTTGAAAGATTTTCCATGCCACAACAATATGGCGGTCAAAGATGTATTTACAGGAGATATTGAATGTAAGAGGAGGGATTAAGATAGATGTCGTCTCTCGGGTATTGAGGACAAACTGAAGCCCAGGCAGAGGGAGAAGGTATGTTTGAGCACGAGCATGAGCACGATACCCCAAAAGGTACCTAGAATGACACGAAGACTACAGTATGCACCAGATGAAATATTAAGTAGTAAGGGATATCAGGAAGAAGGGATGTAGGGAGGGAGGGAGGAAGGTAGCGATGTATTGTTGAAAGGTCGAAGGGATGTAAGGATGAATGGATGAAGGGATGTAGGGAACGAGGGATGAAGGGATGTAGGGAACGAGGGATGAGATGTAGGGAGGGTAGAAAGTAGTGATGTCATGTTGAATGGTGGAAGGGATAACAGGTCGTAGTTATGTAGGAAGGATGGATGAAGGGATTTAGGGAGAGAGGAAAGAATGGATAAAGGGATATAGGAATGTGGGAGGAAGGGAGGGATGGATGAAGGGTCGAAGGGATGTTGGGAGGAAGGGCTGAGTGTTGAAGGGATGAATTGATGAATGTAAGGAATGAAGGGTCGGAGGGATGCAGGATTGTGGGTAAAGATGAGGTTGGAAGAGGAAGGGATGAATAGAAGGGAAAGGGAGGATGGTTGTGAAATGGAGACACACACAAGGCCTGGCGTTTTGACCGGTATAAGCAGTTCATTAGGGATGTGGTTGAGGTGTGGCCCGCTCCTGACCCTTAGTTAACTTCCCACATGCATTTGTTTTTGGCTCTTTTGCATTAATTTGAACGGACCACCATAGATAGACAGACAAAGGGTGAGAGAGGGGACAGCATGCAGCAAAGCCACCCACTCAACCAGGTAAGCTACCAGGGCATATTCTTTGAATTCTCCGAAGAGAAATTAGTCATTTCAGTTGTTACAGGACGGTAAGAGAGCAGAAACAGCTACAGATCTGCACAGATGGAGATGTGAGCTGAGATTTAGCATCTTGCTCAAGGTCACTTCAGATTTACTTGCATGAGACATTGAAACACTACACCTTGCTGATAATGTACTGAAGATGAACTCTGGTAAAAGAAACTCAATTCAGGAGTCAGATAAGACTCACAAAATACGACTCCCTGATGTTATCTGCAGCATGTAGAACATCTGGTTTCAGATATATCATTCAAAAGATATTTGTGATAGCATTTGAGACAGAAATGTAAGATCAGGTTATTAAATATTTATTATTTTGACTCTCTTGACAGATTTCTTCTCCCACTAGCTGTGTTTTTATGGGATTTAAAAACGATCAAAGATTTGCAATGTATACTGGTAGCAGCTTCACAAAGCTGCTGGGGAAATTGGCGAAAGTCAATTAAATGGACAGTAAAATAGTGGCGGTTTTGGCTGGAATTCTACATTTTGATGATGCAACATTTTAATGGACTTGTTGAGCTTCAAACCAAAAATGTCATATAAATGTAGTGTCTACACATAAAATATGTTTCACATAAAGTTAATTTGTTTTTGGTATTTAAGATTTGTGAGTATCTGTAAACACTTTGCAAGCAGCAGTGACAACGTAATACAATGATATGAAGAATTATGGTATTTCACACCAACCACATTTCTGTATTCGTATTCCCTCATGCAGAGCAGCGACTAACAGTAAGTCATTGAAACATGTCAATGAAAACATTTGCCGCAATTAACTTGTTCTTATGTAATGTTCTGGTCCAAATGTTTCAAGAGGCAGAGCTGCAGCGTGTTTTCATTCCAGCCTCCAGATGTATATCCCTGCTACCCTACTAGGATACACGCTCAGGAATGCAGATCCCTTGAGTTCTTTGCGTTATGTTCAAGTCATGCAGACATCTGTTTAAGGGGAAACAGCATCCATTCAGATACTACTGAGGAAGACATGAATTTAACAAAAATAAAAATGAACTGGAACGATACACCTTCCGCTGTGGGGATGTCAACATTTGTAATTTGTCAGTCTGAATCTAACTTTTTTTCAATATTGAATTCCACAGGGCCATAACAAAAAAGAGTAGTGGATACTACTTACAATAGTAAATGGGTTTTACTGTTTAGTGTGCCAACAGAAACCACATTTGACATGGGTTGCTCCCCTTCTGGTGTTTAAATACAATACATATTATAACCTGGGGTTTAAAAGCATATAGACAGGCTTATATGATATATGGAAGCAGTTTCAAAAAGGTCTCTTTCTCTGCCTCCTGTGGGCATTAAAGATAAATCTTTTCTTGAGAATTGAAAAAGACAATGCCGTTTTTTTTTATTACAATTGATGGGTCCCTCATTTTCTCACCCACAACTAACTTCCTGTTCAAAATATTTCCTCAGAAAGTAAGTGTTATTCTCATGTGAACACCACACATCATCACACATCAAAACACACTAAGCTGTAAATATAGGTGCAAACACATCACTAGCGACTGCTTTTTACATGTGGGTAACTGTAATTATAATCCAACAAGGTGTCTTGTATCCTTTCCACTTCTCAAATATGACAAATCGTAGTGTTTCCCCTCCCTTCAGCAAAAAAAAAAAGAAGATTATTTGAAGGTGTTGCTAAACAGTAATAGCTCAGAAACACCTGACTGTCCCTCTTGTGGACGCAGGCAGACTAGCACTGTCCTTCAAATGACATTTTGCATTCTCTTCTACATAACTCATTAAACTTGTTAAAAAGCTTCAGTGCAGACATTAGCTTGATACAATATCCACTTCCCATTTATTGCATTAATTTCAAATCTCTCTCATAATGAGGAATCTTGTAAACTTATAATTATAGAGGAAGTTGCTGTCAGGCAAACAGCAATAAGCTTAGGGCACAATTCAACTTGGATGCAAAGTGATCTCTAATCAGAGCATCAGTTCATCCACCTCAATGTAAATGAATGCAAAACTCTACGTGCAGCAGGGCGTTTTTACTGAATGTTCACTCTCTGTAACAGATTTGTCCTTTCCGTGAACTCTGCCCTCTATCTTCTTGCCAGTGTTGTCTGTTATATTTCCAAAAGAAACACGGTGAATCACCGTATTCTACCTGACAAAGGAATTCATTATCCTTCCCCCCAGAGGACGCAGAAGTGGTCTTCTCAAATGTGTTTGTGGTATGGCTACGCTCCAAAAAGGAAGAGTCTGCAGTGATGTGTTAACAAGGACAAGACCAACTTCCAAAACTCATGAATAAACTCTGGATTCCCATCTTCAGTTTCAGCGGACACGCACCGAACTACACACCCAACTTGAGAGAAAAAGCATAGGGAAGCAAAGTAAATGCAAGAGCAGCAACATATTCAAGGCAAGCATGAATATCAGCCCAAAGTCTGACTGATCTTACATTGTGTGTGTGTTTTCTTTCTTCTGTTAGTTTTGTAGTAGTGCTGACATTACCAATCAGCAGGAAAGCTGCCGTTTGATATTCTGTTTTCCGCATCTAATTTGCAGGGAAAAGAAACAGTCATCACTCTGGAAACTCCTTTTCTGTAACAGTGAGAAAAGCTTAAGGTAAGAATGTACAGTTCGTATGTCTAACTTATGCCCTTTGGAGACTGGGATGTTGATAATGATTGAATGTGACAGTGGATAATAGCTTATTCGTTAAGCAGTTACATTCATATTATCTTTCCATTACAAAGTCTATTGGCTCAGCTGGCAGGGGCCCATATTTTGATTCCCCAGCAGAGATAAGGTGCCAACAGCTTGACATCATGCCTAACTGACAACTCTCTGGGAAGAAATTAGATTTGTAGCACAAAGATTGCCAGAGACGACCAGAGGAGCACAAAGAGGCCCTTTCTGCTTTGTTAAACACCTCGGGAACAGAGAAGTGATTTGACATAACATGCAAAGAAAATACCATTCATCTTTTACTACTGGGAGAACTAATGGGGGTGATTAATGCTTGGCACACATACAGGTGATGAACTGTTATCTGACGGCAAGAGAAGAACTTACTGTACAGTAACTGGAAAGTTTCTTTTGTTCTTCTATTTCTTTCACTCTACGTTTCTATCATCGGGATCATTCGGCTTCCTAGTGTGTGAATCTGTCTGTAACAGTTGAGCGTTGCACTGTGTGAAGAGGCGTGAGGCCTCCATGATTAATGATAGCTTAGAGTCCCACACATCATCCTCTGTATGCCGGCACGTGCAGCTGCAAGTTCGCGGACTCCGAGCCAACATTACACAGGCTTAGGAAGAGGAGAATGGAGAATTAGGTCAACGGCAAAATATTACCCACACTTTATGTCAACAACACAGGTAGTTTATCTACATGTTAAGTAGATTCCCCTAAGTTAAAGCAACAATGGCGTCACGGTTCGGGAAAATGCCAGAATGATAACAAAAATAAGATGTGTCATTTGATTATCCTGCGGTGATATTTGAACAAAGGCGTTTAAGTCTGGCAAAGAACATTACTCAGGTTGGTTACAGTTTTTCTCGATTGCTAACAATAATTGTTGGCTCATCAATCAGGATGTTAGCACTATAAAAAGACCACAGGTGAGTACTCTCTTACAGCAACAGAGAGTGAGAGGAGGAGGAATGAGAGGTAGAGGTAGAGCTGGGGGGAGAGGACGTGGACAAAGAAGAATGCTCTCTAATGAAATCCGGGCCACTTTGGTTGACCATGTTATCAACCATGGTTTGTCGATGAGAGAGGCTGGACAGAGGGTTCAGCCTAATCTAAGCCGATGTACTGTTGCCTCTGTAATCCGGACACTTAGACTTGAAAACACGTTACCAGTTTTTCATAATTCATGATATATCAGTGCTTATATCTGTTGTGTGAAACGTATTTACTTCATTACTGTAATTGAATTGTTGGCATGTTGCATACTATAACTGTACAAAAATCCTGCACAATTTACTGTGGTAAACTTACTTTTATGCAACACAGACACTGACCAACCACTATATCTTTGTTGTTTATCTGAAGGACTGAGAAAAAAAGAGGTGCAGGTGGAAGGCTAAGGATTTTCAATGAGGCACAGGAAGGAGCAGTTACAAACTTGGTTTTAGCAAACAATGCCATCACACTTAGAGAGATCCGAAACCACATCATAAGGAAGAACAACATTTTCAACAACATCAGGCAAGTCAGCCTGTCCACATTGGCCCGTGTTCTCCAGCGTAACCAGGTTCAGATGAAGCAGCTGTACAGGGTGCCCTTTGAGAGAAATGCTGAAAGGGTGAAAGACCTGAGACATCAATATGCGGATGTAAGTACAACATTGACTAAAGTACTGTAATAGACCATTGATTCAGTAATCCACACATAGCACAGCAATCTTTTTTGTATTTGTCTAAACCACTTTGATTGATTTTACTGTATTTTTTGTTTTCAGAGAGTACTGGAAATGGATGCTGATGTCATCAGACATGAATTTATTTTTATTGACGAGGCTGGCTTCAACCTCACAAAGACCAGGAGAAGGGGTAGGAACATTATTGGTCACAGAGCCATCATAGATGTCCCTGGCCAACGTGGTGGCCACATCACAATGTGTGCTGCGATCAAACAAAATGGTGTCCTCCACCGCCATGCCCACCTTGGTCCATATAACACAGCCCACATTCTAACATTTCTGGACAGACTGCACCACATTTTGACCCAGGCAGACCATGTTCATCATGCAGAGCAGCCTAGATATGTTGTGGGATGGGACAATGTCAGCTTCCATCGTGCTGTCTTAGTCCAAAACTGGTTTGTTGAGCACCAACAATTCCGCCTACAATATCTTCCACCCTGCTCTCCATTTCTCAATCCAATTGAAGAGTTCTTCTCGGCATGGCGGTGGAAGGTGTATGACCGTCGGCCCTATGAGCGCATGCCTCTTCTGCAGGCCATGGAGGAGGCATGTGATGACGTGAATGTGAATGCTATCCAGGGCTGGATACGTCACTCAAGACGCTTCTTCCCGCGCTGTTTAGCCAGGGAAAACATCGCCTGTGATGTGGATGAAGTGCTGTGGCCAGACCCTGCTATAGGCGGCGAGATGCAGCCTAAGCATTTTTTCCTTTCCTTTGTTTTTTGCTCAAAATATGTTTTCTTTCTATCTACTGTATTTGAAAGAAGCATCATTTTTGTTTTGCGTTACAGAACCAACTGTAACTATGTGCTGAGATGCATGTTGCACAATGTTATTTTTGAATAAAATGTGATTTTTTTCAACAACTCATTTGTATTTCTTCCTTTACTGTATTTCTGTATACTCAAGCAATCTTTCTCTGCAGAAACCAGAGCATAGCCCATAAAAGATGAAAGTGCTTTAGATTATGCTCAGCAGTGTGTAGTTGGGTGGTCAAACAATCTAGTATTATGAATGAAGTGTGTTATATTTGGTGCTAAAGTTTGCATTTGGTAAGTGTTTATGTAGTTTTGAGTGCAGTTCTTCACTTAGCAGGAGAAATGAGGTGTTTTGCACTTTGGGTGTGTGGTTTTGTGAATTGTGTTGCGTGTTCTGAGAAACTGAGCAATTTAAAAACGTGTGTTAGCAATCGAGAAAAACTGTAATAAGCTTAATGGAGTAAAGATGTTTTACAACAGACACCAATATGCACATTAATGAAATTAGCCCTGCGCAAATTTAGGAAATTGATTTAGAGACACAAGGTCATTTGTATAAAAGAAGCTACAAGTTTAGAGCATGTAATACAACGTGTGTGCGTGCGTGCGTGCGTGCGTGCGTGCGTGCGTGCGTGCGTTCAGATAAAAAGAAATATGGGCATTAATGGTCCATATTGGCATTTTCAAACTTGCGTCACCAAAACTTGAAATGCAAATAAGTGAGCAGTGTATGATGCTAAACACCTTTTTTAATGTTTTTATTTAAACTAACTTTTTATAACAATTGACACATTTTGTTCTTCCTTTGAGATATTGTTCTGTCTGCAGTGAATATACAGATCTTCATGCTTTCTGTGTGTCTCTAAATAACAAATTAGTAGTAGGCCTACTAGCTACACATACTGTAGATGGTGGAAAGTACATTTCCAATATAGACAGAGGATGGTTATCCCCTGCAAAGCTCACCTTTTTGTACTTTGTAACTGTATTTGATATGTTTATACCAATAAGTTAAAATAAATAAAATATGAATCTGGGATGAGGGGAGAAATACATTCCCGAACCCCAATATTTTTTTCATTTAGTTATTTATGGAAGCATCTCGTCAGCTATGGTTCTTATGTTTTAGTCAAAATGCGTTTCTTCAAACAATGTCATCCATAATATTGAGGCTGTTGATATGTATATCTGTATATGAGCCGAAAATCACATTATACAGTAATACGTGATAACGGTGGTGATTGGTTACTTCAATGATGAAGACACAGGGTGGAAAGGATGAGATTATATAACAGTCACTAAAAGCTTGAAACACACCATAATTGCAGTCATTTAAAAAAAGTTTCGGTACCACTTTACAATAAGACTATACCCTTATAAAGGATTGATAAAGGGTTTATAATTAGGTTATTAATTAGGTTGTAAACACTTTATTAATCATTAAGAACCATTTATAAACCAGTTCTAACATTTCATACATCAACACAGGCTCACTATTTGGCAAGATGACTGAGCCTTATATTGGTTACTTAGCGAGAATCAACTCAGTGAACAACAGATACCAAGGATGCTGGCTGATGAAGAAGATGAAGTAAGCTAGGTAGCCAATATAAGGCTTAGCAGTACATATGAATGTGGGCTCACTATTTGGCAAGATGACTAAGTCTTATATTGGTTACCTAGCTTACTTCGTCTTCTTCATCAGCCAGCATCCTTGGTATCTGTTGCTCACCGAGTTGATTCCCCCCCTTCCATCTTGTTGTTTCTTGGCATCTCTTTATGACCATTTATTAATGAGTTACTAACATGTATAGTTGCCAAAAGGGAGCCTTGTAAAGTGTAAAACACATTCCCATTTATCAATGAGTTACTACCATTTCTAATAAGGTTTAGCAGTAGGCTACAGATAAATGTGGGCTCACTATTTGGCAAGCAACCAGTCACAGTTGCCCTGTTTATCTCATGTCTTATAAAAGCTTATTCATGATTTAATAAAGTGTTCACAACCTAATTAATAAATTAATTACAAACTATTCGTAAACCCTTTATAAGAGTAGTCTTATTGTAAAGTGATACCAAAGTTTCTATAGGGGAAACTTTTGACTGAAAAATATAAAGCCTATATATAGTGAGCCCTTCAGTTTTGTATTGTCATTATAATAGATAATGGACATCTTTTATCATGTTGAGCTGTGTGGGATGCACAGTGTTTGCCGCTGTTAAAAGATTGTATCAATTAGTAGTGGAAAGACCAGGACCACGGTCTTGAATCCTGCGTCCTGATTGGTCCAAACGCAGCACTCGTAATGTTCAGCGCTCCCATATAAACCCATGCAGACTTGACATCGGTGCTATCTGTCATTCAAGTCAAAAGCATTGTGAGGAGTCCAGTGTAAAGACATTGCTGGCAGCTTACTTGTGGTAGCCTTCGTTTAGTGTGTTTTCGGTGCTGCAGAAGCTTTTTGGAGCGCTATTCTTATGATTTACACACAGAGCAGGAGGCGTCTCTTTACATTTAGTTGTATTATCTGTGTTGAGAGGACGATGCCTTTGAGGACCGGACTTTTTCTCCTGATGGTGCTGAACGCATCTGCATATGAACTGGATCAAAACGAGTCTTATTCGCCCAGGAGAGCACGCTTTTCCTCCAATAGCCCTTGTAAGTAACACGCTGCCTCCATCTGCATATCTCAGAGTGCACTGCTTGCTTTTTTACACACCGTTTCCACAATGCACAGGCTTACCTTTGCTCGCTTACTATGTGGAGATTGTTTTTTTCATAATTTATTTTGGCCTATGCAGCCTTTTCTGTCTAAACGAGTGCGTTGATTCATGGAGAAGGCTGCGGGATTAACGCTGTGGTTTTCGCCGGTGTCCTGCCGGCAACAGATGAGCATGGAGCTTGGAGCTGACACCTGAGAGCAGGCTGTGTCATGCTGGTAGTCTCCTTCTCATTTGCTGCATAGGTCTTACTATTAAGCATTATAGGGATTTTTCAGTGCATAAAACATAAAGCTTCCCATGTAGCCTTCATGTACAGCCTTCAAGTCAGAACAATAGTGTGTTTTTAACATTGTTTGTCACTAGGGCTGTGCCTTTTTGACAATTAAATATAACCCTGTTAGTCCACATGGTTCAATCAAATACAAATAATGGCATGAGTCATAATCCCTTGGAATAATCATAATCAAGCATGACTCTGCATGGCTTTTTAAAACATGACTTCCTTTTTTAGCACAAAAGGTACAGCCCAGTGGGTGACAGGGATGCTGATTCCCTTCCGCAGGAATTGCTTCATCATCATAAGATTCGCAGCTCATTCTCTGTATATTGAGAGCAATCTCTGGTCCCTGATGGCAGGCAGACTTTATCTGACTATGCAGGTCAACATGGGGCCCCAGATTCAAAGTCTGCCAAGTAGGCTTAGGCTCCGCGGTGACATTTCTTAATGGTTATTACGAGGGATTTGAGTCAGGCTGCTTGCAATCTCAGTGGATTCTTGGATGAGGAATAAGGAAAGCCAACTAACTGGACACACTGATTTACGGATTATGTTTATAGCCCATTACTGGTGTAACATTTCATGTCGGTTGCATGGAATTAAGACTGTGTTCCTTATGGCAGAGATTAGTTTTGGGATAATGAATGAGTGATGTTGCAGGGTAGCTGTTTCATTGGTTTTACAAAGATGGGGATCAGGGTTACTTGTGGGTTAATCAGCCTAATAACTATTCCGGTTATTGCGAGGCTACTGAAATGAATATGGCAGCATGTATTTAATGTGGTAGATGTTTATTGGATACATTCTGGATATTTAATAGGACTGCGCTTGGTTATTAGTCAAAAATGTTAAAGTGGTTTACAGCAGAGTCCTCAAATTCAGCTTGAAGACAGAGTCTGGTGGAAGTGTGTGTGCGTGTGTGTGTGTGTGTGTGTGTGTGTGTGTGTGTGTGTGTGTGTGTGTGTGTGTGTGTGTGTGTGTGTGTGTGTGAGCCAGTGGT
Source organism: Trematomus bernacchii (assembly GCF_902827165.1). NCBI lineage: Eukaryota > Metazoa > Chordata > Actinopteri > Perciformes > Nototheniidae > Trematomus > Trematomus bernacchii. The sequence goes on from NW_022987771.1 coordinate 2,315,662, forward strand.
ACAAGTGTAGGTTTGTGTGTTTCTACAGGCACGCCAACAATTTTCAGTAAAGTCTTTGGTATTTCTGGTGCAGTTCATCCAAGCTCTGCTGAATAGAACCAAACAGTGGAATATACGTCCTTGCCAAGAGAAAAGCGTTTTAATGCCAAATAGTGTCTGAAACTCTCTGCGTTGTAAGGTGTCCAAGTCTCCAGTCAAGTCACTATTTGCCCCAAGTGACTGTATGTCTTTTGTGAATCACCAAAGTATGAAATTTCTCCTTTGTCCGCCACATATTTTAGCTGAAACCCTGGCAACCCTTGTGTAATGAGCTCAGAGAGTGTGCAGTTATTCCCAGTGCACCCACTGCTGGCTCCCCTGCTGATGCTTCATTCTCTGTGCCCACAGCAGATGTGGCACGCTGTCTCAACAGTGCCCTCCAAGTTGGCTGCGGAGCCTTCGCCTGCCTGGAAAACTCAACTTGTGACACAGATGGCATGCATGACATCTGCAAGTCCTTCCTATACAGTGCTGCTAAATTTGACACTCAGGTACACAGTCTAATTCATCTCACAATGACTTATATTTCTACCGGTGTGTATAGGATTACATGGGTGTAACTGTCAGGGCAAGAATGTGTAAAGCGCTGCTGTGTTTTTACAGGGTAAAGCATTTGTGAAGGAGAGCCTTAAGTGCATTGCCAATGGCATCACATCGAAGGCATTCCCCACCATCCGCCGCTGCTCCACCTTCCAAAGAATGATCTCCGAAGTCCAGGAGGAGTGCTACAGCAAGCTGGATATCTGCACTGTTGCCCGATCGAATCCAGACGCTATTGGAGAAGTGGCACAGCTACCAAGTCACTTCCCCAATAGGTGAGCCCTTCCTCTAATATATAAACAAAACACGACTTGATTAAGGTTATGAGGACACATTGTATGTCAATCGGCATGTCAGAGTTTGAAGCTGATGATGTTCAACAGGCTCTTTGACCACAGAGTAGATTTTATTTCTCCAGTAATCAGACTGTCAGTGTAGCTAGCTTTAAGTGAATGAGACATATTTTTGAATCACAAATATACAGGATTGTCTTGTTGCAAATACCAAATGTCCTCCTCATTTGTGCAGCATAACAAATTACCACATTTGTATTGATTTCCATGTTTTGGTTACCATCTGCTTCATACATTCTTTCATACAAAGAAATAAATGAAACAGGAGTATCGAGTTTTTTGTGTTTTTTGTTCCTATTGTTACATGTGGGATTGCAGTTTGGGAGTGGATACAAAAGGGCTAGCACAAGGCTTAGTAGTGACTGGAGAAGGGAAGGTCACTCCCATATGGATGACTTCAGACTATAGAGAGCATGTGTGGAAATACAAAGTCATAACTGTAAGCAGGTAGAAGAAGACGAAATGCACTAAAGAGCCATGCTGTTCTGATTTGTCCTTTTTGATCCTCACAATCTGGGATGTTTTTGTTCTGTAGGTTTTATGGTAAGCTGCTACAGAGCCTGATGGACTGTGATGAGGACACAGTGGAGCGCGTTAGGACCAGCATGGTGTCGCGGCTGGGCCCAGAGATGACCATGCTTATTCAGCTGCTGCAGAACAAGCCCTGCCCATCCACTGCTGTGGCTGCAGCTGCCGCCATCCCAACTGGAGTGGAGAGCCGTGGGAGCTGGCGCTGGTCCATGGGTCCCCATATGTACAAGACCCAGCCTAATCTGCGAAACAGAGACTCTGCCAGTCATTTTGGCAAAAAACGCTCTGCCAGTGACAACTCCTAACTCAGATTCAGAAATTCCACACACTCCTCAAAACTTCATGAAAGCTCCTCTATTCCCTCGGGGTGTTAAAGTCCATTCCTCCGCTTAGACTGGAAGTTACAGAAACGTGCACCTCTAGGGAATGCCGGAGCGCCCATAGAGTTGATATCAGAGTTTGATTGTTGTTATATTGTATATCCTACACTTTAGGCTTGAGAGAAATCCCCTTTCCATCGAGTCCGCTCACAGTTTAGTGTTGAACATGTGGCTGTTGCATCTGTGCGACATGGTCCTCTTCACCTCCTCCAACAGAGATGAACCCTTAACAAGTCTTTTGATGCAAAGCCACAACAAAAAAAAAAGATAAGAAAAGAACAGCCATAGTGGTTCACACCTCTAGTGCACAAATCCATACTTTAAAAAGACAAACATTTCATAATCCCGACATTTATTCATGAATAGAGATCTGTAGTTGGATTATTAGTAGTTCATTTATAGGAATGGGGAGTTATTGGTAGATGTATCTAAATATTTCAGCAGTGAGGCCAGTCAAATTGTGAGCATGAGATGTGGAAATTAGTTTCATATCTATTTTCTGACTAACATAACAATGAAAATGTACTGTAAGTTATCTGAGACAGCCATAGCTAGCCCTCTAAAAGAGCGTGTTCATACGGAGTGAGGTCTGTAGAGGTTTTAATGATAACCTTAAACTGACCAAAAAACTTCTAACTGCCCTGAATGCTATTCATGAAAAACCAAAATAGTATCTTATAATTTTTTTCTGATGGCGGATGCAGCCATGTGTTTCAAATCATCATCCTGCACATGTCCAGGTCGAGGCCAAGTCTAACTGTCAGAAAAAAATCCATTGTGTATATCTAGTATCCACTTGTAATGCATATGACTGTTGAGATATATATGGGACCATGTTTAGAGGAATCTGTATCCATGTTCTGAACTGAGCGTGAAGCAGGTGTGTATGTGCAGTAGCTGATTAGCGACTTCACCGATGAGAGAGCAGCCATCTTCTTAGACTGATGATTCTCTGAGGTGAATACCCTGACATACACACTGACTTCCAGTGTCAAGATTAAGAGTGTATATTTAAAACAAAAAATAAGCCTTGTTGGATGATATTTATTTTCCTACTATATTATTTAATTGCATTATTTTAGTTTTACTTAGTTTACAGATTTAAAAATAAAAAGCAGTTCAGTCATGGCTCCTATTTGAACATGAGCTCTATGCCAAAAAGAGAAGTGAGCTGACACTCTGGTGACTGAATGGGACCCATGTCATGACTCTGTGCTGGCCATAGGGGAACAATGTTGGCCATTCAAGTCAGGGGATCTACTTAATGGGTGTTATAAGGGACCACAACAAAACCATAGCTTCATTTTGACACATTTTCTGGTTGAAAAAAAAAAAAAGTCGCCATTGCAGCTGCTATTGAGGAGTAACCAGGTAGAATCACAGTAAAACAAACACCAGCATTAAGTCTTTTGATTGTTACGCCCTAGTTTGCGGTGCTTCTCTTCGCATTTTTTTCCTGTTATTATTTATTTTTGTATTTAATTGTATTAATGTGTATGTTCTGTTATTATAGAGTAGAGACAGATATGGGAAAGATGCAAGAGAAATAGTCGCATGCATGATAGGAATACATACTGTGGTGTCTGTATCTACTTTAGCTCTTGGTCAAGAAGCTTTTAAAGCCCCTGGACCCTTGGTTTCTAACAACACAACATAAAATATGCAGAGCTAAGTAGGCGAAGCTAACATTAAAAAAATGTTCCTAAGTCCACTTTTGCAGCACAAATTATCACATGTTTGTGGTACAGTGTTATCGGTTCAAATGACAGAAACAAGAAGTTTATGTTAGTGGTAGACTCTATCCAATTGGCAAGTCTCATACAAAAACATCACATGAAAGCTGGACATTTTCTCAGATAATACTGCATGTTTCATGGCATTCAGAGACTGAGACAATCACTCCGAATCAGTAGATCAGATCAGAGCCACAGTCACTTTATGCTGGTGTTTGTTTTATCTGTACCTGGTAGAAAGATGGGGTTTTTGAGCCACAATGTCATTAAAACGTTCAATGGTTAATGTTAGTTTTTGTTTGGCAGCAAATTGCAAATGTTCGTGCACATTGAAAATGCAATGTAGAGATTTATGTGAAAACCAGGGCTGGGTTTAGTTCACTCTGAAAACACCCATTCTTCAAAGTTTAAAACCTTGAAAATAGTTGTATAACAAAATGATGTAATAAAGATTTTATTTCAGAAAATAATTCCTACATTGTCCTTGACAATAAGAGTGCAGCGCAGACCAGAAACAGAGATGCCAGTGTCAAAGTAAAAGCTATGTTAAGAACTCCAAACTATGCAATAATCTCACATACAAAGGATTCACAGCAACACAGAAATGGTCCTTTATTTCATTCAGTGCAAGCTTATGCTGTCTGAATAAAGCATCAGTGTGTGTGCGTTCATGCTGCACTCACAGTGTGAAGGCATTGCTCCTCTATATTACTTTCCGTTTCTGTGTTTTTTGTAAAGTGGGGTTTCTTTTTTTGTTCTGTGAATATGAGCATTTATTTTTGTGTCATTTGGTGCAAAAGGAGCGCAGTTCTGAAGGAATCACTTGGGAGGTTAAGAGCTATCGTCACACTGTTGTATATCCTAGCTTAATATTTTATGTTAAATATGCACTTTGCATCTTAACCACTATAAAGGGCATTGAAACATTCAGCACATGTGCCATGGAGACATGTTTTATTTTCCCAGTGTATGAAAATCGGTTATATTTTGCATCCTGAAGGGTCAGGGCTTCTACATGTACTATTGATACATATGTCTGTATCTTTGTTGTCCATGGGTAAATCCGAAACCCAACAGCTGCTGCTAAACTGTTTCTCTGTCTGAGTCTGTCCAGATGCCCGCTCTGGTTTGTCAACACACAGCTCAGCATCAGTCCACACTCACATTCAAGCATTTGATTGTCTATCCGTGTCTTCATATATATTTTTTTTTATGAACTTTCCTCGTGTCAAATATGTTTGGCAAGAGCAAATTGACTGTTTCCTCACCAGGTTAAATGTAATGGTAATTTCAGAGAATGTACCTGTATACTGAATGTCTGCTTCGACGAGGACATGCCCGAGTTAGGTGACCCGTGAAGGCTGTTAGGAAAAACTAAAAGAGAGAAAAGTGTATTAGTTGCGTTTTTAGATTTTAATTCAAGTAAAGGGTGCTTAAGGTGGTATTGGAGCATTATTAAATTCGACCCATGGTGAGTTTTGTGAAACTGTTTTCCTGTCAACACTAGAGTCTCCTTCGCTTCTAACACGTCATGGTACTCTTTCCTCTCAAGACTTGAAATAGATAAATGTCGTGCTAAAACTAAATCACAAAGCTTCAGTGACTAGTAAAGTTTATTTTGTATTCATATATATATATATATATATAAGTGACAGTTATTTTACTATCAGATTAAAAAGCATATAGAGGATTTAAGGATGTTACTGAAGTTCCTGATACAGATGCTATGTAACGCATGATTGACCCTTGTGAATCACTTGCACTTTAAAATATACCCATATACATATATACCCATACTGTGTATATGTTTGGGTTTTTCCTCTGTACTGAAAAGTCATGAAAGATACAAATGCATCAATTGTGTGTCTTTTGCTGATCAGAAATAAAATATTTATCATATCTGGCATATGGTATGAAATAAGTTTCTCTGCTCGTGTTTCACTCATTGGGATTCATTTGCATCACAACCTAGCATTTTCAATAAGTCCATAAGACCTCTACATTAGGTGAGCTTAGAGATGCATTCATGATCTAACTGTATGGTTCACAGGGAACAGCAAACATGTATGAGAAAGTGTTCACCAGTCTCCCCAAAAACCACAAAACACATAAAAACAGAAGTACCAAACGACCACAAGCTCCCAATTATTTGTGAAAGTGTAAAACGTGGTATGGCCCAGACATTCTAAAACACTTCTGCAGGATTTTATGGATTGCATATTCCCTTCCCGCTCCCCCCCTTTAACCACACCGCAAAATATACAATAAATGTGTCACCCAGAACACCATGATAATATCCAGAGCTATTAGCTTTTCTAATTTCCTCAGTAACATGATACATAGAAACAGGCTCAGTCTTCAGGTTGCCATCAACACTGCACCAGTTTTCAAAGAGCTGCATTCATGTCCTTTTAAGCCCCAAATCTTTTACAAAACTCAAATAAAGGGAGAAAGATATTTCTATTAAATGTCAACAATGTCGTCTAACATGTCAAAAGCACACTTTCGAAGTGGACCCCAAATCTTTATTCGAGACAAAAGCCCCCAAGAGCATCAACTTCTGATCCAAGGTTTGATTGCTGAATATGTACAATATTATATCATATTGATCATATTTGGTGTCTAAGCTCTATTCTTGTTTCTGTACCAATATATAACCAGCTGAGTAGAGCAGGGATTGAGTGACAATAATAACTTCCCCTTTTTGAGCCTACAGGTGTATGCTGTGTCGGGGTGGGGTTCATCAAATATAAAAAGGGGCTGCTGCAAATGACAGCTTTCAGGCGAGTGCTAAGGCTGCAAAAAGTTCATAGTGGACTGACATTTTAATCTTGCAATTACTGATTTTCCAATGACTTAGGGGCAGCGGAAACAAGCTATGGTTACCAAACAGAAATATCATCATCTTTTAACTTCATGTGGGAAAGTATTAGCCTACGGATGACTAATATACATCCAACAAACACAGAGCAACATTAGCATGTCTTTTCCTTGTGTTTCCCGAATTGTTCTTTACTCCTGCTGTGTCTTACTTGTCCCCTTTTTGCCAATATTTGTGTATGTGTTTATGTGTGTGTCTCCCGTATTGCTGCACACCTGCCTGTGATCAGCTCAGCGCCTCTCCTGCAAATCAACCCCACCTAATTTCCAACTCTTTTTGCCAGTGTGGTAGCTATGCTATGCTATCCTTTGCTCTAGGATCGTTGCTGGCCTGTCTTCCAGTTTTTTCTACTCTCTTCGCCATCACTGCCACGCCGCCTAACTGGTCTCAGTCATCCCTTCAACCCATCTCCATCCATCATTACAAGAATATTCTCTGTCTCTGTGACAGTGCCTCATGATTGGGTCTTCCTTGTAAACTAAAACATAGAATTACATTTGGAATTTCTCGTCGTTGTAGCTCTGTTTTTGGTCTCCTCCAACTCCTGAGTTTAAGTATCTGTGGTTTTAGCTGCTAAATGTTCCATGATCTTGACCAGGTGGCCCCTAACTTTCACAGTCTAGGTAGCATGATGAGGGTGAGCCAAAAACAGTTAAAAAAACAATAAGCAAGAAGTTATAAGATGCCAAAGAGCTGAAGGGTATAGTTGGTGATAAATCTGTGGTTTCACCACTATGAGCAACTCTCAGTTTTTTTCCCCCAAATGGTCCATATTGAATAGCCAAGGGTAAAAGAATAGATTTGACAGTAAAGAGACTTCTTTTAGCATGCCGATTTTTGTGATTTTGCATGTATAATTGAGCTTTTCCTATATATTTTATGTATAACTTTCTTTAAGCGTTCTTTAGAAAAAAATGAAAAATCACATATCAGGTATCAAGTTTTGTACAACGTATCATATACCTTGAATATTATTATTTCCACATTACATATGGTTTACCGGATCCCATCAGAACTTGTGAAAAACCCTGCGGGACCCACACAAAGAAAGATGAAGGACACAGAGAGCACCTCCTGACGAAAATGAACTTTCTTAAACTTGAACACAAACGAGCTGAAACTGCAAAGCGCTCCGTTGGGTTGGAGAGCCTGAGGAAAAGAGGGGGCAGAGCGCAAGAGGCTCCATGGACGCTAATCTCAGTCAGAGGGAGATATCATTTCATGCCTATTTAGAGAAGAGTCCTGAAGGGCTTTCTCATCAGCCGCTCTCCAGTCTCATGGATAGGTGATGCAGCAGCTCTGCTCACAGATTCTATCATCTCCCTTTTTTAAAGAGACATTCACTCTCAGCCCTTCAATGAATTGAGCACAAGCATGATGGACAGAACCAAACGCTTTAGAATGTCTTCATACAATCAGTTTTAAAATCTGTCTCTCACTCTTATTTGCTGAGTTACGTAGCTGCATTTCTGTAGTGGGCAACTTTTAAAAGCAACTTTTTATTGTTTTCAAATTGCTGCCTTGAACACAGAGAAATCTGGTTGCCAGGAAACATTTGAACAGATTTTTGACCCTGTCTATTCACTTTGTTGCATGCTACTTGGACCGCTGCCAAGTGTCTCAACGCTCTGACAATCACAACCAGAGTAATAATGAGTAATGATGAAATTAGAATATAATTATGCAGATGCAATTCATACCATCTGCTTGGGTTGTTTTAATTCGATGTTAATGCCTTTTTAAAGCTTGTGATGAAACAGTGCTTCAATTGAGGCATGAGATACAACACTATGGTACTTGCTGCTTTGCAATAATGGATTTAAAAACCTTCTGCAAATGTATCTCTGTAAAATACAGCTGCCTCAAAATGTGGCTCCATATGAGCAGTACAAGCATGCCTCTCTTCAAGCATTTCTATAGTGGGGAGCACAGCATTGAGGGGGGTGTTGTATGCATACCTTTGACAAACAGGGTGACCCAATGATTGCATATGACTGTGGAGCGTCCGCCTATAAGCCAGCAACAATACGACCTTTGTTGTTTGTCATTGTTTTAACCTCTTGATATATTTGGAGGGCGGAAAGCAATGTATATAGTGCTTGCATAGTGTCAGCAATTTGGTAGGACAAATGAACAATGCATTGTGGTTAGCGCGGTACGACAATTGCCTCTCCCCTCTCCCAGTGTGTTTTATATTCATTATGTCCTTCTCTCTTTCCCATGAAACTTGTGGCATATTCATCAGCAGTGTGACAAATTAGATGTGCAGTGAAATGGAGTATGACTGAGAGCAGTGGAAGATTAGATCCACTCCAATCTTACCCAGCAATCACTATCCCTTCATTTCTGTGGGGAAATACCCAAGGACGGGAAAGAAAATTAGATCAAATGTTATTGAAGAAAGCGCTGGAGTGGCAGGGGAAAGAGATGAAACGGAGCATTTTTCCATTTCCAAAGCATCTCTAGATTTGTCTTGGAATCAAATGCAATACGTTTTTTGTTCTGGATATGCTGAATACATTAAACTAAACACTTACTTATGTACAGTGTGCATTATAGCAGCCAAGTGATAGGCTCACTGCCTTTGTCATCATCCATTTCTTTCTAAATTTGCAAGGCGCTATGCTATTTGTGCATCTTAAATCAGCCTAAGCCAATTAAAATGAGGGACACAATTGAGCATCATCTTCAGTTACTTCTCTGGTACAGTTTAAATGGTCTTGGACGCTTTTCTAATGCTGCTTTCTCTTAAAGGACTTAACTATTTAACAGATCTCAAACTGAAGGTGCATTGAAAGAATCACGAATGATGAAGCCCCTTTCTAAACAATATTGTTATAGTTTTAAGCAGAGGTAATGTATGGCTTTTCTTAGTGCCGTACACTAAGTCTTAGCCTTTCTGTAAGACATGGAGGAAATGCTGAGACTTAGGGGAATTAGATTGCAAAAAGAGGCTATGAGAAACTAACATGTAGGATCTACTAGAGAAAGACTTCTAGCTTAGTTCAAGTCTCAATCAAAAAAACGATTGACACAATGAGATAAATGTAGGGAAGCCTATATACGTACATCTTAGCTCCCAGTGAAGAGACAATGTGTTGCAAATGTTCAGTCCAAGATTAAGTGTATCTTCAACAGCAATCAGAAGGACATTTAGTGAACATAGTATGGTATTATGTCACTTATTGATCATTCAGTGTAGATACATTCATCCTTTTCTTGAGGCACGTGGAATTAACACAGTGTTGCAGAGACATCTAGTGGATGTTAACGGGTTATAGCATTTCCTTTCTTCATAAAGGAACTGGCTAAAGCTAAGCATTTGTCATTCCCAAGAATGGACACATTTACAAGCAATACACTTTAGCAAATACTATCATAATTACGCTGCAGTCTGTCATATCAAATGTAAATGGTTATCTTAAATGAATCATTGCGTTGTCCTTATTCTCGCAGAATCCATCTGTGGCAATGGATGAGTCCGTTATTCTTCGAGGTATCTCACTACAAAGCAGCCCAGAGTAACCTAAAATAAGCTTTAATATGTGACTCCAAATCAAAACGAGATAGTATTACACTGGACAAGAAGATCACATCTCTTTGTATTGTATAACGATAAAGAGGTGTACTGGATTTCAGTTTCAAACTAGAAATTCAAATATAAATAGGCCTAAATCAAATTCAGGTTTTCGTGACATGTCTATTGTCTATACTTTTCAGTTAACTTCATCCAAATTTGGAGGAAAGCTTGGAATAAACCTGTAGGTTTGATTGAGCTAGCATCTTTCAGTTCCAGTCTCTCAATCATAATGCATACTTTACACTAATATAAGGACACACTCCCATACATCAGTACTAGTGAATGAGTCTTGATGAGTGTCTTTAGTTACATATTGGCTATAGGAAGACAGGGATCAGTTTCACTCAGTTTAAGAAAACTCTATCTCGTCTTTCAGCCGCTATCAGCCTCCTATTTTCCTGTATGATGAATTAGGGGTATTTTGTGGTAAACTGTACTTAGCGAGCTTCTTATGTTACAGTGAGGGGACAAATGGTTGAATCAATCGGAAAGGCTTTGATTTTTAGAAACAGGAGTCACAAAAACTGAGAGAAAGCATTGCTCCGAGCCTTCAGAAAAAGCTGCTGCAGTGATTAAGTAATTTACCCATCAAACTGGACACCCTAATCCCCAAGGTGTCAAACAATTCACAGCTGACTTCTGAGTGTGTGTGGGAGTGTTTCCCCCCCCCTAAACTTTTGAAGTTCAGGTTTCTCGGTAAGACAGTAGAAGCCAAGGTGTACTTTGTATCACAGAATATCACTGTTAAGAACCTAAGCATTGCATTAAGTTTTAAGGTCTTTTAAAAACCATCATTCGTAATAAACGTTCATCTTACTGAGAGATAAAGTTCAAGGAATCCACCAAATCAAAATGCCTCTTAATAATTTGAGTTTGTTCACAACACCAGGGGCGTTGATGTAGTTAGAAGTGGTGGCATGCTCTGTAACCATCAGACTACCAAGGAACTACACATGTGTTCCTATTTCTGTTCATGTATTTTTAACAACACCATTTTACAGTCAATGTTTTGTTATTAGGAAAAAAGGGTTGATAGACTAACCTGGAGGGGTCCAAACCAAATTAGGCAGAGGCCAGCAGATATAGCAAATCCAAAATATTGGCCCTACAAGAATCCCATGGCATCATATGCTCCCCAGCAAGGCCTAATGTCATGCCAATACTACAACACAGCAATGTCACAAAGAGCAGCTATATATAGCCTTCACCCTTAGGTGCAACCAACAACAGGGTTGCTTTAGACAGACCTGTCTAAAAAAGGCAAAACACAAGTGAAACCATAAAAAAAGATTACTTAAAGATAATAAAATTACATTAATTAACTTATGTATAGTAAATATATGGAAGAAATATACAAAAAATGGCATAAACATATATCTTACACACAGGGCCGGCCCTAGACTTTTGGGGGCCCTAAGCAAGCTTTGGCTTGGGGGCCCCCCTCACTCTAGCGCGTTCTCACTACACGGAACCAACTTTTGTCTTATGATGTTAGCATAAGCACACATATTGTATAAATAAGCATGTAAACACTGTGGACCTAACATCCTCTAGGGAGGTCCTCACCTCCTCTAGGGGGGTCCGGGGGCATGCTCCCCCGGGAAGATTTGTTTTAAATATTGAAATTACAAGCATCAATCTGGTGCACTTTGAGAGCAACATTAATCTATGGATACATCTCTCAACACCCATATGAAACAGAACTGTAAACAGATTTTTCTTTATGGATATTTTACAAATCACTCCCCTTTTAAGCTGTATTCTTGTTTTGTCATATAGTATTTCATAACTGTTTTTCATTTATTCTCTCTGGCTGTCCATCTCATAATGTTCACATAGAAACTAGCTGTCAATAGGAAAATCATTCAGAAGAATTATAATTTCATGCAAAAATCTGTCACAAAAAGAGGTTGCCCATTTAAATTCAGGTGTTGTTATGGCAACGTCAGTGGTCAAACAGCCACATTTACTGCTGCAAATACGTTCAAACATGCTGTCGACACGTAAAGCAGTGGCAACTATGCCACCATTTCAGCTGACTTTTTCTCAGAAATACTGTCACATAACATCCATATATTTCAGTGCTAGGTTGATGCTTAGCTAAGCTAACTATGAAACACTTTAACTGACAGGACTCCGGATCAACTGTGTACTGTAAGGTAGCTTCTAGCTTCATGTCGAACAGTAAGTCAACATTTCCCAGAGAGCTTTCTTTGAAATCACCAGGTAACGCTAAAAAACATTACATTTAGATTGTATGACAAAGTGTTTATTTAATAACTCTGGCTAGCTATAGCTACTTGCTAACGGTTTAGCTTACCCCCGCGATTCAAAGTAACGTCAACGTAGCTGTAATTTATGCTTTGCTTACATGTTCGCATAACTTGGAAGTTTACTGACATTTACATACCTTGTTTACCTGGCTCAAGTGGTGGCTCTGGGGTTGTTATGTGAGCCACCACTTGAGAATTGTCGTTTTTTTAAGAAAAAATGTTCTTATGTCCATCTTCAAAAACTCTGAGTCTAAGACTGACAGTTTATTTTAAACATTGTCACAGGATAGGTATCTGTCAGCCAATAAGACAGATGTTTATTTCCATGCAACTCTCTGGTTGGTCTGGTGTCTTACACTCCTGCCGTCCTCTCAAGTGTCATGATGAGGTTCAGGTAAAGCACGGTGAATGTATTATGATTGACTCAATAATATAATACATGACTTTGAGAGTAGGCAATCTCGGCATATTAACAAAATTAATTAAACATACTTATCACGGCGACGGTGTACTGAGATTATTATTTTATGTATATATATTTTTTTCTTTTCATTTTATTTTATTTTTTTCATTTTTTGCTAGGGGCCCTTAGTGGCTGCGGGGCCCTAAGCGGCTGCTTATGTCGCTTAATGGGTCGGGCCGGCTCTGCAACATACATGTACCACCCCTGCTCCATCCTACTCAATGTAACCCTCCCAGAACAATAATTAGGTGTTTGTTTCCCCGGGGCTGTTTTGCCAGCGGACCCTGTGAATTGGGGAGCAGCACAGGTACGTTTTTAGTAAATGCTGGTTAATAAATCTGTACCTCATCATACAGCTAACAAACTGGATTTATTTAAGGTATTATATTGCGCTAATCGCTCTTTAGAATTTGTAACAGTCGACGGGCCAACACAACCACCTGGCATCGAGAGTAAACATTAGTTAAAGTGGACCTATCATGCTATATTATAATAATATAGTGTAGGGCCATACCTATATAAGCAGGGGTGCACATAACTGGTACGCAGGTACGCATGCGCGGCAACAATCTGAAATGAGTACCGTAACTTGTGTCACAAAGCGCATTTGCGTACCGACGTACTTGTGAAGCTTTTCCAGAAGGCGGTTAGATCACCGGACAACAGAGTCGGTCTCCGTGTGCACAGACAGGGCAGCTGTTAACGTCGGTCTGTACAGCAGCCCTGCGCTAAAACAGCCGATCACAACGTCCACCCCCCCCCCCCCCCCTTGACAATCGCGAAGCGCTGTACTCCACTACCACCGTTGACAATCGCCAGAAGTTGGAGTACCAAGCACTGACTCCAGGTACTCATCTGAGTACCTCACTGAGAAAGTTGTGTTCACCCCTGTATATAAGGCATATTTATACTTTTTTTCTTTCAAAATACCAAACAGATCATGCATTTTAGCCATGCCTCATTTCGCTCAATTTGCACTTTTTTTACCCCTGTTTTTGCAAGGGCTGATTCTGTGAGAACAACACCACCTACAGGCCTGGCATATGTACTACAAAGTCTCCAGCGCTTTCGAACGGCAATGGCCGTGGCTGTCTCCTCCTGATTGGTGGAGTTGGCCCAATAGCCGTAGCGCCACTGTCCTGACGTCAGGACAGTGTTCAAATCTGGATCAGTTTTTATCAGATCCGTTGCAGCCCCTTTTTTAGAGATTTGGGTATGGAGGAAAATAGAGAGGGTTGTGTTTTCTGACACTTGGTGAGTTCCCTGGAACACCGGGGACACATATTCATGTATAAAAGGCGTACAAAAGTGCATTTTGCAAGATAGGTCCCCTTTAAGCTTACCTGCAGACATGAAACCATCCAACCCAGTCTCACGGCATTTCGTGTTATAGTCACGAAATGTATTTAATCTATTGATTCGTGTTCACCAACACGAATCCCCTTTGTTTCGTGTCACACAGAACGATATTAAAAGCAATGTATTTATATTGGTAGTATGTTTCGTGCCTGCAAGTCTTTTTGTCCGGTCGGGTCTTGGAAGACCAGAAGCTGTGTGGTTCATTAAAACATCTTCTTACTCAATATAAAGCCACGATTATTGTTTTTATTTTAAATTGTATAATGTCGGACTTTTTTTTGCCGTCCGTGAGGAAAAGAAATGGGGCTCAGAGCCTCAGAATACTGAAATATGTATTTTTTAAATCTTTTTTTCCTTCTAATTTGTTATTATTTGGTGCAGGCACGAAACATACTACCAATAGAAATACATTGCTTTTAAAATCGTTCTGTGTCAGAATACTGAAATCAGTATTTTTTGTTGGTGTTGGTAAACACGAATCAATAGATTAATTTCGTGACTATAACACGAAATGCCGTGAGACTGGGTTAACCATCCAATAAAAGGTTTTTTAAACGTAACACTTGCTTCTGTCATTCTTCTACAGATTCGCCATGAATTGTCTGTGCAAAAAAATATCTAACCCTAATATGTGGTGGTGGGAAACAATTGTTAAACAAACGCAAGTTGCAACAGCTTCCTCATACAATTATAAAGGCCTTAGCAGTGTTGCCAACTTGGCGACTTTCTCGTTAAATTCGGCGGCTTTCCAAACCCTCCGGCTACTTATTTTTGTCAAAAGCGACTAACGACTAATTTAACGACTTGTAATGGTGTTATTAGGGACTTTTCTGGTGTTTGGAGACTCAAATATTGTTCAGCAGTTAACGAGCCGCGGGTGCTGCCGTGAGCCCCTCTGCCCTCCCATAGTACTCACAGGCGCTCAGACTCACAGTTGCCTCCCGCAGCAGCTCAGCTGCAGTCAGAGCAGAGAGGAGACAGCCACACTCTCCCGCGTCGAGACGGCAAATGAATTGCGCATGAGCGGGATTTAAATGTAAAATGTAAATGTTTCTTCACTGTCACTGTCACACATAAATAACTGCCTTTCCTTTGCTTTGACTCACACAGCCTCAGTCACTTAATCACCTCGTCCACTGTGTGTGTGCCTCTGTGACAAGCTAAACATCCACATAGGTCATCATGTCACAGTCTAAACTGTAGCCTATTCACAAAAGTACAGAAAGGAGTGGGAATCAAACCCTGAGTTTAAAGGATGGTTGAAGCCATTTATTGGAGATGACACACGGGCATACTATACTGCCTTTATTGTAAGGGAGATTTCTACTAAAAACTACTAAAACAATTTCTACTTTCTACTTTTTCTAATAGAGACATTTCTGATCTACTGTCGTCTGGATTTACTCTGGTGGTTTCAAGTTTTGATCCTTGAAGGGGGTGGAACGTTTTTTTACCGCCATTACACGATATGCAAATTAGGCGATGACGTCATTTAGGGACTTTTGGCGACTTTTCAGACAGCCAATAGCCGCGTTCACACCGGAGTACTTTTCACCGTACTTTTCGCGTTTAGTTCCGTGAGTACCCCTAATGTCGCGTTCACACCAAAAATCGTACTTAATCTCGGGTACTTTTACCCCCATTTTTAGAGCCTGCTGGGAGAGCGTACTTTTCTGTGGGTGAAAAGTGCCCCAAAAGTGCCCCAGTGCTGATTGGCTGGGCGAATTGCAAACCACGCCCGTACCACTGTGAAAATGTTGTGTGGAGACGCCATTGTTTTTCCTCGCTACAAACGTTGGGTTTGTTTTTGAAAGCAGTTATGGCAAGCATCAAGAAATGATGAGGAGGTGTCGGCACTTCTGGAGATCTACGCCGAGGACGCGACCCAGGGAATGCTACTGAAGCCAGTTCAGTAGCTTTCACTCAACCTGGGAATCGTGCACAGCCGGCTAAAAATAAAGAAACTCAGGACTACAAACGGCGGATTCAGTGGCCAACGATGACTACCACGACGAAGGTAAAATCAACTACATGCACTGGGGTTTTAATCTGCACAATAATGGTCTCAGATGTACTTTTATTTGCTCAGTAGATCAAGTTAGCCATGCTAGGCAGAACTGGCTAACACCGGCCCCGAGCTAGCTACATCTAGCTAGCTAGATATTCTCGGCCGCTATGAAAACGTTTTGACTTGTGAATAACTGTGCAGTGTTTCTGTAATTTGCTTCACTAACTCATGGCACTAATCGTCTGTTTCAGGCGAGGATGGACAACTCTCGGGATTGGAAACAAGCGAGCTTTGCATTCTAGATCACAGCGCGTGGTCGTCCTCCTTACCAGCAACCAAACGCAAAGGTACACACACTGTAACTTTGTCTTGAAAGAACGTTACGCATCGAACTGATGTTCACAATCATGTTTATTTCATAATATTCATCATATTTTATGTTTAACTTGCCTCAACAACATTAAACAAAGTTCAAGCATACATGAAGCACTCTTCAAAAAGGAACAATCCTCCGTGTTTGAACCTCTTAAATCGCTGCATAGCCGATTTATTTGGACTGGATTATCCCAGAGAGGCTAAACATTCTTTATAACACAGTTTCAGATTTGTGAAACCTTAAATTCTATTTGTGAAAATACAAAAAAGAGAGATTTTAGTGCTTTTTCGCATCCTGGCCACATTAGACCAGGTCCTGATCTAAAACTACTATACCTAGACTCATCAAATCTGGACTGGATTATCCCAGAGAGTCAAAAGATTCTTTATAACACAGTTTCAGATTTGTGAAACCTTAATTCTATTTGTAAAAATACAAAAAAGGGAGATTTCAGTGCTTTTTTACATGTAGACCACATTAGACCAGGTCCTGATCTAAAACCACTATACCTAGACTCATCAAATCTGGGCTGGATTATCCCAG
The DNA here is from genome assembly GCF_902827165.1 of Trematomus bernacchii. NCBI lineage: Eukaryota > Metazoa > Chordata > Actinopteri > Perciformes > Nototheniidae > Trematomus > Trematomus bernacchii. The sequence continues at coordinate 2,332,721 of NW_022987771.1, forward strand.
AGAGGCTAAACATTCTTTATAACACAGTTTCAGATTTGTGAAACCTTAATTCTATTTGTGAAAATACAAAAAAGGGAGATTTCAGTGCTTTTTTACATGTAGACCACATTAGACCAGGTCCTGATCTAAAACCACTATACCTAGACTCATCAAATCTGGACTGGATTATCCCAGAGAGGCTAAACATTCTTTATAACACAGTTTCAGATTTGTGAAACCTTAATTCTATTTGTGAAAATACCAAAAAAACATTCCTGGTATGTTGTAAAACTACATGGCGACTAAACAGATCTTGTATCTTGCTTATTTTCCCCTCTTAGGAAAGCGGACACGGGATGCGAATTTCTTTGACACCGCCCAGGCGTTGGAGGACCGGCGTGCCGTGGTGAAAGAGTCGATGCACGGGGATCTGATGGTGCTGTTCACCAAGGCCCAGGAAACGGAGGACAAGATGCTCACCAGTTCATTTTATATTATTGTTATTACTGTTATTATATAGTCTTGATACAACTGACACTTTATTTTATATTGATAATGTTAATTTACATGTACAACTTCTATTTTATTTACATTAAAAATGTGAACTTCTATTTACTGTTAAACAGATCCTGTAGCTTGCTTATTTCTCCTGACACTTTATCTTTAGTGACCGTAGCATCCTATACATCACATGTAAGTGATTATTCTGATACCATCATGTTTCATCGGTTATAAACTGGCAAAGCTTTATTTGTCATTTATTTATCATCAATGTTGCAACCTTGTGGAGGAATGGCAAGGCCACATACACAAATATGATAATTTATATCATTTTAAATATTATTTGACCTAAAACTAAATGTTTTTATGATTGTCCTCTGAGGAGGACATGGGGATTTGCAAACTTTTAATTCCCCCCCCCATTTTACACAACACAAAATGGAGTCCACTATGGGCCGAAACTAACATGTATGTTTATGGCAGACGGATGCAGTGGGTCTCAGGAAGATAAATAATAACGGTGGGTTTGCTGCTGAGCCTATTTACTGTGCATACAACACACCTGGCACAGTTTATTGTTATTATATTGCCACACTGTACACTATTGTAATGTTGCCTGTCTTGACTGGAAAATAAAAGAGAAACAAAAGCACTGTACAAAAGATCATCTTTATTGTCAAAATGTTTACAATTTACACGCTGTTCAGATGCCTCATAAAGCTGGGTCGCCGGTAAGGCAGTCCATTAGTCCCTGTACTCATTACTTTCACAAAGGTTATGTAATATGCAACATGCTGCCACCTGGAATGTGATCTTGTCCATCTTGCAGTCGTTTCTTTTCATCAAGCACCGCCACCTGCCCTTCAGTCTGCCAAAAGCGTTCTCCACCACCACTCGTGCTCGGCTTGTTTTGTTATTGAACGCAAGTTGCTCAGGCTGCATTAACTCAGTTACAAAGCTGTATAACATGAGCACAAACAGCACAACTTCAGTCGACTCCATCTCCATCATGTCTGAGGTCGGAAGGTAAACAACAGACGCCTAATGTACAGCGAGTGGGTGGGCGTCGCAGTATACGCGGGAAGTTTTTCTTCTTCTTCTCTTGTTTTGCAGCGGATTGCAAACAACTTTAAGGTGCATACCGCCACCTACTGTACTCGCCGTGAAGTGGTTTGTGGCCTGCCAGTAAAGCCAAAGCAGAAGAAGAAGAAGTGACGTCAGCGGCTCATTTGCGTAATCTTCCCTCAGGGAAAAGTACTCCGGTGTGAACGCGATCTGTACTAAGTGCCCTGGGGTTAAAAGCGCCGGGGCTCTTAGTGCCGGAACTAAGTACAGGAAAGTACTTGGTGTGAACGCGGCTATTAGCTACTTTCCTTACTATGGAGTTGGCAACACTGGGCCTTAGGAGTTTAGCCTCAGTAACAGTGACCTCTAGTGGCAGTGATGGGATTAATACAGCACAAAGCAGGATTTACTGGTGTGGCTTAATCACAGGTGCAGTTTAAACAGTCTGAGATACAGCAGTGGGTAGATTTTGTTTCAGACACAGCCTTTATTTTAAGATCAAAGTAGATAAATACCAAGATCGGGGGGAACTTTGTCAAGAAATGATATTTGCTTAATTTATAATGAGTTGGATAGGGGGAGATTATTTTCAGTTGATGACAATGCATTCAATTATTTTATATTTATATTAATGTTATGTTTTTTTTATTGTGCAAATAAACTTTCCTGCAGCTTTTTTCATTTGTTGGTTAAGATTTCTTAATGGACATTTAATTTCAGAACATTTATTTTTACAAATCATACATTTAAAAAAAGCAATAGGGACCAAATCTGTCATTGTATAAAGTGTTGGGGACATGTCCCATAAATGACACTTATGAGTATACAACAATCTTTGTTTCATTCCACAAATGCAGTTTTTTGTATAACCCTACGTGTTACCACCTACCAAGCCATCTGCTATTCCTCTGATTTTCCTAACTAACCCATCAACAGTTTCAATCACTCTTTAAAAGGCTCCTGCTCAGGCCTATAAGTGCCCTCCATATATCTCCCAGCGTGCCCCAGTGGGACAGGCCGGTCTGTCCTGGTTCCTGTCTGCTCGGGACGCGCGTCTCGGCCTCAGTGAAGCATCGCAGGCTGGCGCCGCCGCCTCTCCACTTCCACAACATCAGGTGTAAAGTTACTGTTTGTTGTGGCCTGGGAACACTAATAACGCGGCAGGGAAACAATGTTGATGGCAAAGCTGTTCGACATCACCTAAGATCACTCAACCCCCGAGGACCTGTGTGCAGATAAGTGGCTTTACTTGAAGAAGCGTGGTTTGGGTGATCACTGAATAAATGAACCCCCCTCCTTTCTTTTTAAACAGGTTTATTATTCTGTGACAGTTTCACTTGTTTCTAATGAGGCAACACTTTTGTTTTAACACATTTACGCACCAAATGTTCTGTAAATGTCTCAAATCCAATCCTCAAAAGTGTACGGTTTTTTCTTTCAAATTATTTGAATGTATTGAGAAAAAGTGCTTTAGTATTGAATAATCCGCCCCCCCCCTTTCTTTTTTTAAACAGGTTGATTATGAGACAGTAGTTTCTAATAATCTATAAACGTCTTTTTCAACACATGTACGCCCAACCATTCCTGTAAAAGTGTTTCAAATCCATGAAAAGGGTTAAATGTTGATTCTTTTTTAATATTCCCATTTAAAAATGTCAGAGCAACACCTTCCCTACGACACTTTAACTGTTAAACAACATTTTAAGTTGTAAAACTCCAAAAGTATTGGAAAAAGACAGACTGCAATATAAAACTCTTCTATTTACTTCAGAATTATTAATTTGTTTCACCTTTTCACAAAGTCTGGCTTATTTAAAAAAAGATTTTTGTAGGATTCTTCCTTTTTTGAATTTGTTCCTTCATGCTTAAATGTACCATAAGTTGCTTGAAATAGTAGGGTCAGATAAATGAAATGTAATAATGTGAGGTGTTCCTGTAAGGTGAGAAGAAAAGGAACTGTGCGCAGGGTGGGTGTTGTCCAGTGTTTTGGAGAGGTGACAGATCTATCTCTACCTTCCTCTTTAGCCGGACCCTTGAAAGATTTAAATCTCCCCATGCCCCTCACTCATCAGTCAGTGAAGAGATACCTCCGGCAGCATCACCAGCAGATATAGAGCACGGTGCGTAAAAACGACCTGACAGTTCTTCAGCCAGATACAATGGCATTGGTTGGGATGCATCTCAGTTTAACGACCACGACGCCTTTCTCAGTGAAGGATATTCTGAAGCTGGAGCACCACCACGATTTCGAAAATGATTTTTTGATTACTGATCAAGTTGTTCCGATGAATTATCAGCACGTGTCCCGGCCCAGGGACCTTTATGACTGCCAGGCTGAGCAGTGCGTCTCCGGGATGCAGGAGAAGCTCCATATTCATAACTCAGCAGCAGAAGAGGAGATACATGAGCAGGGTGAGATTACTCTACAAGTTATATAACACTGTTTAAATATATATAAAGTAGGCTATTACTCTCTGATGGTCACTCAGGGTTGTTCAGGCCGAGAGAGTGCGGGGCCTTTAGTGCGTAATAGCAGGAATGAAACTACCTGTCACGTTTTCCTTTTCTTAAAACCTCTAAATGTATAAACAACATTACTGAGAAGAATGTATCTTTTAATAAACACAGATTTACCTAAAAAATACATTTACGTAGTTGGAATATTCGCCAAGAATATCCACAAGTGATCAACTCAATTTATGAGCAGGCAATGATTGATTTTATGATTACCTTTATTCATTGTAATCATTTATGACAAGCTTTATATTTAATCATGGATGAACCGTTTTAATAAAAAATGGGCACAGAAGTGTTGTTTTTTTATAATTTCCACAGGTTCTTTATTAACTCATGAACAGTGTGATAAATAACTATGTAATATTTATTGTTTTTTACCATAAGATGTCGTCTTTGACACGTTAAAATAATCGAATTCACTTATTTACTAACGTTTACTTAATGCCATGTGTTGTTTTTGACTTTGCTGTGGCACAAGTCAATGTTTTTTTGGGTTAAAATGTGGAAAGAATAAACATTATTATATACTGTAAAATATGCTGCATCATGACGATGATGTATACAGGGTCGTCTCTTGCAATAGTTTATTATTGTGTAAAAAAAACCATCTTGCTCCATCAACATATGTTCAATTTAAAAATAATAAAATTGGAAACCTATTAAGTCTTTCAATATTTATATTTGATGATGAGATATCGTGTAATTTTTTGGAAGCAACATTTTAAAGATATTTAGCATTTAGCTGTTTGTTTTTTTCTTTACTTAATTTGACTGTTTTATTTTCTCATATGCAGACATAAGCGGTCTTGACAGTTCACCTGAAAGTGAGAAAACCCTGAAGAACGGATCCCGGCCCCGCAGGAAGCCCCGGGTCCTCTTCTCCCAGTCCCAGGTGTCCGAGCTGGAGAGGCGCTTCCGGCAGCAGAGGTACCTGTCCGCCCCGGAGAGAGAGCACCTGAGCCTGGCCCTGAAGCTCACCTCCACACAGGTGAAGATCTGGTTCCAGAACAGGAGATACAAGTGCAAGAGGCAAAGGCAGGACCTGTCTCTGGAGCTGGGGTTCCCCTCTGCAGGAAGGAGGGTGTCGGTGCCGGTGCTGGTGCGGGACGGGAAGCTCTGCAGCTCCGCACCGTATAACGTGACTCTGGGACATTATAACCCCGTGTTTGGATACGGAAACAGCGGCAGTGTGTACGGCTGCGGCTATCACAGCGTGTCACCCTCAGCCGCACAGATGTGTAATAATAATAATAATCAGATGGTGGATTTATCAGGTGAGGGGGGCTTCAACCACGGACACTTCCAGGCTTCATTACAGAGTGTAAGAGGCTGGTGATCAAAGCAGGGAAATGGCGTGTATTATAGCATAATTCAATGGAGAATTTGTATATATTGTTTATGTATGTTTTGGAATTGTTCTGTTGTTAAAAAAGCCTTGTAATAATAAATAATGGGTGGATATTTACTGTCATCAAAAATATGATATCCTTTAATATTTTCCTACGATTATAAAAAGTTATACAATATTGGTACAATTCGTGTTATTTTCTAAACTAATCCACAACTTCGTTTTGCTATTAGATTATTTTTGGTTATAATATTTAATTCGTGTTTTTATGTATTTATCTATTTATTATTCTACTGGCGCTTCATGGAACATAAGCCTGCATTTTTCGAAGGTGATACTGTCCAACTTTGACAAAAAACAACGTTCAAACGTATTTTTAAACGTCATTAATGTGTATACTTAACTAAATAATACCTTAATTCAGTTAAAATGTGTAATCCTCTTCATTTCAAATAAGTGAACATACCTGATTAGAAGCCCTTTAGTGGCCGGTTGCTGAGCTGTCCTCTGTGTGTTGTTATCAAAGAGAGCCATCACACAGCTAATGGATGAAGTGACATCTGACCTGCAGGGCTGCTCTATCAAACTGACCTCATTATTGTCCCATTCACAAATCCGCTGATAAGGCTGGAGAGCTTGTCCTGTCCCGGAGCTTTGCTTGGTAAACAAACCCGCAGACACAGTGGCTCTTTAACTTTTTCAAACTTTCAATCACACGGGAAACAGTTCCAGTCCGACCTGTCACTCACCCATGAGCCGCGGAGGAATCCACTCGCAGTGCAAATAAGTAGTTCTTAGTTTTATTTTAATTCATGCTGTTTAACTTAGTCCTGCAAACTGAAAGTAGTGTATTATTTGACACCTGTAAAAAATTGAAAAAAAGGTAAATCCACTATGTAATTTTAAGGGAATTTACATTAAACATCACACCAAAAGCAAATGTTAAGGTTTTTTTTTATAATCATGGATATATGGATTTTTACCAAGTCCATCAACCTTGCCTGTATGTGCTACACATGCCTGACATTTGTATATATTATATAATTATATATGTGTCAAATGATATAATAAGTGAATTGACTATAAGAGTGTGTGTTGGTGTTTCACCCTTAATGGATTCTGACCTAAAGGGCCTGAGGAGGAGAATCAGCAGAGAGCAGCTGAAGGAGCTTCTCCACTCAGATAAGAGGAAGCTGCAGACAGAGAGGAGACCAGACACTTCAACCCATCAGATTGTGTGTGTGTGTGTGTGTGTGTGTGTGTGTGTGTGTGTGTGTGTGTGTGTGTGTGTGTGTGTGTGTGTGTGTGTGTGTGTGTGTGTGTGTGTGTGTGTGTGTGTGTGTGTGTGTGTGTGTGGGGTGTGTGATAATGATGGGTATGTTCACAACCCATGCTCTTATTCATGAACTATAGAAACATTCAATCAAACACATTCTTTCACAAAAACTCAGATATGCAAAACATTTCTGAACAGAATCAAATCAAGGAAAATTACAATTAGGAACTTAAATCATTTTAGAACCAAAATCACAATCAGGTTTATTGCCAAGTAGTACATATGGAAGTTGCTCTGGTGTACAACGGTGAATAAACACAAGAGTCATTAAGTAGAAAATGAACAAATGTCTAACTATAAAACTATCTTAAAACGTATAAGAACAATAGTAAACAAGAATTTACAAGCTATATAAATATACAAAAAAGTAAGTACAATAAGAATATGACTGTATATTCTAAGAATGAAATATATGCCGTATCATTTAAAGTGGCAGAGCTGTGCCGCTGATTTAAGAGAGGTAGCATTGAACAGAAGTGTGCAAAGTTTCTGTTACAACCTGCATGGAGAGGAGAGTCTTGGAAATAGGCATTGTCGTCAAAAAATACTTTCACATATTTCCTGGATCATTGCCAACTCTAAAGGAGAAATGTAGAGAATAAGGTAGTTAATGTTCAGGTGTGTAGCTGAGAGATCAACAGCTCCCCCCCCTCTGTGTGTGTGTGTGTGTGTGTGTGTGTGTGTGTGTGTGTGTGTGTGTGTGTGTGTGTGTGTGTGTGTGTGTGTGTGTGTGTGTGTGTGTGTGTGGCCTAGCATTACCATCCTTGTGGGGACCTACATCTGTTTACATAGACTGGCTTCCATTATGGGGACAATATGGAGGAGAATCATTCATTTTAGGGTGAAGACTTGGTTAGGGGTTAGGGTTAGGGTTAGGGTTAGGCATGTGTGTGTGTGTGTGTGTGTGTGTGTGTGTGTGTGTGTGTGTGTGTGTGTGTGTGTGTGTGTGTGTGTGTGTGTGTGTGTGTGTGTGTGTGTGTGTGTGTGTGTGTGTGTGTGTGTGTGTGTGTGTGTGTGTGTGTGTGTGTGTGTGTGTGTGTGATTGTGTGTTTGTGAGAGAGATAGAGACAGAGATTATGTATGAATGAAAGCAGGATAAATTCAGATGTTAGATCACACTGAGATGATGAGGGTCCGTTTGAATAAAGGATGACGTAAATCTGGCCATCAGTGAAACATCCATTATAGTTTACTCTAAAAAAGTTTAAATCATGCGGCATTACGTCAGCTTTAGGAAGTCAGATATGCCTCTGGTTGTGTGGTGGCCTTCACTGTCTGATAATCTGGTGTTTATGATGGAGATGATTCACAGACTCAGGATCAGCTCCTCTGTCCAAACATCCACCCTGTGACCACTAAAGTTATGAGCTACACGAGGATGAAAGATAACTATTGACAGAGTATAATCAGACTCTGTTCACACTAATCCTCTGGTGAGTTTGCTCATTGTGTGTTTGTCCCTGTGGTTTGAAGTGGCTGCTGGCTGCGTCGCTTTAAAGCTCCCTCTTGTGGAAGACTCTTACATGTCTTTCACATGACAAAAGGTTACTTTTAGTGGTGGAAAGTATCTAAGTACATTTACTGAATTACTGAACTTAAGTATTTGTTGAGGTAGTTTACTTAAGTATCAATATCTCATGTTACTTTATTCTTCTACTCCACCAACATTTGGAGGCAGAAGTTGTATGTTTTACTCCATTACATTTATCTGACAGCTTAAAATTGTATTTATTTCTATGTTCATTAATGAAAAATTAAATCAACTAATGAATTAAGATGTATTATGGATACCTGGCAGTAAAAAAGTTCAATAAAGTTAGCTCCTTTAGCTGCTACATTGAATTAAAAGACATAATTGAGTCACTCCATGTATGACTCAAGTAATGAATTATGGCCATTAAATTAGATTAGATGGTTTGATCCAAATTTGTAACCTTTTTTTGTTACAGCAGCATGTAAGCAAAGCATTGCACATTAATTAAATAAAAAATGATTAATAGAAAAAAATATATACATATCAACAGTGAAATATGTATAAATAAATACATAACATTAACACATAGATTGAAGTCAGTGTACAGAATGATTGGCATAACGTAACATTGGTAAATAAAGTCATTAGTACCAGATCTATTCAGTTTTTTTAACTTAAGTCTGTTAACATGCTTACCTCTGCTCTGAATACCCCGTACAATCCGATGACATCTTTGTAACGCCAGACAATACAGTAGATGGCATGAAGACCTTGTGCAATAGGCCAGGTGCAGGTACTGTACTACACTGATAAAACTGTGAGAAATCTACAGTTACAACAACGTCTGGCTTCTTGTCCTCTCAGACAAAGAAGCAGCGGCAACACAACGGAAGATTGATGGCACAACAACTTTCGGTGTCTCAAAGAAAAACATCGTCACCACATAGTTTACACTGCGGAAGACAAATGCCTTCCCCGGGCTAAAAGGTCAGAGGTGCTACTGAGTGCTCAAATATGCAGCCGAGTATCTGTGCAAGGAGTGCTCAGGGGACAATAAATATGAAGGAAATGTCATCGTTTTCAACTGAGATCAATCATGTGGGTTGTCTCAGAATAAGGGCAGAGGATGATGGCTTTGTTTGGCTCCTGTCATTGAGCTGCATCTGTGTGTATGATGACAACTAAACATGTGTTTGATGATGTTTTGAAGTGATATTAAGGTGACACACAGTAGAAGAAAATGTCTAAACCTTCAGTGGAATCACAGAGTTGATATAATGTGGAAGCTTTCAACCTTTTCTGTGCTGTACTGTCAGGAAATCCACAATGGTTTTAAATAAATCGGAAGAAAAACTGTACCCAGACAGAGGAATAAAAGCCTCCTGTGCTCAACATAGTTTTGCAGACAGACGGTCACAGACAAAGAATTCAAGGTGAAACGTATCGTACGGAGGATCTTAATGCTGTGTTGACAAGACAGCAGCTAATGCTTAAGAGGAACATCAGTAGATCTTAAACAGATGGCTTTTTTAAGCGATGATCCACAACACAGCAAAGGAAAATATTAGTCAGTGCAGCTTTAAATAAATATATTTCTATCTCACACACAGAAAGCACTTAACATGAGAAATAATATGATTTCAGAAGGTTGAATTGGTGCACATGTAACAGTTGTAAATATGCAGTGGGGTTTATTTGTAAATCATTATGTATAATCACACAAATTCTGTGTTTTATATTAAGTAATTCTGTGTTCTTCATTTTATTGAATGTTCAATACCTGACGAGGTCGGAGATCAGTGGGCGGAACCTTTGAAGTGTGGTCGCTGTGCTCAGGAGATTATTGTTGTGAGGACTTCCCCCCCCTATATATTGTGTCCCTCAAGTTTTCTCTTCCCTTTTTGTAAATGTTCCACGTGAGAGGAGTCACTGTGAGGGAAAGCTAATATAAGACTGATTGTTATATCTTTTGTCAGGTTGTCAGTAATAAAACGGAGATCGTCAAAACTGTATGCTGGCTCGGGTCATCCATGTACAACGCAAAACACAACGCTTAACGACACCGGTTACACACATTCATCATATTAAAGCAGTCACATGGAGACATGGTGTGTGGTTGGTGCCAAGGAAGCTGGAGGAGTCAGCAGGGCAGAGGGCACAGGGAGGATCATGTTTATCATACCTACATTCATGCATTTCCAAATGAAGCATGAACTCCCCGAGGAGCACAGACACTGCCAGTGAACGCCTCTGTCTCCTGGAGAAAGTCAGGATGAGCCACGGAGAACAACAAATAAACAAACACAGAGCAATGAGTGTGTCTGTTTCAGGAGCCGGCCTCAATGTGTCCAAGTCATTAGTGCTGCAGTAGGTACGACCACCCACTCTGACCCCCCCCCCTTTACTCACACACACACACACACACACACACACACACACACACACACACACACACACACACACACACACACACACACACACACACACACACACCACACACACACACACAACACACACACACACGCACGCACACACACACACACACACACACACACACACCAAATGCAGACAACAGTTTCGAGCAGATCAGGACGAGACGTAAATCCATTTAACTATTGTATGAAACTTAATTTGAGAGACATTATCCACCATTTACTCCAATAATATTACTGTCTGGACACTAACATGAACAAATGTTCTCCATCTGAATTTACTGTTTCCCTAACTGATAATACATTTGCTAATTTTGTTAGCTGTTTGTTGTTGGTTTATGATTATAGGAAGGCAGATGCTAATTGCACCCGGGTGTCTATAGTGAACACTGCTATACTCCCCCAGGTGCAAACAGACTGTTACAATGTAATGTGAGTGGCTCATAGTAAATATGGGATAAACTACAATATAATAAACATGTCATATAGTAAATACACTTTTAAGTTTCATTTGACAAAGAGAAGTTATTGATATTTTGTCGATCTCGTTTATATTAAGGATAGACTACATATTAGAGACACCTATATGCATATCATAAAATACGTTGATTCATACCATAGATAATTTAATTTGAGTCAGAGATCTGTTAGGTTAGACTGTAGGTTTGGTATTTGATCAAGTGTAGCCTACCGGATAAAATATTTCCTAAGTGGCAATTTACAGTCATGACAAAATGTGCATATTGTTTGGATTCAAAGCACATCACTTGTGCCCTTATTAACAATTGTAAGCATTTGGTTTTATTGCATCAGAAGATTGTTGAAGCGACATCCATGACAACTATTTTCTTTGGATAGGACATCATTGTATAATCTTAGAAATGTCCATCAAGTCTGAAGAGGAAAATGAAAGTTTCTCAGAGCAGTATTTGGCTCCTCTTGTCCCGCCTCCTTCTCTTGTCGGGGCAGCAGAGTAAACACGCCCTGCTTGTATAAATTCAGCCGGTGTGAGAGTGTGAGGAGACACACTGCTCAACACTCTGCCACAGAGAGGCCTCTGATTTGTGGATTACTGGATGGAAATGTCGGTCACAGGCAAACCTTTGACCTCCTTCCTCATAGAGGACATCCTCTCCTTAAAGGACAGGACCAGATTAAACAGCAAACACTGTTCACAGAAGATGGACAGATGTTCTCAGTGGAGAGAAGGAGCTGAAAAGGTTTCAGAGCAACTCAGCGATCAGGAGTTTGGAGAACAGACAGGTGAGCTCCTGCAGACTTTCCATAGCAGTAATGTAATGAATAGAGGTATTTTACTTTCATTTGATGAATATTGTTTTAAAAGATGGTAAATATATGCTGGAATTATAGGGCTGTATAATGATCATTTGTGGAAATGTTGTATAAATGTATGGATTTAAGGAGAACATGTTTATTGAGAGTCTTTTTTATTTCCAGGGGTTTGCATATAGCTGATCCTGAGATTCTCTGTGAACCATCACTTTACAGCCTGACATGCAGACATGTGGTTTCCCCCCTTAATGACTTAATCACATCTTTCCTCTACAGACTGTCTGGACACATCCTGTCCCGGCACCTCAGAGTCCAGTCCCTCCTCCACGGGGAAACAGAAGCGCTCCAGGGCTGCCTTCACACACCTCCAAGTGCTTGAGCTGGAGAAGAAGTTCAACCAGCAGAAATACCTGTCGGCCCCAGAGAGGTCCCATCTGGCCGGCACCTTAAGACTCACAGAGACCCAGGTCAAAATCTGGTTTCAGAACCGGAGGTACAAGACGAAACGAAAGCAGCAAACATCAGAGTTCTGCAGGGAGAAAGCAGAGGGACTGGGCCTGAGAGACGAGCTGGTCCGAACTTCTCTCATCACCTCTTTCTGCAAAGCTTATCAGTACAGACCCTACCTGTGGGACTACAGCGGCCCCTGGGGGTCCACGCTATGGTGAAAGGGAGGGGATTTATGAAGCTATGATTTAAAGTCATAAACCTATGTTTAGTTTCCCTGATATTTAGGCTATATGTTCACTATCAAAATGAGATCGTTGTCATTTTGGCATGATTTTAACCCATGTGTTACATTTACCACTGTGCCATTTACAATGATTTTGTTCCTACACACATTCTGTCATTTTGTATGTTTTAAACACAATCTTGAGGCGATCGACATGTCGTTACTGTCAGTTGCAAATGGTTTGTTGATTCATCATTAAATAAATGTGGATACATTTTATTTAACTTGAAAGCTGAGTGTTAAGAAATACAAAAAACGTATTATTTGAACTTACAGTACCTTAGTTATAGACAAGTACAAGTTGAACTTATCCGTCATATACAGTCATATTTTCAGTCAATCCTGTACTGAAGCTCAGTTTGACTCCAATTGTTAAATAATGATAATATAAAATATAGTTTTATACATAAATAGAACTAAATATGTATGTAGAAACTATTTGTAGTTATAGTTATGTAGTAGTGGAGCAGCTTATTTTGGTATAAACGGTAAGAGCAACACAATATTACTGACGATTTGAGTGTTTGGGGCTACCGTCATTTACATGTTTGATTTTTTACATTTAAACTCTGATTATAGTCAAACTACATAAGAACACAAGACAAGACAGAGATAAGGTTTGTATTGCAAAATAGAGCCACAAAATGAAACCTGATTCCTTTTAAGAGCTTCTGTCCTGATTATATGAAGATAAACTATCTCTGTGTTGCCATCCTCTAAAAACCCTAAACAGATAAGTTGATAGAGAAACTGTAGATAACAAGAAAGAACAAAATGAACAGATAGAAGAAGATATCAAAAGATATTCAAAATGTAACATACAGTATCAAGATGCATTCGAATCAGCAGTAGTGTGCTGTAGTAACAAATGCATTTGAGTTGATGACACATTCAATTCAAAGTTTTGGTATTGATTAAAGTCTTACTTAAATAAAGACTGTGTTTTCTCAAAGTTGTATCAGAAGATGTTAAGTGCCAGCACGTGACTCAAGAATGTGATAAAGATTATTATTGTAACAAAACCTGTTTGTTAACATTATTGCCACTTTGGGACGGACAGAGGGTAAGAGACGGTGATCTGAGTCTCATTCATAAACATTCATGGAAAAACCTTTATTAAATATATATGTATTTCTACAGAATGTTCTTTAAGTCATTGTGACAATTATTTCAATATATTCCATTGTCAAACTTGATAAAAACATTTATTTCCTAGCATTTCATTATAATCTGCCACTTAAAATGTGGTGCTGGTAAAACCACACAAACAGTAGGCATATAGATAGAAACTAAACTTCATCAATATTTTTTACAGAAAAGTGTAACATAAGATGTAAAAAGTGTCTAGTTTTAAATATTAGAATAGCCAGATCTAGGGTCTAAGCCAGGGGTGTCAAACTCAAATACATAGTGGGCCAAAATTAAAAAATGGGTACTAGTCGAGGGCTGGACTGGTTCAATGTTTATTGCAAAACTTATTGAAATGACTTATTGCACATATTAAACCTGGAACTAACAAAGCTTAAATGATTGCCTATAAAAACAACATTAAACATTAAATAATCAGTTGCATTCATTTCTTATGGCTCTATCTGCAGAGTCATTTCTTATGATTACATTTTCCCACAGGCCAACAACAGCTTCAACAAAACTATTTCCCTCAAAGAACAAACCAAACATGCCCTGTTGTCTCAAGAAACAAAGTGCAGAAGGAAACATCCATGTAAACTCAGTTTGCTGCTCTGTGATGCTAGTTCAAGCCAGATACTTGGCATCTCATCTTGGGTGCAAGTTCATCAATGTTTGGGGTCAGGCTCTGAGCTGAGGAAACCCTCAGGATTGAGTGAAGGTGTGCGTGCAATATACCAGCGGGCCAGATCTAATAGGAATAAAAAATTATCCTGCGGGCCGAAATTAAATCCACCATGGGCCTGTTTTGGCCCCCGGGCCTTGAGTTTGACGCATGTGGTCTAAGCTAAATGGTCCAAGGTATGTCATCTACTGCAATCATTGGCTGTCTAATTGTGGCTGTGGACCATCTCCATTATCTGCTCCCATGGCAATTCAGCCGTTAGCTTAGAGTGCCAGAATGTCCTCGAGCGGCCCTGCCCCAGGTATCACAGGCAGATGTACTTTCTTATCTTTAACTGTAGTAGTCCTGAACAAAGACTGTCATCACGAGCCCCAGACTCTACCGGATCCTTTCTAAAGATGGACATATTTACATATTTACATTTTAAGCATTGCATGAGATACAATCTCTCTTACAGTACATGAAGTGACCAAAGTCATATTGTGCACCGTGCACATTTCCAAAAACATACAATACAATATAAAACAATTCAAACAAACACTACAGATAAAAAAAACACAGTATCTTGTAAGGAAGTCCCCTTTAAAACTGAATTCAAAGTGTGCATCTGTCAACTAACACATGTACACATTTTCTCTCTTGAGTTCTCGAGAAATATTTCTACAAAAGCTGAATACCATCAGATCATAACTTCATGCAGGTTGGCATGCTGACTCAGTACAGAGCTGATAAGATGGCATGCAGTATTTAGGGTTTAACATATTTAAGGAGGGTAAGTGTTTTGTAACACACCCAAAGTGTGAGCAGAGGACTGATGGAAATGGTAAAGAGAACAATAACCTGTTTGACTTTGTGAAGTAGTCGCCCTCATTGGCACTTTGTTTTACTTCTACAAGTGTCAGATTATCATGAACTTATTTTCTTATTGCTGTCTCCAACTTACTCTTAAGTGTTGATCATTCCCCTCACCTTTCAAACTAGAGATGGACATGAGCTTACATGTTACCATAAACTCCAACAACATCTTAGAATGTAAACGCTAAAAATACATAACAAAATAATCTAGAATCTTAACAATTTCCTTAAACTAAAGTGAGTTCTTATCAACAGCACCATTCATTCTAGGCCCTTGGAGTAAACAGGTAATTAGACATGAAGAGGGCAGATAGCATCTGTTTTGACGGCATTGAAAATCTGACAGTATCTCTCAGCGTCTCTCAGTGTCTCAGCCGTACTCGAACACGCTCATCAGATAAAGGAGCTTGTTGCAGGGTGAAGCTGAAGGTTAGGAGAAGTATTATTTTGGCACTTGCCATTGTAATACCTGCACTTCCGCTGTCTCAAAGGGACACGGTACATTGATTCCCAGACACAGAAGACTTAAAAACAACATCCTCCCGTCTGTTTAGCTCTCTGGCTCGGGGAATGTCTCTAAATCTGTTTCTGCACCACCTGGATCAACTGGATTTGGAAAGTAAATGACTAAAAGCAGCGAAAAGGAAGGTATAAACTCACTGCCAAATCTCCTCTATACTTGGATCATAGATTCTGCATGTAAAGATTAACTGGGATATGGAAATAAAGCAAGTACAATCAAAGACACACAGTTTTTATTGTTCTCATACTGCCTGTGCTGCAGCACCTCTTTTCACCCTCTGACTGAAACCAGAGCCCAGTCTGCTCTGATTGGTTAGCTGGCTGGCTCTGTTGTGATTGGTCAACCACTTAGAGATGTCCCGCCCCTTAGCCTATCAGGTACAATGTGTTCGAGTGCTAGCCAACAGAAGCACAAGTGTTACCTAGTGTTGTCACGATGTTACCGAAGTAAACAAAGTATTCTATTGGAGACGTTTCAAACATGGGGGGAGAGTGTGTTGGAGAGAAACTCCCTCTGATGGGAACACAGGGATTTGAGCCTTTACAGACCATTTACATGCTCATAAATCTATTTAACACACTACAGGAAAATAGCGCCCTTTTCAGCCTTTGGTATCAAGACTTCTTTGTCTATATTTAGGGATCTGATTGTGAGCTGCAGTGTGGTCGTTGTGCTCTTCAAGGTGGCCAATGATGCTTTGAAAAACAAGAAGATTTTCATCACAGATGAGGCCGAAAACCAAACCCCGACCACAAAGACAGCCTTTGTCAGCGTTCAAATATGCCGTGACTGTCGGACAAATTTGTTGGAGTTGATAAGGAGGGTTTAAAACAGCCCTGATCTTTTTCACATGGGAATAAACTTCTTTGGTAGTGTAACTGGATCCCTCATGTTTCGGTACCAGTAGAGCAGCTGCCTTTCTTCTCCCATCAGAAGATACACTGCTGCTTATCCGATGCTTAACATTGATTGCGAAAAGTGTGTATGTGTGTGTGAGGGGAAAAGAAACAGGGTGAAGACAGGCAGACACACACAGAGAGTAGCGTCTTTTTCCAGTGTACTTATCTGTGGGATAAAGATTTCAAGTAGTGGGACAGTTTACTTACAGATTACAGTGATTAGAGAACAGTATGACAGGGACAGAGGACATGGGATGAGGGGCCGCTTATTGTGCGCTTCAGATAAACAACCTGCTCGTGGACAAGGGCGAAAACTAAACACATCAGGGACATCAGCCTTACAGCATAAGTGTACGTGTCCTGAGGCATGCTGCGCTGGATAAAGCTCTCCACTGTCTGCATCTCCAAACAATCTGATCAGTGTTGTTTTTCTGTTGCTATACTGTATCTTGTGTGGGAAACACATTTGAAATACAGTATTCACCTTCATATAAACCAGGGGTGTCAAACTCAAGGCCCGGGGGCCATATCCGGCCTGCGACTTCATTTTATGTGGCCCCGCAAGAGCTTGCAAAGAATATAATACTTTTATTATATGGTTACATGCCACTTTACAGAAGCAGGTTGCCCATAAACTACATGTCCCACAATGCATCTCGTTTTGTGACATGCGCACTGAAGAGGCTTGCAATGATTTGCCCTAGACTTCTGCTTTCAGACGTATATAATTACTAAGTTATTATCCTATCCAATAATAATCCAATTCAGAGGCAATAATGTAATATAATACATTATTTTATATATATATATATTATATATTTATATATGTATATTTATAGTTACAACCGGCCCTTTGAGTGCAACCGTAATGCTAATGTGGCCCGCGATGAAATTGAGTTTGACCCCCCTGATATAATCAGTAGAGTAAAAACAACGCAGGAACAACAGTTGCCCGAGGAGGAGCATTTTTGGTCTTAATGTTGAAAAAAATCATTTAGATTTTCCATATTCCGTATTCTTACTTGCATGAGCTGACACTTTTCTCCAAAGGGATTTACAGTGCGATAAACCATAAAGATACAAACAGCAACAACATGCAGGTACAACTGTTTGAAGTAAGCCATACTAAGTAAGTGCTGTTTATTTAGCTTGAAATGGGCGAAATCTTGTAGGTGCTTCATTTGTTTTGTTTAGGTTTAATGGGCAATTCGTAGCAGAAACAGGTGGGTTTTATATTGCCAAGTGTTGTGAGCCAAAAATAAACTCAGAGCCAACAATTCTGGGCTTATTATGACTTAGTGGATCCAAACATAATACCTGGTTATCATTGTCTTTGGCTTTGTGATGATGGTGATGCCTGCTGTGTGTCAACCTTTAAAGGATACCATACCGCCCTCTACTGGAGCTCAAGAACTCCTGCAGGATTCACTATCAACTAAAGGGTAAATCCACACAAATATATTCGTCCAATTTACTGGTTTTAAGCTATGCATGTAGATCTGGTTTTAAAATATTTCTCTCCGTTATGTTGATATTTACCCCACTTCAATTGAGCTGGTATATCTTGATTGGTGTCTTACTGTAACTTTAACATGTGTATTCAATAGGAGCCTTTATCATTTGCCAAAAAACAGATAAGTAGCGCTTGATTACACATACAATGATAACTATTTTAAATATATGAGCATTGAGCATATGTGGAGATACATCAGTAGTGAGTGAGGTATGATTTAGTTGCATTGGAAAGGTTGTGATTTTTAATTAGATGTGTTAAATGCTTGGTGGTTGTATTATTTTTTCCCTAAGAATAAAAACCAACAAATATTTTTCCCAGTACGAGTGAGAAAGGACATTTTAGATTATCAAAGCAAGCACTTATTTAAAGTGGACCTATCATGCTATTTTTAGGCAATAGCATAGGTCTCAGATATATAAAATAAAAAACATGTCTATGAAGTGTTTTGCTCAAAATACCAAACAGATCACCCATTCTAGCCATGCCTCATATCCCTTTATTTCACTTCCTGTTTCAAAAGTGCTGATTTTATGTATAAAGCTTTAAATTAAAAAAAAATTGATAAATAGAAAAAAGGAGGGGGCTGAGCTCATGCGGGACCCGGCAGCTACTGTCTAAACTAAATACTGCCGTGATGAAACGCCATATCATGGATTATCAAGGATTATTTATGAAACCGTATGGAGCTCAAAGGCTTTCTCTCTTGCCGGTTATACCACAAGGTGAGTTCCTTTTTATTTCCTGCTTCTTCACACACATGCTCTCCAGTACAGCTTAGCTCTGAGTGTTAGCGATGCTAATGTAAACATGCACCGACCATATTACGTCCAAAACAGTCGGGCATTGTTTCTGATAGCAACGTCATATTGGACGCAAATCTGGATCAGCTCCGTTGTAGTCCCGTTTTTAGAGATTTGGGTACGGAGAGGAAAAGAGAGGGGGTTTTATTTTCTGACGCTGCGTGAGTTCCCTTCACACCGGGGACACATATTTATGTATAAAAGACATCAAAAAGTGCATTTTGCATGATTGTTAAACAAAACCCACACAAACACAGCCTTCTTCACTTGCATGTTTATTTCAGCTCCAGTGTTACAAACTGTAGCAGCATTGTCACAATGAAATCATAATTGCATGGCCGTACTTCTCTACGTGTTCTGGAGATGGCATTCTCTCATAAATCATCCCAACTCCCATTTCAAACATTTGTGCGTGATCAGCGAAACAATTATTTACATTATGGAATGAGCCATATAGAATATCATCTCTCCTGTGTCCTTTAAAATGTGATCATCGATGAAAAATAACACTATTTTGACATTTTAAAAGTACTTTGCAACAAAGGGTGGGAGTGCAAACATAGCTGAATGCAATTATAAATTTTGTGGAATTAAGTCAGATATTTTCGCTATTCATAGGATTCACTTAAACTCAGTAGAGTTGTGTTAGTGAATCCTACTGTGAACTCACTTATATTATAACACATCATGAAGCTATGCTAATTAATACACTTATATATTCAAGCCAATTGAGAAAACATTATTCATTCATGTGAGATCACAATTATATTGAAATTAAGTATTTTATCAGTCTTTAACAATCACATAATCATTGTTATTCCCCAAACATATTGAACATTTAACACATTTTCTTAAGTACTTTAGGAGGTTATAGGACTTCTATTTCTGACACATTCAGAAAATAAGCCGCTAAATAAGTTCAAGTGGGGAGGGATGTCTACACAGAACTAGGGGGCAAATAGGTCGCATGAATATTCATAAGCAGGAAGGCAAACATAATTATATAGACAGGTTGGAAATAAGATGCATAGAATACAATGCAGGTCTTTGGCATATTAATAAGTACACTAATGTACACGCATAAGCAATCTGCTCCTAAAGTGTTTGTGAGACTGCTGGAATCCGATGAACTCTGTGAACTTTAACCAAAGGAAAGAACAGCCTGTTTGATTAAAAACAAATAAATCTGGATGCTTACATCAATGTCTGGAGGAATGTCTTGACTTCTGAGTGGAAAATAGTTGGAGAAGGCAGTGAGCACACAGGAAATGTGAAACTACAACAGGATGAGCGGGAATAACAGAAACAGCGTTGCCTGCCTGCGGATTGGAGCTGTTACTCTTCTCATGGCGATAAAGAGTGCCTCACAGTTTTAAAATAAAAGTTATTATGTTATCACATTATGGATCACAGAGAGTCTGAACTTTATACTCAGTCAAAGATATATTTTGAAAATATTTGATATACAATCTATGACCTTAAAGTCAATATGACACACACAAAAATTCCAAACATTACACCAGTGAAGTAGAGAAAGTGAAAGTAGAGAGACACTATCTCATTTCTGAAAAATAGTCATCCTCCAAATATATAATCCTGTTTATGAATACAAATAAAACAAGCGGCCTTCTTTCTGCAACATGTATGGTTCTTTCAATGACACTGTTCTTGTGCGTACGTCAGCGGCATTGTTTGCTTTAAGAAGGCAAATAAATGGCCCTTTACGGCCTATGAAAACACTTAAAGCATATAAAAGAGTAACTTAAAAAAATGAACAGCTGCAGACTGGCATTTGATATTTTGATGTGGAAGAAACCAACACAGCATTCAGTTTAGCAAGATCAGATTTGACCGGTTAAAGAAAGAAAAGTTAGCTTCTTTGATGAAACTTAAAGGTGGGGTAGGTAATTTTGGAGAAACCAGCTAGAGTGCGCTAGAATTTGAAAATACACAACCGGAAAAAAATCTGCCTCTTCCTTACAGAGCCCCTCCTCCAACACACACGAACGCGCACATGACCAATGAGGGCACGAGATAAGTTTGTGCACAGATGGAAGGCTGACAGGCAGGTAGGCCATCCAGTTATTTTAGCCGGGCCGGCTCAGATGATTGGTCGTGCTTTTTACAGTACTACGGCTTCCACAGATGACATTTTTTAATGTATTTATTGTCAAAGCATTTAATGTATTCATTGCTATCGGGATGTTAAGAGCATTCCATGGAATATAACAAAAAGTGTTTCTGAAATAAATTACATACCCCACCTTTAAAGCAAGAAAAATAAAACCGAGGATAAAAAAGGTTTTTAAAAAAAGAATCATAATCATGAGGCACTTGGAAAGCGCAACTGTTCCGTTGGCCGTGTAGTGAAAATGAGGAATGTGTAGTCATGTTTTTTGTACACAGTGACACAAAAACAAACAAACGGCGTTGAGTTTCTTCCGCATCCGTAAAACACAAGCCTCTGCAAGCTAAACAAAATAAATAAAAAGTTCCAATATTAAAACCTACAAACATCATTCAAGACAACTTAATTATACGCTCTCCACATGTGGAAGAGAGAGAGCGCCTGTGGAGTGGAAGAGGAACAAGATTCTATGTTTATCTATTATCTCTGATGCATATCCTGGTTGGGCAACTAACTTTGAAGACACCCAGACTTAGACAAGTGACTATAAGGTGATCAAGTTTCAGCCAACTTCCCTGTGTGACAACATCTTGTGTTATTTCCTCTAATGGCACACAGTGAGCTAATTTCGGGTTGGAGTCTTCTTCATTTCCTAGATCGAGGTCCTGCCTCATGTTCCATCTGCTGCTTGGTCAGGAAGTACTTGAAGAACTCGTACACCGACCAGGCGATGGCAGTGGAGGGCATCTGGTATATAATCCGAGCTTGGGCCCCCTTGAAGAAGGCCGGCAGTCCCCCGAGGCGGTACACTGTCCTGAAGGTGTTAGCCATCCCCGATAACTGTCCGCTGACGTTAACGGAGCTGAGCGCTACGTTCTCTTGAGTGTTGAGGAGAGTTTTACAAACGTCCAGCGGAGTGGTTATCGCTGCGGAGATGGCTCCCGCTGCGGCCCCCGACACGATGTGGCTGCCGGGGTGGTAATGTCTGTGGGGGTTCAGCTGCTCCTGCATCAGCTCGTAGATCATGAAGTGCACGGCCTGGAAGGGGATGTTCATGGTGAGCTGCGTGCTGTAGCTACGGTAGAAAGCCCCCAGTCCCTCCTTACGAGTCACCGTCTGAACACAGTCCCAGAGCCCTCGATACGGAGAGTTGTACATTTGCATCCTCTGCTTCACCACTGAGCCATGGAGAGACAAAAGTACTTGTGTTAAAGGTCCCCTATTATACTGTTTTTCATCAATATATTATAGGTCTCAGATATATACAAACATATCTCTGAAGTGTTTGGCTCCAAACACCAAACAGATCCTTGCAGCATCCCATAATCCCCTCTGTTTCAGCCCTGTTTCAAAAGTGCTGATTCTCTGTCTGTTACTTTAGATGAAAATAAGGAGCCACTCCCCACGCCCCTCTGAGAGATATTTGGTTAAAAAGAACACAATGGTGCTCTAGGAGGAGATTCAGGTGATAAGGTGGGGGGGGGGGGGTTACCTTGGTTGGTGATTGGCTAATGGTTACACAAGCCAACAAATCGTTATGACATCATAAAGTGGCCAAAATCTGATCAGCTCATTTTCTGACAGGTTTTTATATAAATGGATCAGGACAAAAAGAGAGAGAATCTTTGTTCCTGAAACTTTCAGAATCTCTTTACACAGAGGGGACACATGTTGATGTAGAAAAGACATGAAAAAGTGGATTTTGCACAATAGGTGACCTTTAAAAAGAGAAATAAGCTATTTGTATCAACCAAAAAATAATTGTTGTAATAATAGGAATGATTTGTATTTGAATGTTTCTAATGCATTTAGTATTTACATTCGGGCTGTGACATTAATCGAAATGTTATTAAAATAGTGACTAAGCTAGCATTAGCATGTACGTACGACTATCATATAGTCAAGCACTTGGGGCTTAGTAAGCCTTTTTCTTACCTTCAGCTGGGTTCATGACTGCGTCGTGGAGAACAGTGGCCACACTACCTGCCAAACCTGGTGAAACAAACACATATTGTCTAAATTAATCAAGTTAATTTTTTACAAATTTGAAGTGAATTATTTGTTCGAGCTGTTTGAATGCATGAAAGAACGGTTGGTACTAGCACATCCCAGATAGCATGTTTGGATGACTTTATCCTCTCCGTTGTAAACAGGATATAATGACTTATCCCACAACCCTCCTCGTTGTTACTTAGCTCAGTGTGAAAGCAGTCAGTCCGAATATCAAGATATTGATGTTGAAACGTGGGAACATTTACCATTTGCCAAGTGGCTGTTGCCTTTGCTCTGCATGACGTCACTGAGTGAGCGTTTGACCCGCTCATAGCAGGCGAAGTAGATGGCATGTGCGGGCCCCGCTCCGATCATGGTGATGTTGAGGCCCCTCAGCGGTCGGAGGACCCCCTCTGTCTGGATGATCGTCTTCAGAGCCTGATACACACCCTTGTACTGTGCGTTTGGCGACGGCTGCAGGCTCTGCATCCGTGTCTGAAAAAAAGAGAGATATTTTAAACATTGTGACTCATTTTCAGGTTCATAGTTGTATTTTGTGCCTCTACTGTGACATGTTTACATGCTTTAAAGGTCACCTATCATGCTATTTTTAGGCAATAGCATAGGTCTCAGATATATAAAAATTAGGGCTGTCAAGTTAACGCGTTAACGCGTGTGCCTCACCTTACTTGTTGTTGTTAGCATCTGGTGCTAGCTAGCTGCGCTAACGGATATAAGGAGCTGTTTCAATGACATTTAGCCGACAACTGCGCCGAGCACTTGACTTTATGCAGGCAGCCAGACAGTGGGACATTGTACGAAAAGTCAGCACACTCAGCACGGATAGTACGCGCAACATGATTGCAGCTCCCGTTCGAGCATATATGCCTTGAGCTGCACATACTGTAGCTCCAACGATCCATCACAGTGTCCACACAGTGTCCACACAGTGTCCACACACGACGTGTCTCTCTCTCTCTCCACACACGACACACACACACCGTGTCTCCCTCTCTCTCTCTCCACACACACACCGTGTCTCCCTCTCTCTCTCTCCACACACACACCGTGTCTCCCTCTCTCTCTCTCCACACACACACCGTGTCTCCCTCTCTCTATACACACACACACACACACACACACACACACACACACACACACACACACACACACACACACATCACAACACACACACACACACACACACACACACACACACACACACACACACACACACACACACACACACACCACACACACACACACCACACACACACACACCACACACACACACACACACACACACACAACACACACACACACACAAACACACACACACACACACACACACACACACACACACACACACACACACACACACACACACACACACCACACACACACACACACACACACACACACACACACACACACACACACACACACACACACACACACACAGTATGAGAGAGGTTCCAGGTTGAATTGAGGCGAATATTTGTAATGTTCAGAGGTTGTTGTGTTTAATATTCATGAGAATATTTGTCATTGTTCAAATGATAATAAACAAACATATAAAGCATAGTTGTCCACTCATATGTTGATAAGAGTATTAAAAACTTGAAAAATATCCCTCTAAGGTACATTTAGAACAGATACAAAATGTGCGATTAATTTGCGATTAATCGCAATTAACTATGGACAATCATGCGATTAATCGCGATTAAATATTTTAATCGACTGACAGCCCTAATAAAAATATATAAAAAACATGTCTATGAAGTGTTTTGCTCAAAATACCAAACAGATCACCCATTCTAGCCATGCCTCATATCCCTCTATTTCACTTCCTGTTTCAAAAGTGCTGATTTTATGTATAAAGCTTAAAAAATAAAAGATTGATAAAAAATAAAAAAGGAGGGGGCTGAGCTCATGCGGGAGATGCTACCGGCAGATACTGTCTAAACCAGGGGTGTCAAACTCAAGGCCCGGGGGCCAAATCCGGCCTGTGACTTCATTTTCTGTGGCCCCACAAGAGCTTGCAAAGAATATTATGTTTATTATACGGTTACATGATGATTTACAGAAGCACGTTGCCCATAAACTACATGTCCCACATGTTTTCTCAGAATTTGACTTTTTTTCTTCTAAATATGCCTTTTTTCTTAGAATGTGCCCTTTTCTCAGAATTTGACTATCTTTTCAAAATGTTACTTTTTTTTTTTCATGTCACTTCCTTTTTCTTTTTAAAATGTCACTTTTTCCAGAATTTTGCTTTTCTTTTTAAATCATTTTGTGACATTCTCACTGAATAGACTTGCAATTACTTGCCCTAGACTTCTGCTTTCAGACGTAGTTAATTATGAAGTTATTACCCTATCTGATAATAATGTAATATAATACATTGTTTTATGTATAAATGTATATATGTATTTTTATATAGTCTTAAAGTTACAACCGGCCTTTTGAGTGCAGCCCTAATGCTGATGTGGCCCACGATTAAATTGAGTTTGACACCCTGGTCTAAACTAAATACTGCGGTGATGAAACGCCATATCATGGATTATCAAGGATTATTTCTGAAACAGTATGGAGCTCAAAGGCTTTCTCTCTTGCCAGTTACTGTATACCACAAGGTGAGTTCCTTTTTATTTCCTGCTTCTTCACACACATGCTCTGTGCAGTACAGGTTAGCTCTGACTGTTAGCGATGCTAATGTAAACATGCACCGACCGTATGACGTCCAAAACAGTCGGGCATTGTTTCTGATAGCAACTTTCTGATAGGGCCGTGGGTGTAAAGCCAGCCTACATTTCCGATATTACGTCATATTGGACGTAAATCTGGATCAGCTCCGTTGTAGCCCTGTTTTTAGAGATTTGGGTATGGAGGAAAAGAGAGGGTTTTATTTTCTGACGCTGCGCGAGTTCCCCGACACACCGGGGATGTCTTTTATGTATAAAAGACATCAAAAAGTGCATTTTGCATGATAGGTCCCCTTTAATGTTCAAAAAGGTCTTTATTTTTCCTCATACTGCCCGTGCTGCAGCAGTTTTCTGGTTTGGGAGAGAAACTCCCTCTAAATGTTGGGATTTTAGCCTTTGCTGACTTATTTCATGCACAAAAAGGGAAAGGGAAAACCCCAAAAAGCAGGGCCTCTAATGATTTGCAAACATACTAAACCCGAGGCTCTGTATGAATGTGCCTCCGAGTGGTTTTAGGCGAGCACCTGTTGTATGTCAAATGATGATTTATTTGTGTATTGTTCCCTGCCACATTTTCCTGACAGTAAGAGTACTTGGCAGCAGTAAGGTCCTGACTGAGAGATGTGTGTCTCTCCTGAAGCTGCTGCTGGAGGAGGCCGTGGCAGCTCTTTGTTTTCCCCCAACCATGCCAAGTTATGTGGAAACCACAAAGCATGTTTTTATTATATTAACAAATCTGGGGCTGGCTCAGGAGATAGGCCATGTCTATCTTCCTCAGCATGTCCCCATGTGTTTCCTTCCTTTGGCTCAACAATAAAATATCAATTACATTTCCGCTTGATACAGATTTTGGAATTTGGGGCACGCAGATCTTGGTAGCACAGTTTAGGTTTGAGTTGTATACAATACAAATCACATTGTTCTGTTGAAGACAAATTGGACATTTAGGCAAATGAATAGCTGCAAAATCTGTTGATCTAGAAATGATCTCAAGGGTATTTTTCGCTGAGTGGGTACAAAGTAAACCACGAATAGTTCCAACTGTATTCCAGATCAGAGCTCTTTTTTATTATTAACTTCTCAATGCCTTATGATAAATAACATATCTTGTTTAGACAATAATAATAATAATAAGTACGTTGTCTTAGAACCAAGACCTAAGCTTGAAGTCAAAGTTTATAGACATGAACCAATGGTTAAGTGAACATCTAAATGTGTTACTGATTAGAAAAAAATCTTTTCATTATGGTTTTAAAAAAGCTAACACTACCACTATTTGCCTCTTTACAGAACTGTCATGCTACTACTTGCATTGACACTTGTTAAATATTTATTAAAATTAAAATATTTGGCTGACATTATTATGGAAATGAAAACAGCCCATGCTAATAATGACTGTTGGGGTCAAAACAACCAAGAATGCATAGAATAAAAAGCTGAAGATCCCAAAAATGCTTAGCGTACATCAGTAAGTAAGTACTCAAACTTGGGAGTAAGTGGTCTAAAATAAGACTTTAAGGAACTGTTGAGAGAGAACTTTAAAAAAAGAAAGAATAGTCCTGTGCCCTGTACTACAAATCCAGTTCAACATACCCTGGATATGTTTGAGTTATCTGGCTTAACTAATCCTAACAAACGCGATCTCGCTAAGCGGTCCTACGACGCTGGTTATCAACTCGGTAAATCAACCCAGGGTTTCTCTGTCCGGCTGAGAGCGCGTTCACATGAAAGGGGCGGGGTTAGCAACATTTGACCAATCACAAACATGGACAAGTGTACTGACAGCGCAGCGTCATACTTCCTGAATGAAAAGTAAACTATCATGAAGAAGTTAAACTTTAAACATCCATGACTTAAACACTTTATCCAGGATACAAGCCACATAGTTTCACCTGCAAGGTGAATACAGAACAGCTGGTAAAAAAATGAATGCATACATTAACAAAAATTATGATATTACTGCCCCATCTAAAACATGAGTGGACCTGACTTTAATTACATTTGACTCTAGTGTTTCGCCAACCTAATGTGTTTGTGCATACGGCAGTTTAAACTGTATATCCTTTTTTTTTTTGCTCCGGAGCAGGTTTGGTGTTCAGTTACCATGGAGATCTACACCGGTAAGAAGAGAACCAGCGTCGTAGGACCGGAAACCCAGAGTTAACCCTGAAGTTAGCTCGCTAACCGCAAATCCTGCTTCGTAGTACAGGCCACAGGACTAACTTCAGAAGAATGATGCAGATTATATTTTCATTAGGCTCTCAACAGAATCCCTTGTGCTCTTTCTGCATGAATATGTTGGCCCACAGTTGGACAGTGATAACAAAACCATTGAAGCATACCTAAAAAAAGGACACCCTCATCCACTACATAGCACATCTTTAGCAGTCCTGTCTTTATGGCGGTTTTCTAATCAACACTGCAGAAGAGTTACTGCGTATACACACCCTTCACTGAGAGAGGCGGATTCCCAATGTGCACAGCAACGATAAGATCCCCTCCTTTCATCGACACTCCCTGTCGCTGCATCTCCTTTTTCACTGAGAGGTGGACAGGTTCAGTGGATTGTTAGCACTATCCACTGATGACCCTGTCTTAATTAAACCAGTCATTGGGCTAAACTCAAGTTAGAGCTGGCCTACCACGATATTGATATTGTGACGATAGTGTAGACCTGACCATTCGATTTTTTACCTAATAAGATTGTGATCATTTACCATCAGAAATGGGTTTATAGAGTGGGTAATGGTAAACACTTGTAAGCTCAGGATATTTCCTCACTTGACTGTAATTCAACCTTTAAAACCAGGAAAAAGACAACATGCTATTGCACAACGTCCAAATATCCAAAATGACACACATCTTGTCTTAATCTCAAATAACAAGATGGATATAATATCAATATATCACCCAGTTCTCTTACTGTCTCTTATGTGAAACATCAATTCATTCATTCATGAAACACAGGCTGGAAATAAATGCATTGAGGACTCGTTATGTCTTTTATGCAAGGTGTTTTCTATACTACATTGTAACTGACAAAATAATGGAAAATAGGAACCATTCTTAATTATTCATCAGCTTTAATCCACTGAAATTGCAAAACAGGTTATTTGTCAACTCCAGACACGCACTGATCAAACTGAATAAGCACCTTCAGCTGGAAGGTGCTTGTGTAAACTTAGAAACTTTAAGAGGAAATAGCCACAGTGGTTTGAGTAATAGGCACATGGGTTAATTTGGAAAGACTTTGACACTGAAACAAAGAGGATATAATCTCTCTCTCTTTTGTATTTCATTATGTTAATGAAGTTTTCTGTGCTACATCAAGCTAATTGTTAGAAAACAGGGGCTGAGCAGAAGAAGAGGATTGTAGGAGCAAAGTTCACATTCAAACCAACAGTTTACGATTTACTTTGCTAATTTTTAACAAGCTTAAAACTAGTGTAACATCTAATTCAGTTACATAAACTTGAACAATGGCATTCAATGAACACATTTTCTCAACCCAGTTCACACAGAGCTGAAGTTAGGAGTTTCTGTTTCATTTTTAAGAAAACAATACAGTTATAATGAAATGTTGTTCATACTGGGCATTAGTTCTATTTTCATTTTTTATTATTCTTGTTATTCATTTCTCGATTAATGGTTTAGTCAGATTTTCCCCACATTTCATAAAATGTAACCAGTAAATATTTGGGATTGAGAAATTGCTGGAATAAAACTACTTCAACAAGAACAAAAAGCCCAATCACTAAGACTGCACTTTTTCTAAATGTACAATGTTATTATACATGACAAAGGCATATTATTTCATTTATAGATGTACTGTATATTCACCCTCTGTTTGTAGTACTTGGTTGGATACTATACTGCATTGTGTTGCAATGATACTCACTGGAAGCAATGACAATGAAACTCAATCTCATCCAAGAGGCAAAAGAAATAACTTGATCATAATAGAAAAGCTATTGAGACCATTTATAATGTAGATTTTATCTTCTAATAATGGGGACTTCAACAGTGAGGCACTTGACTTGTGTTTACTGGTCAATGAATATATGAGTTGCCACAGAAGTATACTTTGAAACAGCACTTGAGGGGTTTAGCAACATTGTAAAGGTCAGTGTTTACCCCTTTAGATTGTAGATATCTCGAGGTCATATGTAGTTTGAATGTTAAGGCAGTCTGACATGTTTTACAGCCGAGTCAGGTACTTGACCTTCACTTACCCTACTACGTAAGAGTAATAGGGGCAAGTCTGGGTAACGAATTGCGTTACACTTTGTGAAGAAACAACAACCTGTGAATGGGAGAAATAACTCTGGAACAACATGTTAACCCGTTTACACCATACACAGAAAAACGAGCTCATGCTTAAAATGAGAAGAAATGTGTGTCAGACATGCTTAAATGTGACAAATTAATTATGTTATGTTAGCAAAGTTACACCCAGAAAGACGGCTAGTAAAACTGCTAGATTTGGCTAATTGTATTACCATTTCATTCATGTTAGCCTGCTCAACTAGTTTGTTCAGTTGAAGCAAGCATGCAGGCGTGCTTATATTAGCTAAGGCTAACTAAGGATGGGCATATGGTTGCTAACGCTGGTTAGCAACCGATAGCATGTTGTCAATTAGCAGCCCTTTTTAGCTAGTAGTTGTAAAAGCAAAACACGTGTGATTAGCTGGGTGTGTAGCTTACCTTGACTGAGTCCACGGGGTACATCACCGTGTGCTCCAGGATGCCCGCCACGGCTCCTGCTGTCATGTGGGTCGCCACTGAGACATGAGGTGGCAAGCTCTCGTAGTCCCCGTCACTATCAAAAGGCTCATCGTCCTCTTTGCTTTTGACCTGCGACATGTCCAGAGCTGCCACCACCGGGTCCGACTTCAACTCCATGCGTGGAGAGATCTCCCCCGTCCGTATTCTCCACAAGATAACACTCAGAGAGCAGTCGGCAGCATGGATAACCACAACATCATCGCTACTTAGTGGAGTTCCAGCGCCCGTGTGACGTCCCCAAATCGGAGGCGTGGTTAAGATTATTATGGACCAATCAGATGTAGGATATGGGCGGGCTCTTGGTTTGAGGCGTCCAATTAAAACTTCCCGTGGTGGATTCCTCTGGCACTTCACTGTGCTACTGTGCATCCCTGCTTGTCTCTGTTTTTGAATGGGTTTGTCAAAAGTGTTAATCTCATAGTCCTGCTTGAATAGATAAATAGGTTTGGTCCCCTTATCAGGCAGTTTGTTTTCACTATAGATGACCTGCAACTCCCCTTACTCATAAGGACGGATCCTCAATTGAATAGGCAATAGTTATGACTGCTAGTAAAAACTATATGTAAATATTCAGATCCCCAGGAAAGTTAAGTAAGTAGCCTAGCAATGACCCACTTTACAGTATTTTATTTTAAGTAGCCTACACGTGCTTCAATGTTTAAAACAATTAAGAGAAGAGAGGGTTTGTCACCAAATATTACTAATAGGCTAAGTACTCTAGCTTTATTAATTATGTTCAAAAGTCATATTAATAAAAGGCTAAATTGGATTTTTGTTGCTGATTCATTAACATTTTAACCTGTTTTTAATATTTTGGTTGGTCGAGATGAATTACATTCTAACAACTATTGTAATGTGTATTGTCTGATTATGTTATCAAGAACAGTGCATCCAATTTTATTAACTGATCTTATTACAAATGAAATCTGAAAAACATGCACCAATACATTTTGGGGGGCAAAAAGTCATACATTTTCTATTGAGTTAGTTTCCAGCACTGGGGTAAAGTTGTAAAGTATATCCTCCAAAAAGGACCAGACATGACAGAAATCTTACTTTTAAATATATTTATATTAGTTGTTATTTGTCTGGACACTTAAATTGCATATAGTAGTTTGTTGTTGTTGTTGTTGCTTGCAACTAATCTTCACGTTTTAAGGAATGCAGCACCATATAACGTTTCTAATCAATGGTTAAATGTTAACTACTACTGTGGTCTGCTCATTTGTTCAAGCAACCTGTATGTTTGGAAGGATTATCCAACAATGGTAAAGAGATTATTATTTTTAAGGATTATCCAAAAGGACTTTTTGAAACCACTTGGTGTGAATTATCTGAACAGTTAAAAAAAAAACTTTTCCACTGCCTAACATGACTCAGTAACACCCACTAACATCTGCCTCTTGTTTTGGGGAAAGGTTATAATCCACATTCATTCTCTGGACAATTGACTCTACAGTAGTCATGGGAAATAAATATTAAGAAAAAGTTAAAAATAATAAGTGAGCTTATGCAACAACCACGTCACAACACCCACTCACTTGTAACCCTACTTAATTCAACATACTGATCTGCACGAATCATCCCTACTACACGCCATGTGAACAAATAAGGAAAAAGGGAACAAGGGGTGCACTTCTGTTTCTAAGTTTCAGCTCCTTAAAATAACATTATCATTACATTTTTAAACATGTACATAATGCTGCTGCAAATGTGCAAGTTAATTACATTTTCTGTTTCAAGGAGCCTGTTAAAAACGAATTATCTTAGTGTAGCAATATAAATGTCTGTACAACTTTCTCATCACATCTCTTATTCTTAATAATTTATACTGAGGATTTCCTTGCTGTGTCGTCCGGTCTCTTGTTACAGGCCAATAGTTTACATTTCACCTTTACCATCAACAAGATGCTAGTTTTTGTTCAAGATATCAGCAGATTCAACCACAACATAATAACTATTCAGCGATAATCCACTCTACTTATTCCACCCATACAGTCTATGATTCCACCACACAGAGAGATCTGAGCCTTTGATTCCTCCAGTTGATGCTATTAAAGAAATAAAAACAGTATAATAAGTATTGTTACTATTAGAAGTAGAATTTCCTGTCTGTTGACTAAATGTTTTATATCCTGGTTAACTCACCATTGAAACCTGAGCTTTAAAACAAAAGCCTACTGCAGTGTCGCTGTGGGTGTGTCGGATAACTGTGTTACATGCAGTGACTCAGCATTATAGGGGCCTGCATCTTAAAGAGCCACCTGTTAGAGCAGTTTTATTACAGATAGAGTCCTGTTCACATGTCCAATAAAGAAACTAAAGTCAGAGAGAAGCATTAAAGTTCCCCTATTATACTGTTTTTCAACAATATATAATATAGGTCTCAGATATACAGAACATATCTCTGAAGTGTTTGGCTCCAAACACCAAACAGATCATTGTAGCATCCCGTAATCCCCTCTGTTTCAGCCCTGTTTCAAAAGTGCTGATTCTCTGTCTGTTACTTTAGATGAAAATAAGGAGCCACTCTCCACGCACCTCTGATACCCCATTCACACCAACGGTGTTTCAGGGCCGGTTCGGAGCTGGAGCTTGAAAAGCACCGGGTTTTCCTGTTCACACCGCAGCGGAGCAGCCTCTAAGCTCCGGAATCCGGTTCGTTTCGAGCACCAAAAAGTTGTCCGTCTAGAAGCAAGAACCGCTTACGTCGGAGGCGTAATCATCATACCTTGGTTGATGATTGGCTAATGGTTACACAAGCCAAACAATCGTTATGACATCATGAAGTGGCCTAAATCTGATCAGCTCATTTTCAGACAGGTTTTTATATAAATGGATCAGGACAAAAAGAGAGGGAATGTTTTTTCCTGAAACTTTCAGAATCTCTTTACACAGAGGGGACACATGTTGATGTAGAAAAGACATGAAGAAGAGGATTTTGCATAATAGGTGACCTTTAAGTATTTTTTATTTACCTTTTCTCAAATGTATTTTAGCTAAATGTCACACTCCTCTTTAGTTGTATGCTGTTGTGCAAGGTGGTTGGGACTGGTGGGAAATTAGTGATGCATTTTCCCCTCTTGGTCAATCAAGGTGTGACCTTTCCTCAGGGTTTAAAAGAGGTATGCACAGTGTTTTTGTGCTCCTTTCTTTAGATATAATGCAACATCGTATCAGCAGATTTTGTCAGGGATTAATTCTGTTTTTTAGGACCTTTCGAGACTTTAATGCTATCTGTGACTTGAGCATTCTGAAACCTATACTTTGTGCCGGCCTCCCCATTACTCATCATGCTTTATTCGAAATATATATATATTTATTTGAATTGGCTAAAAAGAACATTGTTCTTATTATACATATTTAGACTTTGGGCATGTGTACTGTTTTTTCAATATATTTAATCATACAATATGTATCTGAGAAAAAAATATTGTTATTAGGAAATTATAGCAAGTTGTAGTGCAAATGTAAGCACAAATACACAATGTTAAGAAAATGTCAAGTAATTAATATAACAATCTTTTTTGTCCAATTAATACAAAAAAAATACCAAATCGTAACTTGGTGTTTAAAGTGTGATTGTTTTCATGATCTAAAGCAGGGGTGTCAAACTCAAATACACAGTGGGCCAAAATAAAAAAATTGGTACTAGTCGAGGGCCGGACTTGTTCAATGTTTATTGCAAAACGTATTGAAATGAAATGATTGCACATATTAAACCTGGAACTAACAAAGCTTAAATTATTGCCTATAAAAACATTAAACATTAAATAATCAGTTGCATTCATTTCTTACGGCTCTATCTGCAGAGTCATTTCTTATGATTACATTTTTCCACAGGCCAACAACAGCTTCAAAAAAACTATTTCCCTCAAAGAAAAAACCAAACATGCCCTGTTGTCGCAAGAAACAAAGTCCAAAGGGAAACATCCATGTAAACTCAGGTTGCTGCTCTGTGATGCTAGTTCAAGCCAGATACTTGGCATCTCATCTTGGGTGCAAGTTCATCAATGTTTGGGGTCAGGCTCGGAGCTGAGGAAACCCTCAGGATTGAGTGAAGGTGTGCGTGCAATATACCGGCGGGCCAGATCTAATAGGAATTAAACATTATCCTGAGGGCCGAAATTAAATCTACCACGGGCCTGATTTGGCCCCCGGGCCTTGAGTTTGACACATGTGGTCTAAAGAATGTCAAACTTGTACAATTAAATTACTCAAAGTATTTCAGTACTCCTAAATGTCGATGTTTTACCTTACATGTATAGAACAACCACCACCAAATATTAGATTTACTACCAAGAAATAGACAAGTGTTGTTTTAGTCTGATCTGATCTGAAAAAACAACCATACAGGTGTACCATAAATCCTTTATTACTGAATTTCAATGTGACAACACTTATTTCGCATTCATCTGTGCAAACATTACACTATAGACCGTATTCGTATAAATAATGGGGCATGTGCTTACATTTACAATCCCCTCACAGCAGTGATATGACAGCTTCTGAAAATGAAGCCCAACGTAAATATATGCCACGGTATCCGACGTTAAAAGTCAGATGACCCAACATAAGAATTTCAGCAGGGCTTTCGGAGAGATTTATTCTCTCTCTAAAAAAAACGTTTTTGGAGTTTTCCCAACAGTGAGAAGACATGTATTGCACTAGTATAGCGATAAAGGATACTTGTCCTGTTGAGAAGGAAACATTTGGGAAGAAAACTAAAAGACCATTCCAGATGGGATGTGTTTCTCAACTGCATTACAAACTCCTCTTTCTGATAATTATAGATTGGATTGCATTTGAGTTTCCTGTAGAAATGGCAAGTGCTTGTACAGTACCATAAACCAACTATAAAAGAAACCAAAAATAGATATCATACAAATAAAAAGGCATAAATAAAGGCAAATGTCAACTTTTGTGTAATTCAAAGTTTAGACTCCATATTTGCTAGTGAGCAAAGTACCGTTGTGTTTGTCTTTTTTCGGACATGAATAGGAAAACACCTGGAGACAAGAACAGGCAAGAACGTGGATGAAAAAACACGTCATAATTAAACAAAATAACAAAAATATTTTCATGGCTCAGGTAAGATCTTCCATATATGTCCAATTTGTACTACAATCTCTGTTGCAAGCAGACTTCAAACGCTCACGAACAATCAAACAGCTCAAGGAGATCTGCTTTGGAAAGTCACATCCTGTCAAGACTTTTAGAGAGTGATGGGGATTGTGGGCGAGCCGAGACCCTCCTCCAGCCAGGGCACAGAGGAGGGGGTGCAGTGCTGTGCCGCGCGCCGATGGATGCGACGCAGCCGCAGCAGGTACAGCATGATGGACAACACAACAATGAAGAAACAAGCCAGGAATAAATAGTGGTTGTTGACAAAGGAGAAGCTGTGCCGCCAGTGAGAGTGCACTCCTTTCAGACCTTCCTGCTGGATGTCCCTGAGAGGGAAACACAAAATAAAACATACATATTAGACCTAGAGATAATGTGTTCACAAAAGTTCAGTTCAGTGCCCTGCTCATGTGTTTAGGTCAAGAAAGTTTGCGTTGATAGACTGATGTTTTGCAAGGATGCTTTCAATTTATGCTAAGAGTGCATGCTTTTTATCTAATAGTGTTTTATTTGTTGTCTCTATCGTCACTTTTGCTGTAACAACATACATTTCCCCCTATGTGGGATGAATAAAGTGATTCTGATTATGACCTTAGTAACATGTACATTTATAAGGCTTAAACCTGCAACACTGCAATCTTATTCAAAGTAAGCTGGATCAAGAGTAGCTAGTCCATTATTAAATCACAAACAATATTACATTGAAAGATACCAGTTTTGTTGGATAATCACTTTAAGGTAGGGCTGTGCAATTAATCGTATTTTAATCGCAATTACGATTTTGGCCTGCCACAATTACGAAAACAACATAATCGAAAAAAACGATTATTTTGCTTTGCTTGGTTGTGACAGTGCACTGCAACATATTTGATCTAATTTATTTTAGTCTAATTTATTTGTATTTATCATATTTACATATGTTTAGTAGCTTGTTGAAGTGCGCTCCAAAATATTTGTTGATCTTGTTTATTGGTATTTATTATTTTGATATTATTTATTTAAATGTAAATATAAATGTATCATTTAATTTATTTTTTTTATTGGTTTTTCAGTTGAATTATACATTCAGGGTAATCAACAGTTATAAGATACTGTTCAAATTATTATTTGTATTTGTTTTAAAGTTCAATAAATGGATGTTTTCAAAGTCAATGAATAATCGTATTTAATAATCGTGATATCAATTATTGACCAAAATAATCGTGATTATGATTTTTGCCATAATCGCACAGCCCGACTTTAATGTATTTGTAGTTCAGTGTGATCCACTTGCTGCTAACGGCTTGGTGCTCTGCTCAGTTACAGACAATCCTGAGTACTGATCATTGTTTTGATGATCCACTCAGGTTTAGCCATGAGCTGTTATCAAAGACAGCTTAGAAGACTAGTCAGTCATTCCTCCACTCACATGGCAGGACAGATTCTTAACAATCATTACTTAAAGTCAAAGTCAACTTCATTGTCAATCTTTCAGTTTGTGTGTACAGACAAAGACAAAGCTTGATAGTAAGTAAACATGAGAGAAAATCTAACTTACCTCAAAGGCAGAAAGCGTGTCCTGTAGAGAATAGCTCCAAGCGTCCATTGGACCTCTTTATCGTAGACCAACAGAGCGGTCTTCAGGTTTTTATAGTTGGCTGGGAAAGAGAAGCCAGAGTGCAATACTTCATGCATCCACGCTGATTTGAAACACTGGTACCTGCAGGCATAATAAGAACAAAAATCATAAATAATCTTGTCCAAAGAAGCAGGAGTATTTTGGGGGGATTTGACCAACTGTTGTTAGCGGTTTGATAATCCTGCGTGACTTACTTCAGCCTGTGAAGATCAGCATGTGTGGCGTACAGTCCAGAGTCAAAGCGCTCCTTCAGAGTCTTCCACTGGGTGGAGCAGTAACTCTGGAAATGTTTAATGACAACATCAGGACACTTTTTCATTGTAGGACATCAATAAAAAGTACCTTTGTTCCAAATGATAAAAAGGGAACAATTAGTTATGTATTGATGGTATATCTAACATGCTCTGTGAGAGTAATTGCAAATTCCAAAAATGCACAACAGGAATACACGTCTTGTTTTAGTTTTGCATAAATGGACTACAACTGTGGCAGCTGCTCAGTCCGTAGATACTTAGCGTGGTCACTGGTTCAAGTCCCAGTATGGGCAAAAAACCCATGTTCCTGAGCCCTGCCAAAGCTTCATTGAGCAATGCACTGAACCCATAACTAATCCTGGGTGCCGAAACATTGCAGCTCGTTTGCTCTGACACCTCTCCATGTTTGTCCATCTTAGGCCTAATCTATATTAGGTCCTGTTTCATGCGTGCATATTTGGACAATTTGTGAACAAAAATGCAGGTTCTTTACTTGAGTAAAAGTACTAAGGCCACATTGTAAAAATACTCAATTTAAGTAAAAGTATTTAAGAACGACTAGGAAAATGTACTTTAAGTATTATGAGTAAAATAACTAATTGCAGAAAAAACCTATTTAAAAATATTTCACATTTAAGAAGCTGGAACTGAAATATTTCTTAATTCCAATTAATTTTCTTTTAACCGGCTCATGGTTTTAGTTCCTTAAATATAATTTTGGGTGGTTTAATCTATAACTAAAGTGATTTCTAAGTGTAAAATCTGAAGTACTATAAAATGAAAATAATTGGGTAAAGTACAAGTACCTCAAATACTTCCACCACTGATACCAACAGAGTGAAATCTAAATGTTCCTTGTTGTGGGATTAACAGAGTCTTCTTCTTCTACTAATGACAATAAAAGACCCTCTCCCTGTGGAGCATTTACCTTAGCAGCCTTGGAGTATTTGGAGGCGTTATAGTCCCCGCCCATTCGCAGCACGTCTTCGGTGCAGTAGTAGAACTCGGAGAAGCCGTAGAACTGGCTGTTGTTGTAGTTGATGGCCGGCTGGTAGATGCCGTTGAGGGAGGTCAGGGTCTCGTTGGTGCGGTTGAGGAACGGCTGCAGGATGTGTCGACACTGGTCAAAGTCTCCGGTGCCTCGCAGATGGAGCTTCCCTGTGGACGAACCGATCTCATCCTGCAGGTCAGCGGGGAGACACGGGTCGAGGAGAGGAGAATCTGCCGTCTCACCCGCATGCTGATCCAACAGCCTGGAGAAATCAGCAGTGCAGTGTAAGTACACATAATGCTGGGTATAAAAAGTCCCCTATTATACTGTTTTTCATTAATATATTATAGGTCTCAGATTTATACAAAACATGTCTCTGAAGTGTTTGGCTCCAAACACCAAACAGATCATTGCAGCATCCCATAATCCCCTCTGTTTCAGCCCTGTTTCAAAAGAGCTGATTCTCTGACTGTTACTTTAGATGAAAATAAGGAGCCACTCCCCTCTGAGAGATATTTGGTTAAAAAGAACACAATAGGGGCTTTCACACCAAGTTCTTTTCCCACAATAGTTCATGAGAACTCTTTTAGTTCTGATGAACTAAAGCAGATCGCGTTCACACCGCAATGAGTCCCAGAGGGAGGATTAGGCAAATGAAGCCGGTGACGTCACTTCTTCTTCTTCTGCTTTGGGTTTACTGGCAGGCC
This sequence comes from Trematomus bernacchii, assembly GCF_902827165.1. NCBI lineage: Eukaryota > Metazoa > Chordata > Actinopteri > Perciformes > Nototheniidae > Trematomus > Trematomus bernacchii. The sequence goes on from NW_022987771.1 coordinate 2,372,109, forward strand.
GCAAACCACTTCACGGCGTATACTGCCACCCGAAGTCCCCGGCTGGAAGTCCCCGGAGTTGGGGACTGGCTTCAGTAGAAGCTGCTGGGACTCTGATGAACTAATTTAGTTCAGGGGGCTTTTTGGTGTGAACGCAAATATATCTGAGTTCTGATGAACTATTGTGGGAAAAGTACTCCGGTGTGAACGCGCCAAATGGTGCTCTAGGAGGAGATTCAGGTGATAAAGTGTGGGGGGGGGTTACCTTGGTTGGTTATTGGCTAATGGTTACACAAGCCAAACAATCGTTATGACATCATAAAGTGGCCAAAATCTGATCAGCTCATTTTCAGACAGGTTTTTATATAAATGGATCAGGACAAAAAGAGAGAGAATCTTTTTTCCTGAAACTTTCAGAGTCTCTTTACACAGAGGGGACACATGTTGATGTAGAAAAGACATGAAGAAGTGGATTTTGCATAATAGGTGACCTTTAAGAGATATTTACAAGAAATTATCTGATTATATGTCTCACTTGTTTCGGGTGGCAGTATTTTTGATGACACTCTCCTCATATCTTTGGCGGGCTGCATTTCCTCCGAACCCCAGGAAGGTGGACACATAAACACGATAAACATGCTCTGTGCGATGTGCGTCACAGCCTAAGTTAAACTCGGCCAGTAAGTTCTTGGCAACTTCCTCCTGGGGGAACAAAGAAAAATCAGGCTGGGGACCCTCATGATGCACCAATGTATATCCAAAATGGTTTCATATTTTGAAATGACGGTAGTGCTCACATGCAACACATCACTTTGTTATACAGCATGTTGTAAGGGCACATTTAGTTACATTTTAAATTGTCATGTCTAGCATATCTCAAAACATCAAAGAACAAAGGCTGAAACTATATAAAAAGATGACAATGAAAATTCAATTGTGCATCATGTGGTTTAAGGGAATAATGAGAGTAAAAAGGAAAAGCAGTGTATGCCAAACCTGCACATAATCACTACAACACAAAATAAATCACATGGGCTTCCATTACATTTAACGATCTCTATATATATATGACGTATTTTTTACACGACTTAATGATCTCAGTCTGTTCTCCTGCTATAGGGCCATGCAGCAGGCTTACAGTACGCCTTCAATAGTGATGGATGGAGAGCAGATCGTCTCCAGGGGACAAAATGAGGCATACAGGGTTTTAAACCAGGGAATGACAGAGGTTGGAAGGAGGGAGAAGAACAAAGGGTGAGTGACAAAAACCAAAGACAGCACAAAAAAAAGAATTGGTTGTGGATAATAACCTGCTGTGGAGAAGCAAAGCTTACAGTTTTGGGCACTTCGTATGCGATCTGTGTGGAGACCCCGCCCATGTCCAGGACTCCGGCGGTCCTTTTCCTCACCAGAGCCTCCTGCTGCTCGCTGACATTCACCTCAACTACAGCTTCTCCATCTAGAGAGGGTGACAGGAGAGAGGAGAGTCAGGCAGGGAAGGTATATCATGTGATTACTGTGTGACTACAGATATGTTTGGGTGGGAGACTTTTTTTAAAATGGCACACCGTTGACACACTACATGCTTGTTTCCTTACCGTTGTGCACATGGTTAAACCTTCCGAGGACGAAGTTGATTCCAATCCATGCATAGACACCTGAAAGCCAAATTGTTTAATCAATACTTATGTTTTAGCAGCATCTTCAATCTTAATACACTTTAAATAAAAAAGATACAGTACAGTGGAGAATCATAAACCCCTTGTTTTAGGAAATGCATTTGAATTTGTCATATATAACAAGTCAAATAGTTCCACACCAATGAAGTAGAAATCAAAACAAATGCATTGTATTAAATAGGTTTAACATACTTAAAATGTTTCATAAAGTCATATATAAATAAAACTGCAACTGCAACACATTAATTTAAAGTTGAAATAATCGTTTTTCAATCCTGTCTACCGTTATTATTCCTTTCATTTACCTTCCTGTTTTCCAGAAATCACTTCCACATGAGAATCAGAGAAAAGGAAGTTGAAGTGGACCGGGATGTCAGTTCGCAGATCCTCAAGAAGTGCTTCTTGTTGACTGAGATTTAACAAAAGCACAAACTTTATTAGAAAAAAAAGTGTGGTGTATAAAACATCAAAGCGTTCACTTACATCACGTGTTATCGGAGGGTTAACATTATAAGGTGACGATCATTTAGCCCGACTGTACCTTTCAGGAAGGATTCTCATTCCAGCTGTGCACAGGATGTACAGGGGGGTCTCTTGGTGCTTATTTTTGGGAATGTGTTGGGCTGCAAAGCTCAGCAATGGATAGATATAATCACTTGCTTTCTCTGGTGTTTTAGCCAATTCAGAGATGCCTACAAAGACAAAAGATCACGACCAAACATATATTTTATCTGGGGTTTAGAATGAGCTAGCATGTTAGAATTTGTCTTCAAACAAACGGTGCTAACACTTAAGTAATTCTTACATAAAATATGGTTTAATATGGCACTAACCTGGTTTGATCTTCATGACCACTGGTTTGCGGTGTTGATCTCTCATTTGCTGAATGTCCAGCAGTTCATGGGGATTGCCATTATGCCGGGGCCAACAGTACACAAAAACCCTGGAGCCACTGCTGCCACAGTCCACCACCAGGCCGTAGTTTAGATCGGGATTACTTGTATCTGTTGCATCCACATCAGTCACCCTTGCCAAGTGCCTTTTGGACAAGAAGAATTGTTAAGGCGATACTGCCTGTGTTTAATGTAACAACGGATTTGGGGAGCAGCTATTAGTTTACCTGTGAAAGTGGTTTTCTTCTCTGAGCCAGCTGGCGTGCCCCTTTGAGAGAAGCAGCAGGTAAAGCAGTCCAATGAGGCCGAGCAGCAGGCCGATGAAAAGCAGCTGTCTGAGGGAAGGTGTCAGGAGCCGAGGAAGAAACAGGGACGACAGGCTGAAATGCCATGAGGCTGGGAAAAGGCACGAAAAGCTGATCCTGCCAACAAATAAGAATCAGAAACAGGATTATTACCATGTAGGTACACGTACGAGGAATTTGACTTGGTGTGGTGATGCATACATAAAAGTAAAACAAAAATTAAAAACACAGATAGAGAACTATTTTAAGAAAACTATAAAAAAATAATGCAAATAATAAAAAATATAGTAAACTACAGCAGTATTTACATGGAAATAGAATAGAGTAACGAGAGGAGTCCGTGAAAAAAGCATCCTTAAACATTTCAGAGATATGAGAAAGTTCACAATGAATTTACATTCCCACAAATGACAGCTGACAGACCCACCTTCCCATGATGCAGATTGTCGTCTTCTTGTTAGTGCAGTTGGTTTGGAGATTTAAGAATCAGTCTGCTGAAGATGTGAGATGTGGCTTGATCCACCGCTCCATCCCGTTTTCCTCACTTGTCACCATGACCTTTTTAGGGAGAAATGTCGATGTGTTAAATGAGAAGTACTCAGATAATGCACTTGAGTAAAAGTAGAAATACCAGAGTGTAGGAACTAGGAATTAGCATCTAAATATACATGTATATAATGCAGATTGGCCCATTTCAAAAAAAGATATAATAAGTTTTGATTATAATGATTGATCATTAAAGTGTTCATCACAGCTGGTAAAGGTTGAGCTAGTTTTGATGACTTTGTATACTGCAGGGTAGCTTGTGAATGTTCTCCACGTGTACCTAAAGTCTTATTTAAATGTTGATTATATTTCACATTATTAATCCCAAAGTTAAATTCCTTTACACCACTGTCTGAGGGTTTGTTATGAGAATGGCCTAAGGTCGCACGAAGCTGTCAGACTAGTTCTCATAATTGGACAGAATGTTCTCACGTGGTTGGTATATCTTGTTGCCTGTTGAATTACCCATTTTAACGAATTTAAAACAGAAATCAACCCGATATAATGGGAGCTGGACAAACACTGTAAAGATTAAGTACGTAGCGTCTGTGGAGAGTCACTATGCTAAGTGTTTGGCTGTAGCATCGAGCTAAAATAGCTACAATTACCACATTTCTACACATCGTCAGTGTCAAAACAGCACAGTGATATGTTCGAGGCATTTAAAATATGTCATACTTACTAACTCATAAGTGAAAGTCCCTCCTTTATTGGAGAAATCGACATTTCTGGGCAGCCAGATGCTAGCTGCTGGCTAATGTTTTAGCGAGTATGTGGCAGGTCTCCGGCGAGTGACGTGGTTCTGATGCGGTGCGTTGGATTTTGTCTCCGCGTTGCCCGGATAACAAGCAGCAAAATCCCAAACCGCCCACCATTACTTCTTCGTATTTTCCATTTCATTTCGGGTAACAAACATGATTAAGATGCACTAGCCCCACCTAGGAGCTGGCATATAGATCAGGAAACAAATAACTAAGAAATTGGAGATGCTGTTTTGTTCAACTTCAAAATGTAGGAAACATAAACTCCGGTTGACTTCCCAGAAAATAAAATAAATCCAAAATCTAAATCTATTTTCTGATCAGGCATTAAACTGTCAAAATTAATGTGCCAAATAAAGCAAAAATACTGCGTAAAACATTGTTCTCGTCTATTTGGATTGACATCCCTCCTTCACCCAAAAAGGTCCCTTTATCAAAACATAATTATATAAGTACTAGATAACATAAGTATCTTTACTGTTCTAAGTTATACATGTTCTGAAGTAAATAACTGAACTGCAGTAGGTTCCGTTAAATACATTTGCAATACTTTGTACTTGAGGTCTTAGAAAAAGTGTCATATGAATGTATTTGTATTTTTTATGTGATGTTTGTGTACTGAATATACATTGTTTTTCTGCATCAATTCATCATTAGCTATACAAAACATAATAATACAAATATTGATTCAAAACAAAATGGAGAATTCCCGGTTTGTAATTAATTTAATGCACTATAAGAATGAACAGTTTTGACATGTATTGAGTACATATTTAACATATTGCCCATTTACTGTCAGGGCAAAAGTTTGAAAGTACAGTTGTAGTGATACAAGTTGAAATACAAATTGTAATTGACACTATACAAAATGTGTGTGTTTTTATTTGAATAATTTAAAGCATTATTCATCCACCTTTAACACTGCTGCTCCATTATTGGAAGCTGACCATCTCTTCACTACAACCAGACAACTTTGACTTTACTGGACATGTTACAGTCCACCATCTCCAAGTTACTGATTTGCCAGCAGTAACTCACATCTACATTCTTAAGTCTCTTGCTTCGTTGCATAATGCTTTTCACCGTCATCATCTCCACATCAGTCCGCGGCATGTCAATGCGTTGTAACCGTGCGAGTGGCATGGGAGGTGAGTCTGTGGATTCTGCAAAGAGGTTAAGGTCCAAGTCCAAAATGCTCAGTACATCCTGTAACACGCGGTTCAGAGGGCAGGGCACGGACACCAAGGAGATCTTCTCCAGTAAAGGAGAACCAGCCAGGAGACACTTGAGCACTTTCTTCAAGGACATCCAGGACATGACAGGCTTCATTTGGCTGTGCTCGTAGGAGAAACTTGCGAAAGAATAGAGAGACACAAAGAAGAACAATTATTTTAAAATTAAGTAATCGTACTTTACTTAAAAAAATGTAACATTAGTTCATAATTTTTTTATGCTGCAACTTGATTGGATGCTGTCGGACTGGTTCAAACAAAGTGGATCTGGTTATTGAGTGTTGAAATGATGGGAAAGTTAGATTCAGGAGATTAAGGAAAATTAATCAATTTGTGGCATGTTTTTATCCAACAGTTCATCCAACAACTCCCAAACAAGGGTTAACAGTTTCTAGTGTACAACCTAGTGTAACTTAAACGTAGCCTTACTTGAGTGTGAGAGAGCAGAGGTGAGGCAGCTGAGGAAGATCCCGCTCTTCACGCTGATTCTCCTCCTCTTCTTCCTCTTCCTGTGGTGTGCTGGGAGGCTCTGCAGAGATGTGCAGGTCTCTGAGTCGGGGACAGGCCTTGATGACATCCAGCAGAGGGGTGTGAGGGCTTGTTTTCACCCCCTCCAGGGTGAGAGAGACCAAAGAGGAGCCTGCAACTTGCAAGGCAGGAAGGAGCTCCACCAGAGGGCCTGGGTAGTGCACTGTGAGGCTCTGCAGCTGGCCTGAACACGCCTGGAGGCCTGCAGCCAACAGAGAGCCCTGGCTTCTTCCTCTAGTATCTTCACCATCATCAATGTTCACAGATATGGAGCAGAGGTCCGGACATGCACGACTCAAACTGTCCAGAGAGTCACATGATAAGCCCTTGACGTCCTTCAGGCGTAGGATCAGGCGTTCATCACTTGACAAAACTCCTTCTCTGCTTTTTTCCTCTGCTTGAGAGCGACTCAGCCCTTCATCTCGACTTGTTTCTTCTTCGTTTTCACTACCATACCCTTCCCACAATGTCCTCTCCTCTTCATCTTCGTCGCCTGCTGCTGCTCCTTCTCTCTTTTTCCTCAAACTGTCCTTACTCTTCCTCTCCCTCCATAGATCCCACAGCTGGGGAACTCCTTCTCTGTTAGTGAACTCCTCTGTCTGTCCAAACTGTTTTTCCTGGATGAGACAGCAGGCCTGTGCAAGACCCTCCATGGCCACTCTCTCCAGGTAGGGCAGGGAGAGGAGGAGGTAGGCTGCTGCCGCCACAGGATCTCCTTCTTGTTCCCCAAAATCAATATCCAGAGCCAGCAGACTACAGAGGGGGAGAGGAGACAGGGGTGCCATGGGAGAAGAGGAACTAACAGATGGAGATGTAGAGGGGCAACCAGGTGACCTAGAGGGACAGCTAGAGGGTGAAAAGGAAGCCCACCCACCAAGAGGAATTAGTGCAGACGGGGAGAGGAGATGACAGCGGGATATGTCCAGATGGCGCAGGAAACGACAGCGTTGGGCAATCGTCCTGATTACACATCTGTCACAAGGTGTACCAGCCAGGGAGAGGGAGCGCAGGGCAGGAAGACAGCCGAGGGTCTCGGACAGGACCTTAGAGGACAGCTGCTGGGCTGCAGACAGATCCAGACTCCACAGAGCCTGAGACAGAGAGAAGGACATTATAGGACGAATAATAGGTCAAGTGGATAATCCTGGGCTTTAATTTTTCTGAAGCCAGGTGACGTTATGTAAGGGAGAATGACACAATTCGCAAAAAGGAAAGATAATGTCTCAAAAATAATGTGTCATAAGAAATGTGCCAATATTGCACAAAATAATTTGGTCGTAATAGTTTCTCTCGTCTATTTAGACCACCTTCCTTCGTTCACAACAAAGAGGTCAATTATCATAACGTATTTATTTATATAATATTTGATTATCTCAACAGTTAATAAATAATATATTGGATAAATAGCCCTGTAAGTTAAAGTATATCTGTTAGATTTTCTCATCATAAATTAAAAGCTCTAAATGGCTCAAACAATGGCCCAGACACAAGATATCAAAGAAACAATATCAACTTTTACTTTACTGGTCAAATTCGGATAATGTGTCTACAGCTCTGTGGGTGAGGTTTTTTTTATTAGCTGTTTATATATTTGTTTAATATAACCTACTGTCAAAATGCAAAATAAATCTGACCTGGCACCGTGCAGCAATGTGGGCGCAGAGGGCAGAGTTGACCAGGCCAGGACACTTCTCCAGAGAAAGGCCACGGAGCTGGGGGACCAGAAGGAGGTGGAGGGCGGCCCGGGACATCTGCTTCCTGGAGCCCAGCAGCAGCGTCAGGTCCTCCACCAGCTCACCCGCTATACGGAGGGAAAAGCAAAGAAATAGAGACAGCCGGGGAAATATTTTAGCAGGATTAGAAGTGATTAATAACCAGAGGTGGGAAGTAGTGGAGTACAGATACTTCGTTACTGTACTTAAGTACAGATACTTCGTTACTGTACTTAAGTACATTTTTCTAGTATCAGTAATTTACTCCACTACCAATTTTTCTGACGACTTTTGACTTTTATTTCTTACATTTTTTTACACAAATACCTGTACTTTCTACTTTTCAAAACAGGCTGGTGACTTTAGTATTTAATCCGCGTTGGGTGGCGTGATCATTATTATTTAGAGTCATTGCGTGCCTATTGATTTGAACACGATCCGTGTATCCATCATTTCCTGGTCTTCTCTAAAGAAGAGGGACCAATGCGAACTCGGCTCGAGTGAATTCGGTCTGAGGCAACTGCAGCGCCTTATTATCCCAAAGATGGATCTTTAATGTTCTATTAATATAAAGGGAGGTCAGTTACTCTTTAAAACAGTTGGTAGTTATGGGTACTTTTTACTTAAGTACATTTCGTAGCCCATACTTCTTTACTTTTACTTGAGTAAAGAAGTTTAGTCAGTACTTCTACTTTTACCAGAGTATTTTTAAACATGAGTACCTGTACTTCTACTTGAGTAAAGGATGGTGTACTTTTGCCATCTCTATTAATAACCCTGTAAATAACCTGTAATTAAGTAAAGCTGCAAAAAGCATGCATGTGAACTATAGTAATAACACCAGAAGGCCCTTATTCAACCTCTGATTCTGCACAAGAAAAAATTCCACCAGACTTTTATTTTCACTTAGCTTCAAAAATGTTCCTGATACAGGAAATCAGTATGTTGCTCCACATTGGAAGAGTACGTAGAAGAGCAACATGTATAGTTGTCGGTTAAATGTTCCCCTCACACACTCACGCAGTAGGTTGAAAGGCCCCATGATGTATCTGAATGAGAAGTGATCCAGGTAGTTGTCGGCGTAGTCCTTCACCCACACTTCCTTCATGTTTTCTGCCAGGCTGAGCAGACACAGCCGAGTCAACGACAGCACAGAGCCGTCTTCATCTGTTTTCCTGCAGCTCCCCATCCACTCTTTATTTCTCTTCCTCCGGGGCCCAGCTTTGACCCCGCCATGTTTACCTGGAGCTCGAAACAGAGGCATTTCCAGACAGGAATTGATGCTGTATCTGTGTGGTGAGGGGGCTTCCTCTGTCTGCTGGAGGGATGAGGGGGGAAAGAAAAGAGAAGAGAAATGACATGTTTAGGGAAAAAACACAACTGTTTCAGATTTACAACTCCAATTTCTTGAAAATCACAGAATGATTCATACATTTAATAGCTTGTAAAAAAAAAAATTATAGGGGGGAGGGATCTTGTTTTGATTGAACATTGGATTATAGTTATCCATATTCAATCAGTGCTGACGAGTCAAAAGTATATAATAATCCGCAAGATAAATTGTGTAGTATTATATTGTAGACTTTATTGATCCAACATTGAAGTGACACATTAATGCATCACATTATAATCATTAAAGGTGGGGTAGGTAAGTTTGAGAAACCGGCTCGAGATACACTTTTTGTTATATTCCATGGAATGCTCTTAACATCCCGATAGCAATGAATATCTTAAATGCTTTGACCAAAAATCCATAAAAATATTTCATCTGTGGAAGCCGTAGTACTGTAAAAAGCACGACCAATCATCTGAGCCGGCCTGGCTAAAATAACTGGATGGCCTACCTGCCTGTCAGCCTTCCATTTGTGCACAAACTTATCTCATGCCCTCATTGGTCATGTGCGCGTTCGTGTGTGTTGGAGGAGGGGCTCTGTAAGGAAGTGGCAGATTTTTTCCGGCTGTGTATTTTCAAATTTTAGTGCACTCGAGTTGGTTTCTCCAAAATTACCTACCCCACCTTTAACATAATAGATATTATTCAGAAGTGGGAAATTCTGCATAACAAGTAGACTACTTTGACTTTTGGTATATTAATTCGTTTATTTTTTTAAATGCAGGACTTTTAACAAATAATTTCTACTCTGTGGTATAAGTACATTTGCTAAGGTAAGATCATTGTAGTTCATTTCCATCTCCACTGTTGTTCATAACTACTTCAATCAGCTGAGAAGAGACATACAGTAAGGTTAGTTACTGTAGACCGAATGAAAGGAATATAACGGTAAATAAACTAAAGTGTACTATCCAATGAAGGACATATGTTGTATTGCATTAAGACCTACCTGTTGAATCACGTCAATAATCCAATGCTAAGAAGCCAGGAGTGTAAAGAAAAAGCTAAGTGTTTGTAACAACCTTTGCTCAGCCTGATTTACAGCGGCACTTCCTGGTTATAGTCAACGATAATGTCAACCCTGAGTTTTGTCTGTCAGGCACACTTTTTTATTCACGTATTCGGAGGACAGCCTTGACCCACAATCGTGTTCATAATCCTAAATCAACCCCACATAATCAGTCAGTAATATTGAAAAATGTATATCTTTATTCTCAGGAATATGCTGTTTTAAAAACGTCTTAAAAAACAGATTGTTTAATATTCATTGGCGGTTTTTTTCATGTCATTTTGACATGTTTTTCTTTTATGTTTGGGATTATGTTTGGGATTCCCGGCCTAAGTAAATACAGTGAAACATAAATAGTGTAGCATTTACCTATATAATATTAAGCCAATCCGAATTCAAACTAAAATAACACACTTGGATACCAGGCAGTAGCCTACATAATTTCAGACATGATTTTAACATCATCCCTGTATACCGCTGAACTTCGAATCAGGGGTTAGCAAATTCGAGTCCCACTGCAGTCAGCATGTCGTTGTGTCCCTGGGCAAGACACTTCACCCCAAATTGCTCCTGTGGGGATTGACCACAGTATTGAGTATGTAAATCGCTTTGAATAAAAGCGTCTAACAAGTTACATGTAATGTAATGCAATGTACAGTGTTACTTATATCTGCATCTAATCATACAATATATATAATATTGTTTTAACCAGTGGTGAAATATATAATTATAAGTATATTCACATTCACTCACACATCCACTCTTGATATACTTTTACCCCACTACATTTTGTAGGCACATTTTGTGTTTTTACTCCACTATGTTTATTTAACTAGTCACTTTGCTTTAGTTTTAAAAATATAAATCAAGAAATACAAAATATTATTCAGCTACCCAGCATTATATTGAGTAATAAAACAAACTAATACCTTTACCGACCTTAAAGGGATGAACTGAATAATTACAATTCAGTTAAATGGCCTACATTTTATAAATCTGAAATGCTGCATGATAAGTAATTTAACTTATAATACTTTAGGTATAATTGATTCTAATATTGTTATACTTGAATATGGTTTTAAATGCAGGACTTTAAATCGTAACGGAGTATTTTTACACTTTAGTTTCGTTACATTTATTTGAATTAATGTGCTTTTCCCCCTCACAGCCATAAAGACCTGTACATTAAATGACTGGATTGAGGTGTGTGGATGCATTTGAAGAATATAATACCTAAAATGTCAATTTTACTGCTTATTTTAACCATGTGATGCCCATGATTCCTTACGATAATACTAGGTTAGTTAGGTTTGTTAGCTTACAGCAGATCTGCAACAATATCGGACTTCCATTTTAAGTAATTTTCTAACAATAGTGACGATGGGCCAATGTCATAATCCCTGAACATCAACAAGGGCTTCGGTCCCAGCTGTGTGCATCACATTCAGTGGCGTCGCCTGGCCTGGGCATCCGGGGCTTTAGCCCCGAATGTTTTTTCTGTAGCCCCGGACAATTCTCCCTCAATAATATAATACATTAACCGTGCTTTACGTGAACCTCATCATGACACGAGAGGACGGCAGCACTGTAATTTCCCGTGTTCAGTGAATGCAACAGAGGCATGACACCAGACCAATCAGAGAGTTGCATGGAAAAAACGTGTGCTTGTGTCATTCAAGCTCGGCTCTGTGTGTGTAGGGAGGGAGGTGCCAGCATGGACCGTGTTGTTAGCATCTGGTTAGCTAGCTGCACTAACGGACATAAGGAGCTGTTTGTTCCACAAGAAGCTGGAGGAGAGTCCTCTCCTCTCAGACTGAGAGACTCAGGTGAGCTAAAGGACTCTCTGTGTTTAGATAGTTAACTTTAGTCTAAGTTATCTCAGTGGGTCTCAAACGGTTTGGTCACAAATTATTCAAAAGATTATTTCCGCGGCACACCTTCATATGATCATTATAGTTATTAAAAAAAAGAGAATAAAGGAAAAACAGTTATGAAATACTATATGGCAGTAAAACAAGAATAGAGTTTAAAAAGGGAGTGATTAGTAAAATATCCATAAAGAAAAAGAACATCTGTTTACAGTTCTGCTTCATATGGGTGTTGAGAGAGGTATCCATAGATCTCTTCATTTTGCTCTCAAAGTGCACCAGATTGATGCATTTAACTTCAATATTTAAAAAAAAATCTTCCCGGGGGAGCATCCCCCCGGACCCCCCTTGAGGAGGTGAGCCCCCCACTCATAAAAAATATCACTTTACCCCTGTCTATATGCCGTGAGCTAATTATCGAGCCTTCATTGTAACAGTCGCGGGTGTACTGTGTGTGTGAGTGAGGGGAGTGTTGCAGTAAAAAATGCCACTGTAGTGCCGCCGCCACTGTGGGCTAAGCCCCGAATGTTTTCAGGTCCAGGCAATGCCCCTGATCACATTGCATGAGATTTGGATCATTTCAGTTTAGATGCATCGTTTTTGAAAGCGTTTCTCCTATGGAAATGTTTTTGGTCGCGTGTTTGCACCTGTCAGTCACTGTAATAGAAAAATATTATAGGCTACTCACTTACTTACTTTAATAATATAATTGTGTGATTCTTATTTGCTAATGTTTATCTGTATGTACTACTTCTCACACTTCTTAGCTAAGCTTGGGGACATTCCTTATTAAGAAGATGTGTTGCAGTGTTGTTAGTTACACTCTATGCGCACCAACAGTATGACCTTCAACCAGGGGCGGACTGGGACTACAAATCAGCCCGCACTGTAAAAAAAAAAATTGTAAAAAAACGGAAATTTTCTGGCGACGAGGGCGCCAGAAAATGTCCGTTAAAAAAAGGAAAAAAACTGTAAAATAAAATACGGAGATAACATGTAAAAAAAAAGTTACTTACCTTACCACAAGTAGCCTCTATTACTGTAATTTTACATGAAATCTTTTTATTTTAACATATATTATTTGTTAGAATAGAGTCATAAACCTCTAGAAAACGGAATAATTATCTTTAAAAAATGATAAAAAAAAGCTAAAATACATAAAATTACTTTTATTATTACAAAAAAGTACCGTGTATCTAAGACCATTTACCATTAAAACACAAAGAAAAGAATGTCATTTTACTTTGCAAAAGCCTTAGTTTACATTAACTATCACATTTTTTGCCAAAAAAAATCTGTAATTTTACAGGAAATCTTTTTCTTTTAACATATTTAAATGTTATACACCTCTAGAAAAACTGAATAAATATTTTTTTAAATGATCAAAAAAAGCTGAAAGAAAGAAGATTACTGTTGTAGGACCAGAAACGTTTTTAAGCTACAATACGATAAATATTATTGTTTGTTTTGTTTCGAACATGTTCAATAAATTGACTAATACAATTTTGTTTTTAAAGAGCTGCTGCTGTTTTGGTGATGGTGTTAGTGTGATGAGTCCATGTCAGGTCCTTAGTGATGAGTCAGGTCTTCAGTGATGAGTCCATGTCAGGTCCTCAGTGATGAGTCCATGTCAGGTCCTCAGTGATGTGGACCCCGAGGAACCTGAAGCTGCTGACTCTCTCCACCGTAGTCCCATTGATGGCGATGGGGGGCGTGTCCCTCTCTCTGCTGCTTCCTGTAATCCACAATCAGCTCCTTTGTTTTGCTGACGTTGAGATGGAGGTTGTTATCCTGGCACCAAGATGTCAGGTTTTCGACCTCCTCTCTGTACGCCGTCTCGTCGCCGTCGGTGATCAGGCCGATGACGGTCGTGTCGTCAGCAAACTTCATGAAATCTAAGACCATTTACATGTAAAACACAAAGTAAACATGTCATTTTACTTTGCAAAAGCCCAAGTTTACATTAACTGTCCGATGTTTTGTAGAAAAAAAATCACAAATATATATATACACAATATATGCTAATAGCATTAGCTTCATTAGCATATTTGATTATTTGTTTAATGAAACTAGCGTGATTTTGGCAAGCCCAACTAGGTGTCCTACATTAATTGTTGATTTAATCACTAATTACAGTAAGAGTGTGAGTAATGTGAATCATGTTGTTTGTTTAAAGTTAACAACTATTCTGGTGTATTCAATTGGACAGCAATACAAGCAACACGTGCTAAATGTCATCTGTTAGCCTATGATGACTCGCTGCAAAACCAACTGTTAGCCTTTTTGTTTATTTGTTTAATGAAACCGTATGTTATGGTTATGTTATTTAGCAGAGGCTTTTATCCAAAGTGACTCACAAAAAACATAAAAGAACCATAATTAACATTAGATTATCAATATAAATAGTTACATAGTCAGTTACATTACGTATTACATTTTTAACAGGGTAATTGGTCATCTGTAACCTACATTTAAAAAAAGTAAACTTCCCAACCCTGATCATTAATTATAGTCAGCTAATTAATTAAACTTCAAAGGATGACAAAAGCATGTCAATATGATCTGTCTGTCCGCTACATTAAATCAGCAGTAGCCTAATATAAGTTCTGTCTTCAGTGTAAATGCTTCTTTAATAGTCATTGTATTACTATTTGAATTCATTGTAAATAATCTTAACTGTGCTGACTGCCTGTTTACTGTTTATCAGACAGTCTCATCATTTTGACATGTTTTATAATATTGCATGAGGTGTTTTAGTCAGTTATTATGTCGGCCTATTCTGTAGGTTAGAATCTGTCGTGTCAGAATCTAACAATTAGGCCTAATTTATGTCTGTCTGTGAAAGTATTTCAAAATGTTCAGTTTGACCAATTAGGCTCTCTTTTTCAAGATGCATATTTCAATCCAAGAGGGGAGATCCTTGCCCGATTTACAACGATGCACTACATGTTGCAAAGTCTTTCACTGCCCGTTCTGTGCCTCAAATGAGTTCCACCCAGCCAAACTGAGCAAGGTCCAAACCCATTTAGAGAGCCACTTCAACCGTGCAGTTCAGAAGAGGGCTTCCCGGGGTACTGCAGCTGGAGCTGTTGTCTGGTGGTTGAGGGAACAGCAGACCCCGCCTCACCCCAGTGAAGAATCCACAGTGCCCAATAAATAAAAATGTATTCTGCACTGAAATTCCTCTCGTCAAATTGCATGTTTATCTTTTGCAGCCTGGTGCATAAACACACTAACAGTTGTTTTTGAGTAATCTAGCACCTCTTCAAAGACACATTTGATTTGATTTATTTCGAACGTGTAATACAATAAAGAATATATATATAATAATGAAATGAAACAAGAGAATTATGATACTGTAGAAACATAAGCAGTATCAAATTGATTCAAAGGAGTTTACACTTATTTAACCCCACCCCTTCTCCCAAAAACTAAATTAACAGTTTTGTTTTCTTTTAACAAAATATACATCTAAATGTATGTCTACATACAATATACATTTACAATTATAAATAGATTATATCATTATTACTACAATATATATATATATATATATATATATATATATATTTATGTTGTATGTCACATTTGATAAGACAAATATAAAAGACTATCTTTTTACATCTGACATACAAAATACATTTGTTATTAAAAATCAAAAACATATTAACAACAACTTGTTGTTAATAATAATAATAATGTAATTTCAGTAAGAAAAACATATTTTCATGCATTTTTAGATGGTTAATAACAAGCATTACAATGTCTAAAGAGACTCGCAGTGTATGAGACTGAATACTCGCTGGTTGTACTTTTGCGGTCATCCAATCCGCTAGGTGGCGATGTTGCAAAAACAACTAGGGTCCTGGGAGTGCGGTCCTGAGAGTGCAGCCTCCGAGGCTGCAGCTTCATACTATTGTATTTACCTACCGGGATATAAACCGGAGGAGCCAGGCATGGAGGGAGGTGGCAGAGACAGTGGTATGTTTTCGCCTGTTTGGGGAGTTTATATCCAGTTTACTTCAAACTTTTTTGCTTCGTATGTCGGGGGCGGGAAATTCATGTGATTGGTTGTTGGTGCCTTGCTCGCAAAAAATCCCCAAGCTTCAGATACGCCCACCTCCACGATTTTTTTAACGCTGCTGTGTGGACGGTCCGTAAGAGTGAGTTTGAGCTTTTAGGGAGGAGCCAAAGCACACCACTGCAAAGGAAAGGGGTACGCTGAATTTACAACCCAAGACAAAACGAGAGCATAATGCGAAACAGAATGCAGCACAATAATCTTTTTATCTCGATTATCTTGTATTGTCAGGAGCACTTATCGTGTGTCAGAAATGTGCACAATCCTCTACTCTGTGGTTTAAGATGGAATTACTTAATAATTACAATTCAAGTCTTAACTCTGCAAGAACTCCAGGGTAGCTCCCAGTTCTGAGCGTTAACTGATGTTGAGGCAGTAATATGCTGCAAACATCAGTATCAGGGCGTCGACAACATTCAGGACACTGCCACTGACGATGGTCTGGTCCTCTGCTATCATGTAGTGTCCAGCTGTCAGGGGAGAACTCCCTTAAGGTACACAACAGGAAAAAGTCACAAAACATTTATAAATCCAAAAAATATTTAGTGCAGATTGTTTTGTTTTTTTACTGGTGATCACATGGCCAATTGTATTTTAGGAATGATCAGCTCCTGCAGCTTTCTTTTCTTTCTTAAGTGTTTCCTAATGTTAACAGTGTAGAAAATGTCACATCATAAAGGGATAGTTTGGGTGTTTAAAGTGGGGTTTTATAAAGGTACTTATCCATAGTCAGTGTATTACCTAGAGTAGATGATGGCCGGCAGGAGCGGACTGGGAAACGGTGGACCTCTGTCGCCTGTCAGCTTAACTTCAATGATGCCGTTTAAAAACAGCAAACCGACCCGGCCGTTCGGTGATTCTACAGATGGTCAGTCCGCCCCTGCCGGTACCGAAGTGGGCCGAGTGGCCCGACCGGCCCATCGGGATTCGTCCCGAACGTCCCGATGGCCAGTCCGCCACTGATGGCCGGTATGCCCCGAGCTTAGAGATGCAGACAGGAGCAACCACCTGGAAGCAAAGCAATGTACTGCTCTGGACAGGGTCAGCAGAAAAACATATTTTAGCCACCTCTTGATGATTTCCATATCCTTTCACTGTTTGCATAGCAATACCATATAGGACATTGAGAATTGATAACACTTGTAATATGGCAAGAAATCTTACTTGAGGATCTCTGGCTGCTGTTTATTCTTGGTAGGTTGCAATTACTGGTACTGCAGCTACAGTAACAGCTGAGGGGAAAAAAGAGACACAAGTTTGCACATGCTTAAGCAAAAATAACTTAAATAACACAGCAGCAGCTTTAAGTACAGTAATACCACTCAGAGTTCCCGTTATGACCAGTAAAATATGCTGAAGACCGGCAAATCTAAATCTCTCCGGTCAAAATGTCTGGTCAAAATAATTTCCTTTTAGCACAATACCGCATCAGTTGCGCCACTTATGTGACAGACAAGAATAGTATGTGACAGACAAGAATAGTCAATTCTAATGTCTAACATTTAATGTGGAGAAAGAGTGTCCTGTATGGGTTGATTGTGCGTTGATCTGTTGGCAATGCCTCGGGGTTCCGGTGGGCATGTAAACAAATGCATAATGCTGCGCTATACTTTGCGGCCTCACCCGGTTGCATAGCAACGCTTATTGTTTAGGTGTCTTTTAATAAGCAGGTAGTCATATCATTAGCTAGAACCAGCTAGATCTGATCGATATGGACATAAACGCGAGTGAAGTCTAATCTGACCGGAGCAAGAGATCAGCTGCTGCTGACGAGTCGACACCCAGCTCTGCATGATCATCTGCAGCGGTGAGCGGAACAAAACACACACTTCAGGTTAGAATATCACGTAGCTATTTTAATTACCTCTCAAACTACCTAAACTAGTTATAGATATGTTTAGTTTTACTGGGTTGCTCATTACTGGATCCGCGAGCTGCATGATACTGACGGGCTGTCAGGAGAGGGAGAGAGAGCGCTCCGTTTATTATTCCCGTGTTATAAATTACTGTACACTTTTGAATAATGTAGTTAATCTACTAGAATTAGTTTGTTTAATATCGAATCATATCAATTTGTTTAAAAGCTCAATAAATAAGAAGACCTTTGACTGGCACTTTTCTCATTTTGTCCGGAAGATTTAAACTTTAACGGACATGTTGACCGTCAAAAAAATATTCTAACGGGAACTCTGCCACTTCAAGTATAAGACCTGAGTACTTCTACTCTTATTCAAGTACAAGATCAGAGAACTTCTCCCACCTCTGATTATAGCCTTAACATAGGATTTAAAAGATATGGATAATGTGCATTGTGTGTAACATTATGCCCACAAAAATAATCGATTATAAAACTAAGGATTGAGCTAACATTAGGAGTTAGTGACAATGTATGCTAGTTAGCTAGCTAAACTATTTATTAAATAATATTGCGAAAAAGTAACTCTGAAACATTCACTGCACATCAGCTCAGCCACTCGAGCGCCATTAAAAAATTAAAAATTAACACCCTGCATAATGACGGCATAGAACAGCTCAATTTCAAAGCATGGTAGCTAGCTGCTACCGTAGCTAGCTAGCGGCTACCTAGCTATGGTAACGTTAGCTAACATTACTTTGTTTTCGGTCGTTAAACAAAATGTATACCATAGCTAGGACTTTGACGTTTGCAATGTTTTAAGCCTTGAGTGTTTTGAATCCGTTGATAAATAGTTTTTACCGTTACCTCTGAAAGTGCTGATTCCTCTCCTCTGGGCGCGCCACGTGCAGTGCTCTTCACCTCCTGCGTGCTAACTGAGTGGTCTCTGTAGTATCAGTGCCTTTGTGCATGCGCTCTGTCTGCCTCAGTGCATGATGGGTAAGTGCAGCAGAAGTCTCGTCTCTGATTGGCTGCAAATCGATTGCCCTGAAAATCCTTTGATGAACATCCAATCCTTGTATTATTTTAAGAATTGGTAACGCCACACCATAAAGATTAATTTAAAAGTAAAAAAATGGGGTGCAAACTATTTACATTGCAATTATAATTGTTTAATTCTTTGGATTTTATTTTCTTAATTTACAAAATGACAATGTAACTAGTTGATAAATAATAAAACAAACACTGAAGGCCTTCCAAAGACACAAGCAAAATATGTTATAAGACTTCTTTATTGTCAGTTTATTCTTTTAAATTGAGAATAGAGAACACTGATAACTAATGTTGGTGCACATTTATAGAAGTTTGATTATGATCAGGAATATCCCATCTGTACTTTGCAGTCCTGTCCCAAGTACAAGTTAAGTAGGTATTAATCAACGTGTACATATCATTTTTAGTCATGCATAGTACTGCCTTCCTGTTTGCTTTATTTTTGAGAAACCTATTCTGCACCTACCTGGGTTTTAAGAGAGTCCAATACCCCATGAGACTGTTCAGTCTCATAAAACATGCTCAATTTACTTTTTGAAAACACAAGCTCACAATAAAGTCAGATGGGAGATCTACAGAAGCAAAGTGTGATAGACAAAGATGCATTCCTATATTAAACAAACAGAAAATAAATCTTTGTTGTTCCACGAGGCAGTTGTAGCCATAGCAAATGGATTAACAAGTGAATTTAGGTACTTAACCTTCAACTACCTGCTGCCTGAAATCCCTGTGACATCACTGTAGATTGTTGTAACCAACTAGCTGTGTGGGACATTATCACAATACATATTTAAGTTAATTGACTTGGATTGTAAATGTATTTCGCTGTAGCTACTAGCTTTGTCAACATGCTTTGGTGAAGGCCTATTCTTTCAATGTGATGCATTGAATAGTTGGATATTATTAGACGTCTAAAAGGACAACATTGTTCGTTTTACTGTAATTGCAATGCTAATACCAATTTAGCATAGTGGTAGTACTAACTGCTAACACGGTTTTGATATTCAGAGTCTGGCTGTTAGTGCATGTTCAATGTTATGGGCTAAATTGTACATGCTAGTGTGATAAGGCCTAGGGGAAGATGCTAATTTTATTTAACTTCTAGATCCTTTCATTTTTTACTTAGAGTGAAACTCAATATGTTTTTTGCATACTGTGCGCCAATCACTCTGTGTTTTAAATATTGAGTCACACATTTTAGAACATTGATACATTTCTAAAAGCTACTTTCCTAACAAACATGGTGCAGTTGTAGCAATCGCTACGAGAATGCACTCTGTGTTAGCTGCACAAGCTTCACGTCTCTGATGATCTGAAAAGCTAAATGATGTCAGAAATGTACACAGCTTTTTCTTCTGTTGAAACAGATCAGCAGGTCAATGTTACTTGGGTTGTGAACGCACAACAGTTGGTTGTTTGTTAGTAGAGTTGCTTTACTGTAATCAAAATGCTAATACCAATTTAGCATAGTGGTAGCACTAACTGCTAACAAGGTTTTGATATTCAGAGTAGGCTGGCTGTAAGTGCTTGCTAGCATGTTCAATGTTATGGGCTTATGCTAGTGCAGGGGTGTCAAACTCAATTTCATCACGGGCCACATCAGCATTATGGTTGCACTCAAAGGGCCGGTTGTAACTTTAAGACTATATCATTAATTAATATAACTTCATAATTAACTACGTCTGAAAGCAGAAGTCTAGAGCAAATAATTGCAAGTCTCTTCAGTAAGAATGTCCCAATATGATTTTAAAAGAAAAGCCACATTCTGGAAAAACATTGATTGTGACATTTTGAAAAAGAGAAGTGACATTTTGAAAAAAATATATATTTATGAGAAAAAGGCTAATTCTAAGAAAAAAGGCATATTTGGACAAAAAAAGTCAAATTCTGAGAAAAAGTCAAATTTGAGATGCATTGTGGGACATGTCGTTTATGGGCAACGTGCTTCTGTAAAGTAGCATGTAACCGTATAATAAACATATTATATTCTTTGCAAGCTCTTGTGGGGCCACATAAAATGAAGTCGCGGGCCGGATTTGGCCCCCGGGCCTTGAGTTTGACACCCCTGTGCTAGTGTGATAAGGCCTAGGGGAAGATGCTAATGTTATTTAACTTCTAGATCCTTTCATTTTTCGCTTACAGTGAAACTCAATATGTTTTTTGCATACTGTCTGCCAATCACCGTTAGCTGCACAAGTGACTTTGCGGTAGCTTCGCGTCTCTGATCATCTGAAAAGCTAAATGATGTCAGAAATTGGCACAGCTTTTTCTTGTGTTGAAAGAGATCAGCAGGTCAATGTTACTTGGGCTGGGAACGCACCGAACACCAAAACTGCTCCCTGGCGCCGGCTATCTGGCAGCCTCTCTGCGATCCCCTCTCCTATCCGCATGTGGTTGTGTTTGTGCATGTATATGCTCTGTGTGTTTGTGCATGTACAGTATATCCTCCCTGTGTGTGTAATGTGTTTAAACACAACAGAGTGGGGGAAGACATTTCCCTCTGAGTGATGAATACATTATATCTTCTTCTTCTTCTTCTTCTTCTTCTACTTAGAAATCATAAGTGAATGGTCACATTAGGTTTGCCTGCAGTGAATGCTGACAGCTATGAGCTAGTTTATAGATGTATCATGGCATAGCCAAATGTCTCCTATATAACCCACAGGCTGTTACTGGTGGGTTATAGTATCATTTTATATCTGAATTGTGCTCTGGTAGGAATTCGCACCCAACATGCTAACAGTCAAGTTTTTTTTTAACTCTATGGTTTTACACAGTTTTTATAACATGAAATTCACATATTTAACAATTAAATCTTCAAATTAATACAAATGTAGCAATGAAGTGAAAGTCAAAATGTGTTAAATGTAGTTTTTTTTTACTATAATAGGATAGTCAATACCTGTGTTTTTTCAGTTTATCAATGTAAAGTAGTGGTTAAATTAAGCAAAATTACAAAATATTTCTTTCTTTACTCATATATTTTCTTGCAATTATACATTTTTTAAATGAGTATTAACAGTATTTGTTATGTATTTGACAGTTATATATAGCCATAACAAAAGTATTTTTTAGTAAAATTACAGAAAATGCAGCTAATTTTGCCAACAGAAAATCATTTATTTTTACGGTTAGTTTTGTTAAATTCGCATTTAAAAACTGCTAAAAAATAAATAAATAATGTATTCCATTTCTACAGTTTTTTTTTGTTAAAATACATGACACATTTCAATAAACCGTTTATTCTTGTAAATTGAATATGATTTTCTGTCATTATGAAATACAATAAAAAACTGTAATTTGTTTGGGGGAAAAACTGTAAAAAAACATTTTTTTTTTACAGTGCGGGACTCTCGACCGGCCCACCTCCGTGCCGCAAGTAAATACCGCTAGTAAATTGTCGACGGGGGGGGGGGGGTGCTAGTGACTTATCCGACCGGCCCACTTCAGTACCGGCCCATCGGGTTTCGTCCCGAACGTCCCGATGGCCAGTCCGCCCCTGCCTTCAACTCAGGTGAACTGAGAACTTCCTGATACTGCCTCCCTAACTCCCTAACTTCCAGAATGCTCCTTTCTTTATCATCAAGCACTCCCTTTTGCACTATACTGTACACATATTTTTTATATATATCCTGCTTACTTGAAGTAAACGGTTATTTTGTGTTTTTTTTGTAAATTATTGAGTGTTCTTGCATTTTAATGTGTGAGTTGTTTTTATACCTCGGGACTGTGTGAAACAGTATTTCGATCTTTCTGTGTGTACAAAGATATTTTGAGATTGACAATACAGTTGACTTTGACTTGACTTTGAAGCTTTACCCCTCCCTTTCTCCTCTCTCTGTGTTTAAATATACAACCCAAACTCTACTCTTCGTCTTTCACTCTGCAGACTGTATGCTCTCTGTATGACTGACCGAACTTTCTTGCAAGAAATAAAATACGACAAAGACAGCTGAATGGTTTGATTCTCTATCCACATTTGATACATAAATTCCCGCCACAGCCACCATATAGCACAAACAGATTAAACCAACAAACTCAATAAAGCAAGAATCCTAGATTGGCTATCAAAGCTATATAAGATCTGTCTATTTGAAGTGGAGCGTAGGCTTTGATGTCAGTGAGACTTGACAACAGCCATCTTAATGTCACTTCTTCTGCTACCTCAGCTTCTCAGCTGTCTGGCCCAGATGGTGAAGATAATCTCTTAAAAAAGCTGTAGACTGGGCTGTTAACGGGCTGGAAGGACAGTTTATTAATGCGAACATTGTACCAATTTCTGATCGTCAAACAACTGCTCACCCAAAAAGTATCCAAAGAGACTTTGTTGTATTGTTTATTTCAATATTCCATGATGTGACCTATCAAAGAGTTCGTTTAACATGTAGGATTTGGTGTCATAGACTGATATGTTGTGATAAAAATTCAATATACTTTAGTAAAAAGGAAGCACAGGACAAACATATATTAAGCAATCAAATTAATTTCCCTTCAATTCCCAATATTCATAACAAAGATCATATCACATATATATATACACAAGTAAAATACATTAGGATGACAATCAAATGAATCAACAATCTCTTTAGTAAAAACATGGATTTAACTAGTAGATAAGGTTAGTAATACAAAGCTGTATAAAAAATAACTGATATTCATCATAAGGCACCATGTTGAGTGTAATTGCACTGATTTTGAGATAATTGGAAGCACAGAGAACGATTCTATAACTGGAATGGACACTTTTTAACTAATTTGTGTATCATGAGCCCTTAATTTCACCACACATGGCGCTGCAATCAGATGTAAAATGTAATAAACTGAATTAATCATTCTGAAACAAAAAGATTTCTATTAAATGGTTTTGTGCCTTTATAGTTTAAACACCTGAGTGGAGTGTACAGTGTACAAACTAAAAGAGCAATGATTACAACTCAAATCAATCCCAGTCTTTGGTCATAAATGATGTTTAAGCTACACAAGCATGAAAATGAAATCGCCAAACCACTGAAGATAATCATGTCAGGCTCTGTAGCTACACTGAACAAAGTCCTATACGTTAAATGTCACTTAACGTTATCAAGATTTCCTCAGTTCAAATTTCTCAAGGCAACACAATGAGATGTCAGCATTCAACAGAAAATAAGTTGCAGTTAGCACACTACCATCAGTAGTACTTTAAACAAGCAGTTCAGGTTAATAAAAGTCTACAACAATGTGAACATGCACATAAAAAGTGATAAGTTAATCAGCAAAGCGTTGATGCGTGATTGTGGTTTTTTAGCACGCAAAAATGAAGAAACACAGGTTCACAACATTTAATAAGTCCCTTAGTTCCTGTTTTAAAGTCCAGAAGTTCCCCCTTTACAGCTTCAACAACAGACCAATTTCAAGCTCAGCCGACCACACTTTTGTATTGCAGTAGCAGTAAAACATGGTAATAATTAATTTCCTACTTTCTTTCCTATCATCAAAAGCAGACAGTGTAGCTGTGCAGTTCATGCAAAACTAGGGCATTTCCTTCTGATACTTCATTGGCTGCACATATTGTATTGCTCAGATGTTTTTCGGTAGTAAGCATTTACTCTTTTGTAAATGGTACAACCTTTCTCCCGGCCACAAACACTTCGACTATGTTGCGATCATCACCTGTCGAAGAAGTCACAGAGACAAATACAATTAAAAGGGGATTGCCACATCAAAGTGTAAAACATTTGGACAAATAAACAGAATTGACACTCACCCAAATTCAAGAACTTCTCCAAAATAATCTGAAATTGAAGTGACAATAAATTAGCCAACACTGAAAGCAAATGTTCTGCTTTAATTAATTTATGTGCAAAAAGATTAAGATTAAACCCGACTACCAACCTTTGGTTCCTCGATCTTGATGAGGTCGATAGGTCCATCAGCAGCAGCCACATTCACCCTCAGGGCATCAAAGTCTTTGCCCACTTCGAAATTCCCTGTCCGGTCATCCAGGGACAAAGCTACGGATAAAATGCATCATAAAAGAAACTGCTTTATTTTCTCCACACCCGTAAAAATTGCAATCAGTCACCATCAACAATATCTTGTTCCCACAGTCCTTCATGTGTGCTGAATCACGCGAGAATGTTGATGGAGAATATTATTGTGTGTCTGAACACAGGTCATGTTTTAATTGAACAAAGACACTTTTGTTCCTGAGATGGTTTCACCTTGACTGCCTCCCAGTGTGGCAAGCCTGAACACCTCCTCGAAGGTCAGCGTGTCGTATTCTGGGTCCTGGATGGTCAACACTTTGGACGTGTCCAGAGTTCTCCTCACAGCGTCCAGCATAGAGGCCGAGTAGCCCCCCGCCACGTCTGATGAAGCACCACAAACACACACCAGAACATTAATACAAGCATGCATGCAGACATACGATTACATTTTTTAAAGAGTAGAAGAGTAACAGCAAGCAAATGTAAAAAAACAAGTGCACAACATGGAACAAAAATAAAAGGTAACATTGTTAAAAGTAGGTAAATATGTAAAAAAGCAATACTGAGGTAGCTGCATCAACAGTGCTGTTACAGCATGGGCATTGAAATAGCTGTTATAGCAGTAATGAAGTAGCAGTACTACCATGAGTAAAGCTGAAGTATATCAATTACATTTAAATGAATACCGACCCTTATGTATAGTTTTGTGTATATTGATATAGGTGGACTGTGTTATGCTCCTGTTATTATTTACCACAGGTGATATTGCTGTGCTTTCAGGGCACATGGCCAAACAGAGTTTAACTTTAATTTTTTGACCATGTAATCATGTTGACTTGCCTTTTAGTTTTGCAACAGCTTTTTAGTTATTTATTGCAGTGTTATAACAAATGGCCTACTTCCGAATCATCAAGGTGGTAGTGAACCGGTTGAGATGCAATTTGGATGGAAATAAAATGGCTTGACACTGGAATTTACTTCCAATAAAACAATGTTCAAGTTTTACTAGGAATACATCGGGTCTGAATAAGAAATAAGATATCCTTGTTGACTAAGTGTCCTGGGAACTTAGACAATTTTTAAACAGCTAAAACAAACATTCACAAATAGGTATTTGGATCTAACTTTCATTTAGAGATTTAAACCAGATCAGATCACCCATTAAAAGTAATCAGCTGATGGTTAGCCAGCCTGCATGCCACATCTCTTTGTTGACTGCACTAAAACACTAAAATGATGACGGCTGTAAAACACAACACAAGTTAGTAGGAATATCTTTGTACCTATCTCGTGCACGTTTAAATCTACAGTGCATGGAGTTCCCAAAACAAGCCAAATCCTCAAACATCATTTTCATGCTTCTTTAGTGTCCAACACATTTTGTCAAGAGTGCAAAAAAGAGCCATACGAGTTATACATAAAACTACGTACAGAGAACCAACAAATAAATTATTTATCAAACTAAAAATACTAAAACTACAAGACCTGGTTGACTATAAAACTATTCAAATGATGTTCAAAGCCGCAAATCAACAATTACCTCATAATATCCAGGGACTTTTCACACGGAGAGAAAGCATGCACATGTTGAGAGGAAACTGCATTTTCAAAAAACCACCCGTACGAACAAATGCCAAACTGCATTGCATCTCAACAAAAGGTGTTAGTCTGTGGAATAACTGTACTGATGCACTGACATATTGTACAAGTCTATCTAAACTGAAAGTATTATTTAGGAGCCAAGACAAACATGTCGCTGATGACGATGACCTAATATTTTATTTATAAGGAAAATGTATGCTAGAGGGGGGAGGACCAGGAAAGTTTTTTTTAAGCTTCTTCTTGCCCCTGTTGAACATGACAGAGACTATTTGAGAATTATTTGTATTCTTTTTTTTTTGTACTTTGTTATAATTATTATTATGAGTGAGAAAAGAAAAAAATAATATATATATATATATTATTATTATTGTTGTATGTTTTTTTTCTGACTAAAATAATAATCTGGTAATGCGTGTAAATGCTCACACCTGTTCCCAGCCCCAACTTCACGTTGTGTTTCAGGACGTTGCGGACATTCAACATTCCACTGCACAGCCTGAGTCAATAGAGAAAGAGAGAGATATGATAAGTTTCATAATGTTGCATCACAAAGTCCATCTGTAATGCTTGATTGCTTTTCTATTGGAAAAATGTGTCATGACATTCATCAGACGTTGGTCGCATTGAGACTGTTTTAACAGAAATGCATAGGCAAATAGCTCAGCTGACTCACACACACTGTAACAGTTAGACACATTAAGTATATTCAAGTTTACAATTGTGTAATGCTCTTGATAAACTATTGGAGACTTACGAGATGTTGGAATTGGGACAGTGAGACAAAGAGGCTCCTGTCTCTCTGAACAGAGCCAACTCTTCATCACTGAGGTAGCAGCCGTGAGCCATCACTGTCTGTGAATCATCAACATATTTAGCACTTTAATCTGCATTTATGTTTTTCTACAAAACGTCTGCTGTCTGAAATGAAATGTGACTCACCTTGTCAGTGAGCAGGTTGTGTTTGTGATACACATCTGTGTAAGACTTAGATTCAGGAAACAGCTCCTTTACAAGCTTCACTTCCTCTACGTTTTCACTGATGTGACTCTGGAGAAAAAAACACATTAAACTGTTACTTTAAGAGAATCTGGGGTGTAGCATTCAGATTATTCCGCCTGAGGTGTGCAGGAGAGTATCGTTTTGCATGTGTGTATTTGTAATTCATCTTCCAAAACCCCCACTGGTCCAACAGTGAATGGTATCCACGGCGACAGTCCCCTGTGGAGATGGCCCGGTTTGGTTCCCACAGTGATCTCACCTGGATGTGCAGGTTGTTATTCTTAGCGATGGCTCCCAGCTGTCCCAGCAGGGCTCCTGTGCACGAAAGAGCGAATCGGGGAGTCACCACCGGCCTCACCAGAGGATACTACGCACACACCAGAGGAGACAGGGTTTCAAAAGATGTCTTTATAATGCAGGCCTACCTTGAGTTTTACTGTTTATTGTAATATAGAATCTTACCTTTTTGTTCAAGAGCTCTGCAATGAACCTGGAGGGAAAAAAACAAAGATTTACCTCATTTTTAGCAGCCACATTTGAACATTTGAAAATGCACCCTTTTTCTTTTTACAAGAATGTCTATGTAAGTTACATTTTGCAAGGGATTGTAAAGGTCTCCATATAAAATCTTTATTGTTTTATTGGCAAAAACAAAGGTTTATGAGGCAAATGGGACTGCAGATTAGGTGTACAGTCTCTGTGATGTGCACATGTTCAATTCAAGTATCAGTCGACGTCAAACAAGTGATTTTCCTCACCCATATTAGCTTTCTCACATTCTGCGTCTATGGGTAAAGTCTGCATAATATCAGGGTTGTAGGTCATGTGGAAAAAAGGGCTAAAGTCTCAGTGAATTTTTTCTGACTGGAAAAAACATACACTACTCTATTCTAATTGGATCATCTATTATCAATGTTACGCAATGTTTCAAAAGGGTCACTCTGTATTAAGCCGCATGTCCTGTATCAATTGTATCACTATTTTAGTAAAAGCTGATACCCACCGACAGGTTTCGTCCTGGGACTCCTGATAGGTCTCTTTGTAATGTTTCACAGAATTGTTCCTGTCCATACACACTTTCCCAACCAAGGCACGCTGCCCAAAGTCATCTGCAAGACGAATAAGGATGATGAGTAACAAGAACAGGAAAAAACAGTAACCTGTTAAGCCAAAACCCCCGGTTACCTACTGTAACCCTAACAACAACAACAGTGTTAATATTTAGCAGTGATGGAAGAAGTACTGAGTTCTTTAACTTAAGTATTTTTAAATATTCTGGTACAAGTAAAAGTCCTGCATACAAAACCGTACTTAATGTAGGTAAAAGTACAGACGTATTACCAACAATATATACTAATAAACCAAAAGTAAAAGTACTCGTTATACAAAATGGCCAATCGTGTATCACATTTTACATTACGGCATGATGCATTAATGTGTTCATCATCACAGCTGGTAAAGGTGGAGCTAGCTTTACTTTACATATTGATGTTGGATATTTTAAGCAAAATAAATTAGTCCTCAGTCCTTGAGATCCCATAGGTTATTGACTCTTTCCTACAGATTTCTCTTTTGGTAAAAACAATGTTGTCATTATCATTCCATAGAGCAGTAATTGTGCAACGATTAAACTTGCACTTACTCAACAATCTTCATTGTTTCACCTGTCACCTGAAGCATGTAAAAGCATTCCAGGTCCTTCATGTGTCAGAGTCAAGTCCTGCTGTCACTCACAAACACTAATCCCCGTATTTTTGTAAGAATGCTCCCACAGACACAAATACCAATACATGAGTGCACCACACAACTAAGTACCTGCATCTCCAACAAATACACGCCGTATTCTTACAAAAGGTCATGCATTTGAAAGGTTATCACTTGAGAGTTATCACTTGAACCATCACGATCAGCATGTTTTAGCTTCTGATCTGTTTTGACATTAATAAATATGCTGTGAAACATAGGGGAACATTTGGGGCCGTACTAAATCCACAATAAAGATGTGTTGTTTGTTACACCAAACATATGTCAGAATAAAAGGAAATAATTTGATTGTAAACATTTGACATACATTTTTTCCCAAACAAAGGATAATTTTGTATTAACAGTCGAAGCCACAACTGTATTCCAGAGACATTGATGTGCACGGCCAACACTTTCTTTATAAACACACAGATGATTTCACTTATTCTAGCTCACAAGAGTGAGTGTGCAAAGGCTTTGATTGCATCACTCTGACTGTCCTTATTATTCTTATTGGTGAATTTGATTCAGAGTATAGTTCATCAAGTCTTCCATCTGAGTAGATGTGTGAAAGAGCTTTTTTCCCAGCAGGCATTTTGACTACTAGCAGGAAAAGGACAGGTAAAGGTATTGAATTCAGGTGAGCTAGAGGAGATTCAGGGTCCTGGAAATGTGCAGGCTGGTTTGCTGGCACTTGGTCTGCAGGATCTATAAATGATCTACGGACATTACCAATGACTTCTGGGAGTTATGGCCAACACGGTCATGTTGTGGGGTGTGTGAGAGGGGGCCTGTGAGAGGGGATACCCTCTTATAATCATGTGCTTTAAGAAGGTTAATGTTACACATACCATACATCAGTTCACTCAGGGACTGTGAAAGAGCTTTGTGCGTCTGTGACCGAAACATTTCCACTCAAATCAGGCAGAAAATGTGCATGTATTACGGATTTCTCTGCTGAACTTTGAAACCAACAAAATTCTTGCCTGAGAAAATATTACATAATGGATTTTGTATGCATACTTTGTATTCTTCATATACTGTGACACTTTTTTAAATAAAACAAATCCAGAAGAAAATGAGGCATACATGCTAAATAAGTGTTTGAAATTCTCCAACATGTTAATCAACACACAGTCCTCACACTAAATACAAACACTTTTGTAGAAAGTAGGACAGATGCTCGTGACAGAGGACAAAGGTGGGGGTTCAACAGCCCTGATGACACGGAGTGACTCTGCACGGCCGCTAAAGCCAGCCCAGCCACGATGATTGGGTCCCTTTACTTTCAAGCAAGGGTGTGTATTCAGAATTACACAACATGACAACATGGTGATAAGAACAACGCATAAAGGGTGAGCCAGAAAAATGTCCTGTTGCTTTTTTAATTACGCCCTTTAATTATAATTAATTAAAGGCGTAATTAAAAAAGGAACAGGACATTTTTGTCTAATCTGATAGATCGCCATATTACATACTCTTCACCCAAACAAAACAAATAGATCAAGTAACTCGATGTGTGCTCTTCTTAAAATGACGACTACAGCTTGAATATGTCCGATAAAACCATCTCTGTCTTTATGCACCACATCACTTTGACTAAGAACTGAATATATCACAACAAACTTACATCATATTACATACATTCCTACATTTTTATTTATTTGAGCAAAATCTCCAATTGTTTCAAATAAGGGCACAGCCTAAATTGGTAACCATCCATTAGTCACCTGCCCTGAGGCTAGATAATGTTTACAGGAGTATGGCGTAAACTCTTCTGGTGTGTGTGTGTGTGTGTGTGTGTGTGTGTGTGTGTGTGTGTGTGTGTGTGTGTGTGTGTGTGTGTGTGTGTGTGTGTGTGTGTGTGTGTGTGTGTGTGTGTGTGTGTGTGTGTGTGTGTGTGTGTGTGTGTGTGTGTGTGTAGGACATCTTACTTGCAATCTGGGCCAACAGCAGAGAGGCATCTGTGTGTATGGTTGCAAAGTAACATGCTGTGGTTGTTCCATTCCTCAGCGTCCTTTTCTGAAAAACACAGGGATTATATTACACGAAGGTAAACATTCAAGCACTGTCTATCTTTTTTATACATTGTTAAGCTTTTAAACGGTTCACACCCTTCTCAAATGATATTGTCTGTGCAACAATGGAGGAAACCTCACTGAATTTCTACTTTTGCAAATAGCAAAGTCATCAGCATTTCAAACCTGATTTACATGCCCTGCGTTAATTCAATTTTGACTTCCTGTGAATGATCCACGGCAGCTCTATAATTGTTATTGGCCGCTTAAATCATGATGCCAGAAAACTCACCACTACTTGAGAGTAGACCTGTTGGGCGAACTCCAAGTCCTTGAAGCGTGACTCCACGGGAAAGGTGTATTTATTGAGCCACTCCAGTAGGGGCATGTCCAGGGCCGTGCCAGCGTAGCTGTACTGGGGCGCGTGGATGTGGGTGTCCACCAATCCGGGCATGAAGAACTCACTGCAATGCAGCAAGCCATTAGTATGGTTCAAATACGCTGAATTATGTATGTGTTATATGCAGATTGCTGATCTAATAGCCACATACTAATGCAGAATATATTCAGTCATTCATATATATATATATATATATATATATATATATATATATATATATATATATATATATATATATATATATATATATATATATATATATATATATATATTCAACTTACTGCTGTGCCAGTTGAATGACTTCTGAAGGACTGAACCCAAAGGTCTGAGAGAGGCTGTCTAACTCTGCAGCTTTCCCAATGAAAGCAATCTGACGGCACAATGTAAAAGAGGCAATGATTAGAAATAAGTGGTTGTATGCAAAAGAGAGTAAGCTGTTAACTTGGTAAAAAAAAAATCATACTTATATTTATCATTAAGGTTACATATTCATTAACACATGTTCTAACAAATTGCATAAAAAAAAAACACAGGTTTTGTGTAAAGGTCTTTTATGGTAGCCTATACTCTTTACACTGTATCCACGTCTGTAAATATCAGTGTAAGATTTACACAATGTCCGAAAAAAATATTTTTTATTGAAAAGAAGAGAGAAAGACACATGTATGATTGCTTGGTGTGTTTTAAGGACTTCATTAGTATTGTTATCCCTTTTGTATTTGAAGAGGGTAGCCTACTTCAAACTGTTATATGGTAATTTCCAAGGGCCTGGCGTTTTTTAAAGTTGCTCAGCAACAGCTTAATGTGGTATACAATTAAGATATTATGTAACAGATTTACGCCTTCTCCGTTTGGAAATCTATTTTTTATTCCTGTGTGCCAAAGTGTGTCTCTTTGCGCAAGGTTATGGTTGAGTCACAATTAGCTTAAACCTATTTATTAATTAAGAGAAAAGGCTTAACGCATTGCTTTTTTTCATACACTGACATTAATAGCATAAATAGTAACACTTATTTATAGTAATCAGACCAGAGGCTGTTAGACATTCGAGTGTGACAAACCTTTCCATCTGTATCCACTCCCAGGAGCTCATCTTCCAAGATCTGCAGCGGTGTTTGCTGGGTAGAGTGGATAAATGTTCCCCTGTAGACATAATTAATTTTCGTGGTGGGTCCTTTAGAGTTTGCCATCCTTTCACTGGATCAGCTGGAGTCGAGAAGTGACAGAGAGATACCTGCAGCAGCTACAGAGCACCGGGGTTTGTCTTCGGAGAGCTCCGATCAACACCATGCACCAGGACGCGCGACTCCCACAGAGACAATCTGCAGCCAATCAGAGCACAGGGTGAGTGTCTATGCGTGGGAATGGGTTTCTCGGTTTGACACGTCGTTTTATTATAACTATCTGCTTGTCACAGTCCCCAAGGTTGACTGATAAGATTACAAAAAGACGTCTCCAGTTTACTTTTGCTTTGATTTTTTATTATACAAATCCAAATGTGCAGTCATCAATCAGGTGCAGGACTTGACTAAATAGCCACTAAATAGTAGGCTCGGTGCGGCACCTACCGTGCAAGGTGCCACTTTCGTTTTAGATGACCAAGAAACTTAAAGGTTTCCGTGGCAAATAACAGCATGCCAGATACAGAAAAACTGCGGATGGAGCGCTCAATTCTCCTAAGCAAATATACCTAATGATATATTCTTATGCGCAAAATAGGCGAATAAAAAAGAATCAGATTTAATATACTTTTTAATCTCAAAGAATGATTCCAGGGAGCACGTGCCATCGTATTACTGAAGGAAATTGATTAAAAAAAAACAGAGGTTTAGCAGATCAGTATCTGGAGTGGTGTTTTAAATCCCTACAATTCGACTTTTACGCGATCTATGAACACTTTACCAACTTATTGTTTTCCTTATTCACATCTTCCAATACCTCAATCAGTACTGCAATAAAACATCCTAGACCGTGTCTGGTGTTTAGAGATGGTAAATATATCTAGCTAAACTCAGGCTAAAGTTCAAGTTGGCATGTGGGTTCTATATTTACAGGTTTTAAATTCCAGTGGGCCTCATTTACAGTAATAAGCTGAAGAGAGAGAAGGAAATACTTTATATAGATAGATATAACACAAAAAGACACTCTGTGCTATCTGTCTTTCACAGCAGGCAGTATATGGCCAAACGTTCATTAAACCATATGAACTTCAATATTGCAAACGTTGCTTTAAATGTAGGTATGCCAGTCAGCATATGGCCACTTCCTTTTTGTCAGTGTACTTTCGCAATTTTTGTCATAGTGTTTGAAACATTTCCTCACTGCATCTTTTACCAGCTCTGTACATCTTTATAATGGGGTAATACTGTATTATAGTGGTTATATCTGAAAAGGCTGACTTTAAATAGGGACAATTATATAAATCAAGTTGGTTTTATATTTGCTAATGTAAGGGTTTCATTTTTTGGGTAATAATTTAGCAAAAGCAGGGTATTATTTTTGGCTTATCCTATTGCACAGTAATGTGGTACTAAAGAGCGGAAAAAAGGCTAAATTAAGCAAGAACATAAACAAGAAACAATTTATCTTTGTTATCTTACAAACGCCCTTTTAAAAAAACCTTTAAAACCAATAGACCATCTTCTATTTTAGTAAATCTGTTGCTTGGAACAGAGTCAACATTAATCCAGTCATGAGAGTAAAGCAGAACAGAGCCATGTGATATACATCAGGAGACCTTCATAAAGGGAAATCCTATGAGCTCATGGCTAAAATATATATTGGCACATGCTTTTAAACTTATAGACCCCATGACACACACTAACTTTGGATGGTACTACAGGTTTTTCAGTAAAGATGGGTTTTATTGATTTTTATCAATACCGATGCTTCATATCTATCCCCAGGGGTTCAGTTGGGATTTGTTGTGTGGGGGGGGCTCTGTCTTGAAGGTGGTGTGTGTGACCGTGACATGACATGTTACTTGTTAGACGCTTTTATCCAAAGCGACTTACTTACATACTCAATACTGTGGGCAATCCCAGGGACACAACGACATGCTGACTGCAGTGGGGTTTGAACCTGTGCCCCCCTGATCCGAACACCAACGCACTAATCCACTGCACCACACGCCTCCATGACCATATGTATGGCCAAAATGATAACGTTTTTTTTTATCAATGTTGAGGATCTTTTTCAATATTATTAATTGGGAAATAAAATAAGTGAAACAAATGTTTGTATTGTACTTTGACAGAGCACTGCTTTCATTTCCATCCAGTCCGATTCAACCACTGTCAATATACCGGTTTGTAAATATACTCTGAACAATCAGGTACTTGCACCAATTTAGTACTGGTTTTTGATACCCATCCCTATTATTCTGTGACAAAAAGTGTAAATGGCAGGTTAAAATAATAACAATTTGTTTACATCATGCATGATCATTTTCTTCTAGATAAGTGTATGACTGCACTGCATCACAGCAGGGAAGCTGTAGCAGTGAACAAAATGTAAGGCTTCAATAATGTTGTGTTTTATCATTGGAATGTGAACACAATGGAGGTGAAAGATGTAAAGGTTTTTAAAGTGGCGAAGTTACAAAGCTGTAGTGGTGGAGTGGAGCGTTCCATATTGTGTTGGGCAGTAAAAAAAAAACATTGAAGATGGGTGTTGGGAATAACTTAAAAAAAATGTGAGACATAAACCATACGAGTCATTTTGAGGAACATGTTATACTTTTATTTGCAATAAAAATAAAATGGTATTGTATGATTTCCTTGTCCGAGATTAGGAAATCTAGTCCTCTGAGGGTAAATATAGATTGTGCATGACAGGCTCAATATTTCAGAGTCATTTCATGCAAAGCCTTAACTTCTGCTTTCAGTGAAACTTCAAGTCTCTATTAATTCAGTGATGTGAGAAGTTCGGTAGTTTGGAAACATAAAATTCAAATGAATGTCATTAAAGGTAGGGTAGGTAAGTTTGAGAAACTGTCTCGAGATCGCTAGAATTTGAAAATACACAACCGGAGAAAATCTGCCACTTCCTTATAGAGCCCCTCCTCCAACACACACGAACGCGCACATGACCAATGAGGGCACGAGATAAGTTTGTGCACAGATGGAAGGCTGACAGGCAGGTAGGCCATCCAGTTATTTTAGCCGGGCCGGCTAAAATGATTGGTCGTACTTTTTACAGTACTACAGCTTCCACAGATGACATTTTTTAATGGATTTTTTGTCAAAGCACTTAAGATATTCATTGCTATCGGGATGTTAAGAGCATTCCATGGAATATAACAAAAAGTGTATCTCGAGCCGGTTTCTCAAACTTACCTACCCCACCTTTAACAGGTTACTGTTTTTTCCTGTTCTTGTTACTCATCATCCTTATTCGTCTTGCAGATGACTTTGGGCAGCGTGCCTTGGTTGGGAAAGTGTGTATGGACAGGAACAATTCTGTGAAACATTACAAAGAGACCAATCAGGAGTCCCAGGACGATTAGCTTTTACTAAAATAGTGATACAATTGGTGTTAAGGAATAATTCTTCTAGATATCTAACCTTTTGCTCTGTGACGTTTTATGATCTACTCTGACGTCTGTTATCTCCTTTAAGGAAAGGCCTTGGTGCCATATGTGTTGTTGTCACCAGTTTGTGACCGGTCAACCAGTTAAAAGGTCTAGCATAGAGAGAGGCTCTTCAGAATTGACGTGGCAACTTTACCGTGTAGTCAGAACCTCTGACTCTTTGATATGTGATGTGAATCCTCCGGCCGAATACTCTGAATAAACCCATCAGTGTTTAACATCAAAGCTCCAACTCTCACCGTGTCTCCTTCCTGAGTCGGTGACTCCATGCATTACTACACAGAAGTTTCCTCCACAATTGGTACAGGACATGCGGCTTAATACAGAGTGACCCTTTTGAAACATTGCGTAACATTGATAATAGATTTCTCAAACTACCTTTAATGTACATGTTTTAATGACAGTACACTTATCCAGCTGGCAGGCAATCTTTGGAAATAATCTGGCGAATATGTTCTCATTTTTTTGTTTGTTTCTTTATATCAGAAAAGTCAGAAGATAGTGAAACATTTTGGTCCGTGTTCACCAAAGATACACAGTGAATTAGTTGGAAGCTTTTGTTAACTCAACTCAAACTAGGAACCTTTTTGTATTAGATTTGGTTAGCTGGGGGTATGGTCACCTCTCAAATCTCATACTTCACTTTAAACTCGTCCTTAGTCATTAAATCTGACTCGGAGTCGGGACACATCTGGGAGATCATCAGACGTGTTCTGCGTCTTCTTTGAGCCACTATGCA
This sequence comes from Trematomus bernacchii, assembly GCF_902827165.1. Classification (NCBI taxonomy): domain Eukaryota; kingdom Metazoa; phylum Chordata; class Actinopteri; order Perciformes; family Nototheniidae; genus Trematomus; species Trematomus bernacchii. Next base: position 2,409,061 of record NW_022987771.1, read on the forward strand.
AGTCCTCTCTCTCTTCATCATCATCACTGTCTGAGACATCCAAGTCCTTCTTCGCTCGTACTCGCACTTTCTTTTTCTGTTCAACAACTTTTTCATCTTTCTTTTCTCCTTTTACTTCTCCTTCTCCTTCTTCTTCTTCTTCTTCTTCTTCTTCTTCTTCTTCTTCTTCTTCTTGTCCTCCTTCTTCATCATTATTGTCCCCTTCTGAGTTAATTCTGCACAGTGAGAGAAAAAAAAAAGTTAGATTTAGTGGCATCTGCGACTTTAAGTCTTACATGAGCAATGGCAAAATGATTGAGTGTTAAGGGCATTAAATGGAGAAGTAAAGACTGGAGCTAAAATGTTGTCATTAGTTGTTAAGACTAGGTTGCAATACATCCTTTTGTCCACAAGATGGCATACTTGCAGTAGAATTCACTGAATGTGCTTGACGGATATACTATGGCTACATATTAACAATAGGTGCGTTGTCCCAGGTAAGACAACAAGAGAGCTCGCCATAGCAAGGAGTAACCGGGCCTGATTTCTCAGTCCATCTTTTCACTACTCTCCATGGCGGGCACCAGAAATGTGTCACTCACGGTGCATGACCAATCATTGGCACCTATATGTTCTGTTCAAGTATGTTCCTGAAGAAGGATTATTAAGAGCTTCATTGCTTAATATACATAAAGTGAATCTATACTGCAAAGGCAGGATGAAAAAGATCAAGACATTACTTGAAAGCACTCCTTTGTGCATCAGTCAATCCTCACAGTAAATACAGAGCTAAATCCCAGACCAAATGCACGCTGAAGGCTCTTTGAGCATGTTTTCTCTCACTGATTGTGCGGTTATGTTAAATGTTTGTTGTTTGTGTTTCATGTATTTGTGTCTGGATATTTGTCTATGTTGGTGTTGGACATGGAGCTGCTGTGACGCAAGTCAAATTTCAGACTTGATCTGACTAATAAAGTAATATGGTATCGTATTGAATATCAGGTGAGGACAGGTGTGTCCACAAACCTAAACTTCAGGGATCGGAGGTAAATTACATTGTTTAGCAGACTATTTATGTTTCATGCTCTAAATTTGGATTCTGTGTTTTGCGACAACAATAGTGCTACAACTATTAGTAATTGTTGTCTTCCATTGACAGGAATTAATTCACAACACTTTTGATAATAAAATAAGATAAAATGGAACTTTATTAATCCCTGTTGGGAAATCCTGGCGTTTACAGCAGCAACCGGGTCAGAGTGAAAATCAGGATTCACACAAGGTAAAGAATAAAGATCAAATAGAATACAAATAATTATACAAAAGTAAAGTGATAAAGTGATAAAATAACTGTTGAACCAAGATATCATGGTCAAACGTTGATCAATAGAGACATGGCTTAAGTCATTGGACAAGAACAAAAGCCATATTCTGATGGTTTTTCAGATAACTGATTAAAAAAAGAAATGTTACTGATATTATTTGATGATGTGTTTTAGTTCATCACTGTCATCACTGAGGGGTAGTGATTCATCACAATCATGTACTGTACAGGCTGCAACAATATAATTCATCATTGTTGGTTAAGATAGTTTGAAATAGAAATCAAAAAACATTATGTGTCTAATATCCTGTCTTTAACTTGTGTAACTAACATTTCATGGTACAGAGGCTCATAATGATTACTACTAGTAAATCTAGAATACAGAAACTTTTAATACCTACAATCATGAAAGACAAAGTGTACGATACATTTCCAAGATTTTATTTAAGAAAGAGTTTTTTTTTAAATCACAAAATTAATTCTACAGTGTTTTGCATTAAACAGTCTTATATACAAAAAAGTAAATGTTTATGTATTGAAAGGATACCAGGGCATGTTTTAATGTGCTTTCAAGCTATACAAGATTTATCACTACATATGCATTAATATCAGTTAAACACAACCTACAACGAGACCATTGGATGGAATGATCAACTACAAAACTTATATTTTATTGTTCAGCTAGGATACAAGATTATTATTTGCTTGATTTTTTTAAATGCAATGCAATGCAATCCCCTCACACAATTATTACAAAATGTCTTGAGTAGAACGCAGTTTTATATGTGACATTAAGTGCCATTGCCATTCACTTTAAAATATCAACCAGAGCTGTTTGAACCCAGGGCCTTCTTGAATACCCTCTCAGCATCCTCAGCGAGCATGTTGAGGCAATCCTCGAGAGCTTTGTAGGTGCAGGTAAAAGATAAGGCCGCTGCTACTGGTATTCCTAATAATGGAATAAATCTGGACACTTCCTCTGCTGCCAGTGAAGCAACTTGAAACCCAGACACTACCAGCAGTTTCATAATGACCTTTTTGTTTATTACACCTGCAGACAGGTTTGAGGTCGTCACTGCTCTGAGATCAGTCAAAGGCACGCCTGATTTAAGAGCAAGATTTTCCATTGACTTGCTGTCAAGACCAAAAGTATGTTTGTACTTATTGGTGGCTTTAACCAGAATGGCTATATCAACAGCAACAGAGAGCCCAGGAGCTGGTACAGCTGCTGTGAGTGCAGATAAAGAAGCAAGGTACTTTATTTTTGCCTTGAGAGCTTCTTTCTTCTTGCAGATGATCTCACAATGAACATTGGGCATGGCTAACAGCAGAGTGTCTCTCTTGTGTTCAGGAAGCTCTTTCTCCAGGGTATTTGTTAACAGGTGGAAGTCATACAGGTGGAGATGAAAGCTGGACACCAGGAAGACTTGTGGAGACTCAATCTTGTGTTTTAGAAGACCTGTGTCACACACACAGAACAGCAAAGTTAATTCAAGATGATGAAATTGAAACCAAGTTAGAAAAATTCCCAGCAACCATCAGCAGGACAGACAAAACAATGGGTTATTTGTTTAAAATCTGAGAGGATGATCTGTCACATGAACAAACCATTAATGCAGTATTCAAACAACTCATTTTATAAACTTTTATAAACCTTGTAAGCTCCTGTAAAGTAACATTTTGGTTGTTTTAAAATTAAACAGTGTCTACCTGTGACCCTTGTTGCCAAAGATTTTAGGTTTTAGGCATGTGTCATTTCTCCAAACTTACCATCAACGCAGTTTTCTCTTATGATTGAAAGAGTCTTTTCTGCGTTGAACTCGCTCTGAGTTTCTTCTTCATCCCGCATGTTATGGTCAATCTTTGAGCGAACAAAGTAGAACTTCTTCTTCATCTTCTGGATCTCCAGAGCAAGTTTCCCATCATTTTCTCTGAAGCGATCAGCTGAGATGATGATGAAGAAGTCAAATCTTTCAAAGCCAACATGCTCCAGGTACTCGGCAGCTGGAACATTGGTGGTGCCAATACCAGGAAGATCCCACAGTGTAACATTGGGAAAGTTTGGATGGGGGTATGGGTTGACCTCCATGGTGGTTTCTACAACACCAGTAGGGGCTGCTGCATCACTCTTATCCTTCTTGTCTAAGCCTCTAAAGGCATTAACAAAGGTGGATTTACCAGAGCCACACTCTCCTGTGATGGCGATGTTTAGTGGAATGTTATCCTGCTCTTCCAAATAAGCCTTGATCTTTGCAGTTGCTGCGGGGACATTGGTTTGCAGCAATTCTTTAAATGTATCTATGTATTCTTTACCTAATGGATCCTCCATAGCTCTCCTTGAAAAATAAAAATAAACAGAATGTCATCTCACTATTTTCATTTGGTGACCTGAGCATTTAAAAAGACATCCTGTTTAATCAAACTTACAGAAACAATGAGTTTGATAATAACACAATTACAATATCCAAACTTTACATAAACATTTGTGTTTTCTAAAAAACTGTGAAGTCTACAATGAAAGCTTAAGAACTGTCCTAAAACCCTAGAATAGCCATTGTGAACTCAAGATTCTTAATAGGTTACATAAAAAAACAAAAGTCAAAGCATAAAAGATAAACATGCAATCAGTGAGCAAAAGTCACACAGTCAGAAACAATTCATTTGATTAAACACTCATTTGAAATATATGCCTTACCGTATGATGCACCTGCAACTTTGAAACTCAGCAAGAAAGTTGAACTTCTTTGCTGCGCTGTTGTATGGGTTCACATTTTAAAGAGTTCCGCTCCTTAGACACTGAATGAAGTGGCCAATTAAACCTTCTCCTGCAGTGAGTGACAGAATCTAAACCAATCAGTGTTCATCATGTTTCCTTTCTTTTTCCTTGTTCAGTTAAAGCAGCTGATTTACAAGAAATAAAATAATAAGAATTTGTTTACATCATGCATGATCATTTTCTTCTAGATAAGTGTATGACTGCACTGCATCACAGCACTCTGCAGGGAAGCTGTAGCAGTGAATAGAAATGTAAGGCTTCAATAATGTTGTGTTTTATCATTGGAATGTGAACACAATGGAGGTGAAAGATGTAAAGGTTTTTAAAGTGGTGAAGTTACAAAGCTGTAGTGGTGGAGTGGAGCGTTCCATATTGTGTTGGGCAGTAAAAAAAAACCATTGAAGATGGGTGTTTGGAATAACTTTTTAAAAATGTGAGACATTCATAAACCATACGAGTCATTTTGAGGAACATGTTATACTTTTATTTGCAATCAAAATAAAATGGTATTGTATGATTTGATTTCCTTGTCCGAGATGTGTTTCTAATATTTAGCTGATGCTCAGTCATATACGTGCATAAAACACTCAGGCTCTAAAGTTGAATCAACAGCTATTTGATGCAGGATGCTTGTATTAGATTAAGAGGAACTGATAAGTAGTCCTCTGAGGGTAAATATAGATCGTGCATGACAGGCTCAATATTTCAGAGTCAGTTCATGCAAAGCCTCAACTTCTGCTTTCAGTGAAACTTCAAGTCTCTATTAATTCAGTGATGTGAGAAGTTCGGTAGTTTGGAAACATAAAATTCAAATGAATGTCATTAATGTACATATTTTAATTACAGTACACTTATCCAGCTGGCAGGCAATCTTTGAAAATAATCTGGCGAATATGTTCTCGTCTTTTTGTTTGTTTTGGTTATCTTTAAATCAGAAAAGTCAGAAGATAGTGAAACATTTCGTGGTGTTGTTGCAGGAAGTCCCGGCGGAGAATACTTTTGCGCCGGGACTTCCTGCAACAACACCACGCCGTTATCGTGATTCTGATTGGCCAGAAGACATTATCAAAGATGTTCTATTGAGAAGACGATCACTACGTGACAAAAGTTTTGAAAACCGTTTCTAGTCTTTGGTATTCTTGTTTTTGGCGTGAGAATAGTTTGGGCAGTGTGAGAGCGTGAGATTGAGAGTGAAAGCGTGTGTCACACGCCAGATGCGTGAGAGTTGGCAACCCTGCCATCGATACAACATTACGTGTTTATAGAAATCAACACGTAATGAAATAAGACCCCACGGTTTGATGATTGGTAGGTGTGTGGGCTGTCTTTCATTTTGACACACAGAACAATGGGGGCTATCCACCCTTATCCACAATGTAAAGTAATTCACACAGCCTCTTCCCTCTTCTCTCTGTGAGGAGCAGCAGGTTCAGCTTTCAGAACAAAGTAACACAAAACTAAAATGGCATTCATTTTTTTAAATATGTCGTGTAGTAATAGATTTGTTTATTTTTCTTCTCAAGAGAGTACCAGAATGTGTATTTTATGTTAGTATTTTTAAAAATCTCCTGGGGGAGAATCCCCCGAAACCCCCCTGCAGGGGTTGGGTTTTCAGCATGTCAACTCTTTCACTTGTGGGGAAATTGCAGGATTGGCTCCAGGTCGCCCTTTTTATTTACTACAAGACAAATGTGCCTTTTTATTTCATACAGTTCAATTTGGATTGAGAGAGACAGGGAAATAATCTAAACCTCACGCGTGGCGTTTCACTGTCGGGGGGAGCGTGTATGTAATTACATTGCAAATACTAACTTGAGCCCCACCACGGTATGGGTTAGCCCTACCATAGATTACCCAACAAAAATACTTTGGAGCCGCAACTGCCGACCCGTATTGCGCATGCGCAGATCTAAGGTCCAGTAGAAATGATAAAAAAGTAAAAGTCTGCTGCTTATTGTTCTACTAGGCCAAAATAGAGTCAAAGAGTATATGAGAGTGAGCAGTGGCGAGCCGTGAGCTTTATACCTAGGCCCTCTGACCCCCACCCCTTCCCTCGAAAAAAAGAAGAAAAAAAGAGTTATTACGTCACAGCGTATACTTCAGCGGAATATCAAAACAACGGCCCAGGGTGCAAAACGCATCAATGACAGCGACCCTCTACCACACAAAACAACACCTGGGAACCCAATTTGTGTTCTTTGACATTGAAAAGGATATTGCATTGTGTTTGTTACTTTCGTTGCAGTTGTATGTCTTAAAGGGCCCATGTCATGGCCATTTCCACTGATCATAATTACATTGTTGAGGTATACTAAAATAGATTTATACTGTGCAATTTTCCAAACTCACATTGGTTTCGCATACAGCATCTCTGTCAAGCATGTGTATTCAGCAGTATTCACTTTCTCCACTAAACGACTCGTTGGAGCTCTTGCCCCCCCCCCCCTCCCTGTGAGCCTAGTGTGCTCCGATTGGTCAGCTCGGCCACTCGTTCTGATTAGTCAACCACCAGAGAGGCTGCGCCCATGTCAGTGCTTTTCCCGGCTGCTCTCAGCGTAACATCAGTCTTATCATGGCGTCGGTACAGCGGTATATTTTATATACATATATATTTTTAACTGTTGTTATAGAAGAGTGTGACGGCCTCAGGGCCTTTGTCTTACGGTGGGGTGGAGCTGAAGAGGGTAATCAGCGCGATCACGGACACCTCCGTAGCCGGTGCTATTAATCCCAGCGGCCCGGAGTCTCTCTCCAAAGCGGCTGCAGAAGGACGAACTGAGCGACCCTCTCCCCTCGACCACCTGTCTCTGCATTTACTACAATAAATGTGCCGTGGTTTTGTAAACTCGTGTATGTCTCCTTGTCTTTCCGTTGTGGCCTACGAGCTACTCTCATAACAAAGAGTAAGTTATTTTTACCCGTTATAAACTACTACTGTTTGATGAGAAATCAAATCATGGTTTGCTATATATGAATTCAGGGAAGAAAGGATAGGCCTACTAAGTATTTCCATTAAACTTTATTTTTAGAAATGTACAAAATGAACATAAATATACATATATACACGGTATATCATCCATTCCTCCTCCTCGCATCTTGCCTGCGCACAGTCGGTGCGGTGCCTTTTAGCACCCTCAGTAGTAGTAGAATCCCTTCCCCGTCATGGATTGTCCGCCAGGATCTGGCTGGACGAAATCAAATGCAAATCACAAAATATTAGAGAAACTTAGTTGTTTTAGATTCGTTAGTAGTAGTTGTGTAATGAACAGCTTGCCTGCTAATATGCTAACCTAGCTTTGTTTACCTTGGTAGCTAACACGATATGAACGTTAGCTTGGAGGAAAGGCAACTATAATGCAGTGTAATAAAACTACTATGAACAAAAGCTAGTGGTTCATATTAGGCTAGCAATAACGTGTTTATAATTGCAATCGTATACGGGTATTCTGCTACGTTCGGTCATACAATGTAACTTGCATGAATACATTGTTTTGCGCTAGCATACAGCTAGCCTCGTTAGCTACATGCAGTATATGTACTGTCACAATGTACGGTAAATCACAGTACAGTATACTGTATGAGTATTCCGTGTGTGTGACTGCAGACATTCTCCTGCCATGACAAACATGTAAGGCCATCTGCTGACATTGTAGTTGATATATTTAAACGCTAGCAACGTAGCATCACAAAAATGTTTTTCTGACCGAAACTAGCTCTAGCTCCGTGTGTTAGATCGCTACGCCAGCTATAATGTAATTACGTTTCGCGACTGACCGGCAAATCACCCGGAGTATACTGTCAATAGGTATTTTGTGTGTGAATGCAGACATTCTCCTGCTATGAGATACATGTATGCAAGGCCATCTGCTGATATTAGAGTTGATATATGGAAACTCTAGCAACTTAGTTAGCACTGTGTCAATGGCTTAGCAGTCCAACACAGTTTACACATTTAAACAGTCTTGTTTGATAAATACACAAATAACAATGCAAACTTACAGGTTGTATACCCAGATCTTCCCCTGCTCCAAACGGTCCAAACAAGCTGTGCATATCCGGCCTCAAACTGGGCAATGTTTTGGAAGCTTTCGTCTGTGAAATGCCGGTTCTTCGAACCTCTGGAGGAGGAACACGACGCTGCTGGTGTGGCCATAGCTCTTCGGGATTGGTCCATTTCGTTCCGGGTACCGCATGACATCAGGCGGTACCCGGAACTAAATGGAAGACTCAAATGGGCAGTGACGTATCTCCAACGAGGCGTTTTGGGGAGGTATTTTCTGTGTTAGAGTTTTACTCGCTACAGGGTGTACTTTGAGGGTTTTGACTCTGCACACCGTTTACATGCATAAAAACCTTCATAACACACAAGGGGACGGGTAATAACCGGAAAAGCATGACATGGGAGCTTTAAGTGTAATTTGGCATGCTTTTATTTTGAAGGCGAGTTCACGCTGTTGACAGGAAGTTGTTGTTGCTATGGAAACAAGAAAAGTTTCACAGCGGGCGGAACTTGTCATAAAGTCCGCGATAATAAAACCCACCCATTTAGAGGGAAGATATGATTGGTCAATTGTACTGTCATTTGACATTACTCTCTCGTTCAGTTAATATAGCGGGCCCTCTGTGACGGCTCGCCACTGAGAGTGAGAGTGTGTTAATTAATATATTTGGCAGTTTGGAGTAAGTCTGTAGATTTGTTTGTGTGTGTGTGTTTCATGTATAGGCCTCTCACGATAATTAATTTTGTTGGATACATTTTCCCGGAAATTATTGCGATAAACGATAATATTGTCGGCACCGTTGTATGACCATTTTAGACCACTGACATAATGATAATATATAATAATAATTCAAGTACATCCTTTCAAACTGCTAGTCACATCCTCATGTAAATGGCAATTTATCGAGGTCAGAAAAGTTCTCGAGTTCATTTTTATTTATCGTACGATAAGTCAATTAATTGCTTATCGCGACTGGCACACAATAAAACAGTGGAAACAAACATGTTTGACTTTCATTAGTGAATGAAACCCTGTGCCCTTTATAGTCTGTGTCCATTATTGTGTATTTGTATACATTGTATGTATATATATATCCTATATGTGTCTGTTAAACTTGACTCAACTTGAAAATATCATCTGGTGCGACCAAATATCATGTGGTGCGACCAAATATCATTTGGTGTGACCAAATATCATTTGGTGCGACCAAATATCATGTGGTGCGACCAAATATCATTTGGTGCGACCAAATATCATTTGGTGTGACCAAATATCATGTGGTGCGACCGTTTTAGAAGTGTAATTATGAATAAAATATGTCATACATTGTCAGTTTTTATGCTTTAATATTCATTTGAGGATTTATATACTTATAGTACTTTACTTTAGACTCATTATGAATAATTTTTATGCAACTTTATTCGTCTTTGAAAAAATTGTTAGGGTTATGGTTAATATATCATGAAATTAGAGCAATTAATTACATTATTGTAATCATTATGAATGAATGTTTATGTATTTATTTATTTGTAACTGTTTTATTCTATTTGAACAGATGCCACTGTCAAGTAAAATAAAAAGCGCTTGCCATAGGCAGCGTGTTAATTCTGACCCTGCAGCAAGAGCTGAGTACCTTGCAAGGAGAAGAGAAAGGTATGTTGTGTTGTTGCTTTTCCTTTTTTGTTAACATTTTCATCTTCTCTGTCATCTATCAACCATTCGAGATAAAATAGGCTATTCATCATAGATAAATGGCATGATGCGATACATTTTGTTTATTTATATATGTTTCAGCTACCAGAGAAGGAAACAGTAGGGAAAGATTCCATATGTTAAGGCAAGTGAGCTGTCAGAGAGAGAGAGAAAGAAACAGAGAGAGAAATGGAGGGCTGCATCCAGTACTTACAGGGAAAGGAACAATATGGCAAACCCTTTGCTTGACCTTACACCACCATCTATGGAGAACTTTTCAGATGTAGAACAAGAACAGCCAGAAAATGCAAGACAATCTATGGTGGACCTAATACCCCTAAATGAAACTTTTAATCCCCCATCATCTTCCACACCAGAGGAAAAGAAGAAAGTTACTACATCTTCTGCAGAAAGGCGTTGCAAAACACTTCAGAAAGAGAAGTATAAAATAAAAAAGCAGGTGTTACATCTTAGAAAACAGCTTGCAAAAATGAGAAGACTTAAAGAAAGATTTCGAAAGAGTGGAAAGAGGTTAATGGCAAGAGAGAGAGTGGGCTTAAGAGGGGGAAAAAAGCTAAAAGGGCCCAACAAATCGGCTCAGAGAGAGCAAGCTGTTGTCCATTTTTTGTCCAGAGACGAAAACAGTCGTCTGTTGCCAGGGAAAAAAGACACTATCACGAAAAACAAAAAGAAAATGCAAAGGAGGGTTCTAACCAAGCCCCTTACTGAGCTCCATGCCCAGTACAAAAAAGAGGTCAAAGAGCATCTCTCAATGTCATACAGACAATTTGTGAGGAGGCGGCCTTTTTACATCACAGAGCCAAAAAATAGAGATAGAGAAACATGTGCATGTGTGGAACATGAGAATGTCCGCCTCTTGGTTAACAAACTTGCTACTAGAGGGTTGCTTAAAACAACCAGCATCTCAGAATTGTTAAGTATGATTGTGTGTGATCGTAAAAATAAAGCATGCATGGACCGCGAATGTCCCACTTGCTGCTTTGAAGAAATAGAAATTCCTGAGACAGAGTGTGGCGAAGTTTCTTGGGATCAATGGGAGCGTGTCACATCAACAAAAGGAGAGAAAAACTTTGCAAATGTTTTAAAGCAGACATACACAGGGACAATCCAGAAGTTAACAGAGTTGTTCCAGAAAAAGCTTGAACATATAGCCATTCATCAATTTAATTGGATACACCAAACAGAACAGTTTTGTGACCTCAAACTAAATCTCACTGACACTGAAGCAGTTCTACACATTGATTTTTCAGAGAACTATTCATGTAAGATGAGTACTGAAATACAGGCCTACCATTTTGGAGGCAGCAGAAAGCAAGCCACATTACACACTGCTGTACTCTACACAGTCAATGGCACTAAGTCGTATGCCACACTGTCGGACAGCCTCCGCCATGATGAGCAGGCAGTGTGGGCCCACCTGGAGCCCATACTGAAAGAGCTTTGGGCAACCTGCCCCCAGATTACAGTATTACATGTAATCAGTGATGGGCCCTGTACACAGTACAGGAACAAAGCAAACTTTTACCTCCTCAGCACTGTTCGCTTCCTTTCTAATTTCACACAAGTTACATGGAACTACCAAAGAGGGGGCGACCTACAGACTCCACTGGATGTTTATGAGATGCGTGCAAAAAAAACTGGCTCAGCTATTACTAATATTACTAATAATTGAAAAATATGATGAGCTGATTCCAGGCAAATTGGCAACAGTGAAGGGCACTTTAAAGATTCACCAGGTTTTGTCTGTAGAAGCTGGTAAAATAAGTCACAGGCAGGTTTCATGCTTTTGCACACATGCAGAAATGAAGCCATGCTCATGTTATCAGCCACAACTGGTAGACATGAGGAACACCGAGAGCCACTCTAAGGATTTGGTAAGCACTCCTAATCCACCAAGGCAACACGCCAGTGTAAAAGACCTCAGTGGAAAGTTTGTGATTGTTACCTATGATGAACTTCCCTATATAGGTCAGGTCCTTGAGGTTGTGGAAGAAGAGGTCCAGGTTAGCTGCATGCGGCAGTCAGGTGAAAAGAATTTATTCATGTGGCCACAAATTCTTGACATCATTTTCTACGATAGGAAAGATGTTCAATCTGTCATCGCAGAACCTGAGCCAGCAACCTCACGATTCTCTAAATTGAGCAGCCAAGATTGGGTAAAGTTCAATAGTGCCTGGGGTTGAAGAAAGGCCCGAACATAGGCAATCCTGTAACTCATTTGAAGCAAGGGTAATAATAATATCAAATTAAATGTTGGTTCATATTGTGCACTTCACTTAAATCTGTAAAGTAAAACATTACATGATTTGTTAATACATGGTTTTTAACAATGTTATATCCTACTAAAAGCCATACTTTTTTTGTTAAATGAAATGCTTTTTGTAAAAAGTCATACATTTGTACTGCTTTAAATGTTTGAGATAAAATGTATTTCAAAAATGTTATTGAAATGTTGTTATTCCAAAATGTGAACAACATGTGTTTGAACTCAACATTTTGTATGGTTATTTATTGTTTGTATGATCTTTATGTCATTTGGAGCGACCACTGATCATGTGGTGCGACCGTCTTTTGCCTTTACTGTATTTAAATAGAAAGAATGTATGAAATGTCTATCAATTAAAAAGTGATCACTGATACAGTATGCTTGAGTGAATTGTATTGTTTTAACATTTATCTCAGTTTTATTTTATTTACAGGAAAAATAAGCCCATCAACTTCATTTAAGATGATCATTTTGACATTATTTAACCAAAATATAAGATTACTTTTAACAAAATCTCTAAAGAAATGCAAATTCCTTGTTTCTAAACTCTCAAAATGACTGACAACTTGTAAAAATAGTTACAAATGTTAAGGAATTTATTTAGTTTTATGAAAAAACATGGTCGCACCACATTACTTTTTATAAGGACGCGGCCATTTCATCTAGAAGAAAAAACACTTAAAATCACTTAAATATTATTTGTTATATGGATTTATGCGTGCTCAACATTCTGAATGTCATAAAAATGTTAATAGATATTCTTAATTTTTGCATTTTAAAAATGGCCTGTTGAAAATCAATAAACGTCATTGACCCATATATGCTAAGGTCCCGCTGCTGACACGACAGCAGTCATTTCGTGCGCATATGTGTAATTAAACCGAATGAAACCCATGATATCAAAATCTCACTCCAGCCAGGTACCCAAAGTTGGCAACCCTGTGTAAGTAACCTTATCAAAGGTTTCACTTTATGGAGACATTTATTACGTGGAAATGTGGCTTGTTGGAAACAAATGCTGTCTCATATCCTGCAATAAAGACACAGAATATATTTGAATCTAATCTACTTTCTGTGAATGAGAAGAACAAACATATTATTTGTTCTATCCGTGTAACAGAAAGTGTTCTGTCTGATGTTGAACATCTTAAAATGCAAAACTGAGCAAAAACTATAACTTCATAAAATACATTTTAATGATAAACTTTTATTTATTTATTTATTTTATTGTAGGTTTTGGATGCCTTAAGTTTTTAGGTTGTTTTAAGTGTTTTTTAAGTTTGGCCTTTGCAAACGGTTACTAGGCTCTATTAAGGTTGGATTTTGCAGACGATTACTACATTAAATAGGTGAAACCTAGCAGTTGCTATCTTCATTAACAGAAAGCAGTGGCAAGAAATAACTCATTTGTAACTCACTCAAGCGACATTTATATGGTTCATTCTGTATTCAAAAGTGTCCTTCCTTTTGAGCACGGACTCTGTGGTTTCCTGCTTCAATGCACCTCATGTGACCATGCTGGCTTTTACATCTTCAACAGTGCAAGTTATAAAAAACAGAGAATGATAAACCTGAAGCAATATAAACTGTAATGAACATGTACTTATTTATATACTTATTTAAACATTGAATGTCACATTACACATCACATGACATACCACAGGTCCTTTGCAGGTCTCATTCTCGTAAACATTTTTTTCCTGGCAGAAATGAACACACAGCATTCGCACTAATTAAGATGAAAAAAAGACAATTGACAATTGTATTGACAGTCCCCTCTGAGCCTCTATTATTATTTGCTTGATTTAAAAAAAATACAATGCAATGCAATCCCCTCACACAATTAACACAAAATGTCTTGAGTAGAATGCAGTTTTATATGTGACATTAAGTGCCATTGCCGTTCACTTTAAAATATCAACCAGAGCTGTTTGAACCCAGGGCCTTCATGAATACCCTCTGAGCATCCTCAGCGAGCATGTTGAGGCAATCCTTGAGAGATATGTAGGTGCAGGTAAAAGAGAAGGTCGCTGCTGCTGGTATTCCTATTAATGGAATAAATCTGGACAGTTCCTCTGCTGCCAGTGAAGCAACTTGAAACCCTGACAGTAAGCAGCAGTTTCATAATGAGCTCTTTGTTTATTACATCTACAGACAGGTTTGAGGTCGTCACTGCTCTGAGATCAGTCAAAGGCACACCTGATTTAAGAGCAAGATTTGCCATTGACTTGCTATCAAGATCAAAAGTATTTTTGTACTCATTGGTGGCTTCAACCAGAATGGCTATATCAGCAGCAACAGAGAGCCCAGGAAGCTGGTACAGCTGCTGTGAGTGCAGATAAAGAAGCAAGGAACACTATTTGTGCCCTGAGAGCTTCTTTCTTCTTGCGGATGATCTCCAAATCAGCATTGGGCATGGCTAACAGCAGAGTGTCTCTCTTGTGTGCAGGAAGCTCTCTCTCCAGGGTCTTCGTTAACAGGTGGAAGTCATACAGGTGGAGATCAAGGCTGGACACCAGGAAGACTTGTGGAGACTCAACCTTGTGTTTTAGAAGACTTGCGTCACACACACAGAACAGCAAAGTTAATTCAAGAGGATGAAATTGAAACCAAGTTAGAAACATTCCCAGCAACCATCAGCAGGACAGACAAGAAAATGGGTTATTTGTTTAAAATCTGAGAGGATGATCGGTCACATGAACAAACCATTAATGGCCAGTATTCAAACAACTCCTTTTATAAACTTTTATAAACCTTGTAAGCTCCTGTAAAGTAACATTTTTTTTGTTTTAAAATGAAACAGTGTCTACTTGTGACCCTTCTTACATTTTTTGAGCGAACAAAGTAGAACTTCTTCTTCATCTTCTGGATCTCCAGAGCAAGTTTCACATCATTTTCTCTGAAGCGATCAGCTGAGATGATGATGAAGACGAAGTCAAATCTTTCAAAGCCAACATGCTCCAGGTACTCGGCAGCTGGAAAATTGATGGTGCCAATACCAGGAAGATCCCACAGTGTAACATTGGGAAAGTTTGGATGGGGGTATGGTTTGACCTCTGTGGTGGTTTCTACACAACCAGTAGGGGCTGCTGCATCACTCTTATCCTTCTTGTGTAAGCCTCTAAAGGCGTTAACAAAGGTGGATTTACCAGAGCCAGACCTCTCCTGTGATGGCGATGTTTAGTGGAATGTTATCCTGCTCTTCCAAATAAGTCTTGATCTTTGCAGCTGCTGCGGGGACATTGGTTTGCACCAATTCTTTAAGGTGCTTAAGTTGTTCATTATCAAATGGATTATCCATAGCTCCTTGAAAACACAAAGAAAATGATTTCACTATTGATTTGGTGGATAGCAGCATTTACAAGCAGCACGTTTACTCTTATCCAACCCTAGATAAAATACAATAAATATCATAACATTGTAAATGTATTACCCAAAATTAGCAGAATGAATACGTCAGTTTTCCAAACATGTGTAGGTTACTCTGTAAACTTAAATACTGGGTCCCAATCCCTTCAATAGCCATTGTTAACTCTTTACAAAAGACTATTAAAATGCTACATGTCAGTGTCACACAATTCAAAGCAAGGACTAAGCAATGGAAAGTCACAAATATTGGCTGAACATTCAACAGGTGCAGCTTTAACAGTCATAAACAATACATTGGTATACACAATAACTAAATACATGTCTTACCGTATGATGCACTTGGAACAGTGCTTCTCTAAAAGAAAGTTGAACTTGTTTTTCTCCGCTATTACGGGTTCACCTTTTTAAAAGGTCAGCTTCTAGACACTGAATGAAGTGACCAATTAAATGTTTCCTTCAGTCAGCGACAGAGAATCTAAACCAATCAGTGTTGTTTCCTTGTCTGCGGTTTCAGTAAAGTCACCTGGTTTACAAGAAATGGGGGGAGGGTGTGTTTATTTTTCTTCTAGATAAGTGTATGACTGAACTCAGGGCCGTCCCTGGTCAACTTGGGACCAAGCGACATTGTGAGATGAGGGCCCCCCCCCCCACCGACAGGAGTGACCATTTTTTTTTTGGAAACAAGTACTTTGCAAATATAATTCCTGTTTATTACTATTATCAACAGTTACTTTTGTATACAGTGAGGTAAATGGTAAATGTGCATGTATGTCGTTCAGTATGCATTTACAGGTGAATACGTCTGCATTTCCTGGATGCAAAGTCATCGACAAGGTCATCGTATGACAGCTGCTGTGCCAACTGTGCGTTGATGCTTATGAGAGCCAGGCCACTTAAGCGTTCTTGTGCCATTGACGACCGGAGGTACGTCTTCATAAGCTTCAGTTTGGAAAAGCTTCTCTCAGCAGACTCAACTGTAACAGGAAAAGTTACTGCAATGCGGAGGGCAATCCAGAGATTTGGGTACAGTTCCTGTAACTCACTTTTGTGGAGAAATGACAACATCTCCAGAGCAGTTTTTTGTAGTGGCATCTTTGGGAGGTTGATGATCTCCTGGACCAATGCAGACAAGAAATCCATCATTCAAGCAGACTTAAGATATGTTTTGATCTTAATAGTGCACTACAGAATGAATATAGTGAAAATACTAGCCTCAAAAAGATTCAAATATAATTAATGCAAATAAACTACTTCTACTAATAATAATAATCACAATCATAATCAATTCAATAATATAAATACTATATTATTTTATTATAATATAGTTGTAATAGTCAAGACAAAACATGCTTATTACATGCTCAAAAACTGATATTTCTTAAATCTGTATTCAAATGTAGTTCCCTCTGTCAGCAATGTATCAACAACTACACACACATTTTTGCGGGGTGCACGGAGAACTGCACACAAGCCGAGCTCATAAGCCGAGGTCCCCTGCGCGAGGCCCCCTGTGCAATGTGAGGCCCCATGCAGCCTGCACGATCGGCCTGTAGGGAGGGGCGGCCCTGACTGCACTGCATCACAACACTCTGCAGGGAAGCTGTAGCAGTGAACAAAATGTAAGGCTTTAATACTGGTGACAGGCGGTGTGCAGCTTTTTATCATTGAAATGTGAACACAATGGAGGTGAAAGATGTAACGTTTTCTCAAGTGGCGAAGTTAAAAAGCTGTAGTGGTGGAGTGGAGAGTTTCACAATTTGTACGGCAGTAATAACAAAAATTGGAGATGGGTGTGTACATTCATAAACCATACGAGTCATTTTGAGGAACATGTTATACTTTTATTTGCAATAATAATGAAATGGTATTGTATGATTTCCTTGTCCGAGATGTGTTTCTAATATTTAGCTGATGCTCAGTCATATACGTGCATAAAACACTTATAACACAATCCAATTTTCTTCTGAATCAAACGTCAGGCTCTAAAGTTGAATCAACAGCTATTTGATGCAGGATGCTTGTATTAGATTAAGAGCAACTGATAAGTAGTCCTCTGAGGGTAAATATAGATCGTGCATGACAGGCTCAATATTTCAGAGTCAGTTCATGCAAAGCCTCAACTTCTGCTTTCAGTGATACTTCAAGTCTCTATTAATTCAGTGATGTGAGAAGTTCGGTAGTTTGGAAACATACAATTCAAATGAATGTCATTAATGTACATGTTTTAATGACAGTACACTTATCCAGCTGGCAGGCAATCTTTGAAAAATAATCTGGCGAATATGTTCTCATATTTTTGTTTGTTTCTTTAAATCAGAAAAGTCAGAAGATAGTGAAACATTTTGGTCCGTGTTCACCAAAGATACACAGTGAATTAGTTGGAAGCTTTTGTTAACTCAACTCAAACTAGGAACCTTTTTGTATTAGATTTGGTTAGCTGGGGGTATGGTCACCTCTCAAATCTCATACTTCACTTTAAACTCGCCCTTAGTCATTAAATCTGACTCGGAGTCGGGACACATCTGGGAGATCATCAGACTTGTTCTGCGTCTTCTTTGAGCCACTATGCAAGTCCTCTCTCTCTTCATCATCATCACTGTCTGAGTCATCCAAGACCTTCTTCGCTCGTACTCGTACTTTCTTTTTCTGTTCAACAACTTCTTCATCTTTCTCTTCTCCTTTCTCTTCTCATCTTTCTCTTCTCCTTTTACTTCTCCTTGTCCTTCTTCTTCTTCATCATTATTGTCCCCTTCTGAGTTAATTCTGCACAGTGAGAGAACAAAATAAGTTAGATTTAGTGGCATCTGCGACTTTAAGTCTTACATGAGCAATGGCAAAATGATTGAGTGTTAAGGGCATTAAATGGAGAAGTAAAGACTGGAGCTAAAATGTTGTCATTAGTTGTTAAGACTAGGTTGCAATACATCCTTTTGTCCACAAGATGGCAGACTTGCAGTAGAGTTCACTGCATGTGCTTGACGGATATACTGTACATATTAACAATGTTAAGTAACTTAATAACATACATACGATGTAGTCCTCCTTGCAGATAAAGAACCACATCTCATGCACACTGTGTGACGACACATGCTATGAATGGCTCATTAAGGAGCAACTACTGGCAATTTGGGAAGGAAACACATTGGCTCTGAAGTAATAGATTATCCCAATCTCAAGCAGCAAAGTTGATAATTTACTTAAGATCAGAACAGAGAATGTAATTATCTATTTTACCCATGAATCTGCACACAGACAACATATACACACAAAAAAAATATATGATGCACTCACGGAATAACAATTTTCTCTTTCTTCCCACACTTGCAGCAGATGTCTAGCTCCAGAGAACAGGGCTTACAGAGGATGTGGTATGCATCCTTCACTGTCCTCTGAGCACACTTGATACTGAAACAAGAACAATATACAAGCAGAAAGGTGATTCATTTTAGAATTGTAACCAAGCACAAATACCAAAATGCTTAACTAGACATATAAATAGGTAACACACATCTTGTTATAAAAAAGTGTAATACAATTGTTAATTGTACATTAACACGGAAAATCATCGCCGCTGTAAACTGTCTCAGACTACTGGTTTACACGAATAACTGCAGTGAATATACAAAGAATAGCACTGAAAATATTCAAAAAATGTGACAATTTGGGTACTTTGTGATGGATGCACATAATCTAGAGTTACCCATTCATTTCCTATGGCGGTCATTTCAGACAGGGAACACCATAGGTGTAACAAAGTTGACTAAACCACTCAAAATTCAATGTAAGTGATGATCAACCATGTTGTCGGTTTAAATGCCTACTGGGGAGGATATCATAAGGCAACACAATATTCATTGTTGATGAAAGAAGTACAGATGTCAGATTTGACCCAAAAACAGGAGGGTTCAAAATAAATTGAATAGAAATAGGCATAGACAGTAAATATATACAAACTTGTATCAGCAGTAAATCAAAGTGTACCTTAAGCTTACTTACCATTTTTTGGGTTGTGTCAGTGACTTGTACTTGTTGTACCTTACTCTCCACTCCAGAACACCCTTACAGTGTTTACAGAGCCCATCGTGGATCTTGGAGTTTGCTTTCTGTAATTCACAAAAGCAGAGTGATGGTGACAGGTTTTAAATTCCAGTGGACCTCAACACTGGTGCCAGGAAAAACAACTGCATTTACAGTAATAAACTGAAGAGAGAGAAGTAAATACATGTACTGTACAGGCTGCAACAATATAATTCATCATTGTTGGTTAAGATTGTTTGAAATAGAAATAAAAAAAACATTATGTGTCTAATATCCTGTCTTTAACTTGTGTAACTAACATTTCATGGTACAGAGGCTCATAATGATAACTACTAGTAAATCTAGAATACAGAGACTTGTAATACCTACAATCATGAAAGACAAAGTGTACGATACATTTCCAAGTTTTTATTTAAGAAAGAGGTTTTTTTTAAATCACAGAAGTAATTCTACAGTGTTTTGCATTAAACAGTCGTATACAAAAAAGTAAATGTTTATGTATTGAAAGGATACCAGGGCATGTTTTAATGTGCTTTCAAGCTATTCAAGATTTGTCACTACATATGCATTAATATCAGTTAAACACAACCTACAACGAGACCATTGGATGGAATGATCAACTACAAAACTTATATTTTATTGTTCAGCTAGGATACAAGATTATTATTTGCTTGATTTTTAAAAAATACAATGCATTGCAATCCCCTCACACAATTATTACAAAATGTCTTGAGTAGAATGCAGTTTTATATGTGACATTAAGTGCCATTGGCGTTCACTTTAAAATATCACACAGAGCTGTTTGAACCCAGAGCCTTTATGAATACCCTCTGAGCATCCTCAGCGAGCATGTTGAGGAAATCCTCGAGAGCTTTGTAGGTGCACGTAAAAGATAAGGTCATTGCTACTGGTATTCCTATTAATGGAATAAATCTGGACACTTCCTCTGCTGCCATTGAAGCAACTTGAAACCCTGACACTACCAGCAGTTTCATAATGAGCTCTTTGTTTATTACATCTACAGACAGTTTTGAGGTCGTCACTGCTCTGAGATCAGTCAAAGGCACACCTGATTTAAGAGCAAGATTTGCCATTGACTTGCTATCAAGACCAAAAGTATGTTTGTACTTATTGGTGGCTTTAACCAGAATGGCTACATCAACAGCAACATAGAGCCCAGGAGCTGATACAGCTGCTGTGAGTGCAGATAAAGAAGCAAGGTACTTTATTTGTGCCCTGAGAGCTTCTTTCTTCTTGCAGATGATCTCAAAAATGAGAGAGCAGAGCATCTCTCTTGTGTGCAGGAAGCTCTCTCTCCAGGGTCTTTGTTAACAGGTGGAAGTCATACAGGTGGAGATGAAAGCTGGACACCAGGAAGACTTGTGGAGACTCAATCTTGAGTTTTAGAAGACCTGTGTCACACACACAGAACAGCAAAGTTAATTCAAGATGATGAAATTGAAACCAAGTTAGAAAATTCCCAGCAACCATCAGCAGGACAGACAAAAAAATGGGTTATTTGTTTAAATACTGAGAGGATGATCTGTCACATGAACAAACCATTAATGCAGTATTCAAACAACTCATTTTATAAACTTTTATAAACCTTGTAAGCTCCTGTAAAGTAACATTTTTGTTGTTTTAAAATTAAACAGTGTCTACTTGTGACCCTTGTTGCCAAAGATTTTAGGTTTTAGGCATGTGTCATTTCTCCAAACTTACCATCAACGCAGTCTTCTCTTATGATTGAAAGAGTCTTTTCTGCGTTGAACTCGCTCTGAGTTTGTTCCTCTGCCCGCATGGTGTCATCAGTCTTTGAGCGAACAAAGTAGAACTTCTTCTTCATCTTCTGGATCTCCAGAGCAAGTTTCACATCATTTTCTCTGAAGCGATCAGCTGAGATGATGATGAAGAAGTCAAATCTTTTAAAGCCAACATGCTCCAGGTACTTGGCAGCTGGAAAATAGGTGGTGCCAATACCAGGAAGATCCCACAGTGTAACATTGGGAAAGTTTGGATGGGGGTATGGTTTGACCTCCGTGGTGATTTCTACACAACCAGTAGGGGCTGCTGCATCACTCTTATCCTTCTTGTCTAAGCCTCTAAAGGCATTAACAAAGGTGGATTTACCAGAGCCACCCTCTCCTGTGATGGCGATGTTTAGTTGAATGTTATCCCGCTCTTCCAAATAAGCCTTGATCTTTGCAGTTGCTGCGGGGACATTGGTTTGCAGCAATTTTTTAAATGTATCTATGTATTCTTTACCAAATGGATCCTCCATAGCTCTCCTTGAAAAATAAAAATAAACAGAATGTCATCTCACTATTTTCATTTGGTGACCTGAGCATTTAAAAAGACATCCTGTTTAATCAAACTTACAGAAACAATGAGTTTGTTAATAATACAATTACAATATCCAAACTTTACATACAAATATGTGTTTTCTAATAAACTGTGAAGTCTACAATGAAAGCTTAAGAACTGTCCTAAAACCCTAGAATAGCCATTGTGAACTCAAGATTCTTAATAGGCTACATACAAAAACACAAAAAGCACAAAAGATAAACTTGTAGGGAGACCAGGGACAGTTGTAACACGGGACAGTTGTAACGCCTTCAATATGTCCAATCACAAACAAGCTAGAGTGATGAAACTCACTCTGCACATGCTCAGTTAGATGGAAAGATTGCTGTGAAAAAAAGGAGCCACGTTTAAATCTCTCGCGAAAGATATTAGCAAAAGTGTGTTTCTGAGGTAAAACATTAACACAAATGATATGATGTATTTTTTGGATACTGTCTTGAGGTCAAATGTCTAGGAATCCAAACTAGTATTATTAGAATCACTGTTTTGTAAGCTAAACATATAACTAGCTAAATATGGGTCAAGCTAGCAATCAGGCAGGTTCACAGGGGGTGAAAACATGACTGGTGGTCCTGGGACGGTTGTAACACGGACCACCTGGGACGGTTGTAACATGGCACATTTACAATGATGGCTCATTTGCTCGAATGATCAATATTGTTGATTGGTGTGCATTGTCCCTGTAAAAATAAACAGAATAAAATACTGTACGTAAAGTGTGTGCGTGTGTTTACAGTATGCCAATTATCAGAAAGAGGAAGGAAGACAGGGGAGTGCCACTTCCTCTTCTGCAGAGGGCCTCAAATGAAGTTGAGAAGGGCAAATCAGTCAGGGCAGTGGCAAAGTCCCATGATATATGCCATGTCACCCTGTACTGGTTCCATAAAAAGAGGCTGAGGTTGGAGAGTCAGGGATCAAAATCACCCCAAAGAGTAGGCTACTGGACACCAAAGAAGGTGTTCCCAACAGAGCAAGAGATGCTTTTGAGAGACTACCTGATGGAGGCCGCTGATTTATACTATGGTCTCAGCTCAAAGGAGGCAGGTCTACATAATTAAGGTAGAATAGGCTATCTATACAGATGGAAGTGACTTTTACACCTGCCACAACTGTGAATCAGATTAATTCCATCCGGTGTTCTGTTTTAAGTTCTGTTCATTGTTCATTGTTTGTTGGAGGATGTGTGAAACCCCATTAAAATCTTGTTGCCTTAGAATTTGACAGCTTTCCCTCTTTTGTGTCATGTAGTGTGAAAAAAGGTAACCGTTATTAACATGTTACAACCGTCCCTGGCATGTGTTACAACTGTCCCTGTACACAGGGACAGTTGTAACAGTTGAGTTTAAAAAACAAAATACATTTTCCAACCTGTACTTATTTCATAGAAACATCTTAAATACATTGCTTCAGTAGTTGACACATTGAGAATGTATTATATAGCAAAATGGCTATCCTAGTGTAAATGGTTTTTGACTTATTGGGGAAAACCCAAAAAGTGTTACAACTGTCCCTGGTCTCCTAAGGAGTGAGCAAACTGGATAGTAAACGGTTGCAACTCTAACAGTCAGAAACAATTAATGTTATTAAACATTCATTTGAAATATATGCCTTACCGTATGATGCACCTGCAACTTTGAAACTCAGCAAGAAAGTTGAACTTCTTTGCTGCGCTGTTGTATGGGTTCACATTTTAAAGAGTTCCGCCCCTTAGACACTCAATGCAGTGGCCAATTAAACCTTCTCCTGCAGTGAGTGACAGCATCTAAACCAATCAGTGTTCATCATGTTTCCTTTCTTTTTCCTTGTTCAGTTAAAGCAGCTGATTTACAAGAAATGCATAGAGGAGGGGTCTGTTTACAGAGCACATTCTATTGTCACGACATGTTAGTAACCTTATCAAAGGTTTCACTTTATGGAGACATTTATTACGTGGAAATGTGGCTTGTTGGAAACAAATGCTGTCTCATAATATATCCTGCAATAAAGACACTGAAAATATTTTAATCTAATCATGAATATTCTTGTACTTTCTGTGAATGAGAAGAACAAACATAGTATTTGTTCTATCCGTGAAAGTGTTCTGTCTGATGTTGAACATCTTAAAATGCAAAACTGAGCAAAAACTATAACTTCATAAAATACATTTTAATGTGTTTCCCCGGTTTTATTATTTTTTCTTTTTTTGGCTATTTCCGCCGGTTCCTTCTACCGGGGACACTGCCCGGTCTCGGGTGTCCCCCCACGGCCTGTGTCCAGCCGTTCCCCCCCCCCCCACTCATCCATATATTAACGGATTTTGACCATTTTTGTCCTCTCCTCTCACTGATCGAATGGCAAACGCGACCCACCATCGGAGGGCCTCCACCGGCCCGGCCTAGAGCCGGTGCTCTAGCGGTCGGTTCCTCCGAACTGCGGGTTCGACTCTGATGTGAGGTGTGCTGCGTTGGGGTGGGGGACTTCCCCCACTCTGCGTGTCTCTTCCTTCCCGGGCCGGCCGATATGAAGCGTGACCAAGACGCACCGTCTGACCCTGCTGAAAAAACCAGCTTAGACCAACAAGCCAGTCAATATTAGGCTGGATTAGTTTGCTGGTTTAGAGGGGTTTTGGACACTTTAGCTGGTCAGGATAGCTGGTTTGGTTACAGTGTTCTAGCTGGTCACCATTAGCTGGTCAGACTGGTATGATCTTGAGTAGAACTTTAGCTGGGATTACTTGATGGTTAAACTGGTCATATACACTGTAAAAACTGTGACTGGGGTCAATTCATTTTAAATAAATAATTTGTAGTAGCCTTTGCATAATAAAAAAGACATTGTGCATTTAGGAATTGTCAAGGAGTGAACTCTGAGGCATGAACTCAAATGCACGACTCAACTCAGACTCAGGTAGTGATTCAAAATAAAGACCATTCCATGGCGCTCTCCTTCAGTGTTTTCAATTTCCCCACATGGAAGGTGGGATGTACCTTCATGGACCTGGGAAGCCGTAGTCTCACTGAAACCGGGTTGATGACCTTGGTGATGGGAAAAGGACCCACAAACCGGGGAGCCAACTTGCGGGAGAGTAAGTGGAGGGGAAGGTCCCGCGTAGAAAGGCAGACTTTTTGGCCTGGCTGGTATACAGGGGCTGGTCGGCGTCTTCGGTCTGCTGCTCGTTTTACCAGCTGCGAATTTCTGCAGAGGAATTTTCTAGCCGCAGCCCACACGCGATGACAACACCTGACTAGAGCGTGGGCAGATGGAACCGTGACCTCTTTCTCCGTGGCTGAGAACAGTGGCGGCTGGTACCCATAAACACAATGAAACGGGGACAGGCCCGTGGCAGACGTGGGAAGGATGTTGTGCGCATACTCAACCCAGGTGAGGTGCTCGCTCCAGGAGGATGGATTCTGGGACACCAGGCAGCGCAAGCAAGTTTCCAGTTCCTGATTCAGGCACTCTGTCTGGCCGTTTGACTCCGGGTGGTATCCAGACGAGAGACTGACCGTGGCACCGATGAGGCTGCAGAACTCCTGCCAGAAACGAGACACAAACTGGGGACCCCGATCGGAGACAATATCCTTTGGGAAACCATGCAGACGAAACGCATTATGCATCATGACCTCAGCCATTTCCTTAGCTGAGGGCAATTTTGATTGAGACAGGGAAATAATCTAAACCTCTCGCATGGCATTGCACTGTCAAGGGGCGGGGGGCGATATAGCGTGTATGTAATTACATTGCAAATACTGACTTGAGCCCCACCCATACTTGCCAACCTTGAGACCTCAGAAATCGGGAGCATTTCAAAACCACCGCGGGGGGGGGTGCTAGTGGATTGCCGGAGCTGTATTGGATTAACATTAACATGCTTATTGTAGTTGTAAGTGCACTGCCTTGCGGCCTGTAGCACCATCCTTGATGGAGCATATGTGTGGGTTGGACCTGTATTATACAGGAAAGGAGTGAGCAGAGGGTAGAGTTGTCGATTCCTGTTCTGTTTTCTGTGACTATCTTCCTCACCCTCTCATACTTTCAGTTGCGCACGCTACTAACGAGACGCGCTGCCATGGCAACCAAACAATGGTGTAGCTGTATTAAAGTCTGAGCGGAAACAGTCCTGAGTAAATCTGATTTAGTCAGAAATCGGGAGAAATGCGGGAGAAATATGACCCCGGGAGGAAACCGGGAGAGGGCAATGAAATCGGGAGTCTCCCGCGAAAATCGGGAGGGTTGGCAAGTATGGCCCCACCACTGTATGGGTTAGCCCTACCATAGACTACCCAACAAAAATACTCTGGCGCCGCCATTGCGCGTAGCTGAGGCAAGAAGCTGGTCAGATTCAGACAAAATGCTGTTACTTCAGTGTAGAGATGGCAAATCCGGATACTTTTACGGACTCTGAGTCTTCTGAGTCAGTCATTGAAGAGATCCGGATCATACGAGTCATTTGAGTCATATGAGTCAGCATCACCAAGAGCGTAGAAATCCTACCGGTGAAACCAAAAAGTTGTTGCATTTCACGAGCATATTAAACTAACGTTACATTAACCTCCGCTACACAGTGTCTTTTGCTTTAATAAAAAATGTTGATCACAAAAAAAAGGGTTATTTGGCGATTTGGCGAATCTGAGTCTGCTGTTGACTTGTGCATGACGACGAGTCTGCTGGATCTCTGGATCTGCTGCTATACGGTTACGGCTCTGAGTCCGCATGAGTCTGCTATGTTAAATGAACATGCCCTCAGACACTGTTTCCTGCAAGATGTTGCGGCAGTGCCCCGGTACCGGGGTCTCTCGGGCTTAACAGGTTAAGTGCTACGTTTTTTACATTTAAAAAAACATTAGACTTACGAGCTTTTTACTTTGAACCTGTGCTGGAATCAAGACATCAACAATTGATTCAGAAGCAGAATCGGAATCGATACATTTCAAACGATACCCATCCCTAATCATGATACCCAAAACAAAGCATTCAGATTGTTTATTTCACCTGCTGGCTCTCTTGTTGGGCAGGGCGTTGTAGAGTAAATGTCGGGTCACATAAGGACACAACATCTTGTAAAGAGACAGAAAATATATATCAAGAGATACGAGAAGAAGTATGCTGATCAGACTGTGAGATAGCAGATGTCCCACAGTTTAAATGAGATGTGAGAGATATGTCTCTTTATTTCATGATTTGTTTTCGGAAATATATTTACATTCTTACATTTTTTAACAAAATCTCTTTTGTACACTGTTTTATGTGACATTACATGCCATTACCAGTCACTTTACAATATCACAGCAGAGTGTTTGGCTTGTGTTCAGGAAGCTCTCTCTCCGGGGTCTCCTGTAACAGATGGAAATCATACAGGTGGAGATCAAAGCTGGACACCAGGAAGACTTGTGGAGACTCAACACCTTGTTTTTCAAGAACTGTGTCACAAAGAGAACAAATACATGTATTTGCAGGCAATGCAATTGAAACAAAAGCAGGAAAAGCCCCAGAAACCCTTTGCAGGTCAGACAGAAAGACAGGCAGGTAGTTTCAGATCTGAGAGGATGATCGTTCACACCAACAGACCCTTAGTGAGCTCAGACAGTATTATGACTCATGAACTGCTTGCATTGTTAGCTCCTGTACAGTATTTGTTCTTGTTTTAAAATTAAAAAGTGTCTACTTGTTGTGACCCTTGTTGCAGAAGATTT
The DNA here is from genome assembly GCF_902827165.1 of Trematomus bernacchii. Taxonomy (NCBI): domain Eukaryota; kingdom Metazoa; phylum Chordata; class Actinopteri; order Perciformes; family Nototheniidae; genus Trematomus; species Trematomus bernacchii. The sequence continues at coordinate 2,436,563 of NW_022987771.1, forward strand.
GAGGTTTTAGGCATTTTTCACATCCCACCCTCAACGCAGTTTTCTCTTATGATTGAAAGAGTCTTGTCTGCGTTAAACTCGCTCTGAGTTTCTTCCTCATCCCGCATGGTGTGATCAATCTTTGAGCGAACATCTGCTGTCTCACAAACTGACCAGCTCTCTCATTCTCTTGTCTCTTGAGACATGAACCCTTTCTACAGTGCCCTGCCCAACAAGAGAGCTCGCCATAGCAAGGAGTAACCGGGCCTGATTTCTCAGTCCATCTTTTCACTACTCAGTACTTTCCATGGCGGGCACCAGAAATGTGTCACTCCCGGTGCATGACCAATCATTGGCACCTATATGTTCTGTTCAAGTATGTTCCTGAAGAAGGATTATTAAGAGCTTCATTGCTTAAAGGTGGGGTAGGTAATTTTGGAGAAACCAGCTCGAGTCCGCTAGAATTTGAAAATACACAGCCGGAAAAAATCTGCCACTTCCTTACAGAGCCCCTCCTCCAACACACACGAACGCGCACATGACCAATGAGGGCACGAGATAAGTTTGTGCACAGATGGAAGGCTGACAGGCAGGTAGGCCATCCAGTTATTTTAGCCGGGCCGGCTCAGATGATTGGTCGTGCTTTTTACAGTATTACGGCTTCCACAGATGACATTTTTTTATGGATTTTTTGTCAAAGCACTTAAGATATTCATTGCTATCGGGATGTTAAGAGCATTCCATGGAATATAACAAAAAGTGTATCTCGAGCCGGTTTCTCAAACTTACCTACCCCACCTTTAATATACATAAAGTGAACCTATACTGCAAAAGCAGGATGAAAAAGATCAAGACATTACTTGAAAGCACTCCTTTGTGCATCAGTCAATCCTCACAGTAAATACAGAGCTAAATCCCAGACCAAATGCACGCTGAAGGCTCTTTGAGCATGTTTTCTCTCACTGATTGTGCGGTTATGTTAAATGTTTGTTGTTTGTGTGTCATGTATTTGTGTCTGGATATTTGTCTATGTTGGTGTTGGACATGGAGCTGCTGTGACGCAAGTCACATTTCAGACTTGATCTGACTAATAAAGTAATATCGTATCGTATCGTATTGAATATCAGGTGAGGACAGGTGTGTCCACAAACCTAAACTTCAGGGATCGGAGGTAAATGACATTGTTTAGCAAACCATTTATGTTTCATGCTCCAAATTTGGATTCTGTGTTTTGCGACAACAATAGTGCTACAACTATTAGTAATTGTTGTCTTCCATTGACAGGAATTAATTCACAACACTTTTGATAATAAGATAAAATAAAATGGAACTTTATTAATCCCTGTTGGGAAATGCAGGCGTTTACAGCAGCAACCGGGTCAGAGTGAAAATCAGGATTCACACAAGGTGAAGAATAAAGATAAAATAGAATAAAAATAATAATACAAAAGTAAAGTGATAAAGTGATAAAATAACTGTTGAAACAAGATATCATGGTCAAACGTTGATCAATAGAGACATGGCTTAAGTCATTGGACAAGGAAAAAAGCCATATTCTGATGGTTTTTCAGATAAAAAAAGAAATGTTACTGATATTATTTGAGGATGTGTTGTAGTTAATCACTGTCATCACTGAGGGGTAGTGATTCATCACAATCATGTACTGTACAGGCTGCAACAATATAATTCATCATTGTTGGTTAAGATTGTTTGAAATAAAAAAATAAAAACATTATGTGTCTAATATCCTGTCTGTAACTTGTGTAACTAACATTTCATGGTACAGAGGCTCATAATGATAACTACTAAATCTAGAATACAGAAACTTGTAATACCTACAATCACGAAAGACAAAGTGTACGATACATTTCCAAGTTTTTATTTAAGAAAGAGTTTTTTTTTAAACCACAAAAGTAATTCTACAGTGTTTTGCATTAAACAGTCTTATACAATAAAGTAAATGTTTTTGTATTGAAAGGATACCAGGGCATGTTTTAATGTGCTTTCAAGCTATACAAGATTTGTCACTACATATGCATTAATATCAGTTAAACACAACCTACAATGAGGCCATTGGATGGAATGATCAACTACAAAACTTATATTTTATTGTTCAGCTAGGATACAAGATTATTATTTGCTTGATTTTTTAAAAATACAATGCAATGCAATCCCCTCACACAATTATTACAAAATGTCTTGAGTAGAATGCAGTTTTATATGTGACATTAAGTGCCATTGCTGTTCACTTTAAAATATCATCAACCAGAGCTGTTTGAACCCAGGGCCTTTATGAATACCCTCTCAGCATCCTCAGCGAGCATGTTGAGGAAATCCTTGAGAGCTTTGTAGGTGCGGGTAAAAGATAAGGTCATTGTTACTGGTATTCCTATTAATGGAATCAATCTGGACACTTCCTCTGCTACCAGTGAAGCAACTTGAAACCCTGACAGTACCAGCAGTTTCATAATGAGCTCTTTGTTTATTACATTTACGGACAGTTTTGAGGTCGTCACTGCTCTGAGATCAGTCAAAGGCACACCTGATTTAAGAGCAAGATTTTCCATTGACTTGCTATCAAGACCAAAAGTATGTTTGTACTCATTGGTGGCTTCAACCAGAATGGCTATATCAACTGCAAAAGAGATCCAAGGAACTGGTACAGCTGCTGTGAGTGCAGATAAAGAAGCAAGGTACTTTATTTTTGCCTTGAGAGCTTCTTTCTTCTTGCAGATGATCTCAAAATGAACATTGGGCATGGCTAACAGCAGAGTGTCTCTCTTGTGTTCAGGAAGCTCTCTCTCCAGGGTCTTTGTTAACAGGTGGAAGTCATACAGGTGGAGATCAAAGCTGGACACCAGGAAGACTTGTGGAGACTCAATCTTGTGTTTTAGAAGACCTGCGTCACACACACAGAACAGCAAAGTTAATTCAAGATGATGAAATTGAAACCAAGTTAGAAAAATTCCCAGCAACTATCAGCAGGACAGACAAAAAAATGGGTTATTTGTTTAAAATCTGAGAGGATGATCGGTCACATGAACAAACCATTAATGCAGTATTCAAACAACTCATTTTATAAACTTTTATAAACCTTGTAAGCTCCTGTAACGTAAAACGTTTGTTGTTTTAAAATTAAACAGTGTCTATTTGTGACCCTTGTTGCCAAATATTTGAGGTTTTAGGCATGTGTCATTTCTCCAAACTTACCATCAACGCAGTTTTCTCTTATGATTGAAAGAGTCTTTTCTGCATTGAACTCGCTCTGAGTTTCTTCTTCATCCCGCATGTTCTGGTCAATCTTTGAGCGAACAAAGTAGAACTTCTTCTTCATCTTCTGGATCTCCAGAGCAAGTTTCACATCATTTTCTCTGAAGCGATCAGCTGAGATGATGATGAAGAAGTCAAATCTTTCAAAGCCAACCTGCTCCAGGTACTTGGCAGCTGGAAAATTGGTGGTGCCAATACCAGGAAGATCCCACAGTGTAACATTGGGAAAGTTTGGATGGGGGTATGATTTGACCTCCATGGTGGTTTCTACACAACCAGTAGGGGCTGCTGCATCACTCTTATCCTTCTTGTGTAAGCCTCTAAAGGCGTTAACAAAGGTGGATTTACCAGAGCCATCCTCTCCTGTGATGGCGATGTTTAGTTGAATGTTATCCCGCTCTTCCAAATAAGTCTTGATCTTTGCAACTGCTGCGGGGACATTGGATTGCAGCAATTCTTTAAATGTATTTATGTCTTCTTTACCAAATGGATCCCCCATAGCTCTCCTTGAAAAATAAAAATAAACAGAATGTCATCTCACTATTTTCATTTGGTGACCTGAGCATTTAAAAAGACATCCTGTTTAATCAAACTTACAGAAACAATGAGTTTGATAATAACACAATTACAATATCCAAACTTTACATAAAAATCAGCCTGTCCTCCTACAAAAAACGACCATATAGATCGATTGTTCAGCAGTTTCTTACGACCCAGAGTCACGTTTTAAAGTGTAGCACCTCTAGTGGTCGTGTAAGAAACAACATGCTCCCGTTGATTGCAAACGCTCCGGAGATTCTTTTATTCACAAATAACCCGCTCTGGAAAATCCTAAATTGTGCAATAGTTTGGCCATTAAAACCCTTTTTGATTAGATTTCTAGCGAGAAGTGTATATAGTACTTTTATAATCTACGTCCAGTGGATGTGTAGGATCTATAGTTTGATAGATATACGAAGATGATTTGAGGTCACGCCAGGAGAACGTCTATATGTGGCAGCTTCCATGTGAAGTTAGCGTCAACCCTCACGGGGTGAAAACAGTATTTCCGGTCTCGAAGTTTTCATAATAAAACTAGAAGTATTCCCCACACTGTCAAATGATTACACAGTGATATCTGCATTACTCATCCACTAAAAAACATCAGTTTATCCTTGTTAATTACACAATATTGATTGGTTTAAATTGTGTACAATGCTTTTGTGTTTTTAACCTTCGATTCGGAGAAACAAATAGTTTTTTCTGAGTTTAGACACTACAGAGTTTCCGAAGACACTAAACTACCCAGAATCCCCAGCTATCGTTTAGGACTACAACATCCGCCTTGCTTTACAAACCCCGTGATTAGTCCTCAAGCTCTGTGATTGGATGTTGGAGTGGAAGTGCGACAAGGTTACGCCGAGCGTCAAACAGCTCTTTGAAATGGAATGGAACCACGGCAGACTATCCCAGCCCCCCCCCCCCCTAGAACTACACATGCTGGCTATTGTGTGTTTCGCAACATGTTCTATGGCACGTCTCTACGGGAATTGTAGTTTTAAAAGACGTTTTCGTATTTCCCACAATTAGAAGTTGCCAGTATTAAACTGTGTATACCCCTGGAGGTTTAGGGGATACGAAACACAGTGGTGTTATCAAATTTAATACATATAATTAATAAATGGGTGAAATTTGCTTGTGTCCATAATGGGCAGCATTAATATACCCACATGACAGCTAAGGTCAGAAGAGCTTTAATTAACAGCTGGTCTTATGTCTGTGACCCCTCCTGTTGTTCATTGATAAGCCTGAAACATGCACTTGTCAAGGTTCAGAGGCACATTTTTGCAAATATGGCAGTAGCCATCGATCATCTTAAGATAAGATAAGATAAGATAAGATATACTTTATTGATCCCAAGTTGGGAAATGTTTTTGTTACAGCAGCATGTACTACTTTGTTCTTCTCCACTACAATTCTGATTCCATAGATGTGTTCCCATCACCCAAAACCCCTGACTATTCTCTCAACTCAGTATATTACATCTTGTGTGCAGGAAGTTCTCTCTCCAGGGTCTTTGTTAACAGGTGGAAGTCATACAGGTGGAGATCAAAGCTGGACACCAGGAAGACTTGTGGAGACTCAATCTTGAGTTTTAGAAGACCTGTGTCACACACACAGAACAGAAAAGTTAATTCAAGAGGATGACATTGAAACCAAGTTAGAAAAATTCCCAGCAACTATCAGTAGGACAGACAAAACAATTGGTTGTTTGTTTAAAATCTGAGAGGATGATCGGTCACATGAACAAACCATTAATGCAGTATTCAAACAACTCGTTTCATAAACTTTTATAAACCTTGTAAGCTCCTGTAAAGTAAAACGTTTGTTGTTTTAAAATTAAACAGTGTCTACTTTTGACCCTTGTTGCCAAAGATTTTAGGTTTTAGGCATGTGTCATTTCGCCAAACTTACCATCAACGCAGTTTTCTCTTATGATTGAAAGAGTCTTTTCTGCATTGAACTCTCTCTGAATTTGTTCCTCTGCCCGCATGTTCTCATCAATCTTTGAGCGAACAAAGTAGAACTTCTTCTTCATCTTCTGGATCTCCAGAGCAAGTTTCCCATCATTTTCTCTGAAGCGATCAGCTGAGATGATGATGAAGAAGTCAAATCTTTCAAAGCCAACACGCTCCAGGTACTTGGCAGCTGGAAAATTGGTGGTGCCAATACCAGGAAGATCCCACAGTGTAACATTGGGAAAGTTTGGATGGGGGTATGATTTGACCTCCATGGTGGTTTCTACACAACCAGTAGGGGCTGCTGCATCACTCTTATCCTTCTTGTCTAAGCCTCTAAAGGCGTTAACAAAGGTGGATTTACCAGAGCCACCCTCTCCTGTGATGGCGATGTTTAGTGGAATGTTATCCCGCTCTTCCAAATAAGCCTTGATCTTTGCAACTGCTGCGGGGACATTGGATTGCAGCAATTCTTTAAATGTATTTATGTCTTCTTTACCAAATGGATCCCCCATAGCTCTCCTTGAAAAATAAAAATAAACAGAATGTCATCTCACTATTTTCATTTGGTGACCTGAGCATTTAAAAAGACATCCTGTTTAATCAAACTTACAGAAACAATGAGTTTGATAATAACACCATTGCAATATCCAAACTTTACATAAAAATATGTGTTTTCTAATAAACTGTGGAGTCTACAATGAAAGCTTAAGAACTGTCCTAAAACCCTAGAATAGCCATTGTGAACTCAAGATTCTTAATAGGCTATAAAAAAACAAAAAGTCAAAGCACAAAAGATAAGCATGCAAGGAGTGAGCAAAAGTCACACATATTGACTGGATAGTAAACGGTTGCAACTCTAACAGTCAGAAACAATTAATTTGATTAAACATTCATTTGAAATATATGCCTTACCGTATGATGCACCTGCAACTTTGAAACTCAGCAAGAAAGTTGAACTTCTTTGCTGCGCTGTTGTATGGGTTCACATTTTAAAGAGTTCCGCCCCTTAGACACTCAATGAAGTGGCCAATTAAACCTTCTCCTGCAGTGAGTGACAGAATCTAAACCAATCAGTGTTCATCGTGTTTCCTTTCTTTTTCCTTGTTCAGTTAAAGCAGCTGATTTACAAGAAATGCATAGAGGAGGGGTCTGTTTACAGAGCACATACCTTATCAAAGGTTTCACTTTATGGAGACCTTTATTACGTGGAAATGTGGCTTGTTGGAAACAAATGCTGTCTCATAATATATCCTGCAATAAAGACACAGAATATATTTTAATCTAATCATGAATATTCTTGTACTTTCTGTGAATGAGAAGAACAAACATATCATTTGTTCTATCCGTGTCTGTCTGATGTTGAACATCTTAAAATGCAAAACTGAGCAAAAACTATAACTTCATAAAATACATTTTAATGTGTTTCAAAGGCGATGGGAGAGAAAAATATATTTGTATTTGTTTTTGTAGCCAGATGTCCTGGTGTTGTGAGGAAAAAGGCGACATAAACTTTTATTTATAAAAAAAATGTATTGTAGGTTTTGGATGCCTTAAGTTTTCAGGTTGTTTTAAGTGTTTTTTAAGTTTGGCCTTTGCAAACGGTTACTAGGCTCTATTAAGGTTGGATTTTGCAGACGATTACTACATTAAATAGGTGTAACCTAGCAGTTGCTATCTTCATTAACAGAAAGCAGTGGCAAGAGATAACTCATTTGTAACTCACTCAAGCGACATTTATATGGTTCATTCTTTATTCAAATGTGTCCAGCAAAGTAGAGTGTAAGAATTTGATTAGATTATTAAATAATTAATCATTGTTATTGTATTATGTTTAGAAGTTGATAGGAGAGAAAAAGGGGGCAAGGGAGGGGCTTTTTTTGCCTCACGACATTTCAGTGACTACATTAAACCCATGTAGATTATATATATATATATATATATATATATATACATATACATATATAGTTAATTTTGCTCATTGCAATATTCCACATCTATAAGAAGATCATAATAAATATGACTATAAAACTAGGCTCTATTAAGGTTGGATTTTGCAGACGATTACTACATTAAATAGGTGTAACCTAGCAGTTGCTATCTTCATGAACAGAAAGCAGTGGCAAGAAATAACTCATTTGTAACTCACTCAAGCGACATTTATATGGTTCATTCTGTATTCAAAAGTGTCCATCCTTTTGAGCACGGACTCTGTGGTTTCCTGCTTCAATGCACCTCATGTGACCATGCTGGCTTTTACATCTTCAACAGTGCAAGTTATAAAAAACAAAGAATGATAAACCTGAAGCAATATAAACTGTAATGAACATGTACTTATTTATATACTTATTTAAACATTGAATGTCACATTACACATCACATGACATACCACAGGTCCTTTGCAGGTCTCATTCTCGTAAACATTTTTTTCCTGGCAAAAATGAGCACACTAATTAAGATGAAAAAAAGACAATTGATAATTGTATTGACAGTCTAGCCTCCCCTCTGAGCCTCTAGGTTTGCTTTAGACGGGAGACTCTTAGCCCAGGTCATTCACCGTACTGCTCCAGTCTCCCTCAAGCTCTCTGGTAACCATCACAAGATGTTCTCCCTGTACGTTATCCCCTAACCCATGTCACCACTCATCTTAGGTTTTCCTTGGTTAAAACTTCACAACTCTCCCATAGACTGGCTTAACTCATCCATGTTAATTGACGTTTATTCTGTCACTCACATTGTTTGTACTCTGCAGTTCGTGCCACAGTCACTATCCAAACCAATTGATCTCACCTCCGTAAACTCTGAATATCACAACCTCCAGGAGGTTTTTAGCAAGGACCGCACATTATCTTTACTACCACACATGTCAGGCCCTATGACTGTTCCATAGATTTGCTAGATAGACTTCCCTTCTAGCAAGCTGTACAATCTTTCAAGGCCAGAAAAAGAGGCCATGGAGAGGTTCATATCTGACTCTCTTGCTGCTTGTCTCATTCGTCCTTCCTCATCTCCGATAATACGCCCTTTTATTGATTACAGAGGTCTTAATTGATTGATACATTTTATTTCGAACAAGTAAAATAAATAATTACAAAACAAATGTTGCAGTGCATAGTCATGTAAGAGAAATCAAAAACAAAAAATGACATTTACAACAACAACAGCATTAGCAACATAAACAGTGCCACATCTAGTGTTCGAAAAGGAGTGAGAAGAAGTATAATTTATTTAATCTCACCCCCTTGTCCCTAAAGGATTTATTTATAATCTATAATCTGCAATAATTACCATTATTATTCATTATTATTGTTATTATTATTATTAATCTGCTTTACCTGTTGGTTGACATATATGCATATACACAAATGTACATATACATACACACACATACACATATATACATGCACATATACATATACACACATACATACTCACACATATACACATATACACATACACATAGTCAAACACCTTCCCCATCCCTGTACCTCGAGAAAATAATGTATCTGTATTTCCTTTTGAACTGGTTATTGTCTGGACATTGCTTTAGCTCCACATTCACACTGTTCCATAGTCTCACTCCACAGGCTGAGATACAAAAAGTTCTTCTGGTTGTACGGACCCTATACATTTCAAATTGAAATTGTCTCCTTGAACTATATCCCCCCACTCGTTGAGTGAATACTTTTTGGATGTTTCCTGGTAAAACGTTATTATTTGCCTTAAACATGATTTGTGCCGTTTGGAATTCTACCAGGTCTGTACATTTTAACAATTTTGACTGCAGGAATAATTCGTTAGTGTGATCAAGGTATTTGGCATTGTGAATGATTCATATGGCTTTTTTTTGTAGAATAGATACTGCATGTATAGAACTTTTGTAGTTATTTCCCCAGCTTTCAGCACAGTAATTCAGATATGGTAAGACTAGTGAACAGTAGAGAATGTGAAGTGATTTCTGATCTAGAACTTGTTTGACTTTGTTTAGTATGGAAATGCTTCTTGACAGCTTTGATTGTATATGTTTTATGTGTAATTTCCAACTTATTGTGTCATCTAGGAGGTAGGAGGCGTGTGGCAAAGTGGGGCAGCATTACTTTTGTTTTACTCAAGTTTAATGATAGTTTATTTTTGTCAAACCATGTTTTTAATTTGTGCATTTCATTTTATATGTTCTCCACTAGCTGTTCTAAATTCTCCCCAGAACAGAATATATTTGTATCATCAGCAAACAAAACTAGCCTCAGTACATTGGATACTCTACAGATGTCATTGATGTACAGTATAAACAATTTAGGACCCAACACTGACCCCTGGGGGACACCACAAGCAATGTCCAAACATGAAGAACAGTCATTTCCCAACTTCACATACTGCTGTCTATTGCTTAAATAGCTTTTAATCCAGTCTAAAACTATACCCCTGATACCATACCTTTCTAATTTATATACTAGGATGTCATGGTTGATTGTGTCAAAAGCTTTTTTAATATCTATAAAAATCCCTACTGCATATTTGTTGTGTTCAAGGGCATCTGTGATATCCTCAATTGATTCCATAATTGCCAGTGATGTTGATCTGTTTGATCTGAATCCGTATTGACTGTCCGTGATTCATTTGTGCTTTTCTATGAATGTGTCCGGTCTGTTGTTGAATACTTTTTCTAGTATTTTTGGAAATTGGGGAAGTAAAGAGATAGGTCTGTCCTTCCAGCTGGAAATAGATTGATTCTGTTAAAAGCTTTTACTCTTCATTAAATAACACAACTTTGGTTTAAACTTGTAGATTTGTTTGTTTCTTAGCAGATGATGATTAAGTGTGGAATTTCCTACACTCTAAACTTCAGATTATGAGACAATATTAATGAATTGTGTTATGCTATTTACTTTCTGTTAATAGAATAGTTACCATATCTAACATATTTTTATTTAACTTTAGATTCAGTTTCTTTAAGCAAAGTAGAGTGTAAGAATTTGATTATATTATTAAATAATTAATCATTGTTATTGTATTATGTTTAGAAGTTGATAGGAGAGAAAAAGGGGGCAAGGGAGGGGCTTTTTTTGCCTCACGACATTTCAGTGACTACATTAAACCCATGTAGATTATATATATTTATATATATATATACATATATAGTTAATTTTGCTCCTTGCAATATTCCACATCTATAAGAAGATCATAAGAAAGATGACTATAAAAAAACATTATGAATAAAAAGACAAAATGAAAAGGCAATAGAAACTAATTGCAATTGTTTTATCATTTATAAAGTATCTTAGCCCGCTAGCCAGATGTCCTGGTGTTGTGAGGAAAAAGGAGACATAAACTTTTTTTTATTGTAGGTTTTGGATACCAACCCTCTATCGCATGACTTTTTATTTTGGGAGGAAAAAAATGTTTCACCATGTGTTTTAGGAGCTTATGGGTCCCTGATATTATGTGTGACCCCTCCACACCCCTCAACCAGGGGTTGGTTTGTTGCCTCAGGGCAACAATGTGCGAGGGTATTGAAACACCAAGGATTTCTGAAAGTTGTGTTTCAAATTTGAGACATGAACATTTTCTACAGTGCCCTGCCCAACAAGAGAGCTCGCCATAGCAAGGAGTAACCGGGCCTGATTTCTCAGTCCATCTTTTCACTACTCAGTACTCTCCATGGCGGGCACCAGAAATGTGTCACTCCTGATGCATGACCAATCATTGGCACCTATATGTTATAACATTTCCTCATAGCATATTTTATCAGCTCTGTACATCTTTATAATGGGGTAATACTGTATTAGAGTGGTTATATCTGAAAAGGCTGACTTTAAATAGGGACATTATATAAATCAAGTTAGTTTTATATTTGCTAATGTAAGGGTTTCATTTTTTGGGTATTAATTTAGCAAAAGCAGGGTATTATTTTTGGCTTATCCTATTGCACGGTAATGTGGTACTAAAGGGCGAAAAAAAAGGCAATATTAAGCAAGAACATAAACAAGAAACAATTTATCTTTGTTTACCTTTTTAAACGCCCTTTTGAAAAACATTTAAAACCAATAGACCAGCTTCTATTTCAGTAAATCTGTTGCTTGGAACAGAGTCAACATTAATCCAGTCATGAGAGTAAAAGCAGAACAGAGCCATGTGATATACATCAGGAATTTATCAATACCGATGCTTCATATCTATCCCCAGGGGTTCAGTTGGGATTTGTTGTGTGGGGGGGCTCTGTCTTGAAGGTGGTGTGTGTGACCATGACATTACATGTTACTTGTTAGACGCTTTTATCCAAAGCGACTTACATACTCAAGACTGTGGGCAATCCCCACAGGAGCAATTTGGGGTGAAGTGTCTTGCAGGACACAACGACATGCTGACTGCAGTGGGGTTTGAACCTGTGCCCTCCTGATCCGAACACCAACGCACTAGTGCACTGCCCCACACGCCTCCATGACCATATGTATGGCCAAAATGATTACGGTTATTTTGATCAATGTTGAGGATCTTTTTCAATATTATTCATTGGAAAATAAAATAAGTGAAACAAATGTTTGTATTGTACTTTGACAGAACACTGCTTTTATTTCCATCCAGTCCGATTCTACCACTGTCAATATACCGGTTTGTAAATATACTCTGAACAATCAGGTACTTGCACCAATTTAGTACTGGTTTTTGATACCCATCCCTATTATTCTGTGACAAAAAGTGTAAATGGCAGCTTAAAATAATAACAATTTGTTTACATCATGCACGATCATTTTCTTCTAGATAAGTGTATGACTGCATCACAGCACTCTGCAGAGAAGCTGTAGCAGTGAACAAAATGTAAGGCTTCAATAATGCTGTGTTTTATCATTGGAATGTGAACACAATGGAGGTGAAAGATGTAACGGTTTTTAAAGTGGCGAAGTTACAAAGCTGTAGTGGTGGAGTGGAGCGTTCCACAATGTGTTGGGCAGTAACACAAAAACATTGAAGATGGGTGTTGGGAATAACTTTTAAAAAATGTGAGACATAAACCATACGAGTCATTTTGAGGAACATGTTATACTTTTATTTGCAATAAAAATAAAATGGTATTGTATGATTTCCTTGTCCGAGATGTGTTTCTAATATGTAGCTGATGCTCAGTCATATACGTGCATAAAACACTTATTATAACACAATCCAATTTTCTTCTGAATCAAACTTCAGGCTCTAAAGTTGAATCAACAGCTATTTGATGCAGGATGCTTGTATTAGACTAAGAGCAACTGATAAGTAGTCCTCTGAGGGTAAATATAGGTAAATATAGATCGTGCATGACAGGCTCAATATTTCAGAGTCAGTTCATGCAAAGCCTCAACTTCTGCTTTCAGTGAAACTTCAAGTCTCTATTAATTCAGTGATGTGAGAAGTTCGGTAGTTTGGAAACATACAATTCAAATGAATGTCATTAATGTACATGTTTTAATTACAGTACACTTATCCAGCTGGCAGGCAATCTTTGAAAAATAATCTGGCGAATATGTTCTAATTTTTTTGTTTGTTTCTTTAAATCAGAAAAGTCAGAAGATAGTGAAACATTTTGGTCCGTGTTCACCAAAGATACACAGTGAATTAGTTGGTAGCTTTTGTTAACTGAACTCAAACTAGGAACTTTTTGTATTAGATTTGGTTAGCTGGGGGTATGTCACCTCTCAAATCTCATACTTCACTTTAAACTCGTCCTTAGTCATTAAATCTGACTCGGAGTCGGGACACATCTGGGAGATCATCAGACGTGTTCTGCGTCTTCTTTGAGCCACTATGCAAGTCCTCTCTCTCTTCATCATCATCACTGTCCGAGTCATCCAAGTCCTTCTTCGCTCGTACTCGCACTTTCTTTTTCTGTTCAACAACTTTTTCATCTTTCTCTTCTCCTTTTTCTATTTCTTTTTCTTCATCTTTCTCTTCTCCTTTTTCTTCATCTTTCTCTTCTCCTCCTTTTTCTTCATCTTTCTCTTCTCCTTTTACTTCTCCTTGTCCTCCTTCTTCTTCATCATTATTGTCCCCTTCTGAGTTAATTCTGCACAGTGAGAGAACAAAATAAGTTAGATTTAGTGGCATCTGCGACTTTAAGTCTTACATGAGCAATGGCAAAATGATTGAGTGTTAAGGGCATTAAATGGAGAAGTAAAGACTGGAGCTCAAATGTTGTCATTAGTTGTTAAGACTAGGTTGCAATACATCCTTTTGTCCACAAGATGGAATACTTGCAGTAGAATTCACTGAATGTGCTTGACGGATATACTGTACATATTAACAATGTTAAGTAACTTAATAACATACATACGATGTAGTCCTCCTTGCAGATAAAGAACCACATCTCATGCACACTGTGTAACGACACATGCTATGAATGGCTCATTAAGGAGCAACTACTGGCAATTTGGGAATGAAACGCATTGGCTCTGAAGTAATAGATTATCCCAATCTCAAGCAGCAAAGTTGATAATGTACTTAAGGTCAGAACAGAGAATGTAATTATCTATTTTACCCATGAATCTGCACACAGACAACATATACACACACAAAAAAAATATATGATGCACTCACGGAATAACAATTTTCTCTTTCTTCCCACACTTGCAGCAGATGTCTAGCTCCAGAGAACAGGGCTTACAGAGGATGTGGTATGCATCCTTCACTGTCCTCTGAGCACACTTGATACTGAAACAAGAACAACATACAAGCAGAAAGGTGATTCATTTTAGAATTGTAACCAAGCACAAATACCAAAATGCTTAACTAAACATATAAATAGGTAACACACATCTTGTTATAAAAAAGTGTAATACAATTGTTAATTGTACATTAACACGGAAAATCATCGCCGCTGTAAACTGTCTCAGACTACTGGTTTACACGAATAACTGCAGTGAATATACAAAGAATAGCACTGAAAATATTCAAAAAATGTTGACAATTTGGGTACTTTGTGATGGATGCACATAATCTAGAGTTACCCATTCATTTCCTATGGCGGTCATTTCAGACAGGGAACACCATAGGTGTAACAAAGTTGACTAAACCACTCAAAATTCAATGAAAGTGATGATCAACCATGTTGTCGGTTTAAATGCCTACTGGGGAGGATATCATAAGGCAACACAATATTCATTGTTGATGAAAGAAGTACAGATGTCAGATTTGACCCAAAAACAGGAGGGTTCAAAATAAATTGAATAGAAATAGGCATAGACAGTAAATATATACAAACTTGTATCAGCAGTAAATCAAAGTGTACCTTAAGCTTACTTACCATTTTTTGGGTTGTGTCAGTGACTTGTACTTGTTGTACCTTACTCTCCACTCCAGAACACCCTTACAGTGTTTACAGAGCCCATCGTGGATCTTGGAGTTTGCTTTCTGTAATTCACAAAAGCAGAGTGATGGTGAACGTGTTGTAATGAAATGTTATAAAATAGCTTTGCCAAAACAGCATGCTTGTATGATTGTTATTGATAATAATGACCAAAGCCGAAAAGGTCCATTGCAAAAATCTGAATTTTACTTTTTATACACGATTTGTTCACAATGCTAACGCAATTTGGTTTCAGGATGGCTACAGACAAACAAAAGTTAAAATAAAACCTTGTCTCCTAAAAGGTCTCAACACAACAGCATGTTGCTAACTCTATATCAATACACAATTTCACATTGAATGCATTTAAAGTGTCTTTAGTTGAGCATAGTATGTATGCTAGCTAGCTACACAGGACTGTTTTCTTCACGGTTCATACCTGCACTTGTACAGTCGCTCCGTACTTGTTGTTTACGAAGGCCGTGTTGTTTTTATGCTTCTGAGCTCGCGAACGAGAGACATTACCTTTTTGAGAACTCATTTTATTTCCCAATTGTTTTAGATACACATGTTATGTCGGTATACAATTCCGAAAAGCATGCTGAAGAGAGAGCTACCCCGGAAGTAGTACGAGCACGTGATGAAACGTCATGAGGTCAAAACTTAAAAACACGAATCTTCCACTTTTTGTCAAAAGGGGTTAGATTAAAGAAAATAAGAACACATTCTAGATTAAAAATAGATAACGGGAACTAACTTTAGTGTACTTAAGAAACTTATTTTAAGAAAATGACGTCACCTGATTGAACATTAGAAACACCCCAATCGTGTCTGATTGGATGTTGCCTTGGAATAGTAATAT
This sequence comes from Trematomus bernacchii, assembly GCF_902827165.1. Classification (NCBI taxonomy): domain Eukaryota; kingdom Metazoa; phylum Chordata; class Actinopteri; order Perciformes; family Nototheniidae; genus Trematomus; species Trematomus bernacchii. The sequence goes on from NW_022987771.1 coordinate 2,452,488, forward strand.
CTGATTGGTTCTCGTAAACCTCAATCAAGACATTACGCCACTCTGCAGCGTCGACAGGACCCGCCCATTAATGTAAACACTTTACACCATTGGTCGACTTGTTTCATCAAACAATGTTCCTATTGGTCCACACAGCTGTCAATCACATCCCCTTGTTCCTTACAAACAGAGTGATTTTCACAACGAAAGCGGTGATGTTTCGGAGGCAAGCGTTACTGTTGTGAAGTGATTGCCAAAGCAACACGGACGTGAGACAATATTTTATTTTATAAAATAGACCCATGTCGCTGTTGAGCTGTTTAGACATTAACCCTTTGAATTAATCGTTTTCATTCACGACTATATGTTGAGAAAACCGAGCGGAGGAAAAAAAAAAAGAGACGACAGTTTCTGAGGCTTCCTGGACCAGGAATCTGCCAGCTAATAAAAAAACTCACAGCTGTGGATACCAAGAGGGATTTACACACTCTGTGACATCGCCAACAAAGAGGACACGGAACAGAGGATAATCTGGATAACCTTGTCAATCTCCCGGCGTCGATAAGAAGACAAGTTGGTGCAAACATAACACCTGACTTCCTTCAATACTGTCACCTGGAAATAGAAAGAAAAACAAAACAAGAGCCCGTGCAGGTAATGTCATAATTTCTCCTCTCTGTGTTAATAAGGAGGATATATGCATGCTAGTGGCTAATTGGCCCTTAACACTTTGCAATAATTATGTTTAGCCATTGGAAATTAAACCTCCACAACCCAGCCTAATCTCTCTGAACACATTTCTGCCTCCACCACCATTTTACAGTAAATCGCCGCGGGGCTCCATTCTGTGTCCTCGCTTTATTTAAGGACTATTTTGGGCATTATGACAAGGAAATAGCCTCCCCTATGCACTGTGGTGCTGTGTGCTCGTTTTAAATGTCAGGGCATTTTGTTGAAAGCTCACAAGGCTGTAAAAAGTAATCACCGAAATCCTTTTTGGTCCAGCCTATTGTTGATAGTAGTGGCTCCCAGGTAATTAAGTACAATTAAAGTCACCTGTGAGTAATCATCATGCAAATAGCTTTTTTCAAGACTATAAAATGCAAACAGTACCATCAAAACCAATCCATTAGGAGGTTATTAAAACACATTAATCAGGGTTATGACACACAAGATTATTTCCAAGGCTTTGAATGTCTCCCACAGTAAAGTATGGGCAATTGCCATATAATTAAAACTGCTGTAAATCTGCCAGATGCAGTTTGAAAAAAGAAATGCATGAATAAAAGTGATTTGTTTGCACATTTTACCAACTACAAATAAGGATTCCTAAACACTTCACTGGACAAATAAATACATAATAAGGATTTAAAGCAAATCTCTGGTGCTGTGAACCGGTCATTTACTGTAAGTGTTTTGGTTATTAAATAAAAACACAAATTAATTAACTGGTACATTTAATTATATTATCATTGCTCATTTGTTAACACAGAGCAGCTAAGGAAGTAACACTGGCCAGGGTGGGCACGAAGAGACATGAGGGATGTGCTTCATCATTCATAATTTGTCCAGTCACTGTAGTATGCATTATGATGGTGTATCCTGGCAACAGATTGATAGAGGATTGAAGATTTGCATAGATTCGAGGATGTAATTACAAAGATGTCATATCGGGGTGTAAGTTCAGACTTTGAGCACCTTAATTTGAAATCCAATCTGCAACACGTGGTCATAACCTGACTGTGATGAGTGTATCGGCCTTTTCAGAAGGGCATATGCCGCGGTGCAGAGTCAAATGACTTGGTTGTAAGAGGCATTCCTGCAGGACATTTTGACAGGTTGACCAGCATCAGTGTCACCGTAATAAGTTCTGCTGCTGACATGTCTCGTGCAGGACCACCACAGCAAATCAAAAGCATCTGGACTTTCTTAAAGGTAGCCTTAGGTGGGGGTCCAGGTGCAGGGTGAAACGAGGAAGCATTTTAAGTCGATACTGTCTGAGTGGTTGTGGAGCCTGGAGACAGACGGAAAACAAACACTCAATTAGTGTCAGAACTATTGCTTTATTTCTACAATCCTGTCTGCATAGAGCTATGAATTTGGGAGAGGGGAATAGAGAGAGTGTAAAAAAGGTTTTAGCCCCCGGCCCCGGAAACCCCCTGCTATTCCACTTAACAAAGTAACAAAGACAAGTGTTAATGTTCTTGGAAAGAGCACATCATCCAAGACTTCGGTTTTGAAATTGCTCTTTCCTTGTGATAAATCTTCAGGGGATGCAGAGGCAAAATAAGGGCATAGATGCTCGTTTTGTAGACATTATATCTTAATTTCTGTAAGGCTAATCTTACATTTAATCTACTGATGTCCCTGTTTCTATTTTAACTCTTCTCCCTCACCCTTCCACAGTGTTTTGAGGATGAACCACTTATCCCTCAGTGAGATATGTTGCCTGTTCTGCTGTCCACCGTGCCCCAGCAAGATCGCCTCCAAGCTGGCCTTCTTGCCCCCAGAGCCCACCTACAGCCTCATGTCTGACGACAGTGGCAGCAAATGGACGCTGAACCTCTCCGAACGTGCAGACTGGCAGTACTCGTCCCGTGAGAAGGACGCCATTGAGTGTTTCATGACACGCACCTCAAGAGGGAACCGCATCGCCTGCATGTTTGTCCGCTGCTCGCCCAGCGCCAAGTACACATTGTTATTCTCCCACGGAAACGCAGTGGACCTGGGCCAGATGAGCAGCTTCTACATCGGCCTGGGTTCAAGGATCAACTGCAACGTCTTCTCCTACGACTACTCGGGTTACGGGGCGAGTTCTGGGAAACCCTCGGAGAAGAACCTGTATGCTGATGTGGACGCCGCCTGGCAGGCACTCCGATCACGGTAATTAGAGATAATGATGATGATGGAAGAACCTGCACAGAGATGTTGGCACAGCGTGTAGAGTAAAGGATGCAGTGATGGATGAGTAGTGATGAATGCATTGGTATGAGAGTAACTGAATAGCATGCAGAGCCACATTTAAAGGTGGTCATAAAATAAAACCGTAATTGCGATTTAGGTGAGGATTGATTAAACCTCAGAGAATAGTAGGTTAAGCACCTTTTTAAAGGGGCCCTATTGAGCTTTTGGGAGTTTTCCCTTCCCCTGTAGGGTGTTGTATAGGTTTTTGTGCATGTGACATCACTACTCAACACTCACGCTTCTGTTGGCTAGCGCTCCAACATATTCAGGGTGTCCACGGGGTCTTAAAAAGTATTACAAGTTGATAAATCAATTTAGCGAAAATTAAGGCTATTAAAAAGTATTAAACGGCATTTTCCAAGGTATTACATTTTGTAGCTTGTTTTCAATAAGTATATAAATTGTCCAAAGAGGTTTTATTCTACAGCTTGCCTGAATGTAATGATTGCGTAGGTGTGTAGTGTGATTCTGTGTAGTTTATTTATGGCATCCCGTTGGATTTGACGTCATCTGAACAGGACATCGCACGCTCACTGCTTGATAGCGCGCGAAGGTCCGTTTACGCCGGTTGTTAAACAACATCGTTATGGGGAAATGCAAGTTTGCGTCAAAATGGTTGGAAGATAAGGAGGAAGGACAATCAATACTGTATATAGTAAATGTGAGGTAAAGTGTGTCGCCAATGTAACCGGTTAAAACTCGAAGTGGCGATGAGGTCTTAAAATGTATGGAAAGGGTCTTAAAAAAGGTCTTAAAAGGTATTACATTTGACTTCAGGATTCCTGCATATACCCTGATATTGTACTTGAGGGGCGGGACATCTCTGAGCCGCTGACCAACCACAACAGAGCCGGCCAGCGAACCAATCAGAGCAGACTGGGCTCTGGTTTCAGACAGAGGGTGAAAAGAGGTGCTGCAGCACAGGCAGTATGAGAAAAATAAAGAGCATTTTGAACATTAAAGCATGGAGACATGTCACAGGAGAGACACCGAATACTAATATGAGGCCTGTAAGTGAGCATAATAGGGCCCCTTTAACTTTAAGGATGTGCAATAATTTGAACATGCATGCAGTTAAAGGTCAGATCTTAAAGGGAAAGGGAACACGCATATACTGTATGTAAATGCTATATGCAAACATCTTCTCCCCTTACAGTGCAAGACATAGTTCCAAATAATTTCCCTCTATAGCACGTCATAAATGAAGCAGTCAGCTGATTAAACCGTGACAAAAGCGTTATATTAATAGCAACTCTCTGTTCATGTCATTCTAGTTTGACAGCTTTGGTAGTGAGGGATAATGCCGGGAATGTTTCCAGCTATGGGGAAGTTGGACCAAAAGAAAATGGACATACTAAAATGAAAGCAAAGTAAATTCTGAAGCAACTGGGCTGATGTAGACTGAGGGTATTTCTCAATGTCGAGTAAGCTTGCTTGGTAGCACATGTCTGCCGAGCATCTTGCTTCAGAAGCGAGGCAAGAATACTTCCTGGCATTCGGAAAACAAAGAGTGGAACAGGCTAGCAAGTGTGCAGGTGTGCGTCATATGAGAGGCCCCGCCTTACATCTTCCGCCACAGATTTGGGGAAATTGGTCCGTGCGCAAAGCATTGTGGGGATTTTAAGACCGCGGAGTCTACTCATGTGCAGCCTCGATATTTCTCCAAACGGAGTACGCCGGGCTCGGTAGATTTCCAAGTATGCTGGAGATTGGAACAGTACTTCGGCGGCACTCGATGACGTAGTATGCTTGAAATAGTGGCTCTGAAGCAGCTTTACTCGCGATTGAGAAACACCCTGTTACCCAAAATTAGAGCGCCACAAAGAGATAACAAGCGCTGTATAAGGGAGAGATGATGTACTGTAGAGAGTGTACAGAAGGAGCTGGGTGATTAGATTGGAACTGATAAGATATTGGGTGGAGATGACGTGGAATGGACATTTGTGTAGGAATGACATGATGTTCTTGTAGGCAGTAATAAGGAGCGTGTTTGCTGTGATTATGCTGCCCAGCCATATGTAGGTGTGTGTGGGCGCTCTGCTGCAACTCTGCTCTGCGGACATGAAAACATATCGGCCAATATTCTCCTTTTCTGATTTCTCAGTTTGATAAACTAACATATTCAGTGCTTCTTGTTGACGCTGTCTGAATGATTTGTTTTGATAATAAAACAAGGACCCCTGGACTCTTGGTGGTTTTAGATTGCAGGTGGTGTTAAGAAATGTAGTATATTTTCTCACAAATAACATCCACTGACATCTGGTGTTTGTCTTTATTGGCAAGGGTTACAATCGGCATTCAATCCCGGGACAAAATACTCTGCAGTAGTCCCAGGTGTTTATCGGCTCCAGGTCCAATCGACTTGCAATGAAGTGAATAATTCAAATAAAACATAAAATCAACAGGGATCATTATAATTCATTTATGTACAAAACATACTATACATGCTGTCTTCTAACCCGTCAGGCTAATGTTGAACAACAGTCATTTGACCTGGCTGATCATCACAAAACACAATTCATCCAAACTTGACAACACATTTTAAAATGATTAAACATTTCTTTGTTTGTCTTTAAGTTTGAAAGAGAACCTGAACAAGTAAACAAAATGAAAAACAAGTAGCTTAATCACCGTAAAATGGTCATTGTGTAACTAACCTTTTATTGGATGATGCATTTGTAACGCCGACCATGACACGCAAGAAAATGAAGGGAATCTACTGGCAATGGAGAAGGAGTCAGGTAATAGACAATCAAATGTAATTCACAGTTCCTGGAAAACCCTTTTTTTCTCAAATGCATTATGCTGTTTTCGAGTAGAAAACAACGATAAAAAGACACATGTTTGCAGATCTATCTCTCCTTACTGCAGCATGGACTCTCCTCTCAGCTCCCTTCCCCAGATACGGTTTGTTATACCTGAGCAGTGCACTTCAGTCTGTTTCTGGTTAACCAGATGTTTCTCACTTCCTTCCATCCATTTTTAAACCTCTCGTCATCTCCTTCTTGTGTCCTTTCTATGACACCATAGACGGACATTGTTCTACATCTTATTTTAGGACTGGTTTGTGACTGTCTTTCAGGTTCCTAAAATGTAATGTAAACGCATGCAGTGCTGACTCTATTGGTTCAGTAATTGATTTGTCGATCCACAGAACATTTAAGAACTGTTTTCATAGTTAATTATTTTATTCATTTTCAAGCAAAACATGATAAAACTGACCTTTTCTGGTTTCAATGTCTTAGGTATTTTGTATTTGATCATTTAATCCATCTAAATATCTTTGGAGCAAGCATTTTGAAGGTGGAACCTCGAGGTTTGACAATTAATCGATTTACTTACGAATATGTTTGACAGAGTTAATTCATTAAAACACTTCTAAAGTTGTTTCAGCCCTATTCCCATTCATACAAGATCTGTTGTCTTCATAAACAGGAAAGCACACAGCCACTCTCCTCTGCTGAGGATGCGATTTTGGGGGATGAGTGTATGGTGAATATGAATGTGAAGGAAAATAATGTGTCCATCTATTTTTTGCATTTTTGTTTACATGGATGAGGGGGTCATACAAGTTCAGTAGGCCTGGTTGTTTTTGTATACTTCCTGCTGGAGGACAAACACATGACTAAGAGAGGAGATGGGGAAGATGGCTCAGGAAAAAAAAAAAACTAGGCTTACAATACAATACAGCTTTATTTATAGAGCACTTTAAACCTCCAGACCTGTGCTGTACAGGCTAATAAACAAAACAAAACATACAAAAAGACACAGCTCAGCTCACACACCATAAAACAAGTATAAGTAAAAACAATAGACAATTTAAAAGCAACGCTCTAAAAGATGTTAATACGCTAAGGAGAAGAGGTGGGTTTTAAGAAGCGATTTAAAAACAGGCAGTGTGGCGGCCTGTCTGATGTGCTGGGGCAGATCGTTCCACAGTGCGGGAGCCGCTACAGAGAAGCAACGGCCCCCTCTGAGCTTTGACTTGGTTCTGGGCACATTCAGGAGCAGTTGATCCGCTGACCTGAGAGGGCGGTTGGGCGTGTAAGGGTGAAGCAGCTCAGAAAGATATGGTGGGGTCATGCCATTTAGGGATTTAAAAGTTAAATGAATCCTAAAATGTATTGGCAGCCAGTGGAGCGAAGCCAAATTGGGGGAAATGTGATCATATTTCCGTGTGCCAGTTAAAAGCCTTGCTGCGACGAGCGAGGGAGGACCCACTGACAACAATGTAGAGAGAGTTACAGTAATCCAGCCGAGTGGTGACAAAGGCGTGTATTACTGTCTCAAAATGCTGTCTGGAGAGAAAAGGTTTTACTTTGGCTAGCTGCCTCAGGTGATAAAAGCTTGTTTTTACCACTGATTTAATCTGACTCAAGTTTTAGTTCACGGTCCATTTTAATGCCAAGGTTCGTAATGGTGGGCTTGGTGTACTGAGCCAGGGAACCCAGGTCTACAGAAGTGGTGCTACCAAAAACCATTACTTCTGTTCAGTTTTAGGAAGTTGCACGCCATCCAGGCCTTTATGTCCTCTAGACACTTTAGCAGTGGGCTACTTGAGTAACCCTCCTTCTTTTTTAGTGGGACATAAATCTGGCTATCATCAGCATAGCAGTGGAATGCGATTCCGTGCTTTCTAAATATGGACCCAAGAGGGAGCAAATAGAGGGAGAATAGCAGGGGGCCTAATACTGAGCCCTGTGGGACCCCATACAGGAGTGGAGCAGAGGATGACTCTGAGTCACCAAGGCTGACAGAGAAAGTTCTGTCCTTCAGATATGACCTGAACCATTCCAGGGCTTTCCCCTCAATGCCCATCCAGTGCTCCAAGCGAGAGATCAGGATGTCATGGTCGACTGTATCGAAAGCAGCAGTTAAATCAATAAGTAGAAGCACAGCGTCAGTAGATAAAAGGATGTCATTAAAAACTCTTAAAAGCGCCGTTTCAGTGCTGTGCATAGTTTTAAAACCGGATTGGAAAACCTCCAGTGTATTGTTCTCTTCCAGAAAAAAACATAATTTGACTGTAGACAATCTTCTCCTGGATCTTTGACATAAAAGGCATTTTGGAAATGGGCCTAAAGTTAGCCAGAACTGTGGGATCCAGACTGGGTTTTTTAATACGAGGTTGCACTACTGCATGCTTCAGGTTTTCAGGGACCTTCCCGTGCAGAAAGCCACTCCTGTATCAATGCTTGTGTGAGTGCATGTTATTTCTGTGGAAAATGAAGATGTTGGCACAAGTGCTGATGGGTAACACTGGTTGGGCCGTTGTTTATTTTCTGCTGCCTTTGGCTGTGAATTTCTCTTGGCACTTCTTTTATATTGTACACAATCTACCATTTCAGTGAATATACTGAATGGTCCTCTTTTGAAAAGGAAGCTGGCAAGTTAAACAGGAAACCCATTGATCGTAAAGGTTGTGCATACAGGAAATGGGCCACTGCTGTGAAGAAGAGCCCGCTTTCCGGTGGTCAGTCTGTGTCTACGTGTGTGTGTGGGAACAAAATGCAATCCTTTCTTTAAAGTGGGAGCCTTTCTGTCACTTGTGGTTTCAATTGGGAGTTTGTCGCCGTGAATGCCGCACAAACAATGTAGATTTTCATAGAAAGAAAAAAGACGGTTAAGAAAGGCGTTCAGGACACTTTGAAAGCTTTCTTCCTTTTCCTTTCTATTCCCAGCAAACACTTCTTGAAAGAGAAAGTAGCACTTCAGGCTTCCATGTCGTTCTGCTTCATCTCATTTTCCAGCTTGCATGTTTTTGTTGCTGCACAGAGGAGTCTCCTGCTCCCACTCAGTCGTGATCGAAGGCGAACATTTGCTTTGAAATGTTCTTTCTGAGCAAAGCAGAACTTTAAATAATAAAACATTACACTTGGTGATCTTTGTGTCGGGCAGAAGGTTGAAACGGCATTTCTTGACAAAAAGCGAATCTTGTTTGCTGACTTTTTATGCAAGTTCAGTTATAGTTTAGATAAAAATGTGCAGGTCATTACTTATCTTTCCCTTGTCACCACACTGTGTGCCCAGGCTCTGTCACACTGTCAGTAGAGATGATACATGTTTTACCAATAAAGCCACATTTCCACTGGACAAAGAAAACACTAATGCTTCGTAACATCTGGCCTTTGTCTTCAGTGGGAAAGCTAACAATCAGCATCTTATTCCCAGTCCAAAATAGTCTTGACTTAGTCACGATCATTTACCGTCTCAAGCTCTGATCGTTGATGATGCAACACTCATTTAGTATGGACAATTTTTCTTGCGTGAATATGGACACGTGACTTTAGTTTGCAAAATATAAAGTGATTGCCTCTATATGTTTAATCTGTCCTATTGTATAACAGCCCTGTGATCATATCCATATCCAAATTTGCAAGACCTAATTTGCCTATAGGCCAACTGACCTTTGTAAGGTGGGGTGGCTACTTGTATTTGCCTTCTGGTGTCACTGGTTAGCTGTAACAAGCTGTAAATGAGCTGGTAAAAAAAGGAAGGAAAAGCAGGTATTGACCCAGCATCCATCTTAGACACTGTTTCACATTCCTTTGTTTGTTAACCAGCGAAGAAGGAACCTCAAGAGGCTTTTAGGAACAAGGAAATATATTTGTATTCAAGTAGCCTCACCCTGCAAGTGTGAATGGCAACATTGTAATGACATTTATATTTGGTGATCTCTTTTCTACTCGTGCCAAGAGGTTAAAATGAAAACGGGCGTGTTTGAATCATGGCATGTGAAGATATCCTCATTAGTAATTCTTTAAAATGCAAATGCAACTTTCTTCAAAGATAAGACTAAGACGTAGAATATAAAGAAATCGATGCACTTGGAAATGTATAAACACTACAGAATGGACACTAGGAAGGCGTTTCATTGAGAGACTGTAACGGGTTAATGAAGGACGGCATCATTATGTAATGTGATACTTTAATTGCGCACAAGACACTTGTCATTATGGGGTTGAGAACACAGACATCCGGCCTGAGACTGTCTACTACTGTTCCCTTTTTATACCCAAAGAAATCAACAATTAAAATAAGACCATTGTTCAGTTTATCGAGCCCTTTGCATACGTTATTTGGATTAAACAAATGAGGAGCGTCAATGTAAAATGTGTGGTTAGGATACTTTATTGCCATGTCAGGGTCCCTCTTTCTGTCTGAGCTCTGCTGCCTCTCCAGTTACAGAATATATTGTGTTAAAGGTCCCGCTGTCAGGATTGTCAACACTAAGTGCTTCTGTTGCCACTCATCAGACCTCTTTGTGGTCAGTGATACTCTGCTAAGGCCTCCAAACACATCGCATGATATCAGCTCAAAGGCCAACTGAGTTTAACATTGCTAGTGTGCTACAACTGTGACATTTTCTAACACGATGAGAATGTAATGATGACAGTTTTTAAGTATTTTCACAAACTAAATGAGCTCAATGCTAGCTAATCATGAGAATTTAAATGGGGGACTTCAAGTCTAATTCTTTGGCACAATAAAGAATTTAAAAGGGATTTACGGTACGTCCACACGGTTCCGTCGCGTGCTTCAACGGAGACGCTTCCCATTCACTTTGAATGGGGTGACGTCAGGCTTTGCCGAACTGCATTGTGGTTCCGTCGCTTTGCCTCCGTTGCTCGCTGCGAAAGTTGAGAAAAGTTCAACTTTTCAAGCATCGACGGAAGCGCCAGCCAATTGGCCAATCGCTAGCCAATCAGACCGCGTGCTTGTGTGTCCGGGGCGGGAGATTTATGTGATTGGTTGTTGGTCCGCGCCAGACACGCCCACCGGCAAGCTTCAATGCGATGGAACCGTGTGGATGTACCGTAATTGACGTCAGAAATAATGGATATGTTTTGCACAAGTTTGTAAGTATTTGCCCTTCCAAAGCTTAGTGTTAATAAGGCCCTAGTATCATGTAGTATCTGCCTCGGTGGCTCTGCTCTGTGTGTCTGATGCTGTAAAAGGCTGTGCCAGAATCTTAATTGTGTGTCTTTAAGATAGAAAGAGGGTACACCCCAGCCTTTTGACCCTGCCAAGCATGAATCCACTAGATTGTGTTTATCACATCAAAAGGCCTCTCTGCACGGCCTCACATTAGTCTGCTCAGCTGCCTACATCCCTCGTGAAGTCTCATGTTAGATCAGACGCACACTCTGAAGAAGAGTGTGCCTCTCTCACTTCTGTACTGTGTCTTATGTTGACTTTTTTTCATATTTTGAGCGAACCAGACTGTCTTTTCCTGCTTCTGCTTTGGCTTTCTGTGTCTTTTTCCTCCTTATGATTCAGCAGTCAGAGAATTCCCCTTCTCTTGAGTGTTGGGACACTTGAGTAGGCGTCTGTCGCTTTAAACTACACAGTCTTATGACACGAGGGCAGCCTGCTGTCACTGTGCTAACAGTCGAACCCCAGGAACAAAACACACACACACACTCTTCCTTAGCTCTTTTGTTTAACCACAGTGGATGAGGCACTCCCTTCACCTGAGCAAGGAGTGTACTCATCAAATGTATGAGTCAGTGTGTTTTCACACGGTGTCCATTATCATACTCACGATTACTAATGAGTCAGATGTACTATTTGTTTCGAAATCAACTTGAAAAATTGTAGTTGACTGAAGTGACCAAGCTGACAGCCTTCCCCTGTGTGTGTGTGTGTGTGTGTGTGTGTGGGGGATGAATGGCACTGTATTTTATTTTCCCTCTGAGATGCAGGCGGGGCAGCAATCAATCCTGCTTGTCTAATAATGACAGTAGCCTAGCAACCCTTAACCAATGAGCTTTCAAACAGGGTTTTTTTTTTTTTTACTCATCGTTCAAAAACTCACTTCTTGCTCAATCATCCTCATCAAAGCACCTTCACTTTTCCGAGAGGGGAGAAATTCTCACAAACATGAATGAGCACAGGCTATCCACCATGTGTGTGCATCCATACAGCACTTGAAATATCAGTGGTGTGAAGGCTTTGTGTGGCGAAAGAAAACAAAGAGTGCGTTAAGTGTGTTGGGTGGAGTGTAATCGCTCACCTGACTATCCTTGGCAACAGGGCTTAGTGATGTTGCAGATCACATACTTGTTGCTCTCATATCTTGATATATAATTCACTCACGGGTTCATTTCATGTGTTGGCTTTAAGATCTCAACATCTATTAATTTTCTAGACAAATCTGAGCACTGGTAGAGCCTGAAGGAAAAAGGTGCCAAGCATTAACGGATCATAGGAACGCTCCAGTGAAGGAATCACCTCCTATGTAGCGCAGATGGTGCTCTAATCTGTTAAAAATGCCTCTACATATGTTCAGATTATCTTTAAAATATCTATTATTCATAGTGACTGCTAAGGGATGAGAATGTTTCCAGTCTTCAGGGAGCAAGAGGTGGGCCGGAGACAGAACAGGGCGACGACTTGGAGGATGTGATGCATAATACATTGGATTTGTGTCAGGAGACTAAATTGATAAAGGATCGGGGGAAGGCCGTAACCATGGAGCATGGCTGGCTATGGCTCTCTGAGGGTATTCAAGCTGAAGTGCAATGGAGTAAATGGCATGCTTGTGTTGGCCGGGTTAGTTGTGTGTTGTGTGGACTTGGGTTGGTTAAAGCCTGTCAGAGCCCCGGTCCTACGTGCAGCTGCAGATCTAGAAATGTCCTCCTTTTTCCTGAATGTGCCAAGACAGCAGGATGGGTTAGTGCAGTGGTTCTCAAACTTTTTTCAATAATGTACCCCCTTTGAAAAAAGAATTCAGCCAAGTACCCCCTGATCAGCGCAAAAACAATTTGTTAAGGAAAAAAGGCCTATATAAAGAGGTACAGTACAGCGCTGCACCATCGGTGTCTGATTTATTAAAACAACATTGTAACTGATAAACACTTAAATGCTACATTTCAAATGTTTACAATCCATCACTAAATTCATGGCAAACCAATTTTAACATCATGCAATAACACTAAGACGACATTAGTTGCATTGAACTGATCTTTTTAATAAGTTGTACTTACAATGTAGTGAGAAACATGGGCTTGTGCTTCACTGAGGATCTTTGTCATTCTGACAGGGAGGCAAACTGCAGTTATTACACTTCACGTTTTGAAATATGTGTAACTGTTAATATAAAACCCACACTGCTCAAACTTCGTTACTTTTCCTAAAATTGGTATATTTATTTATTTATTTTGGGGCGTGGAGAAAAAAAGATGAGCATTTTATGAGCATGGGATTTTGACCCCTCATATAAACATATGCATAATGCTGCGCTATACTTTGCAGCCACAAGCCGTTGCCAAGCAACGCTTATTGTTTAGGTCCTTTGATAAGCAGGCAGTCAGATAATTAACTAGAACTAGCTAGATCTGATAGATTTAGACATAAACGCGAGTGAAGTATAACCGGACACGAGAGAGAGATCAGAGATCAGATCAGCTGCTGCTGACGGAGAACACGCAGCTCTTCATGATCACAGCTCCCCCGCTGTGACGGACCGTTGAGTGGAGCAAAATGCACTAAGAGTTAGACCTAACACACTTGGCTAGTTTATCTACTCTGGAACTAGCTAAACTAGTTGTAAATATATGTATTCTTTACTGTCGGGTCACTCATTACAGGTTCAGCGAGCTGCACGAGACTGACGGGCTGTCAGGAGAGGGAGAGGAAAAGAGAGCACCCCGTTTATTTTCCACATTTTATTATCCATAATTACTGTACACTTTTGAATAAAGTAGTTAATCTGCTATTAGTAGTTTGCTTAAATGCATTACTTATGTTGTATTTTTTCATTAACATAAAATAAATCTCACGTACCCCCTGCAGTACTCCAACGTACCCCAGGGGTCCGCGTACCCCCATTGGAGAACCACTGGGTTAGAGGTTGAGGTGACCTTGTTGTTCGCAGGAGGTCACAGGGTCAAGCCTTGCATTATTGATTGTATTAATAACTTGTGTCCTCTAGGCAAACACTCCCTGTTGGTCTGGTGTCAAGATGTAAGTAAACCATGCTAAAGTGTGTTGCAGTGTCTCACATCCCTTCCCCTGATGACTAAGCTATCAAACGGCTTCACTTCACCCTCTCTGTATTGACATTAGACCGGCTTGACGTGCTAGTGACATCCGTGTGGTGACTGTTTATGTGTGTTAGGATTGGCCATGCTTTTGTGGCCTGATATGGAAAAGAACATTGACTAGATAAGTGTAAACAAAAGGAGATAAGCACGAGTAAAATATGATAACAAAAAAGGTGTACTTGAAGGCTAAACAGATAAAGCTGTAACCAAATAACAGACTGCCGCTAACAGACAAGAACGCAAAATCTTTTAATGCGGTTACGCCTGAAGGCATTGCGATGTGCTCCTCAGGATTATTGTGAAGTTACTTCATAAACACATTCACAAATCTTCTAATCCAATGCTGTGAACATGTATTTAAAAGAAGAAGCAACCGTCTTATACCAAGAGATGTACCTTAATCTTCCCCGGTCGCACTTAATATTAGAAACCTATTTCAACAGTGGCTGTTATCTCTCGGGCAATTAACCAACATTTAATTTAAATCGCAATATGATTATCAGTCATATTGCAAGCGTTCTGTAATTTGACTGGCTTCCTTTCATATGAGAGTTCATCGCTCTTGAAGTCTATCGCCTTCAGATAATGTTATTACATAGCTTACATTTTGTTTTCTGTTAGCTTAGCTTAACCCTGGCAACAGAAAACTCCCTATATTGGATTAGAAGGTATCACTTTTTTAATATTTTCATGAACCAGGTATATGTGGTAATCTAACTTGTATGCTCAACAAGTCAGTAGTGTAGGTCATTCTTGGGGTTCCTTAGTACATTTTGCCTTCAGTGATTTCTTAGTATAGACGATTATGATCAAAGCTTCAAACCCCTGAGCTTTTTAAGGATCTGAGAAACAGCCGTTCTAATAATCGCACCGCATAAAGTGGGATCTGGATTAACAGTGATGTTAGGCTTAATGACAAATCATTAACGTTGCATTGAACAAGGAATGGTATGAAAGCAGCAAGGACATTAACTTCAGGTTTGTCAGAAGCTGCTTCTCTCTATGATCAGGTAGGGCGATTTGACTTTGATAGTTTGTGAGAAAAAAACCTTGACATCTTGTTCTCGTCCTCTCTGTCCCTCACCTCCCTTAAACCGCAACATGATGCTGAATGATAGAGATAGCTTTCAGTCCGGTGCGTATATTATCGTCAGCCAGCCTTGAGAGTTAATGTTGCTCTCACCACCACAGCAGTCTGTAGTAACACTTCTCTCTGCCCTGCCAGTATTTTCACCCCTATTTATACTCTGTGAAGGCCAGCTGACACGACGACGGTAAACTGTTCCAATGTTCCTGCTAATGACTGTGTGTCAGTGTGTGCACACTTCCATGTTCATCGCCCATTCATAGCAGAAGTGCTGCATTACAGATTGCTTCTCTACAAAGGTTATTTTTATGGAGTTCCTAATTATAATAATTCATCCCAGCAGTGCAGAGCCGTGTCATATTTTGGTGCTCATTTATTGTTCATCACTGTGATGTACAGGAGTGGAGTGGCAGAGGCTTAAGCCTGTAATGGTAGTGCTCCTAATTGTAATAATGGAGTAGAGCAGGGTTGTAGTGGGGCTGCTCGTGGCTGTGTACTACAGGATAAACTAAGACAGGGCTGCAGTGTTCTCCGACTGGTTCAGGTCGTCAGCTGACTGCTTCTTGCTACACTGGGTCACGTTCTCCATAATCAGCTGTGGAATGTCTTGATATTATTCCTCCCTCAACCTCAATCCGTATCAGTGTTTTCTTCCTTTGTCGTGCTCTAGATTCCCTTTGAGTCACGAGTCTGCAGAAGGTGGTCCTCTGTGTTCAGACAGCCACTGAACCATGGCTGTTTCCCCATCTCTGTGTACTTGTTTTAGGAGGTCGTATAATCACTGAGTCACTGCGGCGCGACGTCTCAGCCGAGTATGAGTCAGTCTGTTAGCACACAGGTGTTAGTGTGTGTGTGTGTGTGTGTGTGTGAAGCATCATGGGGGAACAATGGAGGATTAGTTGGCAGTGTGAGGGTATTTTCCATGAAAGCGGTAAAAAGAAGACCTTGTGTATAACTAATAAAATCAACTTTCAACTTGTCGATTCCAAAATATTTCCTTTTCTACTTTGCCAGCTGAACACATGCCAGTGTCTGGTGAAGCAAGCTGGATGTAACTAAACATATCTGGCTTTTAGTGGTGTAAATAATCCTGTACATGATGTGCAAACGTGTAATATTCAGATACTAAATGTCATCCTCTCTCAGGTATGGCATCCGGCCAGAACACGTGATCGTGTACGGCCAGAGTATTGGCACCGTGCCCTCTGTGGACCTGGCCTCTCGCTACGAGAGCGCCGCCGTCATCCTCCACTCCCCGCTCACCTCCGGCATGAGAGTGGCCTTCCCCGACACCAAGAAGACCTACTGCTTCGACGCCTTCCCAAAGTGAGTGCACTGCATGAGACAGATGGCGCCTGTACGACAATCCTGCACAGAAAGGCACATGACAAGCTCATGCTTTTAGAAATACAGTATTTTATGAACGTATTTACATAAGAGAGAAACACACACAAGCTTGCAAGCAATTACATTTAGATGTTTCTAATCAATAAAGGGAGTGTTCTGAGTGAGATGCTTTAAAGATATTTCCTGTAGCTCCCTCTGGTGGTCGGTGGCCAAACTCGCTCTGCTTTTTCCTTTTTTCTGTGATATTTCAGCATTTATATTTCTCTTTTTATTGTGTTGATTACAATTACTTAAAGGTAGGGTAGGTAATTAACTTCAGAAACACTTTTTGTTATATTCCATGGAATGCTCTTAACATCCCGATAGCAATGAATACATTAAATGCTTTGACAATAAATACATACAAAAAATGTCATCTGTGGAAGCCGTGGCGCTGTAAAAAGCACGACCAATCATCTGAGCCGGCCCGGCTAAAATAACTGGATGGCCTACCTGTCTGTCAGCCTTCCATCTCGTGCACAAACGTATCTCGTGCCCTCATTGGTCATGTGCGCGTTCGTGTGTGTTGGAGGAGGGGCTCTGTAAGGAAGTCTGAAGCAACGGGCAGATTTTTTTCGGTTGTGTACTTTCAAATTCTAGCGCACTCGAGCTGGTTTCTCCATTCTTACCTACCCTACCTTTAACCTAGGTCTTACTTTTGTCTGAGTGCCTGTATTTTTAACATCACTCCCTAACTTTGTTTTCTATTTATTTTTACTCCGAAGCATCGACAAGATCTCCAAGGTGACGTCCCCAGTGCTGGTGATCCATGGCACGGAGGACGAGGTCATCGACTTCTCCCACGGCCTGGCGCTGTACGAGCGCTGTCAGCGCCCCGTGGAGCCGCTGTGGGTGGAGGGCGCCGGACACAACGACGTGGAGCTCTACGGACAATACCTGGAGAGACTCAAACAGTTTGTTGCACATGAGCTGGTCAACTTGTAGAGGAGCTGGAAAGGAGGGCGGCGAGAGAAGAATAGAAAAAAAGCGATGGTTTCCAGGAGAGGGTGGATGATGGAGAAGGGTACAATGTTTTATTTTATGTGAATTGATGCAGGTAGAAGTGGTTTTAGTCTGTGTAATCTGAAGTTTTGGTGGCAGTCTTCTCTCAGTATCGAGCGCCTCGCCCCCTTGGAGCTCCCTTTTGTCAAAGGGGCAAAGAGCCTTTCAGTACCGTCCACTCCACATGCTGCAGCTGTGAACTTACAACCCATCAGTTTTTGTTTTGCTTTAAAATTTTGTTTTTTTTATGTTGCAATTTGCACATCCTGATTGTGAGAATGAAAGAATGCACAGACGATATTCTGAGTGTACATGCAGTAAATGAGAGTGTGTCACATTTTGTTGCTGCCTTTTTAAGAAAGACATGGTCCACTGTTCCTTATGGAGGGATTTTGAGGCTGTAGAACTGGACTAGACTCTCCAACCCAGCCGAGCTCCATCTGACTGAGGTTCGGCCCTCCACTCTGCAGTCACCGTGTATTTCCTTTTTTGGATTACTGTTTATTATATTTTTTTATATTATACATGATTTTTGCACGTATCAGCTGTCACTGGTGTACAACACGAACTGACATTATCTAGCTGTGTGCCAGTGTTGCCAAATGTTTAGTATAATATATAGCAGAGAGTTGGACACACAGAAATGTGTACAAAATTCATCTAGTAACATCTCAAAAGCTCGGTTAGCTGTATTCAGTTCGTACTTCTCCGTTAGGTCTTAATTGGGGGGAATTGAATGACTTGCAATCTAAAAAAATATGATGCAGTTCATGTAGTCGGTTAAAAGAATCGGGCTGTGTACCAATGCCGGTTATTTCCTGCCACTCTGTCCTTTGGAAACATTTCCACAGTTACTTCTTCAAGGTAAACTCCGAAGCATTGCTGCTGTAGGTTTATTACTGCTACGCTGTAGTAGATGCATGTTTCAGAACATAAAATGCTGGACAGATAAATGTAGAAACTATCTGACACCTCTTTGGAAATGACAATATTCCCCTTTATATAGTAGCTAATATGAAACCCAGTGTTGACAGTGTTTTTTCTGTCTTTGGGTGAGAAGATGAAGTGAAATAATGTATGTAGTTATTATTACAGATCTTATGTACCTGAATCAGATCTTTAAGTTGTCTTTTTTTGTATAAGATACGACTATGTTAACTACTGTGACAGCAGTCTGTGCTCTATTCAAGAATTATACCACTAATGCCAATCATGACTGAATGGTGCACATTATTAACACAGCTGGTGTAGATTTATTGTCACTTCAGGAAGTTGTTGAACATTATACTGTTGCGTTTTAAGTTATTGAGAAGCTTAAAATGAATAGACGATGGGTAAGTGGCTCAGCATTAAAGGCCTCCATCATGGACGTTTTGTTTTTGTCTTAACCTTTTGTCTGCATGGTAGTTCTGGATCCATTGTTGTCTATTGATTTGCCCTTTTAATGCTGAGCGTGCTAAAACAAAGAATCAGCCGCTGATGGCTCCTTTGAGACCCTGAAAAGCAAATGTCAAAGTGCTACTGCATGCCAAGAATGGCTAGTTTTTATTTTTTTCAGTCTGTGTGACAAACTGAGTTGAATAAGAGCTCTCAATAACTCTATGTTTTTATGGGTATTTTTTTTTACCTGCATTACACTAGCCTGTGTCAACAAAAGGGGTCAAATACTGTTTGTGTTAGACAATTCATCAATAAGCAAATGGGTGCTACTGTAAACTTCAGGTCTGCTCACTTACGTTAAAGAGGAAGTAAAAATGGCTTGATGTTTTGTCATCTGTTAAGAAACTTTTATTTTCACAACTCATTTGTCTTATAAACAAGGTTATGCTTTTTGTTTGATTTTAACTTTGTAAATAATATTTGTAATGGACATGTCATTTTTATTTCTTTGTCTTTCACAAGCTTTCATCATTTCTTTCCTCTGTCATTATTCTTAATTCTCTAACTCTTTATGAGACCAAGGTAGGCCATCCTTTTGGCTTTCAGAAAACCTTTGTACAGGAAACTTTGACTAATGTCATCTCTGATTTGATTAATTTTGTATATCATATTTCAATACAAAGGACCATATATGTAATAACAATATTAATAAAGTAATTCTAACGTGGATAGAGAAAATAAAATGGTATTTGAGAAGCAACACAATTTCTGACTGAACTGTTTATTTTTGGGGGGGAACTTTTTAAGTTTCTTTATTTCAGGATTGTATTTTGGAGATGTCTTGTGCCGTGTAACAGGTGATATCATGCTCTTTCACAAGACCTCATTTAAGATTGCCCTCATTATAGCAGAGATGTCATTTGGCTGAACCGAAACAAAGCAGGTTTGTATTTTCTGTCAATGACAATAACTAAGATAGTTTAACAACTCTTTCCCAGGCATTACTATGTGTTTGAGGTTTCGGAGAAACTCTTATTTCTCTTGTCCTAATAATATCTTTAAATGTGTTGAAGTGGGTTTTCTGTGTTGTGTTTTTTGCATAATTGAGTAAGTGAGCGATTCCTAATGAATGAATCCAAAACAACAGCCCTCCATATAAACAATATATTACCTTTTTTGATTAAAGTAAGTTCATATGAGGGTGAAGGCTATACTGTGTTACTCCTGTATGTTGTGCATCATACTGCACCATCTGAGTTAAGATAATGTAAATGAGCTTGTGTGTTATCATCTATATATACAGTCTATGGTTATCATCAGCAACATGTGCTTCTGGGGCACATTTTGTATTTCCCGCAAAGATATTTTAAAGCAAAAAAAGGACGAGACAATTATGAGATTACAGAGTTTAAAAGAAAGGAAGTGTCAAAAATCCTGCAGTTTAAATGTTTTGGCGCTTATGCCAATTTTTCTCTGACACTGCAAAACCATTCTGTATTTGTGACATTATCCGTGTTTATTATTGTAGAAATCAGTATTTCGTGTACTAGTAGTAGTAGTAGTAGTAGTAGTAATGGAGTATTGAAAGTATACTACACAACCAGCAGGCGGCAGTGTGGATCAGGTTTAAGCCCCTCCCCTTCAGTTCGTGGTCGTGGTGAAGCATTCAAAGACTCCTCGGATTCCATTCATTCCTTCTTAGAAAGCCTTTTAAATGTGGGATTAACACACTCATGTCACATAATATTACTTCATTGTTGGCTTGATCACATGCAAAACCGAAACACAGCCAGTGGGTGTTTCAGCTTCAGAGTTACAAGTACGGTTTTCCATGAATTAACTTTTTCTGTTACCATGCACTCACAATTGACTGAAAATCACAGTCAAACTGTCAGTATGGAAACTAGACGTGTTGACATTTGCTCAATAGGCTACTGGCATATTGTCACAGGAGTCATCTCATGATCTCATGATAAAGGAGTAACTAAAAACCATGAGAGGATTATGAGACAATTAGTTGGCAACAACTTTGCGAAGAAGCTTTTTGTTAAAAAATATTTCACAGTTCCAGCTTCTTGAATGTGAAGATTTACTGCTTTTGCTTTAAAATGTTTTTTAAAGCAATGAGTATTTGTACTCATTTACACTTTAAGTACATTTTCCTAATCGTACTTAAATACTTCTACTTAAGTACCATTCGCACTTTTACTTCAGAATCAGAATCTGTTTTGTTACCAAGTAGGTTTGCAAATACGAGGAATTTGCTTTGATGTAAATGGTGAGTTTAACAAGACACAGAAAGTAAGTAAGAAAGTATACTTTTATTTATTTAAGAAACGAGTCAAAAATAGTACTTTTATAACAAAATATAAAAAACAATATTGTAACAAGTAAAAAAATAAAGACAATATATACACAAAATACAAATATATAAGACAAATAAAGACAATATTTACACAAAATATAATTTTAAATATTTTACAGTGTGGTGTTGGTACCTTGAATACCTTTTCCACCACTGATTATTTCTAATACTTATCATGAATTCTCAATCACATGCATCTCAACGGCTCATCACTGTTTTTGCCCGACGAGCATTGAACGCATCATCACTTCCTCCCTCCAAGCCGCGCCTGGTTTCTCTCGGTGGGACAGAGGGGCTGAGCGACGGACGGACGACAGCCCATCAGCAGAAAAAACACCATGTGAAGAGACGCTATAAAGAAAGGGACAAGGAAAGAAGACTTGAGAACTTATTGGTCTCTCCACCACCGGGTCAGCGTTTCTAAAGGCTCGGCAGAGAGCGAATGGACAGAGCGGGAGAGGAGCAGTCTCACCCACGTTACGTCCCGGACATTGTGTCTGTCTGTCAACGCTGGGGGTGGAGGAGGACTCACCGGGGAAAACTTTAAATAGAGGTATGTGTTTTATATAATAAACAGGCTCTGCATTCGGGTTATTACGTTACTAAAACGTGCCAGTTGTTTTTTGTGTGTCCATGCTAACGGTTAACAGTTGTAAACGGTGCGTTGCCAACGTTACGTGTCTCAACGGTTAAGTTACCTTGACTGTCAAGGTGGAGAAAAGCCACTTTTATCAAAACCAACATCTGTTTTAATATCTCTAACTTAACCTTCTGTCATGTGTTATCCTTTAGCTTTTTTGTAGTGATAAGTGTGCTATAGACAGTGGTGGAAAGTAACTAAGTACATTTACTGAAGTACTGTTGTACTATTTTGACATGTTTGTACTTTACTTGTAGTTCCATTTAATGCTTCTTTATACTTCTACTCCATTACATTTCAGAGGCAAATATTGTACTTTTTACATCTATTTAACACTCACAGTTACTTTGTACATGTAAAACATTATATGCTGATATGGTATATTGCAGTACAGTATTACTATCACAGTATTTTATAGTATCTACATTTGGTCCACATTGACAAACTACAATACTAACATTATTTTGATATATAAAAACATGAAAATATAATAAACATAACAATATAATACTATGAAAAGATCCATTATGCTTAACGAGTTATTTTAATTTTGATACTTGAAATACATTCAGCTGATAATACATCTGTATTTTATATTATTCTGAAATAGGCCATTGTGCAGAATGAGTACTATTACTTTTTGTACTTTAAGTATATATTTGATGCTAATACTTAAAGGATCTGAGTACTTCTCCCATCACTGGAGACTACCCCGAGGGGACCCTTACAAATATAGTGTTTCTATATCGTTAAGAAAAGTGGAGGGCCAAAACAAGCCCATAAATTAACATAAGTACGATGATGCTCCCTCAATCAATGCTCACTTACTGTAAGTGTGTTTGTGTACTTGTGACAGCGCTGTGTCAGCTACAGTTTTGTGTTAATAAAGTGAACACGTGGCTTAATGTTTTGTTACACTGCCAAAATCGATGTCCAAAGTATATGATTTACACCAAAGGAATGTAATGGTCTGTCCCGCTTTGACTCCAGTGTTTCCCCCACATCTGTTTGAGATTCAGTAGCTCTGAAATCAGAGAAATATGAGAGTGAGGGACGCAATAAGTGCACCCTTGCTTATGAGGAAACAGAGCAGCTGTGAAGCCTTCTGATGGGTGTAATTCTCATGTTCAATATTCTTATTCTCAACAGTCACAAGATGATTCAAAACCAGACAATGACACAAAAATAATGGCAGCAGCAGTCACCATCTTGTGCCAATTGTGAGCTCTTACTCTGTTACATGTACTCCTATAGTTGTAACCATATCTCTTTCTTTGATAATGCTATTGGGAACGATTCCCGAGCATCAAGAGTTCCTCCTAACACATGTGATCCAGTGCCAAAATGGACATCATTTTTTCAATCCATAGTAAAATATCAGGGGTGTCTTCATCCAGCCATTGTTATCATTTTGTGAGGCTTGCAGCGTACAAAGCATTTCCAAGAATGTAATCCCAGGACACAATTATATGGATTTAGAGTGTAATTTCCAGCATTTGAATACCCCCAAGGTGAGTGAGTCCACAACTCTTTTATGCTCTGACAGTTCACTTAGTAGCAGGGGAGCAGGCCCTCTTTATGGTCAGGAATGTGAATAAAAACATCGCTTGAGATACGCTTATAAAGACTAATGTCTGGGGGATTATCTCATCACAGGGCTCCCGTCTGAAGCAGTGCACAGGCCGTGAGAATATGAACATCTAAAGGAAAGATTGCCTGTCTCGAAAACATTCCAGTTTAGTTTGAGATGGAGACTGAAGAGCTTCTGAAAAAGGCTTCAGACAGAGACACTGTAATGGATGATGCAGGTTGAAGTGTGTGAACAAGCTGCTCTTGCCCATGGCTCTTACTGCGTAGATCACTGAGCCATTGTTGAGCAGCTCTTGATTGTACATTGCTTTGTTTATCAGTTGAAGAGGTTTGTTGTGCTCTGGGCTAAAATGATGACAAATTGGCTTGGCAAGACAATGGACGGTTGTGTGTGTGCCAGTGGATCGTGTAACTGTGAACCTGCTGATACACACTCGGACAATTTAGAGCCTGAAACTCATCACTTTCATCAGGGTGTCTTTGGTTTAAAGGAGCCTGTTTTAGACAATTGTTGCAGTTTCTCACTTTTAACAACCTCTTAAAACTGTCTCATTCATCAAGTGATGCGGCCAGAATCTAACACGTGAAATCTAAAACTTGCTGACTTGTTGTTGATGTAGTAGCAGGCTGTCGTGTTAATAAAGTGCTACAGGCTGTTTGTCTTAAAGAAAAGTGCCATTTAAGCCTTTTTTCCCGCAGTGTCATTTCCTCTACCCCTGCGTGTTTGCAGGTGTGTGTCCATTTGACCTTTCTATGTGTGTGTGTGTCCATAGCTTCAATGTGTGCTACCTCCCCTAAGTGTGTGTGTTATAAAGTGTGTATGGCTCGGGCTGGTGCACTCTCCTCTACTGTAATTGGTGCCATCTGTTTTGGCCGTGTTAACATAGTGTAAGGAATGTTGTGATCCATTATTCACCTCCTTCTTTTCTGTGGACAGGAGCAGCCAATGTCACTCTGAGCCAAACAGCCAGGGAGTGTGCCCACTGTTTCTGATTGAAGTCAGTCTGTTTAAGCGCCACACCCAGGATCTTAACCTGGAGGTCCAGCAGCGAGATGCTCCGAGGGTTATTGCTGTTTCCCTAGAATCAGACTTTTCATCCTTCACCCCCTACGGTTTTTACTGTCACTTTATGCTCTCTTGAAGGTCTTCTTCCTCCCTCCTGACAGCTTTAGTCTGAACTCTTCTCTGTTAAACTCCTTGTTTGTCTCACCAACTTTACTTAACTATTTAACCAGCTTACTTGCCTACAGTTTATGCTTTAAACTTTGTGTTATTTCAATTTCTTTATGACAACAAACCAATTACTTCAGCCTTAAAGGCCGTTTAATAACAATGTTATTATCTGAAGTTATTACCAAATAGGCCATACACCTTCGAGGATGTTTTTTTCCCGAATAGTTTGGAATCACTGTCAGTGAATCCATATTAGGGATTCACAATTAATCAAACTTAAATACATATTTTTTACAGGCAAAATATGTGTAAATATTATTCTGAATTAGGTATTTTGGTGGGCAGACATGTCATGACACAATACAATATATTTTTATGGTACAAACACTCTTAAAAAAAAAAAGTGATCAATCCCTCCAATATTGTGAATCATATCCCAATTATAATATCCCAAACAATTATCCCAACAATTACGTTTTTTTTCTCCCAATTCTTGTAGCCCTGATCCACATCGTCCTCTTCCTCTCCTCAGGTAGCAGACACGGATACCATGCCGACGAGCGATGGCCCCAGCCGCTTCCCGGTCTTTGTGGCCCCGCCCAATGGAAACCACCCAAGGCCCCCGGGTTATGTCCCCGGTCGGGTGGCTCCAGTGCGCTCGCCACATCCTGCCAAAGCTCCCCCACCTCCACCGATGAAACCTCTCGGCCCCCCGCCAGAGCGACGAGCCACGTTCAACCTGTCAGAGGAGAACCAGCGCAGGGAGCGTGACCAGAACCTCCAGAAGAATAAAAACAGCTTAATCTGCTTCGGAGTGTCCATCGGGGCTTTCTTCCTCACCCTCATCCTTGTTCTCAGTCTCTCAAGTGGAGACATTTTAGATGGTCAGTATTCAAATGTTATGTTTTTTTTTTCTTTTTATGTTACCAATGGCCTCCTGAATTTAACATAGGAGATTAATTAAGTATATCCACTGTCACTGATTGGTCCTGTTTGCAGAAAACTGTCCGGACCACGACCTGTCCCTCAGCAGCTGGAGCCCAGGCCACCAACCAGAGAAGGCTGTTATCGTCAGGAGTGGACATCTGTTTAGGCTGGAGTCTTCTGCCACCTTCCATTCAATAACCATCCAGTCAGGAGGTGAGCACACAGCAGCATGGATGGACGCACGTTTATTAAATAAAGTCACATTGTTTAGGCAAGGCAAGGCAAGGCAAGGCAAGTTTATTTATATAGCACCTTTCAACACAAGGCAATTCAAAGTGCTTTACAAAAATGGAAGACATTATGAAAATGGCATTTAAAATCAGTCATTAAAAAAAACATTTAGGAGTTCAGGTTCAGCTTTTTGATGATTCTTCGCTATTTTCGTGTCATCCACACAAAATGCTAAATCTTATGGGATTTAAAAGACATCAAAAATATATTTGCATTGGTCAAACATTTTATTTCAGCCAATTCCCAAGCCTGGCAAATACAATCTACAAGAAAGGTTCCCTCCCATTACTCAAGTTTTTCATAGAAAATCCTTTATGACCTCTTATACAATAAAACAAAAGGGAAACCCATAGTTCTTCCTTTCACGACAGAGTTTGTCCTCTGGAGATGCAATTAACCTTCCCGTTTCTAGGGTAAAAGTACCTAAGCATGACTGCACATTGGGATATTTGTCTTTTCTCTAAATTATATTTCACATAAAGTTCACATACTTCTTCTTTATGAGACTTTACCTTCATAACTTATGTTTACATCAAATATCAACTGACAGATTAACGACCAATCGTTCAAGTAAAGTAAGGGTTTCAACTCCTCAGACAAAACAAAATGTCATCGTTTTATATCTGATTCATTTAATCTTTTTTGGATGAGTCGATGTAACATACAGCACAAATAACTCATATTGTTTTTCTCTGCCTCTTCCCAGGTAAGGTCGTTTTTGCAGACAACGCTGACGGCTCCAAAAACATCACCCTGCGGACCCGCCACATCCTCATAGAAGACGGTGGAGCCCTTCACATCGGGGCTCCCAAATGTCGCTACCGTTCCCGCGCCACAGTAGCCCTGGTGGGTCGCTCCGACGACAAGGCGGTCGCTGCAGTGCCCGGCATGGGCCGCAAGTTCATAGGTGTGATGGGCGGTGGGACTCTGGAGCTTCACGGTGCTGAGAGGGTGTCCTGGTCTCTGCTGACCCGAAGTGTCCCGGCCTCCGGTCTGAACACGGGGGGTTACTCCTTCCTGCGAAACTTCAGCAGAGGCATCAACCTGCGCGTGGTGGACCAGGACACGGCTGCAGTGCTGCTGTGCGAACGCTACGACACGCACGACTCCCGAAATGACAGCCGGCGGCTCACCCAGCTGCTGCGGACCCTCCCAGAGGGCCGCATCGTCACGCTGGCTGTGGGAGACTCGGCTGTCAAAAGTCTTCTGGACGAAACTAAGAAGGCCATTGAAGAGAAGCTCGGCAGCAGCTTCGTCTATGATCTCAAATACAGGTAGATTGTATGAATTATTATTATCAAAACGTTGACATTAATTAGGTGTATAATGTCAATACATTTCACATAATTGTATTAGGTTAATGAAAGCAGTCATTTTAAGTTGAACCTAATATTTAAACTTACTATTATTACTTTAAAACAGGGGTGTCAAACTCAAGGCCTGAGGGCAGTGTTTCCGCCAGACCAGAGCTGAGAGGGCGTCCACCCCGAGAGCGGGGGGGGGGTTTGAATTGAGACGTCCCTTATAGATACTATCTCTTTACGTTAGTGAGCCGGATCATTTGACTCGGCTCTTTTAAAGCGCCGGCTGTTTCGCCTCCCAAACGGCTCTTCATGTTACCACAGTTTACCACGGAGTAAGGTAAGCCGGAGGCTCCGGCGCTCGCAGTTCACGCGCGTGCTCCACTAGCACCCCCCCCCTCATCGCGTCCAAATCGCGCACGTTCCGTGTTGTGCTGTGGCAGGCACCGCCGATGTCGGGGAAACGATCTTCAATACTCCGAAAATAATCCCGCCAGACTCCTTTGCCCCTCCAACAGAGGGATGTCCTTGTCCTTTTTCCTTTTCGTAATTTCAAGCGATAAAAACTCTCGATCTTCTCTCGAATTATTAATTTTTTTTGACGCCCTCCGCTCGAGTTCAGTGCTTTCCGAACTGAATAATGGCGTCAAATGACGGCAAGACGCCCCCCTGGCGGAAACACTGCCTGGGGGCCAAATCCGGCCCGTGCCCACAAGAGCTTGCAAAGAATATGTTTGTTATACGGTTACATGGCGATTTACAGAAGCACGTTGCCCATACATGGAGCACAATGATTCTCAAATTAGACTTTTTTTCTCAGAATTTGACTTTTTTTCTTCTAAATATGCCTTTTTTCTCAGATTTGACTATTTTTCAAAATGTCACTTTTTTTTTCTTTTCTTCTGAAATCATTTTGTGACATTCTCACTGAAGAGACTTGCAATTATTTGCCCTAGACTTCTGCTTTGACCTAGTTAGTTAGTTATGAAGTTATTACCCCTATCTGATAATAATCCAATGCAGAGGCAATGATGTAATATAATACAGTATTTTATATATATTAAATATTTATATATGTATTTTTATATAGTCTTAAAGTTACAACCGGCCCTTTGAGTGCAACCATAATGCGAATGTGGCCCGTGATGAAATTGAGTTTGACACCCCTGCTTTAAACTAACCTAATACAGTAATGTAAAATCTGTCGACATAATAAATTCAATTGAAGTCAACGGTTTAGTTTTCCAGTGTAGACTTGTTAATGGTGTTTTTTCAGTAATAGTAATTATAGGTTGTTGTTGCCCTGACGAGTGTGAGTGGGGTTGTTCCCCTGCTGTGTTGCAGAAGCTCTTGTGTTGGTTCTCCATGGTGTGTTGTCTTTGTTAGTGTTTGGGAGTGTTTGTTTATTCTAGGTCTCCTGGGGCTGATAAAGGCGGTTAATGTGTTTTTCTTCGTAAGACCCCACACTTTATGGACTGAGAGCAACAACATTCTGTTTATGTCCATCCTCCCTGGAGAATGTCCTCTCCTTCATTTGTAATGTTCCCTTGAATTGTTTTTAAGTTGTTTCTCTTCCTGTTTTTGCTATATCATGTTATGCCTGAAAAGGAAGCACGTACAGGATAATGGGATCAGGGTCAAAGAGTTTCCAGGATTTGCGCAAAATGTGGCGATCCAAGAGATTTGATGTTTATAATGAGAATTGACGATACTATAGGTTTGAGCGTCGCCCTATCCACATAGCCTTATAATCTTTCTTTAAAATCTTAAAGCTCATAAACTAAGGTAATTGGATTTTGACTTTACCTTTCATAGGGTTAGGGTTAGGGTTACATTAGGTCTTCTGTTACCGCCACTCAAACATTTATTTTAAAGTGTTTAGCATTTCTCCCTAAGTTATTTGTAGCTCGGGCTGGTCTTGTCCTTGGTTGACTGAAAAGCCAAGTGCTACGCCAGATTCTCCAGTGTCACATTTCACCTACGGGCTGTGTGCCAAGTCTTTAAACAAATCTCAGATGGATCACACAACCAAGCCCTGCATACAGTATGTTCAGAGGTGTTTGTGGTGTGTGTACCAATAAGTTAACAGTATGCACTCTCTTCTTATCATGTCACTTTTATTGGAGTGGGGATTTTAAGCTTTCTGTGGATTTGCCTGTGGTTGTGAGGAAACACATAGCACACATTTTACGAGAGAGCATGCAGTTTAATGTCTCGTTAAAGTCACTTAATGTTAGGCTGAGTGATTTTAGCCTGAAAGAGTCAGGTGGTAAAGGCATGTGACCTTTAGGAGCGTCATGATGGAGTGTAGATGACTTTATGACTGTTATGGCGTGTTGTGAACAAACGGCAGGGAATGTACCTGAAACTGATTTGTGTTGCTAGTTTGTTCCAAGCTTGTTGTTGATGTGTGTTAGCTGTAACACCTGGGTGTGTTTTAGGACTGACAAGCGCAATATTCAGTTAGCACAATATTTGGAAAAGGCTAAATATGTGAAAATATCAGAATGCTTTACCGTATTGTAGGACTGTACGATATTGGAAAAAAATGATATTGGGATATTTTTTCCCCCTGCGATATATATTGCGATATGAACAAAATACAGGAATTGAAGAAAAGACCGTTTTTTTTTGTCCGCAAACCATCCTTTCTTGAACTTTAATGCTATACAATTGGTATTTTTCTAACTATATTTAACCGGATGAAGGATTTTAGTCACGGACATCTGGATCTTAAGTCATCAGAGCAACAAGCTGAGCTAGCTCGGTTAGCAGCACCGAACTGCCTTGGAGAAACACATGAAACTACTTTATTCAGTGTCCGTTTGCTTTGGAGATTTGATTGTGATTGGTGGTTTGCTGTGCATGCAGAGCCTGCATGTCACTCACTCAAGTACCCCTGACATGAGAGCCGCGCAAGTTTTCCTTTTTTGTAGCAAGCAGCAAAAGAATTGTAACATGACGTGTTTGAGTTCATTTGCCTACTTAATATCGCACGTCATAAAAAAAAAAAATAAAAGTCCTGCATGCGCATATCGCGATTATCGTCACGACACGATATATCGTGCAGCCCTACCGTATTGTGAAGCTGCAGAGAAGTCCAAGCTACAGACTCAATTGAAAAGAAAACTATATGTTTGGTATAGATCCTTTAAAAAAGTTACGCCATAATCATTTGTAGAATTTGTATTAATGATAATGTGAATAATGTTTTCAAAATCATCATTACATCTAATATCGCGTATATTTCGCAATTGCAATATCAGTCGAATGAATTACAATCAGTGTATTTATAGTGCCTTTTCATAACCCTTATGATATATACAGTAACTTATGATTGATTTTAAATAACCATTAAGCCACATTTCAGTCCAAATACCCCTGATTTTATATAAGCTCATCTCAGCATCAACCCTCCTTCCTGCCCTTGATAAATGTACGGCTTGGCTCCTGTCTCGTGTCTGTTGACCTTCTCCGCCTTTAATCTTTGTCTCTCAGGAAAACACTCAAACTTAAACTCAAGTAATCATGCCGGTCTGCGTTTGCTATTTCCTGTAAAACAATGAGGTTGTTAAAATGCGAGTGGACATCAAATCAAGGATGTATGGGGAAAGGAAGAAAGTGAAATGAGCGCTGTGTCTGCACACGTCACACACTGGGCCGCAGTGAAAGTGGATCCCAGATGGATCCTGTTTGTGTGTCAGTGGGGTGTCCAATCACATCACAGCGGCTCTTTCATCTACAAGAGGACGTGTGTAGGTTGTAATAATGCCAATGAAAGCAATAATTATGAACAGAGATAAATATTTACACAGGGTTTGTTGGAGTTGATAGCATCGCAAAGTTGCTATTCAGAACTAACCTTTTTTTGTGTGATTTCAATAATCCAAATATAGTTCTCCAAGAAGTAGATAAAGTGTTTGACTTCTTTTGTATTATGTTTAAAATGTGCTGTGAGTTGCTAGCTTCACTGGAGATACATCTTATTTATTATAAAGCTGAACTCGGTTTACTGAACATGAATATGTCTTTTGGCTTGTTTGGAGTTATTCCTTAAAGCTAACGACATGACATTTAAAACCTCCAAGGCTACAAGTGTCATCTTTTAGGTCATACACCCTCTAAAGCACACCCAATCCCTTTCCCCATCCACACCCTCAAGCTCCCCTGATCAAATGATTCCAGCCTCTCCTTCTCATTTAATCATTGTAATATCATTTCTTACACATTTGTTCACATTCCTGCGTTATGAGATAGTTTTCAATGGATTGAGAAGAGAGGATTTGGATCAAAAATAAAGAGTTGGATTTGAATTCAGTTTGAAATGTGGCAGGTACGCCCCTTAATCCCCTGAGACACTCTTTCTATTTTTCGTTTTTTCACCTTTCCTTTTGTATTATTTCATGATAAACACTCTTTATATCCAGTGGCCCCGTCCCAACCTGCACTAGGATCACTGCAGACATTTGCTGTGCCTTCAGGGCAATACAATAGTCACTTATTTAAACTCAAACACAGGGAAACATTACGCAGTTCAGGTCACACCCTCTATCGGACCAGCTGTCTCATCTGTAAGATATTACGATCACTGGGTTTGAATGTCCTGTTTACATTTTCAATCACTGAGACTGGTCCGCTAGTTCTGGTACTTCCACTCGGCAAAGAACCAGTAGAGACTGTTGATTAGGGCTGCACAATGAATCACAATGTTATTGATACCGCAATATGTACTAGTTCAATATCCAAATTGCAGGGAGAACAATATTTGTTAAAAGGATGAATTAAGTTTTATGGTGCTCAAGTCATCCCAGCCCATTCATTTTATTCTACTGTCTTATTTTATCTTTATTTGTTACGGATCCTCTTTAAAAACCACATTATTAATATTGTGATTTTTTTTTAAATAAACCTTTAAAGCAAAAGCAGGATTCTGATGCTTTGATGATTCTTTCCTCTTACATAGTAAACCACATCACAATTGCAATACCTCTCAAAATAATCGCAATAAGATTTATTTCTCACAAATCTTGCAGTGCTGCTGCTGCTGCTGGTGAATTTGCCATTTAAATGATGAGCCAAGTGACTTAATGATAAACTATTAATAACTGTTAACAGTTAGTTTGCTTTTACTTTCCATTACAATTATTTTCATCATTCAGAAAGAATGTGTTTCAAAGCTTAAGCCCTGAATCTGGTCCATATGTTGTTCTTTGATGACGATGTGTTAAACTAGTCTATGTATTGTGATTTCTGAAAATGACTCCCTCTCGGTGTCTCTCCCCTTGTCCCTCTGCTCTCTCCCCTTGGCCCTCTGCCCTCTCCCCTTGTCCCTCTGCTCTCTCCCCTTGGCCCTCTGCTCTCTCCCCTTGGCCCTCTGCTCTCTCCCCTTGGCCCTCTGCTCTCTCCCCTTGGCCCTCTGCTCTCTCCCCTTGGCCCTCTGCTCTCTCCCCTTGGCCCTCTGCTCTCTCCCCTTGGCCCTCTGCTCTCTCCCCTTGGCCCTCTGCTCTCTCCCCTTGTCCCTCTGCTCTCTCCCCTTGTCCCTCTGCTCTCTCCCCTTGTCCCTCTGCTCTCTCCCCTTGTCCCTCTGCTCTCTCCCCTTGGCCCTCTGCTCTCTCCCCTTGGCCCTCTGCTCTCTCCCCTTGGCCCTCTGCTCTCTCCCCTTGTCCCTCTGCTCTCTCCCCTTGTCCCTCTGCTCTCTCCCCTTGGCCCTCTGCTCTCTCCCCTTGGCCCTCTGCTCTCTCCCCTTGGCCCTCTGCTCTCTCCCCTTGGCCCTCTGCTCTCTCCCCTTGTCCCTCTGCTCTCTCCCCTTGGCCCTCTGCTCTCTCCCCTTGGCCCTCTGCTCTCTCCCCCTTGGCCCTCTGCTCTCTCCCCTTGGCCCTCTGCTTTCTCCCCTTGGCCCTCTGCTCTCTCCCCTTGGCCCTCTGCTCTCTCCCCTTGGCCCTCTGCTCTCTCCCCTTGGCCCTCTGCTCTCTCCCCTTGGCCCTCTGCTCTCTCCAGGCAGGCGTGGGCTCTGGTCTCGGTGGTGGGTGGAGGAAACGCTTCATGCGCAGAGGACGTCAAGGAACATGAAAACCACAACACAGGAGGAAGAGCTCTGGCAAGGCGCAACTTCACCACCGTCGATGGAGTTGACTTCTCCGTCACCGCCTACAGCGAGTGGAAGACCGGTGAGCTTATGATTGTAGCTTTTCAAACAGCCATAAGAAAATATCCAGCAACGGTCCATCTTTTTGAGTTTAACCTAATGTCCTTTTGTGCAGGCAAGTCTAAGCTATAAACAATAATACTAAGCTGTCCAAGTGACAGGGACAGGGTCTTCTGGCTTTGAAGTGGTAAAGGGTTTGGAGAAGTGTGACATGTTGAAGAATGGGGTTTACCGCAGGCCGACTGCTTAACAGATCAATCATCTGAACATGAAAGACATTCTTGTGCCTGAGTAGGTGACGCGGGGTTTGTTACTATGACTTTATGACAAATACCAGGTCTACTAGAACACCCACTGTTTATTTTTTGCGGGCGTCCTTGTGCACACCTAATAAAAGTCACTTTGACAGTGAGTCACTCAACTCTCAAGTGAACAATTATAATGAACTAGTGTAATCCAACTGTGTTTTACTATTATTTGGTGAGATACTGCCCTCGGCGACTAATAACTGCTGGACACACTCATATGATTTATTTTCATTGCTTTACAAAATCTCTCAGTGCTTATTAAACTATTCAGCAGCAATATTCTTCATTTCTATTCAGTGTAAATAAATGAATTCTCTATGCATGCAGAAGAAACAAATCTAATGTCATTTTAATATCCTTTTTTCTCCTTTATCCCCATTCTGTTTCCTACCCTTTTGATTGGAATTAAGAATGAATGGGCTGATCCTAGAGTAATATTATTTTTTGCGAAATGTGGTATGAAAGAAATTCTATAATATAATCAAAAAGGCACCAAAATTCTGTCCTACATGATTTCAGTTTTGCTATTTTCCGTATCTTCCCCAGGCTTCCCCATCACAGGCTTCCAGGTGGATGCTGTGGACCAGGTGCTGCTGAACCTGCAGGATGAAGTGCAGCAGACCTGGCAACCCGGGGATCAGATTGTAGTTGCCAGCACAGACTACTCCATGCATCAGACGGAAGAGTTTACCTTGTTGCCCTGCTCTCACTGCAGCAGCAGGCAGGTCAGGATACAAGGTGAGGTGTGTGTGTGTGTGTGTGTGTGTGTGTGTGTGTGTGTGTGTGTGTGTGTGTGTGTGTGTGTGTGTGTGTGTGTGTGTGTGTGTGTGTGTGTGTGTGTGTGTGTGTGTGTGTGTGTGTGTGTGTGTGTGTGTGTGTGTGTGTGTGTGTGTGTGTGTGTGTGTGTGTGTGTGTGTGTGTGTGTGTGTGTGTGTGTGTGTGTGTGTGTGTGTGTGTGTGTGTGTGTGGGGGTGTGTGGTGTGTGTGTGTGTGTGTGTGTGTGTGTGTGTGTGTGTGTGTGTGTGTGTGTGTGTGTGTGTGTGTGTGTGTGTGTGTGTGTGTGTGTGTCATAGTCATTAAATATGATTATCAGATTTGCTTCTAATCCTCAGAGACATATAATTTCCTGTTCAGCTGTTGCGGCAATATAAGATAAGAGCAGGCTAAAAGAGGCTGCCAGCTTATGTTTTTTATAATAACCTCATCTCATAATAACCACGGTGGTTTTGTGGGTTTCGAAACATCACCTCGACTTCACATCCTTCCTTTTTCTTCTGCTTCTCCAAAGACTTCTCAAAGAAATCTATTAGTTAGTTTTTGTCCATCTCCCCATCAATATGTTTCCTGATGTCATTCCTCTGTTGACAACAAGCGCCAACTCCCTTCCTGCAGATAAGGGCGTGTTTGTGTGTCTAGATTTAGTTTTTCTGCCGTGACCGCGAGGAAGGGCCGAGCAGCTGGAGCGTCGCTGTGTGTTATCATTGGCAGCTGCGGCCTGTGGGCACTGCATCATCAACAGTTGATTATTTTATGTTCATATGTATTTGATTACTTTTGCTTTACTGTAGTACATTTGTATTATTTCGGTCGGTTGGTTTTGTGGCGTGGGTAGTTGTTTGCTTTCTGGCATACTTCCTGTGACCGACAGTTTCCAGAAATAAAATACCTTAGTTGAGCTTAAATGTCACTTCCTGTTTGCTTTAACGCGTCACATTAAGCTGGTATTTTACTGAAAGGGTTTGAGTCTATGAGAAAGGTTCCACAAGAATGAAGGGCTAATTTGTGTTATGTTATTCAGCTAAATTAAATTACTTTCAACCAGTGCTTTTCATCTGCTTCATTTTAAATAAATGGAATGTAACTATTGTAACTATACTAAGTAATCAGGTTTTGTCCAATTATGCACCAGATTTTCCTGTAAAATGTCAGTTAGTCGTAGCATATGACCAATAATCTACCTGTGCGTGTGCCCAGGGAAGCCTCTGTATAACCACGTTGGAGAGATCTTAGACGGGGTCGACATGCGAGCCGAAGTGGGTTTGCTCTCCAGAAACATTCTCATCTACGGGGAAATGGAAAACTCGTGCTACGGAAACAACGCGTGCCAGTTCTTCAGCCACGACACCTACGGAGGCCATATAAAGGTGTGTCTTTGTGTGTATGTTTGTGTATGTTATAGCACCGGCCCTTGTATAAACTATATGTCTGTATTCTTCTAAATGGCTTTACACGCTCATTTAAGGGCTGGTGCACTAATCAGCTTGACAGTTTCCATACTGCAGAGTGCAGAGCTAAAATGATCATTCGTTCTATATTTAAGTGCTCCTTAATTAAAAGGGATTATTCATTTTTTTCTAGTTTTTCTGAATTACGACTACTTCTCATTCTCTCAGTGTTTTGAAAAGTCAAAATTCGCTGGACACCATGCTCCGAGTGTGGCAAGGACTGAGAGGACACATGGGAGCCTGCCAAACTGTATAGCAGCTCAAAATGATAACACACACACAGACACAGACATACTTTGCCTCTTCATCTCAAGTGTTTATTTTATTTAACATCTAAAGACATCATTACATTACATTGCATTTAGCTGACGCTTTTATCCAAAGCGACTTACAATAAGTGCATTCAACCAAGAAGATACAAACTTGAAGAAAACAGAATCATATAAGTACATCAGGTTTCATAGAGCCAACACATTTCAAGTGCTACTCAACTGGCTTTAGATAAGCCAGTCCTTTATTAGTATATAAGTGCTTTGTTAGTCATTGTATCGCTCGAAGTGGAGTCGAAAGAGATGAGTTTTCAGTCTGCGCCGGAAGATGTGTAAGCTTTCTGCTGTCCTGATGTCAATGGGGAGCTCATTCCACCATTTAGGAGCCAGGATAACAAACCAACGTGTTTTGGCTGATGGGAACTTGGGTCCCCCTCGCAGTGCGGGTGCAGCGAGCCGTTTGGCCGATGCAGAGCGGAGTGCACGTGCTGGGGTGTTTGGTTTAACCATGTCCTGGATGTAAGAAGGGCCAGATCCATTCACAGCATGGTACATCAGATAGATGAGTGTCACACAGGGCTGTAACTGGAGCATCATGTCCACCTTGACCTACTGTACATGGATATATAAAGGCAATGAGTTCACTTTAATTTGATTAATGATGGTCCTATTTCATTCACTTTGGTGGCAAAAACACAATAACATTCCTTTGGCTCTATGTAACTGACCCCCTTTGTGCTGGAGGAAATAAATACTCCTTCCTTGTTTCTTTCCACCAGTTTTTACAACATAAACTCTCGGACTATATGAGACAAACTGCCTCCAAACTGATTGACCTCCCATGCCTTAAGCTTAAACAACAGTGCAATCACATTTATAGCACTGAGCATTCATTGCATATTTAACTCAATGCATTTGTCACGCAACTCCAAACTGGACATGGATGTAATAACATTTTTGGCAGACGTTTTAACAGTTGTGTTAATATGTATGCTTATATGAATGCAAGAACTCATACATGTGTGCGTCCTTGCATTGATGCTCTGTGTATACATCAAGTATTCATATCTTGAGGCATCATCTGGTGTGTGTGTGTGTGTGTGTGTGTGTGTGTGTGTGTGTGTGTGTGTGTGTGTGTGTGTGTGTGTGTGTGTGTGTGTGTGTGTGTGTGTGTGTGTGTGTGTGTGTGTGTGTGTGTGTGTGTGTGTGTGTGTGTGTGTGTGTGTGTGTGTGTGTGTGTGTGTGTGTGTGTGTGTGTGTGTGTGTGTGTGTGTGTGTGTGTGTGTGTGTGTGTGTGTGTGTGTGTGTGTGTGTGTGTGTGTGTGTGTGTGTGTGTGTGTGTGTGTGTGTGTGTGTGTGTGTGTGTGTGTGTGTTACAGTTTGCTGGAAGCATTGGCCAATACCTCCCTAACAGGAACCAGATTTTGTGAATTATGCCATGCCCACAGAAAACCTCCTAGAGAGCATTGTGCTGCATATTTGTTGTATTGAATTAATAATTGATTCATGTTTGACTTCTTTTGCTCCCCAGTCCATTTGGAGTTTTGAATGTGTGCAATATGTGTTTAGTTTTTGGTTTAGCTTCTATAACTCGCATATCTTAATCATCAAGAGGAGAATCAGTGGTGTTGGTGCAGTTTGACTCACTGGAGCAGTTGTATCAGACAAACACAGATAATTCTACTGTAGACCGTAATGGGACCACATTGGTAGACAGTGAGCTTTCTTTTGGGGCATAATTTGAATCTTGTGTTGCCCTCCACAAAGCCAGTGAGTTTCCTTTAGCGGTTTAAAAAAGGCTCTTGAATTATTTGAGTTTTGACCCTTTTCCTTTCTACCAAACATGGGCAGATCTTGGGTAACTTCTCATCCGTGCATCTGTCCCACGTGGAGCTGAAGAACATGGGCCAGCAGGGCGAGAAAGGCAGCTACCCGCTCCACTTCCACATGTGCGGGGATGTGGACCAGAGGGGGGGCTACCGGGAGCCCACCTACGTCGACGGACTCTCCATACATCACTCCTTCTCCCGCTGCGTCACCATCCACGCCACCAACGGTCTGCTGGTGAGTAAAGTGTGTATGTGTGTGATGAGCAATTCTTCAATGTTAGAGATGACAAAGAAAAAACAGCTGTCATTACATTGAATCACAGAACAGCTCTCACTAATAAGTACCAGATGCTGTTGAATACTCATCAATTACAGCCTGTTTCCTCCTTCCTTTTTCTTCCTCTCCCTCTCATTATTTTCCTTAATCTCTGCCTTTTCAACAAATGTAAATGTTTTTATGTTTAACCCTTCGGTATCATTCGATTGGACTACGCAAATTAGTACAAAAATGTCCACTGCCAAAAACTTTGATAAAAACCTTATATTAAAAGGTTTTTTTCTCAACTTTTTTGGGTTCAATCTTTAAAGCAACTTCCGCCCTGATCAAAAATACCAAATATTTAATAATTTTCAGGATTTTAACCCTTTAAATGCCATTTTGAATCTATGAAATCGCTGTTGTTTTTCATGATAAAAACAGAGAAAAGGAGTTATTTTCTATATAGAGAGGCGAAGTCCCACCCATCTACTTCCGACCCATGGGACCTTGTTTCGGAAAAATTATGTATTGAAGGCAATGGGGAGAGAAAGATTATCTTTCGATCCCGTTTGAATTGTGCCACGAACAGGGTTGGGTTGTAACGGAATACATGTAACGGCGTTACATAATCAGAATACAAAAATCAAGTAACTGTATTCAGCTCGCGTTACATTTGAAAAACGAGTAATCTGATTACAGTTACTTTCGTAAACCTGAAGTGAATACATTTTGGATTACTTATTGGAATTATTGGTGGAAAGATTTCCTCACAACATTTAATATTCATTACTAAAGGTACAGCCGAATCATCACAGCGCACAAAACCTATTACCGCCGCAGATGGACCAAAAAAGGGAGCGTTTGAAAAAAAATGTGCGGGTCGGCTCAGTGGAACAATCACAACGAAACATGGAGGAACAAAAGTGTGTGTGTGTGTGACACACACACACACACACACACACACACACACACACACACACACACACACACACACACACACACACACACACCTCACCTTGTATCCTGACCTGCCTGCTGCTGCAGTGAGAGCAGGGCAACAAGGTAAACTCTTCCGTCTGATGCATGGAGTAGTCTGTGCTGGCGACTACAATCTGATCCCCGGGTTGCCAGGTCTGCTGCACTTCATCCTGCAGGTTCAGCAGCAGACCAGACACTTCAACCCGTGTGTGTGTGTGTGTGTGTGTGTGTGTGTGTGTGTGTGTGTGTGTGTGTGTGTGTGTGTGTGTGTGTGTGTGTGTGTGTGTGTGTGTGTGTGTGTGTGTGTGTGTGTGTGTGTGTGTGTGTGTGTGTGTGTGTGTGTGTGTGTGTGTGTGTGGGTGTGTGTGTGTGTGGGTGGTTAAAACACATCAGCCTGCTCATGAGGTGAAGGAGGTTTTCCTTCTATAACACAGCTGTGGGCAGCAGATACTGTGAGTGTCACGGACATGAATTCATAGATCAAGGCAGACTGGTGCACACACTTAAAATGAAGTCCGAGTTCGACATTTTAATTCATGTCCTGCCAACACTGGCAGGACAGAAGGCAACACGCCCGTTCTAAGCCGTGTCCCTCACTCCTCACATCCCAAGCTGCATCCCCAAAAAGTGTATTATGTTGTTACATCGTTTCAGATGTTATGTTTCAGTTGTGCTCTTGATAAGCCATTAAAACAGTAAAAACACGTTCAGTTTCCTTTTGCTTTTTGTGTCTCCTGTACCCCAAAACATACCCATCTGTGATGGAAAAAGAAAGTAATCTAAAAGTAATCTGATTACGTTACTTTTTTAAGAAACGTAACTGTAACTGTATTCGGATTACTTTCAGAGCCATGTATTCAGTAATCAGTAACTGATTACATTTACAAATTAACCCTCCCAGCCCTGGCCACGAATTACACACATGATGTTTGTCAATCTTAAAAAATCATTTCCATGTAAAAAAAGTCACAGTTTGTCGTAAAACTCTTGAAATATAAGACTATGAAAAATACGCAACTAGAAAGACTACAAATCCCAGAATCCCGGTCCCGCATGCTGGCTCTTACGGAACCGACTCACTCCCCTTTTGTGTATGTACAGCTCTCAACATGCCCAGACTTGGAGTGATTTTCACCTCTTTTAATACTTTTCGCCTCATTCTGAAAGAAAGAAGTGAAATGTACCAACGTGACGGCCGTCTTGGTGTGTGGTGCGAGACGGGAGATGTAGTTCATTGAGCGGTTTCACACAAAAAAAAGTGTTACTTCACAGTTTTACGACACATTTGTATTTTTTTGACTTGCAAAATTATCTTTTAAATTGACAAACATCATATGTGTAATTCGTGGCACAATTCAAACTGGATCGAAAGATAATCTTTCTCTCGCCATTGACTTCAATACATAATTTTTCCGAAATAAGGTCCCATGGAGGTCCACCGGAAGGGGAGGGACTTCGCCTCTCTATAATACTGAAATTTTTTTTTTCTGACAAATGATTAAATATGTGGTATTTTTGATTAGGGCTGAAGTTGCTTTAAAGATTGAACCCAAAAATGTGGTGAAATTTTTTTTTTAATATAATGTTTTTATCAAAGTCTTTTGCAGTGGACATTTTTGTCTCGATAAGCGTAGTCGATTTGTTACACAGTGAATTAAAGACCGATTTGAAAAATGTAAAATCAGGCCATTTGCACCAACACAACCAAAGTTATTGCAAAATGAAACGTGAAAAATGACCCATATGGACAAAAACGTCCACGGTGATACCGGAGGGTTACATGAAATGATATGAAACACACGTATATCTGTCAACTGCAAAACCATTGCTTCTTTAGGTGCGAGTGTTTGTCCCCCCTTTTGACGTCAAACAGGGACTGGTTCACTCTCTGTCCTTGAAGCCACAGTATTGAAAGCAATCTTCCTGTGTGCATCAAGGAAATGGAATTGTACAAAGTTTGGGATAACATTGTTTGACTGCTGTTTTTCCTGTTTCCCTTCTGGCACAGTGACCATGTGAACATTTCTTTATTGTGTGTCTTCTCTGTGGGACAACACAAAAATACGTTCCTTGTAGGAAATTATTTGAGGAATTTGAAGTATTCACGGAGCCTGTTCTGTATTTGTCCTGTGGGCCGTTGACGAATACAAGATGGACTCAAATATGTTTGCCCTCTTGTGTTTACCAAGATGTTATGCATACTTCAATTCGGTGTATGCTACCTCCCTATTTGGATAGGGAACCTCTCTCATAAATGGGATATAGAATGGTATCGTCATTCAAGAACTCTACTCTTAAAATCCTCCTTTGGCTCTTTCTCACTTTTAAATATCCTTTGGTCTTATTTCTTTCCTGCAGGTGAAGGACACTGTGGGCTATGACACCCTGGGTCACTGTTTCTTCCTGGAGGATGGGATCGAGCAGCGTAACACCTTCTTCCACAACCTGGGCCTGCTGACCCGCCCCGGGACTCTGCTGCCCACCGACCGCAACGAGACCATGTGCACCAGCATCAAGGACAAAGTCTACAAGGGCTACACCCCCTCACCCAGCACAGAGTGCAAGTAAGATATAAGGATAAGGAATTTGTGCATTTCTGGTTGTGGAGATATGAGCAAACTGATAAAAGTCATGCTTTCTGAAACATCATAAAGCATGACTATAAATAGAAACACAACCACTGCAAGTCTTGGGAGTCCTTACTTTATGATACTGTAAAGTTAGACCATTGGGTGTAGCAATCAATGATTACCAGTGTATGTGCTGTACACACACATCACAATGAATTCAAAATGACGTAAGTACACACTTAAAACGATCATCTCAAAATCATCGTTAACTTTTTACAGTGTTGTTTTTATTTTGCATTCCTATTTGGTGGTGCAGACTTTCTGAACCACCGTCATAAACACATGGATGTCCGTTTGTATTGTTCTAGAAAGAGGCTCTCTCTCACCAACCATTATTAAAAAAGTGCCTTACTGTCAATCAGCAACAGCTGCATTGCAAAGACCCTGGGGTCTTGTTAAGCAATGAGACTGAGGATAATTGTAATAATGACAGATAATACCGGCAGTAGGATCACTGAAAGCTGAGAATAAGCCAACATCTTGACTGTAAAGTAGCAAGATATTTAGGGAAGGAAATAAGTGAGCGTATGCCTTATCTTTAAATCCACTGACAAACAGGAGAAAAACAACACAAATGATTCCTGCCACCAGCTTCTTCACTGACATTAAAGTCTATGACTCTATGTCAAGTGTCTGTGTGGGAAATCTGGTGATAGTGTAGACACACACTGAGAGAAGGCAGAAGGTCCATGGCCCTGTGAAAAAGATACTGAGTTAGTATTGGTATGTGAGAGAGATATTGCTGCTGGGTATTATCCATGAAATAACAACCTCTGCTCTACATGGGATGTTTTTATTCCGTAGCAAGAACAAGAAGTGTGTGTGTGTGTGTGTGTGTGTGTGTGTGTGTGTGTGTGTGTGTGTGTGTGTGTGTGTGTGTGTGTGTGTGTGTGTGTGTGTGTGTGTGTGTGTGTGTGTGTGTGTGTGTGTGTGTGTGGGGTGTGTGTGTGTGTGTGTGTGTGTGTGTGTGTGTGTGTGTGTGTGTGTGTGTGGTGTGTGTGTGTGTGTGTGTGTGTGTGTGTGTGTGTGTGTGTGTGTGTGTGTGTGTGTGTGTGTGTGTGTGTGTGTGTGTGTGTGTGTGTGTGTGTGTGTGTGTGTGTGTGTGTGTGTGTGTGTGTGTGTGTGTGTGTTGGCAGAGCCCAGGGTTTATGTTGGAGAGGTGGATTATCGAGGGAATTCTGGAAGATCACAGGTTTCTTTGATCTCTTGTCTTCTGCTTATTAGTCACAGTCTCTGTACTGCCTTGTTTAATATCTGTTCTGCTTGTCTGTGTGTATGTTTATGTCTCTGTCTTTGTCTCTGTGTGTGGTGGGGGTGTTTTTCAGGGCAGTTTCCACGTTCTGGATCGCCAACCCAAACAACAATCTCATCAGCAACGCAGCTGCTGGTTCTCAGGTAATAACATCAGAGTTACGTAAGGAAACATCTCCAACTATTGAAGTGATTCATAAAAATGAGTAGTCAACGAGTAGAGCCCCTTATTAATTTATAATATAAATTAAATTAAGTGAAGCAGCACTGGCTTTGGTGTTCCTGATCTTTACAAAATGAAAGATGTTCATGCTCATAACACATTGATCCGTCAATAAAATAGGATTTAACGGGCTTTAGTTTCTGATAGGAAGGATGCAATAACATCGTAAGACACGATAAAAGTAGTAGATCCCTTATCTAGTCTATTTTTCATTTGAGCACAATCATCCAGGAGGTTCACTGAGGAGGGCTGTAGGGGGTATGCTTGTGATTTTCAGTCTAAATCTTTTGAAGCGTAAACTTCGATGAACTATGGAGCTCATATGAACTCTTACACCTGATTCATCCTCTCTGTGGAGCATGTAGTATGACATCCTGCCTTGTTCTGCGTAATGGTTTTGCATGTACCCTCAACTCTCAACCTTCAGATGATATGTTCATAAATCTGAATAATGAAATTCTTGCTGCTGCTGCTGCTGCCCAGGCGTGCCATGAACATTATCTATCACCTCATCTCTCCCTTCCTGTTGCAGGATGCTGGCATATGGTTCGTGTTCCACAGCTCTTCCACCGGAGACTCTCATGGGCTGGTACCAGAGACCAAGGCAGAGCTCACACCCCTGGGGATTTTTTACAACAACCGCGTACACTCCAACTTTAAGGTATCACCACTGCAGCTTATCTTTTAGCCTTTCATTTTCTATGTCGCCTCAAGTCAGTGTGTGCTTTTTCTACTATATACACAAGGTGCCAAACGTCTTCTGCTTCAGTGTTTTATAGCGACAAAAGAAATGCAGTATTTTATAGTTTGTAAAAAATGCATTGCACATATTTCTCTGCTTATTCACTTCTTGCCAAAAATGAGACATGGACACACACACACACACACACACACACACACACACACACACACACACACACACACACACACTACGTAGAAGTAGCCCTCTACAATAGTGCTCTGTTGTGTAAGGACAGAAGTCGGGCAGGTGAACTGTACGCTCTTTGTTCAGTGTGACCACAGAAGCCTCTCTGAGCACAGGTTTCCACATACCTGAGACATACAGACTTACAACTTTTTTCTTATAATTTATTTTACAATTCATTTTCTAAACATACAAAAATAAACCATATGTTCCGGGCTGTGTAAATATACCGTACGTTTTCTTACAAATTACTCCGAGGATTTCTGTTTACCACCGTTTCTGTCCGCAGTCTGCTTTACTGCATGACTCTGTGGGCCCAGGATTTAAATTTAGTACGTTTTTTATGGCCTCAGGTCCCACACTGTGAAGTATACTAGTCGTCTTGTTT
Organism: Trematomus bernacchii; assembly: GCF_902827165.1. NCBI lineage: Eukaryota > Metazoa > Chordata > Actinopteri > Perciformes > Nototheniidae > Trematomus > Trematomus bernacchii. The sequence goes on from NW_022987771.1 coordinate 2,497,052, forward strand.
ATGTGAGTTTAACAGGAATAGATCTGTGGCCCATCTTGGATCTCTAACTAACTTTTAGGGAACATCTGGAGTTAAAATGTAATCATACTCACATTTTTCTAGGCAGGGCTGTTCATTGATAAAGGAGTGAAGACCAGCAATGCCAGCGCTGCGGACCCCCGGGAATACCTGTGTCTAGATAACAGTGCCAGGTGTGTATGTGTATGCAAAAACATTTACATTTTAAGGACGTATTCTCTGTGATTTATGTGTAAAAAGATAATAATTACTATTTTTCTTATCGTTTTTGACATCTCAATGAATTAGTTGCTAGGTAAAATTAATGGTTAGTGACCTACAACTCACTAGTACAATATACAGTACACTTTACTGTACATGTTGTTAAACAAAGTGTAAACTGTGCGCTATCAGGGGGGCTATAATGGGTGATTATGTGCTGGTGTAAAGTTACACTATGCAAATATTATGGTATTTGTGGTTTACTAATGTGTTTCTTTAATGCCACTGTCAATAAAGGTTTGAATTCAGTTATTTATAGCCCCCTGGTGAATATCTTTGGGGATACGGCCATTGACTGGGAAAGTTAGATGGCTTTACGCTCTGTTTCTGCATTTTGGTGGAAGGCTTGTGTTGACAGAGAAAACAAGGCTTCACAGATAGAGTTTCCACTCTCCCTACCCAAATACTGCCCTCAACTAGACGGAAAAAATCGTACGTGTCCGCTGAGACCGCTGGCCACGCTCTGTGCATGTGTGCAGAGGTACGAGGGGGAGGATTTTTAATGTTACATTTGTGTACCAAGCATAAATCCTTCAGAGACAGAAAGAGAGAGGGATTGGGTATTGATAGTTTCCTAAAAAATTCTTTCTGATTTAACACTTTGTATACCCTTTTAGTTTGTACACAAGATATTTCGTAATCTAATGGGAGGATAGTCATAAATGTTTCCAGCCACATTGATGCTCCAGAGGGGGATTAACCCCTTTTTGTTCTTAATGACACCATGGTCTTTTTTGCAACACAATACCACATCACATTAGCATGCATTGTGGGAGGCAATAAGCAGTGAAGCCTCTAGAGTTTAACAGTTAGACAATAAGCCCAGTTATAAATGATTTCTGCTCAGATTTATTGTAGGATGACGTTATGATTATCCGAGCTATTAGTCACACAGAGAGACAAAGTTAATTAGTTCAAGCCATCTTTTGTTTGTGTTGTCTTGTGCGTTAGAGTGTGCAGAATAAGTTGGGGGAAATAATGTTTGACACTGTGTTAACAGTAACAACTAAAGTCAGAAGGATAATGATAGAAATGCATGTGTTCACTTGTGTTTGTCAGATTCCGGCCGCACCAGGATGCTGACCCTAACCGCCCCCGGGTTGCAGCAGTGATTGACACTCTGATCTCCTACAAGAACAACGATTTAGGGGCGTGGATACGGGGAGGGGACATCGTCATCCAGGACTCTGGGTAAGACAGATGAATGTCATGTTTTCAAAAGAACTGAGGACTGAGATGCACCACAACACCAAGTCAAATCCCTCGTACGTGTAAACCTGCCTGGTGATAAACCTGTTTCTGATTCTGATTCTGACCATGATGACAATACGATGTGATAATCCCACTACACGTTTCTGTGAAGACATGGTTCACAGCTTGTAATTGTTGGGGAATCATTTGCCCTGCATGTCCTCCTTCGCCCTCTGACGCAGCTGACCAACCTTGATCAGCCGTTATCTCCCATAAGGAGGGGCTGCCCTGGCATTTTGTTTTTGTTACCAGTTTGTGACCGGGCAACTCTCGGTCAGAGATAGTTATTGTTGTGGGACACCTGGAACACATCCTTCTCGGGGTGTAGATGACCCCGAGCCATAAGAGACAACACATTGTGATTCAGTGTCCTCAGCTGTTTAGTCTATCTATTGAAGAATGTTGATTACTACACTCTGAACTAGTTCAAACCTGGAGCTACAGGAGGGTGCTTCAGAATTGATTGTGGCATCTCTACCGTGTGGTCAGATCGTGGCCCGTGACATGTCGTGTGAATTCTCCGGCCGAAGCTCCAAATAAACCGTCAGTGTTTGCCATCAAAGCTCCAGCTCTCCTCGTGTCTCTCTGAGTCCTGACTCCCAATTGCTTCAGAAGTTTCCCCCGCAGTAATGAATGGCTCTTTCCCTCATACTTTCTTCATAGATATTCCCCTAGATTTTAGGGTGCTGACTAACCTGGGATTCACTATTTGACCATGCACTTATGTTGTCTTTCCCTTGACAGATTTGCAGACAATGGAGTGGGACTGGCTTTTGCCAGGTGTGTACTTCTAAATCCCTCTGCTCCTTTTATTCATGCTTTTCACTTCTCCTTGCCAGAAGAACTTGCCAAATATGTATCAATGATGTATCAATAATGAGCTAAGAACAGGCACTTTGTCACATACATTTATTTCCTTAATAATTAAGAAGAAATGCAGTTTTTTTCTATATTGTCCAATGTTAACATATATGTTGGAGATGATTTGTTATTTATTTCTACATGCCCTTATCTCCTTATTTTCCTCCAGTGATGGCAGCTACCCTAAGGATGAAGGCTCCAGCCAGGAAGTGACACGGTCCTTGTTTGTGGGTGAAAGTCGAAACAGAGGGACCAACGGAGGACAGAATAAATACTGGGGCTTAGGAGGGGTTGATGCAAAGATGAGGACACTGCCTAGAAACAGGTGAGAGGGAGCGAACAGCAGGGAGCAGGGGGGGGGTGACTTGAATTTTGAATTGAGCCGTCCCTTATAGATACTATCTCTTTACGTATTAGTGATGGGAATGGGAATTTGGCTCGGCTCACTAAGAAGAGCCGGCTCTTTCGGCTCCTAAACGGCTCTTCAGCCCTCGGCTCGAGTTCGGGGCGTTCTGAGCTGAATAAGGGCGTCAAATGACGGCAAGACCCCTGGCGGAAACGCTGGCAGGGAGGATACAAGGGGTAATAACAAGGAAGGAATGATATATGTGAGGAATTAAGGGAAAACCCAAATGAATCTGAGTTTCCTCAGGAATTGCAGGGGATGCTTTTGGAGGAGTTGGCAATGCACAAATATGCTGGGAAAAACAAACAAGGAAGAGCGAGCCAGCAGAGCCAGCAGGTAGTTGGACAGATGGACAGCGGAGGCTACTGCAGCTGCTTTAAGACGGAGCTGGACTTGTGAAAGGAAGTTCTGTTTGGACTGACTTCCCTCCAGTGATATTTTAGACAGTTTCTGAAAACGGTAGTGGCAACACTTGTGTGGTTTTCTAAGAAAGGGATTAGTCATTGTGGCATCCGATCACTTACGAGCAGTACGATCTTTATCATGATATTTGGAAACAGAGCTCAAATTTAGCTTTAACTAAATGACGTTCCTTTCTTTACATTTAGGAGCCTGTGAAGATCTTACGGTACCACTTTACAATAAGACTACCCTTATAAAGGATTCATAAAGGGTTTATAATTAGGTTATGAATTAGGTTGTAAACACTTTATTAATCATTAAGAACCATTTATAAACCAGTACATACATCAACACAGGCTCACTATTTGGCAAGAGGACTAAGCCTTATACTGGCTACTTAGCGAGAATCAACTCAGTGAGCAACAGATACCAAGGAAGCTGGCTGATGAAGAAGACGAAGTAAGCTAGGTAGCCAATATAAGGCTTAGCATTACAGATAAATGTTGGCTCACTATTTGGCAAGCAACCGGTCACAGTTGCCCTGTTTATCTCATGTCTTATAAAAGCTTATTCATGATTTATAAAGTGTTCACAACCTAATTAATAAATGAATTACAAACTATTCGTAAACCCTTTATAAGGGTAGTCTTATTGTAAAGTGGTACCGATCTTTAATAGCGATCCCATCGATGGGTAAACCAGACGGATGTTTGACTTGTGCCCTAATGACAACTCTTTGGATAGGATTTCCATTCTGAGGTTTATAGAGTCTCTCCAGGCTGTAATACCATGTTGGACTAAGTGGACGGCTCTAATGAGACCAGATCTTTTAGGCTTTATGTCCCCTCGGGCTCTCTTCTCTCTGCCTTTGTCTGTCATTACAGAGATCGTTATAGCAGAGGAGAGAGCTGCAAATAGCTGCCCATTTTAGTCTCAAGAACCCAGCTTTCTGTCAGTTTGTGACCGCCGCTGTCACCACCGTGTACAACTTTACAGCCATTTTACAGGCTCCCTGACCGCACAGTGACATCTGGCTCAGTCGGGCTGTCTGTCGTCACCGTGGTTACTGCCAAAACTGCTGACACTCTTTTTTTTTTCTTGCCAGTGAGAAGATATTTCCATAAAAAATAAATGGATAATTTGATCCTTTAATTAAAGTTCCAAGGTTTCATTAATAGCCATTACATAAGACTTAGATCCTTGTCTGACGGAAAGTGATGACTCAAAAAATAGAGATAGGAAATAAATTGTAAATTATTTTTTATAATTATATCCCAAGAGCATACGTCCTGACTTAACCCTCCTAACATTTTCCATATATATAACATTGTTGCTATTATTGACACTATTTCGCATAGTTCTTTTAACTATGATTCTCTAAGACTTATTGGTTAGTTTGTTCTTATAGTTCCTTTAAACACATGATACAATTACATCTACCACAGTCCTTCATTGACCATCATTTCTACTTTACGTTCAATAAATCAATCACATTTTATTTATATAGCCCAATATTACACATGTGCCACAGGGGGCTTTTACAATGTGTAAAGCATACCACACCCTCTGTGCTTAGACCCCTCAAGTTTTGATGGGAAAAACGAAGGAGTCATTGTGGGGGGAACCTTTGGAATTGTGAAATTGTCTCACAGCCCATATGTCCAAGAATTATGAAGCACGTCATGTCTGAGGCAGCTGATGTCCTGCTCCCTATTGAGTCATGTTTTTTATTAACATGTCCGTCTGAACCTCCTTTTCAAGTTTTGGGTTTAAGCCAATCTATGACTCAAACCTGTCAATTCGAATATTACTTTATCTGTCATTTGTCTTGCCTAATCGTGGATAACTCCCTCTTCACTGTAGGACATTCCCAATCCGAGGTTTCCAGATCTACGATGGTCCGGTGCGACTTACCCACAGTACATTTCGTGGATACATCCCCACACCGGAGCGTTATACCAGCGCAGTGGGATTCAACCTGAAGAACACCTGGCAGCTCACCCCACGAAACAATCTGTCCCAGCTCAGCTTCCACCCCACTGTGAGTCTATTTTTGACATCCAGGCACACTATACAGTTACTGATTTCATATTAGAATCACATAGACAAAGCAGTGTGATGCATAGTAACACTGAGTCAACACAGAGCTGTCCAACCTTTCACCTACATACATAATATTTACAGTACTTTAGCCAAGTTATGTTTCAGTTGTGATCTTCCTTTAATGAGCTTGTAATAGCTCTTTACAGCCAGTGATTGATGTAGGAGGTGTGTGGCGCAGTGGGTTGTGCATTGGTGTTGAATCAGGGGGTCACAGGTTCAAACCCCTCTGCAGTCAGCATGTCGTTGTGTCCCTGAGACACTTCACCCCAAATCGCTCCTGCTGGGATTGTCCACAGTATTGAGTATGTAAGTCACTTTGGATAAAAGCGTCTAACAAGTGACATGTCATGTAATGTGTAGGTTTCACTCCCAGCTATTCTATATGACCATATAACTTGGGGTCATGTGACATTTTAAAGTAACTACTCCCATGTGACCGGTTAGCACTTTGTACCTTTGTCTCTGTTTATCACTTTGTTGTGTTTGTTTCTGGTCTACAGTCACACTGCTGTTGGAAATACAGTTACTGTTTTGGATTCACAATTTGTATATTTTCTACCTTGCTTTATGTGTCTATCCTTTTGCTACACTGGGTTTGACTGTTTCCTCTTGAGCTGTTGGCTCCTTTTATCCTTCACCCGTGTAACCATCCTCTCATATTGATTAAATCAGAGGAGAGTCGTTGAGTTGGCAGTTGTTTAAAGCATTAGACAGAAGAAAGGAGAAAATAAGGGCATGTGGAGGAACAATTGTACATCTCTAGTGCCATCTTGTGGTGGTAAAGAAAGTGCACTCACTTTACTTAAAGGTAGGGTACGTAAGAATGGAGAAACCAGCTCGAGTGCGCTAGAATTTGAAAGCCCCTCCTCCAACACACACGTGCGCGCACATGACCAATGAGGGCACGAGATAAGTTTGTGCACGAGATGGAAGGCTGACAGGCAGGTAGGCCATCCAGTTATTTTAGCCGGGCCGGCTAAAATGATTGGTCGTGCTTTTTATACACAGATGAATTTTTTTTAATGTATTTATTGTCAAAGCATTTAATGTATTCATTGCTATCGGGATGTTAAGAGCATTCCATGGAATATAACAAGTGTTTCTGAAGTGAATTACCTACCCCACCTTTAAGTGAAAGATAAAAAGCATTGGACAAGAAACATTTTTAAATATTAAATTGGAATACATATGGTATGCGGCTCAGATGAATTGCTTCCTGCACAAGCAGACTTTCCCTTGTTGTAACTGACACAACCTGTAAGCTTTATGCAAATCAATGCAGAAAGACGTTGCCAACATGCAAATGAGTGTATAACTTCATCTGGTCAATTAGCAACACTACTCTAATTAAAAAAGGCATTTTCTTTCAACCACCTTAAATCGAGCCTTCATTGTCCAAGTAGATCATACTCAGTGGCAGACAGCGTTGGATAATGAGAGCTTAGAGGGAACCACTATGAACTGAATTTCTGAATTTCCTCACAGGGATTAATAAAGGTCCATCCTATCTTATCTTGTCTTAACACTGATGGTGTCATTTTCTGTAGCCATTACATTGTGCAATCAGCATTTCCTTCAAAATGAAGTTAAAGGACAGCTTCTTAATCCCCTTTTGCAATTCATTTTGAGTCTATCTAATTGAAATGTTTAACTAATCCATATTGTCATTGTTAAACTCATCCTTACAAAATGGATGCCTAGTGTTGAAACAAATATAGTTGCGGTTATAACACTCTTTGCAAATATCACCCTCAGGTGGGTCTGCAGACGTTCTTCGGCCGCCCGGGGCAGTGGTTTGAAGAGAACGACCTGGACGGGGACAAAAACTCCATCTTTCACGACGTGGACGGCTCCGTGACGGGCTACACCGACACCTACGCCGGCCGAGCAGACAATTACCTGATCCAACATCCTGAATGTGTGAACATGCCTCAGTGGAGCGGAGTGATCTGCAGCGGACGCTACTCTCAGGTACAACATGGCAGGGTCTACACCTCATTATTATCCATCTGTCCTTCTCATGTTAAATGTTCACTCTTCCTGACTTTGATTGAAATTCATGAGCAGCAACACGTGGAGAGATAGGTCACCTAAGACCTACTTAAATAATTCATAACATGTACAAGGACGAAATATGTATAAAGTTTTAATATGAATGAATAATTGATGTGAATACTATTAGATAGGACACTGACCTTTCCTCCGCTTCCTCTCCCAGGTGTACATCCAGACCCAGGGATCCCCTAACCTGATCCTATCCATCAGCAGAGATGAATACCCAGCTGCCCCTCTGGTTCTGAGGGGGATCAACAGCCAGGGGGCGCTGTCTCAGCAGTACCAGCCCATCCTGATGATGAGCAAGAGCTACAGCCTGCATTGGAGCGGACCTGCACCCAAAGAGGTGGTGCTGTCCCTCATTAACTTCGACAAGTGAGTAAAAGCTTCAGTGTGTGGACGACACGCATTACATTGCTGCAAGTCACATGGTTTCCGCAATATGTCAGTCTTTGGATGAAACACATTAATACTTTACATACTTTACATGGCCTTTCTTCTGTCTTTAAATCTTTATTTGGAGTCAAATAGTTTACATATTATATATATATATATTTATTATATGACAGTTGTACAAGTATCATCCGTTAGATCAGGGGTGTCAAACTCAAATACACAGTGGGCCAAAATAAAAAAATGGGCACTAGTCGAGGGCCGGACTGGTTCAATGTTTATTGCAACACTTATTGAAATGAACTTATTGCACATATTAAACCTGGAACTAACAAAGCTTAAATTATTGCCTATAAAAACAACATTAAACATTAAATAATCAGTTGCATTCATTTCTTATGGCTCTATCTGCAGAGTCATTTCTTATGATTACATTTTCCCACAGGCCAACAACAGCTTCAAAAAAACAATTTCCCTCAAAGAACAAACCAAACATGCCCTGGTATCGCAAGAAACAAAGTGCAGAAGGAAACATCCATGTAAACTCAGTGTGCTGCTCTGTGATGCTAGTTCAAGCCAGATACTTGGCATCTCATCTTGGGTGCAAGTTCATCAATGTTTGGGGTCAGGCTCTGAGCTGAGGAGGTCCTCAGGATTGAGTGAAGGTGTGCGTGCAATATACCGGCGGGCCAGATCTAATAGGAATTAGAAATTATCCTGCGGGCCGAAATTAAATCCACCAAGGGCCTGATTTGGCCCCCGGGCCTTGAGTTTGACACATGTGCGTTAGATATATACAGGGATCCATCTTTTAAAAGAAATTCTAGTATAATTACACACAACCAAAGCAACTACAAACAGAACAAGACAAGAGGTGTTTTCTGTTTTGAGAGAGAAAATACAGAAGGGAGTATTCAAAAACATGTATAAGCTAAGGAAGGCCATCTCTGGAAAAGATATGACTTGCTGTAATATCTTCAATAGGTAAATTGAAGTTTCTTCAGTTTCTTCCCCTCCGCTACCGGCCTCTTAAACAAGGCCCGGCCCCCCCACTGACTCTTACCTCAGCCACAACGTAGTCTCTATATGCATTACATTAATGCACACAATGTTCATACTGCTTACTGCACATATTTCTTGTTTCATATTTCATATTTTATATCCTATAATTCATTCATAGCATTCCATTTCCATGTCAATTACTGCTTTATTTTATTGCTATTTAACTATATTTTATTACGGTGTCCTTAAAGATTTTTTGTTTTATATTTTATGTCTGCACCATGACATCAAGCCAAATTCCTCGTATGTGTGAACCGAACTGGCAATAAACCTGTTTCTGATTCTGATTCTGATTAGGATATTGTTTCCTGAGAAAGCAATGAAACGACAACGATTAAAATAGTGTTTAATACGTTTTTGTTTGGATCCCATTAGAACTATGCAAAGCTTTTAAAACGTATTTACAAACCAGGTTGTCCTAACATCTTCTACTATTTCTAAATGTTTTTTGGAGAACGCCTCTCTGATGTAATGACTGCCTTTTTTCCCTTCCTCCCATTTAGAGATGACTGGGCGTTGGTGGGACTCTGTTACCCATCAGGCACCACGTTTCAGATTATGGCCGACATCAACGACAGGCAGAGCAACACCTTCGATGACCTCACAGACTACGGCACCGTGTCATCCTTAGCAGAGCTGGAGAACAGGCCGATGGAGAGGAAGTACTACTTTGACCGAGCTGTTGGGTGAGATCATAAAACAAATTCCTATCCTCTCTATTGCAGTGGGCTCAAAAAGGTCTATGTTGACTTTCGGGATTTCTCTCATTTTTTTAATTTAAATTGTATTCGTAATACTTTTATTGGGATGTTATTATTTTTTGTAGATGTGTTGAGTACGTGTTTCCCCACATTTCATAAAGTGTTTTTAACTGTGGCCCTTCCTCCCGTTCTCCTTCCATCACGCCCAGCTTGTTGTGGTTCTTCCTTCGGGCTCGGCACGGTCGTGAAGGTCACAGCTACTGTTCAGCAAAAGGCTGCGAAAGAGTGAAGGTCATGGCCACCACGTTGTCCAAACAGACCTGTAACTGCACAGCCAAAGCCTACCCCAAGTACTCCAAGACCCCCTCAGCAGTGGTGCCTATGCCGTCTCTCAATACACAACCCTGTAAAGGCTGCGGTGCTAAAAAGGTATGAGTTGCTTTATTTATTTAGTTATTATTATAATGTTTTTGTTTGTCTGTTTGTCTGTTTTTGTTTGTCTGTTTTTCCTCTGTCTGTGTGGGATTTTGTTTGCCATGGTGTTAACCCTTAGATGCACGAGTGACTGGACCCTACACTCTGCCATAAGTGGGTCAGAAAGGTCCTGTATGAGAATAATATGTGTTTTTATGCCATTTTGGTTATTTTGGTTAAGAAAAATAATTTGTATAATATTTAGTATTATATTTTGGTTCACACTAGAAATATTTTATATTTAATTTTTCACTATTTATAATTTTAGACATTTTTTTTACATTTTGAAAAAAACCGTTTTGAACATATTGATGCAAAGATCTCCGCTATTCTGAGACCCTCACAGTATTCCAGTCCCTTTTCAAAACTCATCTCTTCTCCTCTTGTCTACTCATCATAGCCCACCCCCCATCAATCCATGCCAGTTGATCAAGTTTGATAGTCCTATACCCCCCACCCTAACCTTCCCTTATATTGTAAAGCGATTTTGAATCCTTGAAAAAAGCCCTATACAAATATAATGTATTATTATTATACTGACAGGTATCAGATCTTGCTGTGTAAAATAATCTTCCTGAGAGGTGTCACTTGTGATGTCGTCTGTGTGTCCCACAGTGAATGTATTCCTGACAGAAACAGGTGATAAGAATCAAAGGTTCCCATAGGATGCCATAGGAAATGCATGCGGGTCATTTTTGACCCACTTATGGAAGCTTGGGGTAGTAATACAAAAACTACAATTTCTTAAAATTTAAATTTAAAATTTGAATGGCATGATATCCAAAACATGTTTTTTGAGGAATAGCTGGAATATGAAATGATACATTTTTTTAATTACAAAGATACTTCAAGAAAACTACCTCACCGGGTCAAAAAAGACCCACTTGTGCATCTAAGGGTTAAGCAGTATTTACATTGTTACTCTACCTATTGTTCTATAAAGTGAAGATTTGTTTACCTACTTGTGATACATGCTCTGATAGAATAACCGTATGCTGTTGAAAAAACCCCAATAAACAAGTTAAAACATTAACGATCATTTACTTTAATCTGTTCAAAACTCAAGCCATCATTGCTGACCAGTGTGTCTCTGTCTCAGCTTGTGTTTTCCAGTGAGCCATGGACCTTCTACCTCCAGACACAAGTCAAGTCTCTCAGCAGCAAAGAGCAGCAGAAAGGAGATAACAGCTCCTATATCACTGTAAGAATGACTTATCGAAACACAACATATAATCACATTATCTACTTCTGATGTTTTGAATCAGGGTTTATTTAACATTGATGTCCTCCTGTCAGGTGAATGAGGTCACGATGCCCTTCTCTCAGCCTGGATATTTCCTGGTCTCAGTGGACGCCTGCTCGGGGAAGGTCACCAAGAAAACCTCATTTGCAAAGATGGACGCCAAGATGGAACAGTACCTAAAAACTGGAATACCAAAGAGGTGAGCCAGGGGAAATAGGTGCTCACACTACTGCATTTGCATTTTTTGACAAGGACATGCAGCAGTAGCAGACTTTGAGACAACTTTTCTATTTAGTTCAATACAACAGTCCAGTATACAGGGCAGGCAGTAACTCAGTCCGTCTGGCTTGGGAACCAGTTGGTCACTCATTCAAGTCATCTAAGACCAAGATAAAAAAAGACCTTTGCATTAATGCATGTGTTTATGCATGTGTAGTACTCAGGGTTCTTACGGTCATTAAAAACCTGGAAAAGTCATGGAAATTCAAAATGCTAATTCCAGGCCCTGGAAAAGTTATGGAAAACAATATTTTTCCCAAAGTTTTGGAAAAGTCATGGAAATGTAACTAAAGTTGCATCAAATATAATTTATATTTTATCTAATCGCCGAAATAGTAATACTATAATGATAATAAATACTGTATGGTATAGTAATGAAACGTAAAATGGCATTTAACTGACGAGGTATTTTGCTGGTGAGAGATTTTAGTTGATTTAGCCTGTAGGAGCTAGTAAGCCAACTATTGGATTTGTTTTAGATCAGACATGTTTCATATGCAGACCTTATTTTCCTGTTCCATGTTAAAATAAACCATTTTCAGTGGTACCGCTGAGAAAGAGTAATTTTTTTGGTCATGGAAAATTAGGTAAAGGTCATGGAGAAGTCATTGAAAATCATTGGTGAAAAAGTGTATGAACCCTGAGTACTGTAATACACAAGAGAGTGAAAGCTGAATTTCCCCTAGGGTTATAATAAAGTATGTCTTCATGAAGTCGTTTTTTATGCACATTCTTGCTAATTTAACCGAGCGTTTTTTTGTCCCAGGTCTATCGTGCTTATGGCGACACGAGGTCAACCAGAAGGCCTCGTTAGTGTGGCACCACATCTGGTCTCCTTTGGAATGGCCAAAGCTGCTGATCTGCACAGTAAAGGTTAGTGACACACTTATACAATCATTTCTTTTTCGTCACTTTTTATTAAAGGTCCCCTATTATACTGTTTTTCATCAATATATTATAGGTCTCAGATATATACAAACATGTCTCTGAAGTGTTTGGCTCCAAACACCAAACAGATCATTGCAGCATCCCATAATCCCTTCTGTTTCAGCCCTGTTTCAAAAGTGCTGATTCTGTGTCTGTTACTATGAAAATAAGGAGCCACTCCCCACGCCCCTCTGAGAGATATTTGGTTAAAAAGAACACAATGGTGCTCTAGGAGGAGATTCAGGTGATAAGGTGGAGGGGGGTTACCTTGGTTGGTGATTGGCTAATGGTTACACAAGCCAACAAATCGTTATGACATCATAAAGTGGCCAAAATCCGACAGGTTTTTATATAAATGGATCAGGACAAAAAGGGAGAGAATCTTTTTTCCTGAAACTTTCAGAGTCTCTTTACACAGAGGGGACACATGTTGATGTAGAAAAGACATGAACAAGTGGATTTTGCATAATAGGTGACCTTTAAGGCAAAGTCTGTCTTACTCATAGATTCTTATTGCCTCCCACCACAGAGAGTCTGGCTCTTTGGGGGTTCCAGGGGGGTTCTCCGCCCCCTCCGTGGGTCTGGCTGCAGGCCGGGCAGGACGACGAGGTCCTGGGTCTGCAGGAGCGCTACCTGCCTCTGGGTCTGGAGGCTCACGGCTGCACCCCCCCTGCGGCTCAAACACGCAAAGACCTGGAGCTTCTCAAAAAAGCCACGGGACAACAATGACCAATGTGAACTACACAACTTAACTACCCAGAACTTGCACACAGATACACACACAACCAGCTGATGAATGTGAACTGCTGAACCTTTAATTTATTTAACAATGGCAAATATGTTTACTGATTCCAAGTGGAGAGAAGGTATTTTATAATGACTGGGTGAGTATTTTTGTGATTTTTGTGTGTGTGTGTGTGTGTGTGTGTGTTTGTATGTATGCCTTGGGGCCGTTGAGTCAATGCACTTTTCCTTTTAAAGACACAACTTGCCTTATCAGCCAAAGTGATCACATGGAGCTTTATAATAACTCAGCTGTTTATGTTGGAACAGAAAAGAAAACAAACCCAAAGCAACCTTTAACATTTACAAACCGATCCAAATATTTATAATGCACTAAATGAATATCGAGTAAATTGGATTTAATCTAAAAACAGAACACAATGCATTAGATACACACAAGCCAGGAGGAAATTATGAAAATAAATGGCATTGTCCCTGAAATGAGACCGTGTTCGATTGGAACAGAAAATGAAACAAGATGGATGAGAGGAGCTCAGGTCAAAGGGAAGTAATGAAAGAACATTGCACCTGGGAATCAAGCATCAATATTAAGCCAAAAATGAACTTGTTAGAGACCTAGATTCTTTCAAACAAAGTCAAAACAAGCCATATTGATGTCTAGATTGTTAATGCTTATATAGACATTTTACTTATATAGACTTGACATACACAAATGCTATTAACCCTTAGATGCATAAGTGGCTCTTTTTTGACCCGGTGAGGTGGTTTTCTTGAAGTATCTTTGTAATTACATTTTAAGAAATTGTAGTTTTTGTATTACTACCCCAAGCTTCCAAAAGTGGGTCAAAAATGACAGTCAGGAATACATTCACTGTGGACCACACAGACGACATCACAAGTGACACCTCTCAGGAAGATTATTTTACACAGCAAGATCTGATACCTGTCAGTATAATCATAATAATAATAATAATAATAATACATTATATTTTTATAGGGCTTTTCAAGGACTCAAAATCGCTTTACAATATAAGGGAAGGTTAGGGTGGGGGGTATAGGACTATCAAACTTGATCAACCGGCATGGATTGATGGGGGGTGGGCTATGATGAGTAGACAAGAGGAGAAGAGATGAGTTTTGAAAAGAGACTGGAATACTGCGAGGGTCTCAGAATAGTGGAGATCTTTGCATCAATATGTTCAAAACGTTTTTTTTCAAAATGTAAAAAAAATGTCTAAAATTATAAATAGTGAAAAATTAAATATAAAATATTTCTAGTGTGAATCAAAATATAATACTAAATATTATACAAGTGATTTTTCTTAACCAAAATGGCATAAAAACACATATTATTCTCATACGGGTCCTTTCTGACCCACTTATGGAGGAGTGTAGGGTCCAGTCACTCGTGCATCTAAGGGTTAACAGATAGGTATTATAATGTAGGCCATTACTGTCTTTCCACTTATCCTCACACACGTCGTTTGAGTTGATTTCTGAACTGAATCTTTAACTGGAAAACCTCCTCTGATCATCGTGCAGCTGTACAACTGAAGACTTTAAGCACCTTTTTTTTAACGGATTCCTACGTGGACTTACTGGATCTTTGATCTCATACTTTTATTTATCTCTTCACAGTGATGGTGTCTCAAGTGCTGGCCACATGTGCAGCACAAATACACCTATATATACATTCTTTTAATGTTATTGTTTTTCAAACGGAATTGAATGTTTTACCTTTTAATCTGCCTCATACATGATCTCTTTTATGTGCATTATTGCCATTGATGTGTTTAGTTATATTACAGGGTGACGGTTGGCATCCTGACTGTACAGTAGTGAGCAACACAATGCATACAGATCATTTACCAGCTGTACAGTAAAAGGCTTTAAGTCGAGGCCTACAGTATGTCATCTTTAAAGGGTGTACGGATGTGAGCAGGGCTCCCCCACTGAGCAATGATAAGTATCTTTCTGTGTGTGTGTGTGCGTGTGTGTGTGTGTGTGTGTGTGTGTGACTGATCATGTGAGACGGAGAGATTCTCTGGAGGACAATGACCTTGTTGCCTTTTAACCACTCTACTGTTAAAAAGAGCAATAGAAAGAGAGAAAAAACGTTTCCAGCCTTGCCTTTTGTTCAACTGTTGCTTTGAAGATGCACAACCAGAGAGTTCTTATTGTTTCTATCTTTGTAAATATGGTGTTTTAATGTTGTAACTAAAACTGTAATAGAAATGTCCAACAGGTTGTCAATAGAGTGTTTATTTTCTTTGTGTTTGTCATTTGAAATATGTAAGCTGTTTCTTTCAACGTGGAAACTCAGCATTTGTTATGAAATTGCCAATTAAATAAACATGTACTGTATGCTTTGTGATAAAATCAGTATCGTTCTTTGGGAGCAGTATCGATATATATATATATCTGAGTAATAAGTCTGACAAAAGCAAAAGAATCCTTAATTTTCAATGTCTGCCTTTTGCATCAGATATAAAACCTACCACTTGGAGGCAGCGTAGTATTGGAAATAAATTATTCTACTCCTAAATTCTTCTTCGCGCATTGAGATGCTGAAATTAAGACGGTACAGTGATTCGTGACAGTGAGAGAAACAAACGTGTAAGACCTGTAATTGTACAGATTACCTTACTTCTGGAACAGTAATAAAACTGTCAGTTTTTCCAGCTGAGGGTAGCTTAGAATACACAAACAAAACACTGTTTATTGCTTCACAGCAGCCCCCAAAACATGGAAGAGGCCAGGGTGAGTTTTAATGAGCCCCTAGAGATCAAAGTAAACACCTTCTATCACACATTCAACTGTAGTAACAAAAATATATGACAAGATGAAGTGCAGTAACGTTACTACTTTAAATTATGTAGGAGCAAAATGTATAAATTCATCATCCTCAAGGGGCAACTTGTTCTAATGTCAGCAGCCGTCAACACACAGTATTCAAGGTAAATGGTTGGAGAAGCATTTATAGATTCAGTGACCTGCCTCATAGCCCAGGGAGAACGATCGTTTCTGTGTGTGCCCGTGTGTGAAGATCCTTGACAAGAAGAGGATATAAAAACTGTCACTGTCCAAAGAAATATGGTGCAGTCCTAACAGACCCCAGCACACCATATGGAGCCTCAGATAGTGAATTAACTTGTCCATAAAACTGCCTCTGACCATGAAGACTGAGCTCCCACACACTCCACGTCATTCTGGAAATGAGAGAGGACAGATTGGTGTGACACACTTTGCAGGCAAAACAATGCACAATGAGGACAGCAGCTCCACTGACACCCATGCATCTGCCATAAGGAGGAGAAACACACACACACACACACACACACACACACACACACACACTGCATCTTTCTTATTGTTTCTCACTCTGGGGAACCCTGTTTTTCTACGCTTGGGTGTATTCAGAATTCACATCGACAAATCCACGGTGACAATATTTCCATCAGATCTGCCATTGCCATTATTTTCTAGAGCTGTGTGTGGGGTGACATTTATATATATTTTCTTTCTTTTTTTTTTAATAATCCTTTGATGATTATGTTTCTTTCACATAGATGGCCTGAGCGTTCTTTACAGTTTTAATTATGTAACACTTAAGCTTTTGAACTGTGCAAATACAATTAGATAAATGCCAAGGCTAAAAATATAGTCACTGTAGAGACGTGTGTGTGTGTGTGTGTGTGTGGTGTGGTGTGTGTGTGTGTGTGTGTGTGTGTGTGTGTGTGTGTGTGTGTGTGTGTGTGTGTGTGTGTGTGTGTGTGTGTGTGTGTGTGTGTGTGTGTGTGTGTGTGTGTGTGTGTGTGTGTGTGTGTGTGTGTGTGTTAGCCTTTAGCGATATGCTGTGTACATTTTCATGAGAAGGATGGAGCTACAGCAACACGAAACTGAAATGTGACACGTCCATAGTTATTTTATTTTTCTATATTTGTTTTACTGGATTATTAAACAGGGACAAATCTTGCCCTATAGGCTGAAGTTTAAAATAATTTGGGACTATGATTTATGAATATGGCTAGTTATAACTAAATTAATTAGTTCATGAAATTAATTTGATGATTATTCTTTTTAAAAGGGGAAAGAATGACATTGGCCAACAAACTAACTGCACTGAAAACAACTTAATATGAGGGAAAACACAACATCAACACATGTCAAAAGGGAATATATTAAATAATTGAACATTCATTGATTCAGGTGTAGTTTAACTGCTCAAATCTGAGAAGGCAGTTTTTGCTAATATGCTAAGCTAGGCTAGTCTTAGCAGGGTAAACCTTTACTTAGATGTTTTTATTAATCATGGCTGATTGCAACCTGATTTTTATGGGATAAAAACTTCAAATTTCAAACATGGTGGTCGGTCATCATTTATATATTTCAATTGCAAAAAAAACGTTTGGTGGGAAAGTACGTTCATTAGCTTTAGCCCGTGCTAGATGTGGTCACCTCACAAGCTAAGCTAACTCTAGCTAAGTTTATCCCGCCTTCTTTGACTGGTTTGGTTCATTGCAGATTTTGTAGTTCTGCACATTTTGACAATGCTGTTTTATTTGATATTATACATTTCTAGAACATTCACAATTGTCAATTATCAGATGGTCTATGCCGAATTTATATTAAAAGCAATGTGATGCAAAAACAGACATGACCAAGAAAGAAAAGCTTTGAATGTTTTCCTTAGATTGGACGATCACTTGTTTGAGCATGTGCCATACTGTGCATATTTGCATAGACGTGTATTGAGTGTGCACATCATCAAATACTCATTAGCTGAGTCCTAGAAGCTTCGTAGCCCAACAGTTTAGTATATTCAAGGTACGTTTATCTGGATTCCCAAACAACATGGTATCATTTTTTTATCTCACCGTCGAGCGGTTCCAGTTGATGCTCTGGGATGATGGTCCTGAATAATTAAACATTTCTGACAGACTGGTAGGGGTCCGTTTCCATAACAACACATCTCCCGGTGTCCTCCCTGCCCTGAGGAGTAATGTAAATCTCCTGTCGGCTAAATGTCACCGTAACAGCAGCAAAGTGGCACACAAAGACACGCAGGCTGGGGTCAGTGGGAGGTTGTGGTTGTGTGTCCTCTGTATCCTGCTCAGTGCGGAGAGGAAAGGTGTGGTAGACCACCTGTGACCTCATGAGGAAGAGGTTTCTGTGTTATCATGAATCTAAAAGTGGTTTTCAGGAGCCAGGTGGGACAAGGTGTAACCTAATCATACACTACACATCCTTGTGCTGTGTTTAATACAGTTATAGGAAGCCAAACATGATTTATTTTCTTCTTCACACTTGAACTGGAAAAGCATTGTTTCCCAAACCTTTTTTCTGCAGGAGTGGACCCAACTTTTTATTTTTCGACGCCCACTACCCCCCTAAATACATGCACACACATAACCCATGGCTTGCAAAATACTATAGAATGTATTTAAAAAATGTCTGTGATGTGTCTGCAACTGTTGTGCACGACTCTCATCAAGAAGAAACCAGACAGGTGGATTCAGGTGCAGCCAAACAGGATTTATGCAATGCTTATCCTCAGGCAAAAATACAAATCCTGACACTTCTTTTATAGCCTCATATCAGCTTCTATTCATATCCTAATTTTGTATATGGTATCTATTGCTACCAGGGTCACATTGACATTTTCCTACTATCCTCTTACAGTTTGTTTTGATTCAACAGTTAAATACCTTTGACTCGTAATACACTGATACTTATTTTTACTCCACTTCATATTGATGGCAGCGATGGGATGTCAGTGTATGTCATCCTACTGAAGACATTTTTATTTATTTTGGAAGCATTAAAAGTGCTTCTGTTTTTTTGCTCCGCAGGATTTACACTTCTAGTCTAATTATAACTCCCCCTCCCCCAAATTGTCCCTAAAAAGCTTATTTAGCCCAGGTACTGATGAGTCAGTGCAGAGGTAGGTGGGATCGCTTTAAGGTCACAGAGGGAATATTTTAATGATGTCCGTAATCTTTTATGACAGTAGGCTATACTCACACACAAACCTAAGGTCCCCTGATCTCCCCTCACACACAAATCTACTCAGACGTAGTCAATTACCCTTTAACATCAAATGGTTCATCAGCTCCCCAGCCCATCGGAGACTGAATTAACCTTATCTACCTGCAGATGAAGAGGTATGGGTGTGACGGTTATAGGCTTTCCCAGTCAGAGCCATTCCTTGCCATATGCAGTGTATTTTCCACACAGCAGGATACTGGCTTATCAGGCCCCAGAAATGCAATAAAGAAAGGATTATGATGCAGTTGTTCATTTTCAAAAGTGCTTATTCTGTACTTTAATCATTCACTAAATTAATATGTGGCTACGTGTTGTGTTCGGGGTCTTAAAGGGGCTGTGGGATGTTTAAATGCTGAAACTCAGCGTGGGATTTTTAAAGCCAAGCTTCCAGTGTGTCAACTGATTTGTTTCTCTGTGTTTCAGCACGAAGCAGCAGATCATTTCAGAGGACTGCAGATGAAATTGTGTGTGTGACAAACATTTAAACGTCCTTTAATTCAGTCTGTTTGGCCGTAACGGGACCTTGTGAAGGCTATATCACAGTCATTGCTGATGAGTTACGGGAGGATTTTGTTGATGTTCATTGGCTCCAACAAAAACTGCGCTTATGAGGCCAGCCAAATGTTCATGGTTGTATTTTTGCCATTATCATTTGGCAATCACGATGAAACTGATGACTATAAAGATGATGATAATGATGGCAGCAGCAATGACGCCCGATCCTGCCTCCCTGAATCTCCAACTAAACTAATTATTGCTGTGAAACGAATAGCCTGCTGAGACAAATCAAGTTGAGACATGAGGTGTGGTTACCAAACCAGATAATCATTGTCCCCCGGAGAAACGGTAATAGATTTGAGTCTGCAGTTACTGACCAAACATCAGGGCCTGCTGCTCTGCTGAGATACCGCTCCAGGCTGTCAATGATACATCTGATCCTTTAACCCGCGCTAAAACTAACATTTTCAGCCCCAAGCGCTCAGGATTTACCCCGTGAGGGATCACGCTCGCTCAATATTTAGCCTGCAGACAGCCTAAAGAACCACAGTTAGTTACCAGACACCTGCCTGCCCTGATGATCATTTATCTGACCAGATCAATGCAATTGCTCTATATTTGTGAGTCCCAATAACCACATTTATTTCTCATTTTTCTGGTTGTGTGCTCTCAGTATCTAGGAGGCCGTGCTATCAGCCAGAGCCATAAGCGTCACCATACTTTCTGATTAGATATAGATTGTGTGTATAGGCAAGATCAAGAAAATCGTCTTATTATTTTCATCTTCTGCACTGTGTTGATCGATTGTCCACCGTGGCCTTCAATCACATATCAAATATTTATTATACCACATTTATATGGAAATACATGTTAGTTTAATGTGTTTCTCCTTCTTCTCGTCTAGTGAGCTGTGTGTGGTCTAGATACAGAGAATGGGAATATGAATAAAAGGTTTCTACAATTGCTCAAAAAGGTTTCTACTGTCCAGTACTTTTCCTTTCTCTGTGTTAAAAAGGCAGTAATTATCTTCACAGCAATCTTTAATATAATGGCTTTTTGCCCTTTGCTGAGGTTTATTCGACATTGATTCCCATTCAATTTCACATGCTTGTCCACCTTTTAGCTAATGAAACACTTTATTCTTAGTTTTACCACCTAAGGTCACAAGCTTTTATCCTCCTTTGTTCCTTCACTTTTCTGTCTTCCCTCTCAACCTCCCCCTCATTACCCAGCTCTGTTTTTCTCACAAGTATTGTCCTTTCTAATGTGTGCCCTAAAGTACATGGAGTATTTGCAATTACAAGTTTGTTGAAGACAACCGCCCACTGCCAGCTTCCCACGGTAAGGTAATTGATTACTAATTGCCACGGTGTTATTCAGAACTATATTATATAAGATTGTACGCCTCTCTTAATTGCTTTATCTTGTTCTCGCAGACTTGTCTTAGAGCTGTCTTTTCTCACTGATTTGAGCACATATATGGTTCATTTACAGGGCCTATGTGTTATGGTGTGTATGTAAAGCAGCAGGTGTGCTTAATGGAGCGCTGTGGAAATGAATGAAGTCCTGATCAGGACCAGTTTGTACCTGATGTGACAGGCTGCGATTGGATGAGCCACATTGCAATCTAACAGCTACATCAGTGCAGACAGCCATGACAGGAGAAGAGACAAAGTGATGGAGACGGAGAAGAAGGGGCAATTTGAGAAGGGATGGGAAAGCAACACATGGAGAAAACAGTAACAAGTTAAATATTTAAAGGCAAATTCGTTTTATGTCTATAGGCAAGGCAAGTTTATTTATATAGCACCTTTCAGCACACGGCAATTCAAAGTGCTTTACAAAATAAATAAGACATTGAATACAGACATACAATAAAAGCCATACTGCAGTGTGGATATAAACAGCTCACTCAAATGTAGCGGCAAAAAGATAAGTTTTAAGTCTGGATTTGAAAGTAGTAAGAGTTGCAGCAGACCTGCAGGATTCAGGGAGTTTGTTCCAGATAGTCGGGGCATAAAAAACTACAGTCTTTAAGAAGTTAATATTACAAGACTGGAAAAAAAAAGGGAGAACATTGACCTAAAAAATAAAGAATAGTCAAATATGAAATTAACATTTAACGAAAAATGTCAAAAGACGGTAAGACGGTATAAAAAACTTTGGTCAGAAGTAATATCCTTAAAGGTAGGGTAGGTAAGAATGGAGAAACCAGCTCGAGTGCGTTAGAATTTGAAAGTACACAACCGGAAAAAATCTGCCCCTTCCTTCAGACTTCCTTACAGAGCCCCTCCTCCAACACACACGAACGCGCACATGACCAATGAGGGCACGAGATAAGTTTGTGCACGAGATGGAAGGCTGACAGGCAGGTAGGCCATCTAGTTATTTTAGCCAGGCCGGCTCAGATGATTGGTCGTGCTTTTTACAGCGCCACGGCTTCCACAGATGAAATTTCTTTATGTATTTATTGTCAAAGCATTTAATGTATTCATTGCTATCGGGATGTTAAGAGCATTCCATGGAATATAACAAAAAGTGTATCTGAAGTGAATTACCTACCCTACCTTTAATGTCTGAATCTTTAAATGTTAATTTCCCTACATGTCCCATTGCATGTCTACTGGGTCTCAAGCCAGATGGCAATGTTGTAAGGACTGCCGATCGGCTCTGGACATTGGGCTGTTGAGCCACAAAAAGACTCGTCCTACTAAATTGGAAGGAACGCAAACCAGCCTGCTTCACTAGGGACTCATGGCTGGACCTGCTGAATATGGAGCATGCTTCTCTGCTGGAAGATTTTGAGGCGAGACAGGAGGATTACGGTTCACTGTCCGCAGCACTCCAGGGCCGTACAGGCCGATCATGCAGACTGCGTGGGGCCTCACCTTGCGGAGGGGGCCTCATCTTGCGGAGGGTGCCTCAACTGAGCCGACAATGCGGCTTATGCGGCGCAATTAGTGTGGCGCGCCCCCCGCCCCCCCCCCCCCGTCGACGCTCGCGAAACAGAGGGCCTCATCATATAACATATAAACGTGGGGCCTCA
This sequence comes from Trematomus bernacchii, assembly GCF_902827165.1. Taxonomy (NCBI): domain Eukaryota; kingdom Metazoa; phylum Chordata; class Actinopteri; order Perciformes; family Nototheniidae; genus Trematomus; species Trematomus bernacchii. Next base: position 2,519,824 of record NW_022987771.1, read on the forward strand.
TGTTGGCCAGGGACGGCCCTGCTCCTATCTGACCCTGTCAATATGGCATCTCCTGTGTAATGCCCTGTGTATGTAACAATTTGCTGTCTTAGGAAGTCATCCTTGCATCCCCCCCCCCCCCCCCCCCCCCCCCCCGTTATGTCTTGTTTAGTTGTTGTTGCGTGCTTTGTTGTTTTTTACGTTTTCTGGGGCAATGTCTGTGTTTATCTTATAACTCAAAAATGTAAATATATTAAAAAAAGAAAATGAGAACAAAATGCACATAATATGAAGCAAAATGTACAAAGCTCTGTAGATGGAGCGGGGCAACACAATCACCCAGGATTAAAACACCTTAGGGAACCCTTTGCACCTTCTTTAGCTCATCAGACTTTTTGTTATGCAAATATATAATAAAAAATGCTGTGGGGATGGACTATTATACCAACCGTTTTTCATCAACTGTTTTACATTTGTATCTTTTCATTTGTGAAAAGGGTGTACTATTTTGAGATAATGAATGTTGAGTATTCAAACCTTCACTCAATCAGTAGAAATACAATTAGACAAAAAGAAAAAGTTTTTTTTTTGGATGGATACCAGTGAGTCAAATCCTCAGTTATGTCGTGCTCATGTTTCCAGACAACAGAGAGGCTTCTCAGGGCCCTAAAGTAATCGTCGGTCTGACAGGGGCCCCTCAGCGTCCCCCGCTCCTCCCCTCTGTTGCTGTGGCATCCGAGTGATCTCGTCATTAATTCATAGCAGCGCACCGAACTAATTTAGCACTTGTTAGCCTCCCGCTGTTTACTTTTCTTTATTTGCTATCATTAACTCTCTTCCCTTCAAACTGTGCGGTGTGTGTGTGTGTGTGTGTGTGTGTGTGTGTGTGTGTGTGTGTGTGTGTGTGTGTGTGTGTGTGTGTGTGTGTGTGTGTGTGTGTGTGGTTGTGGGGGGTGTTGAGGGATTTGGGGGTGGGCATCATAACATCCTCACCTAGCAACGTGCCTCGGTGAGATGCTCAAAGGGTCCGGATCACTGGGGATGACGCACACACACACACACACACACACACACACACACACACACACACACACACACACACACACACACACACACACACACAGCGGCAGCCCCTCAGAGTAACTGTGAATCAGATGCTTGTGTTGATGACTCTGACAGATGCTCATCAGGCCCAGACCGCAGCCACATCTGCAGGAAAAGGTCCTCCCTAGCACACTGATTTCAATTCTCTCTTTCAAGCCGCCTCAAGAACTTGCCAGAAATCACAGACTGATCAACCAATGAGGAACAGAGGGGAGACATGTCATCACTGAACTTCATCACCTTGGACATTCATTCAATCTTCATGGCTGCCAGATGAGAGATGTTTTGAGTAGAGGTGAATCTAGAAGAAATACAAATTGTATTTTCTTCTCCATCTTCTTCTTCTTACTTTAAGGCGTGAGAACAAAGATAACCTTTAAAAGTGCTCAAACAAATCAGCAAACCCTCATCAGAGAGTTTTAGATTCTTACTTGATGATTAACAATTAAGGAATTGTTGGTTGGTTCTGATTTCAATGAGATGATTTTAGACTATTTGGATCCTCATCTCCTAACCATTTCTCCTGAACTTACAGATGTTTTTTAAGACTGACCGTGACACACACACTCACACACACACACACTCACACACACGTACACAGGCTGCGTCACGCCTCCACTGACAGAGGGACGTCTTGCCCACCTGTGGCTTCTGACTCCTGGAGCCAGCCATCTTCTCTGGCGGCCACCATTTCTCTCCCTTACCAAGCATCTGGCTTTTTCATCCTCTGAAACTCATCTGGTTGTGAAATCATCCATTTTTACAACTTGCTGTTCAAACTTTTTTTTTTTTTTTTTTTTAAGGAAAGAAGGACTTTTGTTTAGAAGAAGATTCAGAAGTTCAAGAGAAGTAAGGGGCGAGAAGAAGAGCGATTCCCAAAGGAGCCTCGGAGAACTTCAGAGTGGTAAGACATCGGCCATTTTGAATTTCAATACTCTCTTGAGTTGAAAGTGTTTAGAAAAGATATTAAAAATGGGTAAAATAAAAATGCTTATTTAACACTTACGAAGAAAGATCAAAGTTGGGATGATACAAGTCGTGGAAATCAGGACAATCACTTAAAAAGTACAGGGATCAATGTTCATGTGTTTCATTTTTAATGGGTGATAATAAAAAATGCATAATGTGAGCCGTATAACAGATCAGTGCTGAGAAGTGGTCGGCTGCTGGGGTGCTAAATAAATGATAGTGGTCTCCCCATATTCCCTCTTTTTGTCTTGCTTTGCGCCTCCATCTGTTGGTTGTTGGACACTGAAGCAACCATATGCTCTGTATGTATTAATCATCCACAATAGCCTGATCCCTGTTAGTCTGATAAAACATGGATTTAGCACATTTCTCCAGAACAAGCCTTTGAGGGATTCCCTGCCCCCTTAAAATAGTATGTATCTTTCTTTACATCTCTGCTATTCTTTAGACTTTACCAGCAGAATAATGCTATCACCTGTCATGTGTGATGTTAAGCTTTCTGCATCACACTTTTAACAAATACCATATAACAGAATTTCATGATCTGATACACATTTTACATGTTATAAAAGTTTTAGTTGAAGAGTTTCTCTTTATGATCGTCATGGTGTCTAGCTATTATCTGGCATATAGCGTCTTTTCCCTCTTTGAGATTGATGTATTTGAATGCATGGTCCTTATTTAATAAAAACATAATAATAATAACAATGCAAAAGAGGTTGAAGACACGACCTGTGCAGTTATCCCTCAGCTGAGATTTAGCTACGACTTGAATTTGTGTCTGTGTTTTTTTTTTCTTCTCAATATCTTCTTCATTATTCAGTGATTAGTGTTTTGTCTCCAAGCCTGTATCTGTTCAGTTCAGATGAGTTTTCCCTCATTAGTGTGTGTGTGTGTGTGTGTGTGTGTGTGTGTGTGTGTGTGTGTGTGTGTGTGTGTGTGTGTGTGTGTGTCTTCCAGTAAAAGCCAGCACATGTGAGTCATTCACATACACACATAGACACACACATCGAACAAACTAGCATGCACCATCTCATGAACATATTGTGAATGTCATTGGCTGCCATTGAGAGTGTTGTCAGACAGAGTGTGAGATGTGTAGGAGTTTGACTTTCACTATGGACAGTGTTTGGTGACACCTCTCTATAGGGCTGTTTGATTTTGGCTCATCCACTAAAACAGCTGAGTCTTTCCCAGCTGAATTGCAGACAGAAAGGTTGAAACAACAGAAAAAAGAACATTTTTCTAATCTTATCACCGGTTTATTGATTTTTGAAGTGCAGGATGATTACAATTGTCAACTCACAAAGTTCACACTGTAGCTGCGATGTTGATTTTGTAGATGTTTTTTCTCTTTGAATACTCCACCAGAGTAATAAGTGTAAATCTGGACCTGGTGCATAAAGCAGAGAGAAATGGACAAATTCGGGCAAACAGACAAATTGTTTGTGGATGCTGAGAGTGAATTATTGATGGCATCAGCCTGCTTAAAAATGCATCCCCAACCTTTCTGTCGCACAGAGAGAGGAAGCAGTAATTAGTGTGAGGATATGAGAGGAGACAGAGGCTAATTATCAGTGGGGTAAACACAGCAGACATCATAGTCATTTTTTTGATTAAACATTTCATTTTTCAAAGATTCTGCAGGCATATACATTTGGCAAAATGCCATACGGTTTATAAATGTAATCACACGATTAAACTGGTTTGGTTTCAAGGCAGGGAAGGGTATATGAGAGATCACGAGAGATTTATTTTCCTTTTATCTTAAAGGGACCCTATTATGCTCATTTTCAGGTTCATATTTGTATGAACCAGCAATCTAATACACTACAGGAAAGAGAAACCCCTAGAAAGCATAATAGGGCCTCTTTAAATCTACTGAAAGATGCTGAAAAAGGTGCTAGTGATGTCTGATTATAAAAGTATAAATGCAGAGTTTGAGGAGAGGCTAGGATGAGCCAGTTATGAGAAAATTCCACATTCGAGGACAGTATGATCCTGAATTTATTTCACCAATTTGCTACATTGATTTTCTGATTTAAAAAAGGTGGCTACGTGCCAGACTTTGAATAAATTAAAAAATAAAGTATGAAGGAATGCCCTGATTTAGAGAGGGAAATGCAGAGGTGAGAGAATGAGGAGGAGGTGGAGAAAGTGAATTCTACCTGGAGGTCATGGTCAGATGGTGTGAAGGAAAAAAGGAGTGACAGGTGAGAGCAGAAACTGTGCTGCATCGTGTCACACCTGCCTCCTGCTATTAGTACCAACCATGTATAATAGGAGCCACCTGATGGATCACATTTAATGGTTTAGTCTCTCACTCTCTGAACACATAGCTCCTGTTCCAAGGATTGAAGGTTTGAAACACAGACCACAAATCAAAACACTTATTAGTATATTCATTTAAATAACCATGTATTTGTGTTGGTTTCAACTGGTTTTGCAGATATAAATGTCACAATCTGGCTTGTTTCCTGTTTTATTTTGAAAAGTGTTCACCCCTGTGTTATGTCTGTTTTAACTTCCTGTCTCTGTGTTTCCCCTCCTGTTTGATTACCTGATTGTGTTCACCTGCTGCCTTTGTGTTTCTGTTTCTTGTCCTTGTGATTAGTCCTGCTTGTATTTAGGTTCTGGTTTTCTGTTAGTTGTTTGTTGTCAGATCCTTGTTCATTGTCCCATGGAGAGTTATGGTTGGTTTTTGTGTGCGTTGGAGAGATTTCTTACCTATGTTTTGCCCTGTTCTGCTTGATTTCCTGCAATTAAAAGGTATTTTTCTGTTCAAACCTTGTCAACCCTGCTCTACTCTCAATCGTGACAATGAATCCCATCTGTGTCTACAATATGTGTATAGTCAGTGTTAGTATAAGCAAACAGACACATAGCAGCAGGTAAAAGAAAATTAGCAGCATCACAATCAATGTCACCATGAATTTCAGAAAAGATGCAGAAGATCTCTGAAATCAAATAGTGTAAGCTGTGCATGCCAAATATTTTCTTCTCATTTTCTTTGGTCCCTTCATGGCACCTGGTCATGATTGTGTTAAGTTATTTTAAACTATTAAATGTTTTAAAATAATGTGTTAATATATTCTGCATGTTGCCTCCTCCAAGTGTTTAGAAACAAGTCCTTAAAGTGTTACAATTTAAACTAACAGAGGTTGCAGTACTCTCATAACCCCTGAACCAAAAACATCTTTAGATATGTTCCTCGTGTCAATTAGTTTCCAGCTAATCTTGTTTGAGAGGAAACACTGAGGCAACGCTCAGGAGGAGAACTCGCCAAATCATTAAAATCCAGCTGGCAACCAACAGAGCAACAAAACAATCCTTTCCTTTAGCCTTGAAAAATATTCAATATCAGCTCCATTTCGACTGAAAAAGAAATTCAATTATGAAAGTAATGTGTATGTTTTGAACGCATTGCATCATGCTTTCATTATGAAGTCTGTAGAATTACATCAGTCGTACAAAACCACACTTTCAACTGCAGGCGTAAAATCCCACATTTAGGAATTCCAACACTAAAACATTTGTACGTGATCACTTGTTTGTTAGACATGTCACATTTCATCTTTACTGGTAATTAAGGGAAGAAAAGCCTTATACTGATGTCCTTACCGGAAGATGCATGTTTTTTTTAAATAAAAGCTCCAGGAAGTAACTGTATCCAACCAGGTAGGTAAGGTTGAGGGTCATTTTTCCAAATAAAAGCCCCACAAACTTTATCCAAACATGTAAGCTTGGCATTAGAATTATTTTTCAAAATGAAAGACCCAGAAATTAAATCAATCCTTACAGAAAGGAATTTTCCCGTGAGATGTATATCAAAGATTTTAAGATATTTTATGAGTAATAAATGAACCACCTACTCTTGAGATATTGGATTCCTCACAGCAGCTTTTCTTACTTTCTTCTTCCTCTCTCTTTGATTTTGTCCTCCAGAGGAAAATGCCGAGGAGTTCTCACGGCAGAAGAGTTCTGACCCCGCTGTGCACAGAACTAATAAAGGTAGGAAACTCACTTCCTGTTCCTCCGGGATATTCACCATAATAGATCAGAAACAACAACAACATGAGATTGAGTTTCTAACTATGCATGTATTATGGCTGGATTTTTTAAAGATTCACATCTGTTTACACTCAAAATAAGCTGATTAGGATCTGAATTGGTTTTAAAAGCTCATTTGCTAAATTGTCTGACCAGCTGCTTTCATAGCTGCTAATTCATTTCAGAAGAATGCTTAGTCATTTAATTAGTTGCCAACATTTCAAGATTTTTTGATTTGATTTGATTAGATTTATTTTGAATGTGTAAAACAATAATACACCAATTGAACATGATAATTATTATACAATACCAAATTAATCAGTGTCAAATTGATATACAAAAATATTACTGATTCTAAATTATGTATAAACAAATAATCTACTTAATTACACATCCGAAAAGGGGTGGGAAGAAGTTTACACTTATTTAATCCCACCCCTTCTCCCAAAACTAAATTACTAACATATATATATATATTCTTTTTTTTTGTCTTAAAGAAATACATTTGTTATTAAAAAAAAACAACATAAAACAACAAATAAATAAACAGATAAACAAACAAATAAGCAGATAAATAAACAAACCAACAAATACATAACAGGTAAATGATATTCAAGAAAAGATAAAATAACAAACCAAATAAATAAATAGTTTTGATTAAACAACGTCATCCATGTATCTTGTTAAAATCGTGTCCTTATTCCTTTTTACAAATTTGCAGAATGAGTACACTCTTGATTTGAAGTACAAGTTAAATGAGATCCAATGAGACGTGAAAGCAAAAAGGCCTTCAACCATAAAGAAACACTTACATATTATGTGTTAAAATGTAAATGGTTGCAATCAGGCTTTCAGGAAAAACATGATTTAATATTTTCATATATTTTACTGGCACAGTTGCACCTACATTGTAGATGTAACGATGTCTTCAACTGGCTTGTTTTTCTTGGTGACAAATACTGACAACATGTTATGTGGAAAGATTTGTCACATAAGATCTACAGTAGAGAGATAAATAAATTGTCTTTCAGCAAGAGATGCATTTTGATAATCACCAAGCTGCAGATAAGAGTGTCTTGTTGAAGGTCTGACCATGAATGTTTGTTTTGGAGATTACAAACCAACTGAGCAATTTTCACAAGCATTTTTCTTCATTTTGTGTCAGAGCTGGACACAAAATATTCCACCACTCAGACAGCCAATTAAAAAAGCCTCTCTGCAAAAAGGTTACTTGCAGACTACAGATTATTGTGTTGAAACATTTTTGTCAGATAACAACGCTGTGGGTGTTTGTAATTGCATTTATTAATTGTGGTGTTGGGTCGTTTACATGTCAGCCTCACATAAACTGAACAAGATGTCCTCTTATGATTTCTTTGCTATACTCATTTTTTGCATTTGCTATTAAATCCTTTTCCATGCTGCGTATGAGACCATGTGGCCATCTCATATTTGTATTAAGCACTTCTGGTGTGTGTGTGTGTGTGTGTGTGTGTGTGTGTGTGTGTGTGCGTGCGTGTGTGTGTGTGTGTGTGTGTGTGTGTGTGTGTGTGTGTGTGTGTGGTGTGTGTGTGTGTGTGTGTGTGTGTGTGTGTGTGTGTGTGTGTGTGTGTGTGTGTGTGTGTGCGTGTGTGCGTGCGTGTGTGTGATTACATTCATATTTCAAGCAGGTAATTGGTTGTGGGTCTTCTGCTGCTGCCGTGTTTTCATGGATGTAATGTGTTAAATTGTATGTGAGGGCAAGTGGGGATACATGGAAGGATTATATCAATGCAACACAAAGTTTTTGGTTTAGTAACCATGACAACCACATAACCCTGTGTGGGTGGATGTTAAAGAAAAGGGTGTTGTACGGGGGGACGAGAGGAAGGCACATGACAGCTACACACTGACTCCTAAAAATGTCACGGGTGAAATACACAATAATATTATTTCCCCCCTCTGTTTTTCATATTTTTGATTTTCTCACTCTATCGAAGAGTTTCTCAACCTTTTTGCACTGTCACCATTTTAATCATGAACATTGTAATTTGTAAGTAATATAGACTAGGCTACTGTCTATTTGAGTTGAGCATGACATACGGTTTTCTGTGTTCAAAAGGTAACTTTACAAGTGTTTAATAGAAAGAGAATATTTGGAATAACCTCTACCTTTTTATCTTTTTGTTGTTTTATAAATATGTTTTATTAACGGAATAAAACCCTATAGGCAACAACAACATTTCCATTATCATCAGCATTTTTACACTAATATTCAAAGTTTTAGCCTACATTCTCTTATAAAACCACTATATTTATAACAAAGAGCAAACAAAAGCTCTTTATTAACCATCTGGGCTACAGCTATGGACATAATCTTTCTCCGGAGTTGGTGGAGACCAAATCCAGAGCTAAAATAGGAGTAATAATCTTGTAATCGGTGTGAACGCGGCCATTTACACAATGGACCAAGTTGACATCGAGACTTGTCATAGCAGAAAAACGCACAGGTGTCAACGATAACATTAACGATGGCTCAATTCCATTGTGTAGTTTGTCAGAAATCATAAACGCAGGTCGGTTCTTGCCACGTTTTGGCTCAGGTTTTATAGTATATTATAATTCTAGATTTTACAATTGTTTTAATGTTTTGAATCAGGCGACTCCTAGTGGTAGTTTTAAAAAAGACACCTCGGCAAACGGCAGTGAGACAGAGCAACATGTGGACTTGTGTTTTGTCACTATCATTTACTGTCAGGTAAGATAAAGTCAAGTAACTAATGTTCATATTTTGTAGTCATGTTGAGCAACTTATTTATCGTAGTTAGTTATAATTGCGTCGATTTGCTAACGTTCTTGTGTTGAGGGGTTCATTTGCATGATAGCCAGCAATGCTAAACGCAGTTAGCATTTGTGAAGTAGCCTAATTAACGGCACCTGTCACTGAAAGACTCCAAAACTATAATTCCTACATTTCCTGCTGCAAATATGCCTCTTCTTCAACATTAGTTTTTGCATGCAAACAAAACACATATCTAGCATAACACGTCAAGTTAGTAGCTTCATTAAACACGTTTTAGTAGTTAAACCGTGACTAATTTTAGCTACTCCATTTTAGTAGTGTTAAGCAAGCGTTTCTATTGTCAATTAACTTAATATGAAATATAATGCACATTTACTTGACTCCTTTCGCTATATGAAAAGGAACCTAAAAGGACATTGGATAGTATTACTTAATGTTGTTGGATAATTTTTTGTTTTTGTGTGTAGAGATATGCATTTGTATTTTATTGCACTACATTTCAATAATGCCAATTTGTACAAAGGATGATGTCCTTTGTATCTATGTCTGAGATACAGATACAAATGTACAGTGTCCACTTAATACATTGATCTTCTTTATTACTTATTGATTAACTTGCTGAATATTAGCTTAATCAACTCATTGTACAAAAAAATAGAGAAAACTGCAATGGTTATTTCCCAGAGCCCAATATGAGGTCTTCAAATGTCTTGCTTTGTCACAGAAATATTGATTATTTCTCAATTATTGATCAATAATTTCACATTTGACTTATTGTTTTAGCTCTTGTGTCAAAGTAGGAGTTATTTTGTCTACATTAACACACCATTACTGGGTGATCATGCCAAAACTCTTATCATTATTCAGTAAATTCATTTGCAATGACCTAAACATTTCTACTTGTAGAGTTGCTTCGTAGCATTTTGCATGTAGCAATGCACTACTTCACACTACGGGCTGACTTTGAAGTCCCCATGGTGTCGTTCTATGTTTGTTCAAAAGTTGTTATTATCTCCCTGCTCTCAGCCTTCAGGGAATATCTGCCTTGCTTTTTCACTTTCATTGTCTTTTAGTAGCACAGTAATACAATCTCACACACACACACACACACACACACACACACACACACACACACACACACACACACACACACACACACACACACACACACACATTGGAGCTACTCCCAGTTGGTAGGTGGTTGCTGGGAGCGACGACGGCGATGTCCATGCTGTTTAGACACTGTCACCTCTCCTTACTCTGTCTCCTTGTCTCCACTATTTCAATGTCACATCTCCTTTAAGCAATAACTAAAAACCCACCTTTTGTCAACTCCACCACTCCACAGCATGACGACCCTTTAAGCACATCTGAAGACTTTGATTGAAAACTTTGAGAGCAAAAGAAGAAGATGACAGATGATGCAGCCGGTATAGATATCATCACAAGACAATCAGTTTCATTTGCTATCATCATTTATTCTTCAATTGCAACAGAGACACTGAGGCTCAGGTGGCTTTACTCATGGACTTCTAACCCTGTACATCAAAGAGAAAGAAGGAGAGACATGTAGCCCGCACGGTAAGGAGAGCTAGATTGTGAATGAAAGCTCGGGGAACAAGAGGAAGATGAGATTTAGTAGCTGTGGGTATTCAAAGCTCAGCGCTCGCAGTGAGAGGGTCTTACTGAACAGTGTGTCTGCCTCTCATTCAGCTAAAAGCAGCTCTGCGTTATTCCTTCCCTCCAGAGACTGTTTCTTTGTTTTTCTTGTCTGAGGGCTTTTTATCTTTCCCTCCCTCCACCTGTCGTGCTGTCATTTTCCCTTCTTTCCTGTACTTTATCTGCCCACCCTCTGAGCTCCTTGTTATTATTTTGTCTCTGTTTTGAAGCCCCCTTCACCCGGATCTGAAAATCGTACCCCCTCCCTCCCTCCCCTCCCTCCCTCCCTCCCTCTCTCTCTCACTCTCTCTCCCTGCGAGGAGGGAAAACAGCATCACCGGCCGAGCCTCAGTAACAGCACATTCAACAGGGTGCAGGCAGCACCTTCTGCTTCGCCACCTCTCCTCTCTGACTCTCATCTCTCCAAGAGGAATGCTCCGAGGGAAAGAAGAAGAAGAGCACAGGAGTGCAGCCGGGCAGGCGAAGATCTGTTGTCCCACGCAAATCAGAGGAGGTGAAAAGTAAAAGAAGAAAGGAGATTTCACAGTCTTTCAAAGTAACCAAGAAGACTTGAAGAAAGTAGAGAGACACTGAGCTACTCCGGCTAGTTCAGAAGGAGTTAAGAAGGGAAGATGCCACCTGTGGCGCGAGTTTGATTTGAACAACCTCCTCACTTATCACTTCTCTTTGACCACATTTTCAACACCAATGGCTTCCAAGAAGAAGTGGTCCGAGCGGAGGGAGCTGCGCAGGGATCGGCCGTTCTCCACCCGGGACGATTCATCGGTTGCGTCCGGGACATCTGGGCCGGGGCGCCCCACCACCAGGGGGCGTTTCTCTGAGTCGTGGAAGAGGATCAGCTCCAGAGGGGGGTCCACCAAGAGGGGGGCGCTCAACTCTCAGCAGCCACCGGTAAGATGTTTGGAGGATACACAAGCCCCCTCTACATGTTCCCCCAAAGATTAATCAGTGACCTGGGTGCTGGGAGGGAACAGGAAAGGCTGTCAGGGTAGCACCTTTTCCTGGGAGGGAGTTAAGCAGCAGTGAGGGATTAGGAGTTAAGAGATTAATTAGAATTATGAGCATTCAAACATCAAAATCCTAGATGATTTACTCTGTAGTGCCTCTTGCTTACACTTGAGTGCTAAAAGGCACGTAGTATTATATTAAACTCTTCACTGTCTTCCACCCTGTTTCCTTGGAAACCAGGTGCTGCAGTCCGATGACAATGTGTTTTCACATTTGGGTTTGTTTTTAACATAGCCTCATATAGTTCATAAATAGTAGTACAATGCTTATATGCTAATCACCCTTTTTAGAGCACCAAAACACATTAACCACTATTAGTGATGATGGTGTCTGTGCTCCCTGGAAATAATGCGTACATTGACCACAGGGTCAGTCCATCAAAAGCCCTTAACACACAGTGGATACTTCATTGTAAACTGTAGGCACAACTGTAGCATGCTATAGTGATTCAACGTATGAATGAACTACCTGGTGAATGAGCAACAGGTGAGACAGCTCTGAGGAGAAATGTGAGCTAACTTGCAAGTCAGTTATCCATGAAAGGTAACTGTCTCTTTTATGGCTTTCCTCTCCATAATGAACCGTGCTTGAGTGGCTGTGATATTACCATACATATTGTCACTTGGTGATCAGCTAAAATGTTGAGCCACTATAAAACTTGGCGAAGAAAAGCGGGCATGACGAGGAACGATGATGGCACAACATTGTAACTGCCAATATCAAGAAATGTAAGATTCTTAAGGGGTATTCTAGTGAAATAAACATCAACAAACATGAATGAAACATCAACAGGACAGCTGGGGGGCAAAAAAACATTTTGCATGGTGCAATATCCCATTTTTAGTATTGTTGTGTAATAGCAGTTCTACAACTTGAAAGACTGGAGAGGAAACATCCCCCTTGCCAAACGTGTGAATAATACATCTGAAGACGGCACAACTGGTAGTATTTACACAGTTTGAGATTTGCTGTCAAAACAGTTGGAGTTATTGGGAGAATTATAAAAGAGCAAACCACTTACTCTTTTGGAAACTGGTTGCACACATAAAGTCAGTCTCTGGTTTTCTTCTCTTTCACCCCTTCCCCATTTTCTCCTGCACCTGCTGTGTGCTGGGGTGTTTTCAGTGCTTCCAAATTGAGTCATCCTCTGTGTCTTCTGGCTGTCTGTCAGTAGAGAAAGAGTCTCCATATGGATCTGGGGACCCAGCCACTTGAAATGTGGCACTTGCCGCTAGCTGGTACAAATATCTTACTTAGCCAATGTGTGTGGTGATATTTGGCTGTGATATATCAGAGCTGGGAGATGCGTGGGAGACAGAGATATGCATGGTTGGAGATACCAGATCCATTCCTGGGGTTTCAGTTGTGCCCCAGTAACCAGCGCTATTTTGTATTGCACACATATTCTGTTGGAAAAAATATATATATCGTTTTTTTAAGCAATACTTGAACTAGTGGGCTGTCAGACAGCTCTGTCACAGAGGTGGATGGGGACTAAATTCCAAAGATACGGAGCGCTTAAAAAGTGTGTGTGTGTGTGTGTGTGTGTAAGCTTGATCCCCTGGGGTTTGTGTTGCTTGGTTATGAACCACAGAGTGATACTGCCACAACAGCTCTACTATTCTTGAATCATTAGACACTTTGAATCATTACTTAGGTGTGTGTGTGTGTGTGTCTGCATGTGTGTGTGTGAGAATGAGTGAAACACAGAGTGAAGTTTAGAAATTGGAAGAGAAATGAAGGCGAGAGAATTCCCCCACAAGCTCGTTGTGAATCCAAACCTCAATGATAGACTGAGTGAGAGAGAGATGAGGGAAATTAGAGGTAGATATGGAGAGTGAGGAAGAAGAGCTTTAACACCACTGCGGATTTAGCTTTCTGCCTTTAAATCCAAAGAAGTCTGTATGTCATGTTATGGGTGTAAATCTGTTCCTCTAAAAGTATATATTTGCTCTTTATTTGTTTGGTTTCTACTGGACAAATAAGTAATTGCTGTTGAATACTCTGCCCTCCAGGGATGCCAGAGTGAGGACATTTTCACAATGGTTCATAAAGCAATAACATTAGACATTTTTTAGGGAAAGATATTTGCTGTGAAGCCCAATTCCTGTGAAGCACTTAGTTTGATCCTTCATAGAGTGCCACAGTGACGCGTCCTAAAACCCGGAAGTAAACTCCTTCCGGTTCCTTCGACAAAAAAGCAATGCAATTTCTCCATAGGATTTAGGAAAATAGCTGGAAATAAGGTCTGTGGTTGACACACATTTAAGAGACGGGTCACGTTTTGTTCAGCCGGATAATCTCCACACGTCTACCCTACTTTTATCATTTTCGAATCATAAATCTAGTCGCCAGAAGCAAAATGCTAACGTTATGCTATAAACGAACTACAGCAGGGTCGCTGCTTCAACGTCACGCCAACTTAAGATCCATATTCAAAAATACTGATTCAAAATTGTACAAGTTGAAGCGTTTGTTTGAACAGTTTGCAGGAGGCAGGTACTTGCTTTCAAGCAGAACACGGGGAAAAACAAACTTAGCGGGAATGTTTACATGTTCGGTGTAATGACGTACAACGGCCTCGACAAATTCTGTAGTCCTATTCAGCCACTTGGTAACAACCATCGTTTTTCAGACAAGTAAACTCTTCAGAAATCACCAGTGGGGTCACTGCTGATGTATTTAATGTCGTAAAACAAAACGTGATCCGTCTCTTAAATGTGTCTCAAACACAGACCTTATTTCGGGCTATTTTCCCAAATCCTATGGAGAAATTGCATTGCTTTTAGTCGAAGGAACCGGAAGTGGTAAAATGCTAACTTACTTCCGGGTTTTAGGACGCGTCACTGTGGCACTCTATAGAGGTTTCTCAATACTCTAATGTCCCCTCCTTGACTCCTCGGTCCTCCGGTAGTGACCCGGATGTGGATTTCAGCGCGCCATGTTGAAGGACATCTCATTTCTCTAAATGCACATCGGGGACCGAGCATCGAGCATCGAGGAGGCTCTCTGGAGGAGCTCTAACCGAGGAGACACTGATGGGATGGGTCCTCCACGTCTCCTCCGCGGATGCATTTCCAGGAACGGTGGAGGCGTTACGCATGGCCGGACTTATCTCAGCCAATGACAGCTCTGCATGCATCCCCTGGATATTATTTTAGTAACTGCTTTCATCGCGACGCGATGTTTCCAGTGAGAACAGCTGTGAGGTCCGTGCAGAAAGCAGAGCAGTGTGTAAAATATATATCACTCAGTATAACAGGCCTACATTACTCTCTGTATTTGTATGCTGTAGTTTAGTAGATATCTACAAACAAAGAGTCGATCTTTTTCTAAAACCATTTAGTGCTTCACATAATAAAATACACAACGGCTGTAGCCTGATTATGCTTTAGGAGATGTAGGTGTGTGTGGTACAGTGTGTAGGTGTGTGTGTGGTACAGTGTGTAGGTGTGTGTGTGTTGTACAGTGCGTAGATGCGACGGACAGACGGGTCTCAGTTGGTTTGGTGTCCTGTGCTTTCTTTTAATACTTGTGAATACAACTTTTGGCCCGTAATTTCAATTCCCCATTTCAGCGACCAGAGAGAGGGGGGGGGGGGGGTCTCTGATTGTGTTACGTTATTATGAGAGTGCTCTCATACTTGTTTGATTCTGAAATTGTATATATTTATATAAATATATGTGTGTGTATATGTCCGCATCTGTAGCCTGTTATTGTCTCATTATACCGCACTGTCAATTAATTCAAAGTAAATATATAAGTCGTCATGAACACATCTGTCCATCAGACAGAGGGCTGCTGTGCCTCCTGTCATCATTAATGGACGTCTCTTTAAAATGACCGCTCAGAGAGGAGTTCTCATTTCTCTAACCACCTGCTGCTTCCCCTCCTCTCTCCTCGGTTCCCCTCCTCAGTTCTCCGCTCGCACCTCCTGTGGGCGGCACTAAGTCTCGAGGATAGGAGTCGAGGAGGGGAAATTAGAGTATTGAGAAACCTCTTATGTCGGCTGCTTTGTTACTGGGCTCTGCGATCAAGCTTTCCCTGCACGGCCACTAATCGATACGTTGATGGACAGAAAAGTAATTGCCAGATTTTTATTTCTTTTTAAGTTGATTTTCATACAAATTGAACAGAAAGCTGTGTTAAGACTCTCGGTTATGAAGATTTCCTGATATTCTCTGTTTCAACCCACAATAAACAGACATTTTGAGGGTTTTGGAAAATCCCAAAGCATGACATTTATTAAGACATCACTTGGACGTTTAGAAAGTAAAGTGGATATTTAAAAACCAAACAATGAATACATTAACCGATACGTAGCAGTTCAATTGACATGAACATACTCATTAGTTGCAGCTCTATTGCACACTGCACCTTTTTCTTGAGATTTTCCACCTGCTGGAACTTCTTTTCTTTGTATGTTAGGGTCTGTAAAGATAGACCCTAATCGTAGAGACGTCCGATTAAGTGTTTGTCTCAGTTTGTGTCATGCTTCTGTCGTTATCACATGAATGCCCTGCAGTCCAACAAGCCATCTGTGGATACAGTAGGCCTTCTGCTCTGCATAGCTTCAGAAATCCCCTGTCCCTTTTTTACAGCAACAGGTTTTTAAGGTTTTAATTGCGTGTGTAATGTCTGTTTTTGTGGGTTTTGTGTGCTTGACTGTGCATGTGTTTGTGAACCAGTTTGCCATGTGGACTCTCCCTAAGAGAATATGGCAATTTAAAATAGGGGTGGTGTCAAAGCCTTGCACACCACCACCATGATGCTTTTGGCTGTAATAAGTGTCATTTTGGGACCTCAGTATCTTTAAAAACAGACATTCTGCCCACAGCTTCAGAATAAGACTTTAAAAACAAGAACATTCATATTTTTCCTGAACTTGTTTTTAGTTACTCTCATTAGGCTCATTGGTGCTCATATGTTCAGCACTGTATCCTGTCTCTCATGTTGAGAACAATTAATTAAAACTAAACGATTGATCATTCACAGACCCTTGTTAATGCTTTAAAATCGTGTGGAAATGGTAAGTTAATTCAATCAGCAGGTGGGCAGCACAGTCCTGCTTGACTAAGTAACGATGCTAACCCCTAGATTCCACCGGGTCCGTCTGCGCCGTGTTACGGCTGCAGACCCTATCCCTCCGTAGTCTTTCAAGTATGAGGAGAAATGCCAGCGTTCTCCTCCGGTTCACAGGCACTGTGTAAATGATATATATAGAATAATTATGATGATGAATGCATTTTTTTACCACTAAAATACAGCAACACATCTTTGATTCATGTCGTTTATAACTGGAATATTACAATTATTATTAACTTTGTCTGTACAAAGTAGCCTGTCCAGGAAATATGCCCAAATCAACAAAAACTGTGAGCCGGCACGCAAGACGCTCCGCTTCTGAAACGCGCCCGGTAGGGTTTAACGCTGTAGGAGGTCGGAACAAAACCGCGGCGCAGCCGTAACGCGGCGCAGACGGACCCGGTGGAATCCCGGGGTAACAGCTTACAGTATAACTAAGGTTGCATTGAGTTATATTGTGATGCATTACACCTCTATTCAGTTAGAATCAGTATAAGGCAAAGGTTGAATATTATTCATGCTTTCAATTCCCATCCCTAATTGTATGTTTGTTTTTGCACTGCAAATACAAAGCAATTTTAAATTGTACAATCTCAAGCACATTTTCCAGAGGTTTTCCCTGCCTGACTGTTAAGACGTTGGGTATTCGTCAGAAGGTGAAATCAGGCAGTGTGTTGCCTTCCTTGGTAAGGTGTGGTGATGCAGAATGAAGCGTTGTTCCATGTTGACTGCCTTGTCCTCTGATCTTGTATATGCAGGGTCTTTTGGACACCAGTATGGTTTTGGAGTGATTGTGACACAAGAGAGTGATACACAGTCTCTGCCTGGAGCTTTCTACTTGTTATAAGTATAAACAACAAACCACTTATAGTCTCAGACTCTGTTAATTTATAAGAGTTTCCATACCAAAAAGCTTGACCTGGGTCAGCACATTTGTATTAAATGAGAGTTTAGGAATAGAGCGCTACAGCTGTCTGGATGGAAACTTGTTTAGTGTTAATTGTTTCTTGTCCATTGTGCATTATTATGCATAAGACTGTTAAACACCTGAACTGTTGTAACAACATCCATAACATTCATCTGCTACTTAGTAATTATTTATCTATTTATCTAATATATCATTCCAATAGCTTGCATATAGACTCTTATTTCACTATTTCACTTTTTTTAAACTATTTTTCTTTTTGTATTTACTTTTTAATATTTACTTGCACTATATTTTTCTGTTTTTCTGTATTATTGTGTTGCACTGTTGGAGAAGCCTGTGACCTAAGATTTTCATCGACATAACTGCTCTGTAACTATGTTCGTATGACAAATAAAGAACCTTGAACCTTATTATTGGTCGTGCAGGCAGTTTTTTTATCCTGCTTTTTGAAAAAGGCCTTTTTGTCCTCTTATTTTTCACTTTGCGGCATTCAGTATCTTCAGGGACATATCCAATCATCAGTATGAACCATGAGCAAAGAGTGAGGCTGCAGCTCCATGCTGGGTTCACAGTAGACAGAATAACAAACACATTGTCCCAAACACTGACACTTTGAGTATAAATAATGAAAAACAAAACTGAATTTGAGATCTTTGTCAACTCACTGATTATTACTCAGTGTCCTCTATATACCTTTAAGTATAGTCACAATTTCACAGGATCACATTTATTTATTTTGCTTTTGTTTTCTGAAATGAATTAAAGAAACTTTGATAAAAACATTCACTGCTCTTAACTATACTCAGTATGTACAGTAGATACTGACTTCAGTTTACAGAATGGTGTTCCCCTCATCATCACTTACAAGTAATATCTAATTTGAGTGAGACACTTAATGAAAAAAAAGAAGAGGTGAGGGCTTTCCAAATCTACTCCACATTCTGTTTTTCTCTTGACTGCTAAGTAAAATACAGCAGCAGAGCTTTGGCTGAGTCTCTGCTCTTACCCAGTTTCATGCAAAATATGTTATTTTTCTCAGTGGCTCCGAAGGTGAAATTGATGAGCGGTGCTGCACCAAGTTTTCCCAACAGCTTCGTCCCGCTGAGTTCTCAGCTTTGCTTTTTGGCAGCAGGCGGAATATGACAGTGTGTGGTTCCAGTTTAATATGAAGATGAAACATGGGCCCACATGGCTGCTTTAATGCTGTTGAATAACTCAGTACTCGAGGTCTCTCCCCTGTGGCTCTGCTTTTTCTGTGCCGTGGTGAAGTTGTACTTGATGCAAAGTAACTTAATATGTGATTCTCAGATCTGCTAGTGCATTTTGAAGCGTAGCCAGTGACGTTTTTATATGTACAAAAGTGGAAAGTGAAGGGGCACGAACAACTTACCCCTAGATTCCACCGGGTCCGTCTGCGCCGCGTTACGGCTGCGCCGCGGTTTCGGTCCGGCCTCCTCCGGCGTCATACCCTACCAGGCGCGTTTCAGAAGCATTTCAGAAGCGGAGCGTCTTGCCTGCCGGCTCGCCGTTTTGGTTGATTTGGGCATATTTCCTGGACAGGCTACTTTGTACAGACAAAGTTAATAATAACTGTAATATTCCAGTTATAAACGACATGAATCAAAGATGTGTTGCTGTATTTTATTGGTAAAAAAATGCATTCATCATCATAATTATTATTCTATATATATAATTTACACAGTGCCTGTAAACCGGAGGAGAACGCTGGCATTTCTCCTCCTACTTGAAAGACTACGGAGGGATAGGGTCTGCACAGCCGCGGTGCAGCCGTAACGCGCCGCAGACGGACCCGGTGGAATCTAGGGGTTAGATGTGTATATATAAGCTTCTGATGCTTTTTTAAACACGTTAACAAATAGCTGTAGGCTATCCATGGTTCCGATAGAGAGGGGTGGTATAAGGAAAACACAGACACTCATCACCGAGGTCACAATATCAATCGACCCAGCAGAGCAATAGCCTATAGGCAAAACACAGAAGATCAACAAAAGATATGACATACAATGAACTTACCAAAGCTGAAGTAGATGGTCAACTTCATTCATTTTCTTTCCGTTTGACTGATTTGAATCGCTATACACTGCTCTCTCTCGTCTCCTCTTCACAAACAACTACTATTTTCACGGCACACGTACTTACAGCCAATCAGCTCTCTGAATTATGAGATGACGTTTGGTAGGTATGGCAGCACAGTGCCCCTATGGTGATTATTTTTTTGCCGCGCACATTGAATAGAAAAAGACTCTGAGCAGTGTAGTTTTTACAGCTTCCATTCACTTTCACAGTGAGAGAGAGGGGCTTGACCCACGTCGCTCAAAACGGCTCAATAGGCACACTGTAGACACTAATTAGAAGAACGCAGACTAAAACAGCAATGTACAGACGAATCAGATGATTAAGCATGATCTTAAAATATATTTTAAGATGTATTTATTTTGCATTTATTTGCATTTTTTGGGAATTATTATTTGCAACTTATAGTTTTATTTTTTAAATGAAATGTATTTTGCTTGACTCAGTTTTTTTATCTCTTAAACTCTTAGTTGTGCTTGATTCTGAGAAAGTGTTGCTTTATCTTTATGAAACAAAACTAATCCCATATCGGATCTGCACAAACAAGATATCGATTAGCAAGCTGAGATTCCACAGATTCCAGACATATAAGTATCATCACTGAGCGATCAGAACTCGCGGCGAAACGACAACAAACAACAACAAAAATTACCTTTACGGAGCCAAAACGGCTAAAAACGTCTTACCTTTGCTGTTTTCTAATCAAAAGTTGTGTTCAATGGCATTAAAACGCTAAAAACGCTGCTGAAGGTTAATCCATAGGTTAATCCAATGTGTCTGTGTCACTTTGAAATGATTACTGATAATCCATCATTCAATTTTTATGTCAATAACGGAGATTTCATATTAGCTGCTACGAGAGTGTATGACAGCTTCCGGTTTTGGGCATTCTGGCTACACATCACTCATTCACCAATGGGTAATGGTTAGATGGATTTTAGGAACTTCCCCTCAATTCTATTGGCTCTAACAGTTCAAAAGAGATGTCAATCATCAAAATCGACTGATGGGTTCCAGAGATATGGAAAATGCACCTAAATGACCCCAGAAGTGTTTTTTTTCTTTCTAAATCTCTCTAAAAAGGTCAAATGTCACTTGTTTTGCATGAATCTTGATACATGGTACTTATGATATGTTATAGTTTGGATTCCTAAAGCTTTTAGTCTACGATCCATCATTCAAGGGTGGTTTTCACTATAATGGCGCGTTTCCACTACACGGCCTCGCTCGGCCCCGCTCGGTATGGCTGGGCCTCGTTAGGACTGGCTCACTTTATGGCGCATTTCCATTACAGTTTAGGAACTGGGGCAGTATCTATAGTAACGCAGTGTAGGCGGAGCCGTGACGTGATCTTCAGAAAACCCCAGAAAAACAACACAGCCGTTAGCTGTTAGCACTCAGAGCTCACAGCTCCTCATATATGTTCAGAAACTAGACAAAAGTTAAACAAGTACACACCACAGACTGCCTGTGTCATGGTGAATACAGTCGCTGCTTTATTTATGTGTGTATAGGCCGTTGTTGTGAGTGTGGACGGTCGGAGCATATATTGCGTTAGCTTAGCCAATCTCCATTTAGAAAACAAGCATTTTAAAAGGTTTTTCCCCTGCCGTCTGTCTGCAGACTTGACAAAGCATTAATTCATGGTTTTTACTAACCGGTATCAGTATGTTGTTACTTCGGCATCATTTTGAAACGTGTATTACAATTAAATCACGGTCAAATATGTCCATCTTGTTGTAGTTGTAGCCCCCTTGCCAGAGATGCTCTCTCTAGTTTAGCATACTCAGCCCGACTCAGCCTCGTTGTCTCTGGCCCTAGACCTACGATTTTATGAGGCCAGAAAAACTGTGAATTAGGACCCGCCGGCCGGTACTAGGCCAAGTGGAAACGCAACCAAAGACGGGCCGCTGACGTCACAGCCCTCTTAAACCGTGCTCCGCGCTGTAGTGGAAACGCGCCATAAGTAATGTTTTTTTTTGGACGGACACTATCATTTACATTTTTTTACTATGTTCAATCTGAATTTACTTGAAAATAAATAAATTATATATTGATTCTGACTTTTCTACATCCAACTCACAGGTTTATCATTGCTTTGAGAAAAAAGATTATTAATTTTCCCCTTTTAGAAGTGAAGATATAGTCATTTGTTCTGGGAATGTCATTTTCGAGCCCGAGGCCTGAAAAACAGGTTAAGTGAGCACATTCTTGCTCCTATGATGACACAGTAGTCTTCCCTTGTGGTTTTTACTACGAACACCATCCTTTAGAGACCATTGAGCACACAATTATCTTTCTAAAAGGAAATTGTGTTAGATAGCGAGACTAATAATAGCTGGTTTACCGTTATATGTGGGAGATGTGGCTTGGCCTGCAAGGTAGTACAAAAACAAGCTGTGAAGAAAGATGGACCGTGCAGATGGCCTGGTGATGGATGGTGTTGCTGTAATCCTAATAACATTATTCATGTTTCAGCAAAACAACAATTGTGCTGCGCTTCTCAAGTCTTCTGGTTTAATAACAAAACTAATTAAATTTGTTTTTATTTGATAAAAGTTGCTTTTTTTGCAATTCAATTCTCTTGAATTTAAATGTGAAGAACTGGAAGAATTGACAATGACATACTGCTATCTAACTCTATACTTTGACCTTTCTGTTGGCTCTCGCTAGACACAATACACATTAGTAAGCAAGGTGACAAATCACTTTCTGTCAGACAAGTACAGACTAAAGAATGTGTTATTGCATATGGTTTGAAGTTTTTTGCCTCTTTTTCTTTTAACAAAAAAGAACATGTCGTTTATTTTTATGTTAATGTGATTTTAATTTTTTCTACAGGAAATTGTCAAGGAATTACAAACAGTTTTTTCATGTAAGAAATATAAGGTGTACATTGAGAGTGTGACAAGTGAGCTGCATGAGATTAATTGGGTATGCAAACTTTAAAATATCACTGTGTTATACGTCTTGAGTCGGGACAGAAGTGCAGTATCCTGAGGAGTGGAGTTGTACTGTCCATTAAGTTTAAAGGCTTATCAAATCCAATGGTCTCACTCAACTGTGACCGTGTTTTCAAGCATCGTTAATCTCCTTCTGAATACAACTTTACTTTAAAAAATATATCACATTTATTGCTAAGAACTCATCTGCATCAGTGAGTCCACTTAGCCTATCAGTGGACAAAGTGTTTGTTCACTGAGCTGTAGAAGTGAGTTCGTACTTAATACATATCGATGTTTCCCTTCCTGTGAGAAGATATGTGTTCATGCTTCTATGCCTTCCAATTTAGAGAGAATGGTACATTATCCATCCTGCAGATACACGTTGTTCCTTAGACAGAGAAGATATTCTCGTATTGTCTGTGGTGCTGTATAGAGGAAGGCAAGAAACCACATATTCTGCAGTCACTGTATTACAGCATCACACATTTAAAAGGAAACCTTTGGGGTTTTTGGGGTTTTCCCATTCCAATACTGTGTTATATGTTTTCTGTGCATGTAAATGGTCTGCAAAGGAGGACATTTCTCTCCCACACAACCCCCCCCCCCCCCCCCCCCGGAAATTAGCATAATTTGTCCTCTCTATGCCTCTCACTTCTTATGATTGTTGTTGGTAAGCTTCTTTAAAACACGCTAGTTCTCGTTACAAAAAAGGATAAGTGTTTTAACAGTAATTACCTGGATCCATGTCTCAAACTATGCTTTGTTTGGTCCTTGAATTTGATGCTGAAAAGTCCTTGAATTGTCCCTGATTTGAATGAAGTGATGGAACCCATTATTTATCTTCAAGGCATCCTTTATAGTTGTAAAAAGCCAACAGTGCGGGTAGATAGGACTTATGGCTTACCCTATTGTAAATCATTAGCCCATCCTAATCAACCTCATGCTAATCAAATAAATACAAGGCAGCAAAGAGACCAAACGGATGATGGAGCCATCTGGAGAAAGGTTAGCGGGTGGCAGACAGAAGGAGACAGATGTGTGGAAATGTGTACACATAAATCCCCACAGTGCCCTATAACCACAGAACCAAATAAACCAGGGATTAAACGCAGCAACACCAAAAGCCAGGAAAACCACAAAGTGATCCATCTAATAGTATCTATTAGTCTCTCTCAGTAGCTGTCATGCCACTCCTGAGACTTTCCTTCACTTTTTGTGGAGTCATAACAAACCTGCAGGTGGGGTTCTGGCAGACCAACAAGGCTAAATCCTCAACATTTTAATCAGCTTAACACGTTTCAGAGGCAGACCTGTAGTGCAAATAAGCTTGTTATTTGACGGCAGTTATGTGTGTGTGGATGGTGTTGACTGGCATCCGTGGAAACTGTAGCTTGGAAACAGCCAGAAGTATCATGTATAGTTTGCTTAAGCATGAGCGCAGTGGGAGGTGTTTGTGGGGGAACGTGCCGAGGAGACGAAGCATCTTTAGGGAGGATGAAAGGACTTATTTGTACGATAGTGAGTGTGTGATGCAGAAGGAGCTTTAAGTGTGAGAGCATTGAGTAGGCAGGGTAATCTGAGACATCTAAAGGTGTTACAAACTAAAGTGGTACATTTGATCTGTTTCTCTCCATCTCCCTCTCACACATAAACATAGAGGGGTTTGGGATGATGACCCTTTTTTTGTTTAAAGGCTACAGTAACTGAGGAGATCTTCTCCCTGGATACCATTCACAGGGATGATGTGAACTTTTCAGGGGGGAATAGAAAGGGCAAAATGAACTCAGGCCATGAAAAGGAAAAAGGAGGGGAAGGGAATGCAAAAGGGACAGGGTTTGATAAGGTCGCATGGCAGACTTTTGTTGTTGTGGCCATGATTCCCCCCCCCCCCTCACCTGGCTGGTATAATGACCACAGCTGACCTGACAGACATTATCTGTGTGTGTGTGGGGATATTATGTGTGTGGAGATTTGGCCTGCCTGATGGGAGGTGTATCCTGGCCTTAAAAACCCCATCGCTTCAGTTCGCCTACAGCTGATGCTACAGCCACCAAACTATAAATAGTATTGCATGACTTAACGTTTTTTCACGAAACTGTGTCTCAGGGCTTCTTAACATTTAACAACCTATTAATGTGTCATACCCACTTAACGGGAAGAAACTCAGCTATCAGACAATATTAACTAATTAATTTTTAGCTAAACAAAAAACAAGGGTTTGCCGCTGAATTAGCCCTGAGCGAAAAAATGCTAACGCAATTAGCACAACATACATACTTTATTACTTATCGGATCTGCACACACAAGATATCAGATTAAAGCTGAGATTCCACAGATTCCAGAGGTATAATTATCATCACTGTGCAACCAAAACTCAGGCAGCGAAGGCGAAACCAGACAACACACAACTTACCTTTACGGAGGCAAAACGGCAAATATGTCTTACCTTTGCTGTTTTTCTGATCAAAAGTTTTGTTCAATGGCATTCAAACGCTGCTGAAGGTTAATCCAATGTGTCTTTGTCCCTTTGAAATGATTACTCATAATCCATCATTCCATTTTTGTCAAAAACCCTCAAAAACTGAGATTTCATATAGAGCAGGGGTCGGCAACAGGCGGACCGCGGTCCGGATCCGGACCCAGACGCCGACCTATACGGACCCGGACCTATAATCAATACATTAATAGGGGATTTCAATTTTGACGGGGTGATTCTATTTTAACCGCCGCCGACAGGGGGCGAAAGAGACGAGTGAGCGATACAGGGAGAGAAACACAGAAGAAGAGATGAGAGAGCGGCAGAGAGAAGCGGAGAGGAAAGTGAGTAAAGAGAATAATTAGCGATACAGGGAGAGAAGACGGAGAGGACAGTGAACAGGCGTGTTGGCGGGAGAGACAAATAATTACACATGGCGCTCTCCAAGAAGAGGAAAGTGGACAGTGAGAACAGAGCTTTTAACCCTGAGTGGACGGACTCATTCATGTTCATCCTGCCCACTGGGAGCACAGAACCAGTGTGTCTCATTTGTTCAGAGGCCGTGGCGCTCAAGCAGAATACAAAAATCAAGTAACTGTATTCAGCTCGCGTTATATTTGAAAAACGAGTAATCTGATTACAGTTACTTTCGTAAACCTGAAGTGAATACATTTTGGAATACTTATTGGAATTATTGGTGGAAAAGTTTCCTCATAAAATGTAATATTCATTACCAGCATAACTGTGTGCACACTGCACTGCGCTGCAGCATGTCTGTGAGCGAGAGAGACAGATACAGCCCGCCCCCGCACGCAGATCAGAGAGAGAGAGATCTCTTTTAAAATATATTGAAAGTTAGAAACGGAGATGGTTCGATAAAATGTGCAAGATAACGTTTATGTAGCATTTCTTTATTGTCGAAATGATGACATTTCATAACGGGATCAAATCAAAGTGAATGGCCTGCTGCTGCTGAATGCATGGGGCAAGTGACTGGAAACAGTTTTAAAAGTTATTACGTCGTTTCAGATAATAAATAATAATGATAATTCATTCTATTTAAGGGCGCCTTTCAAAGCACCCAAGGACACCTGACAATTCATAACATATTCTAAGGAAAGGTTTAAGAGAGTACAAAGAATGCAGTCCGGGTGATGTTTTTTATGTGGGGTGCAGATGAGAGGGAGCTGTCCAGAATCACACAAAGATGTTGTGTTTGAGTTGTGCTCTTGATAAGCCATTAAAACAGTAAAATAAGTGTCTCCTGTTCACCAAAACATACCCATCTGTTATGGAAAAATAAAGTATTCCAAAAGTATTCTAAAAGTAATCTGAATACGTTACTTTTTTAAGACACGTAACTGTAACTGTATTCGGATTACTTTCAGAGCCATGTATTCAGTATTCAGTAACCGATTACATTTACAAAGTAACCCTCCCAACCCTGATTAAAAGTGCCAAAACGCCACTATGAGACAAAACACAAAGTGTTTGACCAAACATTCCCTCTCAAGTCAGAACTGAGGTCACAAAAAATAAGCAGTCTCAGAGCCCAATATGATCAGTCTAAAACTAAATATCGTTCCAGGGCAGGCTAACCAATGAGCACCTGCATGTGTGTATGAGAAGGGCCCTGACACCATTTCAGCCCAGAATTAAACTCCTGGCAGGACAAGCTCAAGCTCAATTCTCGCACTGAATAAAAAATAGTGAGTGAGGGACTGCAATATAAGAGGGAAAGAAAGAGAAACTTTAAAACTGTTCAATTGTTATGATGTGTAAAGACTGATATTGTTCTATAATCGGCTGAAACTGTTAAGTTATGATGTGAAACGGTTAACAAAGCTATTTTTAAATGCAGCCAGAGAGGAACATTACACATATCCACAGTATTTTACTGTATATCTGTATAGTTCAATGTTAATTGACAATAAATATTGTTGTTTTTAAATTGTACTTTCTTTATTTGATTGGCAGTCAGTTGTTGATGACATGCAGACGTTGATAAAGCTACAGGCTACTTCAATTAGGGATGTCCCGATCACCTTTTTTTGCTCCCGATCCGATTCCAATCATTTGATTTTGACAATCTGCCGATACCGATTTTTCCCGATCCGATCTTTATGCAATGCATTAAGAGGAAAAAAAGGTAACAGATAACGGCTGGTCATCCAACGCGATGAATTCAGCTATCTTGGCTGTTCTGGGGTAGTTTCTCTTTCCTTTTAAAAGTCTCTGAAAGTGTCGGTTGTTTCAGTGCCGTTACCTGAGTGGCCGCTGTGTACTCGTCGTGTTGTTGTTGGTGGTGTTTGTATTAGATTGGTCATGTTGAACGTAGCTCTGTTCTTTCCACCACGCGGAACCTCCGCCTTGCAAACATTGCATCTGGCTGTTACACTGCCTTCGCTTTCAATTTTATAATACTTCCAAACTCCTGACATTTTCTCTGTCCCGACTCCCGAGTCACCAGCTGAACGTAGCCTCTTGTTAGCTTACTGCTACTATTAGACACTGCGCCCACTCTGTTGCCAGATTTGAGAGAAATAAGCAACCAGGTCTATGAAAACAAGCCCAAAAGAAGCAACACATACATGATGTTGTGTAATTTTAACCCAAAACTAAGGCCTCAGGATGACTTTAAGACGTGAACATGGTCATTTTTGTTTTGTAACATTAAATAAAATGTATAAAAATATTTTATAAAAAAAAAAAAAAAAAAAAAAAAAAAATTCCGATCCCCGATTTTTTTCTCCCGATCCCCGATCACGTGAAAATCACGTGATCGGCTCCGATCCCCGATCACGTGATCGGATCGGGACATCCCTAACTTCAATATATATCACACTAATTCATAAAGCATAAAGTTAGACATTTTGATGTTCCGGACCTTTGCATGGGGAGATTTTCTCTAACTGGACCTCGTTGAATTTTAGTTGAATACCCCTGATATAGAGTGTGTGAGGAATACAACCCAGCTTCCGGTTTTGTGCGTGCTGGCATGCGCATCACTCTATTCACCAATGGTAATGTTTAGATGGATTTGAGGAACTTCCCCCCGATTCTATTGGCTCTAACGGTTCACAAGAGGTGTCAATCATCAAAATCAACCAATGGGTTCCAGAGATATGGCAAATCCACCCAAATGACCCCAGAAGTTGGGTTTCTTTTCTAAATCTCTCTAAAAAGGTCAAATGTCATTTGTTTTGCATCAATCTTGATACAGGGTACTTATTATATGTTATAGTTTGGATTCCTAAAGCTTTGAGTCTACTATCCCATCATTCAAGGGTGGTTTTCACTATAAGTAATGTTTTTTCTTTGGACGGACACTATAATTTACAGTTTTTTACAATGTTAAATCTGAATTTACTTTAAAATAAAAAAATTCTATATTGATTCTGACTTTTCTACATCCAACTCACAGGTTTATCATTGCTTTGAGAAAAAAGATTATTCATTTACCCCTTTTAGAAGTGAAGATATGGTAATTTGTTCTGGGAATGTCATTTTCGAGCCTGAGACCTGAAAAACAGGCTCAGGGCTTAGCAGGTTAAAACAGATAAAAAAGAGCTGATTTAAATACCACACCCTACGCTCCTCGTTCGTCTGGTATTCCCTGAAAATGCCATGCAGACACGAACACATGCTTAGGTGTTAGATCTAAATCATAGATATAATTGTCTTTTATCTGTCGTTTAATTATTTCACCCTGTTTTATTTAACCAACCTGCAGATCCAATTATCCTCCTCTAAATGTCTCTCCATGAAACTTTAAGAATCACTAGAGGCTTCTCAATACTCTAATTTCCCCTCCTCGACTCCCCTCCTCGACTCCCCTCCTCGACTCCGATCCTCGTGAGTTACAGTAGTCCCGCCCACAGGAGATGCGAGCGGAGGACTGAGGAGGGGAACCGAGGAGAGAGGAGGGGAAGCAGCAGGCGGTTAGAGAAATGAGAACTCCTCTCCTCTGAGCGGTCATTTTAAAGAGACGTCCATTAATGATGACAGGAGGCACAGCAGCCTGTCTGATGGACAGATGTGTTCATGATGACTTATATATTTACTTTGATTCATTCACAGTGCGGTATAATGAGACAATAACAGACTACAGATGCGGACATATACACACACATATATTTATATAAATATATACAATTTCAGAATCAAACAAGTATGAGAGCACTCTCATAATAACGTAACACAATCAGAGACTGGATATATCCCCCCCCCCCTCTCTGGTCGCTGAAATGGGGAATTGAAATTACGGGCCAAAAGTTGTATTCACAAGTATTAAAAGTAAGCACAGGACACCAAACCAACTGAGACCTGTCTGTCCGCCGCATCTACGCACTGTACAACACACACACACCTACACACTGTACCACACACACACCTACACACTCTACCACACACACCTACATCTCCTAAAGCATAATCAGGCTACAGCCGTTGTGTATTTTATTATGTGAAGCACTAAATGGTGTTAGAAAAATATCGACTCTTTGTTTGTAGACATCTACTAAACTACAGCATACAAATACAGAGAGTAATGTAGGCCTGTTATACTGAGTGATATATATTTTACACACTGCTCTGCTTTCTGCACGGACCTCACAGCTGTTCTCACTGTAAATATTGCGTCGCGATGAAAGCAGTTACTAAAATAATATCCAGGGGATGCATGCAGAGCTGTCATTGGCTGAGATAAGTCCGGCCGTGCGTAACGCCTCCACCGTTCCTGGAAATGCATCCGCGGAGGAGCCGTGGAGGATGCATCAGTGTATCCTCGATCATAGCTCCTCCAGAGAGCCTCCTCGATGCTCGATGCTCGGTCCTCGATGTGCATTTAGAGAAATTAGATGTCCTTCAACATGGCGCGCTGAAATTCATTTCCAGGTCACTACCGGAGGACCGAGGAGTCAAGGAGTCGAGGAGGGGAAATTAGAGTATTGAGAAGCCTCTACTGTGTGCAGAAAGTCATTGTTATTAATACCACCTCAGCAGTAAGGATCATTGGTAGTACTCACACTCTGTTGATTGAAACTGTGACGTTTTATCAAAGACTAAATGGCATCATTTACCATAACCTCTATAAGCAATCGGCACTGATCAAAACACATGGTTTGCATTTCTAAATGAATATGAGCTACACTGTAGGCACTGTTCAAGAGAGACAAGGCTATAAATAGAGTTCTCATTCTTTGGGATTTACTTGGAAAATCTGGCCAGTTATAGGAAACCGGGAATGTCGGTAAAGTTCTCGTTGGCCATAGGACACGATTAAAACACGTAAAGCGTTCCCGCCGTTAAGAGAGGGAAAGGTATTATGTTAGCTCTATAATCCTTCCTCTACTCGGGGCTTTCGGATCATTTGTTGAAGTGAACCGCTGGAAAACACTTTGAGGGGCTGATGGATTAAATTGAGAAGCGTTTTATCCTTATATCACTCTGATTGAAGTGTGCTTTTGTCTTTTAGTTAGCTTTGTCCACACTGTGCTCCTTACCTTGCACTAACTCTGAGTGGCAGGGATATACAAAGTAAAATAATTAGTTTGCGCCGTTATTGTGCCAACGTGAAAGAAACAATGACATCTGCTCTACCTGGAGAGATTAAAAATAAGTGTGGCTTTCTTATCTACTCAACAGCTGGTTGGATGACACACACACATTTATGCACACACACACTGTGCACACACAGATAAACATGAACATTTAGAGTAAACCAAATAATACATCTTAATGACCAGAAGGTGTTTTACTAAAAAATAAAGTAATTAGAGACACTTGTGTTCATTCTGGAATAAACACAGGGCAGGGTGGTATCCTACCAGTGACGTGCGGTGAGGTTCATGGCTGGTGAGGCACAGACTCTTTCAGAGTCAGATTTACAAATATTATAGCCTATTTTGACCGTAATCGAAATATTCTGTTATTTTCAAAAGCTTTTTTAGTCTGATGCTATGATTAATTTTAAACAGACCGATCAACAAAAGGATACCCAAAATCTAAATATTGGATTGTTCTTTCTAAGTAAGATCCCATTTTCATTACAGTTGTGGTCTTACCTTGACTTGAAGATGAATATAAGTCCATGCTATCCTTCTGGACAACAATCTCTATTACTGTTTTGTAAAAGTCCTCCTTATCTTCCTGTAGTTTCAAAAGTCTAGTTTGTTGTTTGCGGTAGAATAACAGTAGCAACAAGAACCTGTGGGCTCACGTGCGCCCCCTTCAGCGCGGCAGAGGTTATGGCTGCCACTCCTGGTGCTTTTTTCATTGCCGTTGTACGATGAGACCAGCGAGCCTAAATATCATATATACGTGAAATAAGTTATTTAGAGACTATGGATGGCGAGGATAAATGTAATAAAGGGATCTACAAACATTACATTGGTGACCTACAGTGAGATGGGAACAGGCATGCGCTTAGGGCCCGCTTTCCAGCCAGTTTCTGTGGGGTGACGCATTCTGAAGTGAGGCAGAGCTCATCTGTGCCTCACCTCACCCCACAGTAAATGGCTTGAGCGCGCTCACAAAATAAGTGGCCGCGCTAAATTAGTGCCCGCGCTCCAGCAAGTTACTGTGGGCTTACGTGAGGCAGTGCTCGTCCCTGCCTCACTTCTCATCGCTCCCGTAACGGAGCTCGGCAAATTTGCTGATTTTGACTATAAAATGCGATTGGAATCATACATAAATCACATTTACACAAGATCAGTGGAGACATTTTATTATTATTATTATTTAGTTTTTCTTTAATTGTTTTTCCGTTACATTGGAGTATGACAGGTGAGGCTCTGCCTCCCCTGCCTCCACTGACTGCACGTCGCTGTATCCTACATATCCTCCTACAAAAGGAATCATTTGAGTTGCTCAATTTATGGATTTGTCAGATTACGGCATGGCTCCTGAGCAAACCTTTTTTTTCTTTAAACCCTCCTCTAAGCAGCCTTGCTCTGAATTATTTCTGCTAATTTATCCTCACTCAGACAGAGGTGCAGAGGAACAGAAATGGAGAGAGAGACAGAGACGTTTCAGTGATGCTCAGTCATGCCTCAGCTGAGACGTCCTCCATTAGACACTCCACATTAGATTAGAGCTGTTTAGTATGCAGAAAGAAATGATACGTTTTAGTTTTGCACTTCCCTCACTAACAGGAAAGTCTGCACCTTTTTCCTGCACATGTTGAAGTCTTGATGTCTTGAACAAGGCTTGAATGTGAGATATCTCATGGCCAAACAGCCACACTTAAACCTGAGCTCTTTTTGTTTAGATATTGATCAGATAACTTGGCTTGCCTCTACAGATGATGCTGTGGGAAACCCTTGTAGTTTCATAATGCCAAAATAGTCAATATTTTATGAGTAGAGAGCAGTCGGGTGTTATCCGCTCTCTGTTTACACCTGGCCCTCCTCAAACCTGTTGCCAAACGTAGAATTAGGATGCCCTATAGAAGGAACCTCAGTCTTTTTTATGTAAATGTAGACATCTTTGAATAGAGGTCCGTTGATGTGACACCTTGTTGCACCCTGTCTTTGAACTGTGGCTTTGAAGCTCTTCTGTGTGACGCCATCATCTCCTCCTATGTATTTCTTGATGGAGCCGCGTGGCAATAATGATCGCCATAAAATCCATTACCAGGGGCCCCGGGGCCACTGTGCTGTGGTTCTAGCTTTATTACACCGACCAGCATGTTGGTAATTACACAATTTGTTTGTTGCTACAGCAACATGGAGGTTCTAAGCGCCTAATGCAGAATTTATGTTAGGGGAATTTGGCATTTTGTTGTCATACACACCATTGCAGGCAGACATTCAGTTTGTGTGTCAGTCTTTGTACTGTAGCTGCACATGTGTGTGTTTGTGTGACACCCTCTCAGTGGGGGCTCATTTAAAAGACGCAGGGACAAAATGGAGGAGGTTGACCCATTAGTTGTACCATCCACTATTACACCTCACTGCCTCCACTTAGCGGAGCACTGAGGTCCGGTATTTAGGACCACCTGAAAACTGTCCTAAACACACGCTACGTCAAACACTTAGCAGCCAGCAGCTTTTAGACACAACAAGCCAAAACTAGACCGATCCAAACCATGCCTTCTTGGCCAGAGGGAAATTATCTCATCAAAAATCACAGTGGCCTTATGTCTTGCTCTCGTAATGAAGTGGTAGAATTTAATAACAATATCCTACACACCAGCCTAGAACAAATCTTTCAGGGTGTCACAGTTTCAGTTAAAGTTTCCTAACTTGATCCTGGATTAAATTCATGAATTAAAAGTGGAAAAGCCACAAAGAGAGCTGAGGAATGGGCTTTAGTTTTTAATGCGGCAGCCTACCCTGCAGTGTTGGGCTTAAATGAGTGACTGTTCATTATAGTGGCTGCTGACGCTGAGCCATGTCGGCATTGCTCTATTGACTCAGAAGATTAGATCGGCTGGCACGAAAGGTAATCTGGCATCTATAGATTTGTCTGTGTGTGTGTTTTCTCAACTCCTCCATTGAGCACTGGACTGACAAGGACTTATAGGCACCAAGTTGGGCACTGCCCAGATCTAATGTTGAGAGAGAGAAAGAGAAAGAGGAGGCATTACGTTACCCAGCGTTTCCGCCAGGGGAATATACATGTTGAATTTACCAATGAACAATAACAAGGTATTATATATACATAAGTATGTGACAGATGGAATATTAAATATTAAACTGAATATATAGCAAGTGTTGTCTTCATCATTCTGAACAATTGGCTTTTGTCTTCTGTATCAGCTCCATAAGAGCAAGTATTGTGTCCTGTGAGTCCTAACCTGAAGAGCAGTGTATGAACAGCTCTTTGTATTCTGATATGTGGAGTGAACCCTATTATTGACTTCTTTGGCAAAACTTTCCAATGGTTTTCATTCTTCCTAGCAGGAATTGCTCCATTGACAACCACGACTCCACCGTAGGCCATATGACCTCTAAAGTGCAGCAGGTTTCAATTTTTGAAGGGCAATCTTATCCTCCCCGGAGGCAGATCATATCTAGAGATGGCATCACCTTCCATTGGAAAGATGACAAAGACTGAATATCCCAAAATGTTATAGGTAGAAAAACGACATTCATATCATTAATTCAGACAAATTGAAATACTCCCGTTTCTTGTTTCATAAACAGAAAGATATACAGTATGCTCTATGATATACAAATAAATGTTGTTTAACAAAAGACAAATTCAGTCTCTTACGCAGCCTTATTTCTGTCAAGAGATTCAGATGGAAAACTTAATGTGAGGCTTTTAAATTGCTTCAGCTTCTCTAACGCAGCCACATTATGCAAAAGACCAATTCAGTTCTGGCCTTCAACATTGAAAAGCATGAAATTAGTACCACCGTGTTTATCTTAAATGGTAGTGTCCCTTCATTTATTTTCCTGCCATTCCCTCTCTCCTCTGTTGTTTCCCCCCAGTCCATTCCCCCATCTTAGCCTTCATTCTCTCCTCTGTTATCTGCTATCTCAGTCAGAATCTGAGGGACTGCAGGGATCCTCTCTCGCCATGGTTCCTTGTCACACTTCTCTACTTCATCGAATTGAAGACTTATAAACTCTTCCCTAACTGTACTCGAGAAACTTGAAGCTTAACCTCACATTCTAGATCTTGAATATATACTCTGTTATATATTGGGAGTTTATTTAAAGGTCACCTATTATGCAAAACCCACTTTTTCATGTCTTTTATACATCAACATGTGTCCCCTCTGTGTAAAGAGATTCTGAACGTTTCAGGAACAAAGATTCTCTCTCTTTTTGTCCTGATCCATTTATATAAAAACCTGTCTGAAAATGAGCTGATCAGATTTTGGCCACTTTATTTTTTGGCTTGTGTAACCATTAGCCAATCACCAACCAAGGTAACCCCCCCACCCCCCACCTTATCACATGAATCTCCTCCTAGAGCACCATTGTGTTCTTTTTAACCAAATATCTCTCAGAGGGGTGTGGGGAGGGGCTCCTTATTTTCATCTAAAGCAGGGGTCTGCAACCTTTTTGACTAAAAGAGCCATTTTGCCCCCTTTTCCACCAATTTATTTTGTCTGGAGCCGCAAAACATATTTGATAGTTTTTTTGCATTTATTATTTATTACATTATAAAACTGTTATCCTCTAATAAGAAACAAAGAACTCTTATAAGGAGAATAAAAAAAATACACAGGCCTACTTTAAAATAAATCAACACAGCACTTGGGGAGTCCTCTGCACATTTGAAGAAAATGAATATAATTAAAATGGGCCCACTTTGAAATAAATAAAACATATAGCTGCACCCTAAAAAGAGTTAACTGATTGAATTATGACTGAGGATCGTCAGCTGTCTTCCTCTTCCGTGTTTTTCCTCCAATACGTAAAGGCTGCAGCACCTTTGACAACTTCTCTCCACATATCAAACATCTCGGTAAGCCAGCATCGTTTGCTGTGAAAGCAGATAACTCTCCACGCAGAATTAAATCCTGTGTTCCTCCGATACTTTTCTTTTCTTTGATTTATCCATAGTTCGCTCATCGAGCCGGGGGTCAGGTTATTCGCCTGCAAGAAAAGGCGCTGGCGCGGGACCGTAGCAGGATGTGACGCATATTTTAGTTAACCTAATTAAAACCGTTTAAAAAAAAAAAAATGTATGTGTCTCAGTATGAGCTCAAAATACAAGATACGAAACATTTTCAACCGTGCAACAAAATAAAAATAGTCCTGCAAATATTTTTATTTTATTTCCTTCTTATTTTTGTCTAAGCTCAAGGGAGCCAGAGCAGAGGGCTTAAAGAGCCGCGGGTTGCCGACCCCTGATCTAAAGTAACAGACAGAGAATCAGCACTTTTGAAACAGGGCTGAATCAGAGGGGATTATGGGATGCTGCAATGATGTGTTTGGTATTTCGAGGCAAACCCTTCAGAGACATGTTTGTATATATCTGAGACCTATAATATATTGATGAAAAGCAGTATAATAGGGGACCTTTAATACTTGAGTTAAACATCATCATCCCAATGTTATGTTAATTCAGCATACAATGGCCTGTAACAAGCTTCAAATCAAATGGATAACACACAAATAATTCATATTCAGATCAAAGATCCAAATGCTTTATTGTAATATGCACAATACATACAGTGAAGATTTATTTGAAGATCTTATGCAAACAATATTCTTACGTACAAGAATAAACAGAAATATAATAATGCACGAGAATGCTGCAAGGGATACAATAGTGCAAATAATATGCAGAAATAACTAAACTACAGTGTATGTAAAATACAGTTTACTGAAGCTGATGTCTGTGTTATGTGAGTACATAAAGAATAACAGTACAATATTTATGCCGTTGGAGAGGACAATTTGCAGGGAGGTTTGCCACAAACATACAGTATTTCCCTTATTACATTTTCATTTAAATTACATAACTTACTTATCAATATTTGTTTTGTTTGTTTAGGTCACCATCAGAAGCCTTGGTTGATTAATAGTGTCACTATAGTGTAATATACTTCATTAATGATATAGGGGTTTGCATTATTAATAAATGGTAAATAAATAGTTTTCTAGTGATAAATGACAACTGAACTACAGACAGTATCAGTCAGAGTGAATAGATGATTTATTTGAATTAATGCGTTCAGTTCACAGGTTAGGTAACATATTACTACTAAAATAATTCTTTCTCCGAGGACCACCAGTAGTCCTCGTGTATTATTCATTATTATTCATTGCCAATTACATGGACAGCGTTCCCATATTTATGCCACGCTGTGTGCTGTTAAAGCCTTCCTCAGTTCAAGGGAAGTTTGACACACACACACACACACATGTACATTCACACACACACACACACATGTACATTCACACACACACACACACACACACACACACACACACACACACACACACACACATACACACACACACACACACACACACACACACACACACACATACATGTACATTCACACACACAGCAATACAACTCCTGATGAATAAATACAAATAAATGCTTCCATGCAATTTACATGTGCCTACACACCGGCTGTATCTACTTTGCACTTACTGTAATGGCCTTATCTCTTGTGAGCTGTATTCTAACCTTCACACATTTTGAAATGGTTGTGTTGCTGAAAGAGATTAGTTTGCTCTTATTTGTTGGACGAAATGCTTTTAAATACAGAGCAGGGCTTCTGGGTGAATGGTGTCACCTTTTTCCCTCACCGTTTACAAATATCCACTTACATTTTCTTATTATCTGTTATTTTGTCTGATATGACAAGTTAAATTCTTATTTAGGGGTGCATTTCATGTGGTTAATGTGAGTGAAATGCAGAGTATCTAAACCACATATGTAATGATGCTAATGATGTACGAGGTACTTGAGGTTTTACTACTTCCTATTATGGGGAATGCCAAATGCCACATAAATAATTTCTACTGCAGAGAAAAGAGGATTTGACTCTTGCTGTTTCTTTGTCAGTTAACCTCACAGCATGAACTAATATGTGCTAAACTTAAAGGTTGAATTCATCTTGAGGGAAGCGTGTTGAACTTCTCCTTCCTTCCACAAGTCAAAGTGTAATATATTCTATTCTGTTATTGTTTTGGAGGCCATGTTTCTATTTATTCCAATCACTGGCTTTCAAAGTAGATGAGGAATGGCTTTGCATTTATCTTTTTATGTCCTTTATAAGGAGAACTATAAGCATTAGCATTAGCATACAATTTACTGTACTTAAAATGAAAAGTTAAAATAAGGATTGATCTATAATTATAGCTACAAGTTTCACAACAAACTAAGGTGGCAGCTGGCTGGAGGGAAATCTCCAGAGAGCTGAAAGTTTACCGTTGGCTAGACTATTGTGTTTGTCTTTTTCAGTAAACATCCTAATTTAAATCATGTTTCTATACTGCTCACGTCCATCCTCTGTATCCAGTAGGGCTGTATCCGAATGTTCGTTCGTTGGAGTACTATTCGGGTTCAATTTTGTTATTCGGATATTCTTTTTTTTCTTTTTTCTTTTTTGAAATTGAATTTATTAAAAATTCCAATATCAACGGAAGAGCTTGTGCCTCTTCGGGGGGTAAAATAGGAAGCCAAGCCAAATTACACTTAAGACATATACAACTGCAACGAAAGTACCAAACACAATATCCTTTTCAATTTCAACGAACACAAATTGGGTTACATACATTAACAAATAACTATAAAACAACAATACTGTAGAATAACAAAATGAATGCCGTGAACAAACCGAAATACACGTGTTGAAGCCGTTCGCTGCTGATTACTACGCACCCCCCCTCCCCGTGCGGGCCGAATATTCACTGCTGAGTACTACCGAATATCCGGAACCCGAAAATTGGTATTCGGGACAGCCCTAGTATCCAGGGTGTCCACGGGGTCTTTAAAAGTTGATAAATCAATTTAGCGAGAATTAAGGCTATTAAAAAGTATTAAAAAGTATTAAACGGCATTTTCCAAGGTATTACATTCTGTAGCTTGTTTTCAGTAAGTATATAAATTGTCCAAAGAGGTTGTATTCTACAGTCTGCCTGAATGTAATCATTGCGTAGGTGTGTAGTGTGATTCTGTGTAGTTTATTTATGGCATCCAGTTGGATTTGACGTCATCTGAACAGGACATCGCACGCTCACTGCTTGATAGCGCGCGAAGGTCCGTTTACGCCGGTTGTTAAACAACATCGTTATGGGGAAATGCAAGTCTGCGTCCAAATGGTTGGAAGATAAGGAGGAAGGACAATCAATACTGTATATAGTACATGTGAGGTAAAGTGTGTCGCCAATGTAACCGGTTAAAACTCAAAGTGGCGACGAGGTCTTAAAATGTATGGAAAGGGTCTTAAAAGGTATTACATTTGACTTCAGGATTCCTGCATATACCCTGGTATCACATCTCCTTTCTATTTTTCTGAGTTCCTCTTTCCTTTCCTTCCTATACTATTAGTGTCACTTGTCTCTTCTATTACTAAACATTTAACCTCTGGCCCCAGCTCTCCGGCATGAGTGATGGATAGAGATGAAATCAAAGACAGGCAGAAAGACATGCAGGTGTAATCGTATAGGGCTGCTAACAGGAGAGTGGTGAATGGAAAAGAAGAGTGTCTTCACTAAGGGGCTAACAAAAACAAAAATATATATTACAATGATATATTACAATATGGCAAGGCAAGTTTATTTATATAGCATATTTCAACACAAGGCAACTCATCGTGCTTTAGAAAAAAAACATTTCAAGTATAGTGCGACAGTAACACATGAGATGACCTTTAAATACACTTAAAAACGGTAATTAAAAAGCAAAGAGAATACAAATTAAAGAAGCTAAAATGAAATAAAAGATTAAATAAAAGTCTTTTACTGCACTCTTACTTTTACGTTATATTTGATAATGCTTTATTGGATGTGTACAGAGCCCCTGTATTAATAAAACACTATCAAAGACAAATGTAACATTTTTGAATTACAAAACATACCAAGGTAACGCTATCACTGGCTTTTTTTATTTGTATACGTCAGAGAAAGTAGGTACATTTGATCTGGCGGGTCAATCTCGATGTGTCCAGAGGCGGATGGATCCAAATACTAAACTAGACTCAAGTGAAACAACAATATGTTAAGCTGTGATAAAGGATGGACAACCCCTGCAAGTCATTATTTTTTAATTAGTCAAATCTCGGTCTGTTACCTCTCTTTTAACTGATAACACCGCTGTTTGTCTACAGGTGTTTGCACATGCCAATAACAATTAGTGGGACGCCCAGAAGCCTAGCTGGCAGCGCTTAAAAATGTGTAGCTGATAGCAGGGATGTAATGTTAAAGCCTCGTTGCAGACGTTTCAGAAAGCATCGAACTGGGATATAACGTTGGCCTTTAAGTGCAACTGTGATTGGTCGAACAACTCATTGACTGATAGTGAGTGATAGTGAGAAGCAAAACAAACAAAGGTGG
Source organism: Trematomus bernacchii (assembly GCF_902827165.1). Taxonomy (NCBI): domain Eukaryota; kingdom Metazoa; phylum Chordata; class Actinopteri; order Perciformes; family Nototheniidae; genus Trematomus; species Trematomus bernacchii. Next base: position 2,559,902 of record NW_022987771.1, read on the forward strand.
AGGAAATCACATTTTGAGGTATAGTGTGGGTGTGTGTGTGTGTGGTGTGTGTGTGTGTGTGTGTGTGTGTGTGTGTGGTGTGTGTGTGTGTGTGTGTGTGTGTGTGTGTGTGTGTGTGTGTGTGTGTGTGTGTGTGTGTGTGTGTGTTGTGTGTGTGTGTGTGTGTGTGTGTGTGTGTGTGTGTGTGTGTGTGTGTGTGTGTGTGTGTGTGTGTGTGTGTGTGTGTGTGTGTGTGTGTGGGTGGGTGGGTGGGTGGGTGGGTGTGGGTGGGTGTGTGTGGGTGGGTGTGTGTGTGTGTGGGTGGGGGGGTTTCATCCCGCAGGCTAATAATCATTGCCTTTCTCCAGATGGAAGAGTGTACCAGACTCAGCAGAGGTCTTCCTGCTTCCTCAGGGCAAGGGACGTAGGGGGTAGTACTGTGTGTGTGTGGGTGGTTGCGCAAGTGTGTGGGTGGTTGCGCGAGTGCGTGGGTTTGTGCGTTTGCATGTGTGTGTGTGTGTTTGACTGCATATGGATGGAGATATTGAACTGTCACTTAACGAGAATCCTCCAGGGGACGAATATCACACAGAGAAGAAGGAGAGGAGGCAGAATCAGATTGAAGCTTTTGGCAACATCAATCTCCAACCGACAACATTGTTATCCGAGACCTTCAGTCACTTGTTTTGTTGAAAAACTGAAAGTGTCATATTCTGTTACTGTGTGTCCATTTGATGTACACACAGTTGGGTACACTTCTCGGTAACATGGACTTTTCTCCAGACAGTTGACCAGGAGAGAAGTCAGCTCCATTTGTCCTTCATAGAGGAAGAAAGTCTTTCATGAATGGTATCCCTGAAGTAAATGTAGATCCACACACATGTTTTTTTTGTAAGATTAGTGAACTTCTTGGTATTTAGAATTTGGAAAACTCTAAGACACTTCGGTAGAGCCTACGTTAAAGATTAAAGGGTGACTAGGCACTTCGAAACACGCCTATGACACATCCTGTTTTTATTTCTCTTTGTCCCCTTCTTCAGTTCAATTCAGTATTTTTTTGAAAGGGCTCTGAAATGCTATGAGCAAAACACAACAACAATATTCAATTCTATCTCTTTCAGTCAGACACACACCAGCTGAAAACTCTTTCACAAAACAGAGAGGATTCACATTTTCAGTGAACGAGCAGCTTGTGGAGAGCTCCTGGCTTTGTTTGAATGACAGGTGGAAATGGGATTCTTTCTCACTATCGTCACAGTGCAGATAGGCGATGTCACAAGGTCTAAGCGTAGCAGAAATGTCTCAGATTAGAAGTCAGCTACTGAGAACACCCACTCAAGAGTTATTACACATAAATGTGCTCACACACTTCCACTTCTACAGTACATACAGCAGATGATTACATTTATAGTTCCTTCATGACTTCTTGTGGGTCATGAGCAAATTATTCAAACATTCCTCAACACATTTACACATTCTTACTTTTACATAAAACCATATAAATTCACAACAACAGATTGTAGAGTTAATAGGTGATTTTGTCACCTATTATGCAAAATCCACTTTTTCATGTCTTGTATACATCAACATGTGTCCTCTCTGTGTAAAGAGATTCTGAAAGTTTCAGGAAAAAAGATTCGCTCACTATTTGTCCTGATCCATTTATATAAAAACCTGTCTCAAAATGAGCTGATCAGATTTTGGCCACTTTATGATGTCCCAATGGTTTTTTGGGTTGTGCGCACCATTAGCGAATAATCAACCAAGGTAACCCCCCCCCCCCCCCCGCCTTATCACCTGAATCTCAACCTAGAGCACCATTGTGCTATCTTCTCCACCCTCCTTGACCCCCCCTCCTCCCTTCCCCCCTCCTCCCTTCTTCCAAGCGACTTTGTTAACTACTTTGAAAAAAAGGTTGATGATATTCGCTCTTCATTTTCCGACTCACCATTAGTCACCACTGGGTCACCAGACCCACCGTTCACCCACACACTAGCCTCCTTTTCCCCTCTCTCTCCAAGTGAGGTTCTTACCCTCATTACCTCTGCCCGTCCTACCACTTGTCCTCTGGACCCTATCCCCTCAAACCTCCTTCAGACTATCACTCCTGATATTCTACCGTTTCTCACCCATCTCATCAACACTTGTCTAACTTCTGGTCACTTTCCAAACAGTCTCAAGGAGGCAAGAGTAAACCCTCTCCTAAAGAAACCCACTCTCAACCCGTCCGATGTTATAAACTACAGGCCTGTCTCTCTCCTCCCATTCCTGTCTAAAACACTTGAACGCGCTGTCTTTAAACAACTCTCCTGTTATCTCCATCAGAACAACCTTCTTGATCCGCACCTGTCTGGTTTCAAGGCAGGTCACTCCACATAAACTGCTCTCCTTGCTGTCTCTGAGGAACTGCACACTGCTAAAGCAGCCTCCCTCTCCTCTGTCATCATCCTTTTGGACCTGTCTGCTGCATTCGACACGGTGAATCATCAGATCCTCCTTCACACTCTCCAAGAACTTGGAGTTTCAGGCTCTGCACTTTCCCTCCTCACCTCATACCTCAAAGACCGCACCTACAGGGTAACTTGGAGAGGGTCAGAGTCAGACCCTTGTCAATTAACTACAGGGGTCCCTCAGGGCTCTGTCCTCGGCCCCCTCCTCTTCTCTCTGTACACAAACTCGCTCGGATCTGTCATTAGCCCGCATGGTTTTTCATACCACTGCTACGCTGACGACACTCAATTAATTCTGTTCTTTCCCCGTTCTGAAACCCAGGTTGTCGCACGCATCTCTGCTTGTCTAGCAGACATCTCTCAGTGGATGTCTGCTCACCACCTCAAGCTCAACCTTGACAAGACTGAACTGCTTTTTCTTCCGGGAAAAGAGTGTCCCTCTCTTGACCTAACAATCAACATCGGCCCCTCTGTTGTTTCCCCGACTCAGACTGCAAGGAATCTGGGTGTGACCCAAGATAACAAACTGTCCTTCACTGCAAACATCGCTGCAACAACCCGCTGCTGCAGATACACTCTTTACAACATCAGGAGGATACGTCCCCTCCTGACCCAGAAAGCGACGCAGCTTCTGGTCCAGGCTCTCGTCAACTCACGCCTAGACTACTGCAACTCCCTCCTGGCTGGTCTACCTGCATGTGCCATCCGACCTCTGCAGCTCATCCAGAATGCAGCGGCTCGTCTGGTCTTCAACCTTCCTAAATTCTCCCACACCACACCGCTCCTCCGCTCCCTTCACTGGCTTCCAGTAACTGCTAGAATCCACTTCAAGACACTGGTACTTACGTACCATGCCGTGAATGGATCTGGCCCTTCCTACATCCAGGACATGGTTAAACCATACACCCCAGCACGTGCACTCCGCTCTGCGTCAGCCAAACGGCTCGCTGCACCCTCACTGCGAGGGGGACCCAAGTTCCCATCAGCAAAAACACGTCGGTTTGTTATCCTGGCTCCAAAATGGTGGAATGAGCTCACCATTGACATCAGGACAGCAGAAAGCTTACACATCTTCCGGCGCAGACTGAAAACTCATCTCTTTCGACTCCACTTCGAGCAATACAATGAAAAATAAAAAACAAAATAAAAAGCACTTATATACTAACAAAGCACTTACATACTAACAAAGCACTTATACACTAATAAAGGACTGGCTTATCTAAAGCCAGTTGAGTAGCACTTAAAATGGTTTGGCTCTATGAAACCGAATGTACTTATATGATTCAGTTTTCTTAAAGTTTGTATCTTCTTGGTCGAATGCACTTATTGTAAGTCACTTTGGATAAAAACGTCAGCTAAATGAAATGTAATGTAATGTAAATGTCTTTTTTAAAACCAATCATCTCTCAGAGGGGCGTGGCCAGCAGCCGCTCATTAGCATTTAAAGCTACAGACAGAGAATCAGCACTTTTAGAACAGGGCTGAAACAGAGGAGTTTATGGGATGCTGCAATCATCGGTTTGGTATTTAGAGCCAAACACTTCAGAGACATGTTTGTATATATCTGAGAACTATAATATATTCTTGAAAAAGAGTATAATAGGAGACCTTTAAGTGACTGTAGTTGGCACAGTAATAATGCAATGAATCCAGGAAAGAGTCTTTTAAAGTGGATAGTGTATTCTGTTTTATGCATAAAAATACAAGTCCTTCCAATTTCACTGTAAGCTAAGATTCTTGATCCCACTGATCTGAGAACGTGAGCAACAAAACATTTTTGGAAACATATTGTACTTCATCATCAACCTCTCAGTGCACAATTCACAGTAATTGCATCCCTCATCTGCCAAGTTAAACTCCCTCTGGGACAAAATGAATAACGGGGAGAGAATTAAATCTCATCTTGTCTGGTCTTGCTCTGTGCCACTGTTTTAAAACCGTTTTCATGTTGTGATAATTAGTGTAGCCAAGAAGAGTGAGAGGATAAAACAAACACTCTGTCTGCAGCAGGTGTGTTGAAGCACTGCCCTCTGGTGGTTTCAGTTTGTGTTGCTTGTTGCTTGTACAACAATGCAGGCTTTGACTTCCTCTGCTCAGTATCCTAATATATATAATAATAAAAAGCCAGTCTTTTTAGTTCTACTAAAGTGAAGCAACTTGTAGTTTGATAATGATTCAGAATTGTTATTGCAGCCTCATATAGGACTCGTTTTTGAATGATAGAGCCTAGACTTAGTGTGTGTTGTGTATTAAAAGGTTGCCATCTACAGTCAGGATGCAGGCAGTGCAGAGTGATGCTCCATGTGTTGAACCATTGCATGGGGTGTGATGGAGACATGTGAAGTGAAAGGCTTGAGGGCTCAAAGCACACTCTCATGCTCACTTCCTACCAACCCCTACTCTCTCACACACACACACGCACACACACACACACACACACACACACACACACACACACACACACACACACACACGCACACACACACACACACACACATCTCCACTAGCTGTGTGATGACAGACAGATCTCCCAGAAGTCTCGGAGGTCCCCGGGGTATCCGGTGGTCCGTGAAGTGGTTATTCTTAATGTCAGTCCCTGGCTGTGAGGTGGTGACTCAGGAGAGTAATTATAACATATACAGAGAGAGAGTCTATACTATCATTAATGTATTGAAATACCAATACCAGCAATATTATAATATATATTTAATTGTGTGTGTGTTGCATTGCAGCAGCTATTGTTTTGGGTTTCGTTTAAAGGTCACCTATTATGCAAAATCCACTTTTTCATGTCTCTTCTACATCAACATGTGTCCCCTCTGTGCAAAGAGATTCTGAAAGTTTCAGGAACAAAGATTCTCTCACTTTTTGTCCTGATCCATTTATATAAAAACCTGTCTGAAATCGAGCTGATCAGATTTTGGCCACTTTATGATGTCATAACGATTTGTTGGCTTGTGTAACCATTAGCCAATAACCAACCAATGTAACCCCCCCCCCCCCCCCCACCTTATCACCTGAATCTCCTCCTAGAGCACCATTGTGTTCTTTTTAACCAAATATCTCTCAGAGGGGCGTGGGGAGGGGCTCCTTATTTTCATCTAAAGTAACAGACAGAGAATCAGCACTTTGGAAACAGGGCTGAAACAGAGGGGATTATGGGATGCTGCAATGATCTGTTTGGTGTTTGGAGCCAAACACTTCAGAGACATGTTTGTATATATCTGAGACCTATAATATATTGATGAAAAACAGTATAATAGGGGACCTTTAAGGGAGAAAAAGACTTGATTCATAAAGTTTTACTCTTTCTTCTTTATTTTTCTTTATGGATCGCTTGCTTCTTAGATTTACATCTTTCCTCAAGGTTACTTTTAATGTAATCTCAAATGTATGACTAGCTGCCCGCTTTGTATGTCCATTTTATAAGCTCAGCTTGTATGTGCACTGATTCATGCCACGGTAAAGTTAGAGCATATGTGGCACAAGAATATTCAGATATTTTATGCAAAATGTTTATAGTGACATCAACTTAAAACATTTATTTTAGAGTAACAATGTGTAATACATCTTAAGCCAAGAAGATTCGGAGACAGTTTCTTCCCGCGGGCAGTGAGACTGTTAAAAAATTGAACTGTTGAAACAACATCAAACATTCATCTGCTACTCAGTAGTATGTATCTAATACCTAATATATATATATCATTCCAATAACTTGTATATAGACTCATACTGCACTATTCCACATCATAACTTTATTTCATTTTTATAACTATTATTATTTTTGTATTGCTCTTGCTCTTATTGTTATTATGTTATGTTATTATGTTGCATTGTTGGAGAAGCCTGTGACATAAGATTTTCAACTGCATAATTACTCTGTAGCTATGTCAGATTGACAATAAAGAACCTTGAACCTTGAACCTTGAAGCCCTTTATAGACAACAAACCGACATCCAATAACTAGCAGTAACAAAGTGTTGCATCGCCTTTATCGCCTGCTTCTTGGTGAAGAAATCGCTCTTGAACACACCGCAAAAATTACAGCTAATGGAAAATTAGTATGTACATTATGCGCCTAGGTGAGAGGAAATTACTCTCCATACCAGCAGGCAGCGTTAGACTGTAATCGTAATTCAAATAAGGAAACTGGAAGACTTGATTGGAGATACAGTATATAAGCCATTTCTAATACATACTTGAAACAAAGCAGCATTCGCCAAACACTTTCACTCCATACTTGCTCACCCACATCCAGATATCTGTGTTGTGAACATATCTGTTCCCTGGAATGATCAGATAAGTGGAAATATTAGAAAAGCCTTCTGTGTTTGTGCCCTCTATACTGTAGTCTTCTGCCTGGTTTCCTCACTTCCCGTTCTCTTTTCGTGCATTGATTCGCTTAAGCTGACCAGCCAACCAGAGTAATTCTCTCCACCCTCAATTCAACAAACTATATTGCCTTAAAAGCCAGTGTCAAAGGCTGAGAAGTGCCAACAAATCAGGACAAATGGAAAAAACAAAAACCAGACGCTCACTGTCGGCCGATGGTGGACCGTTGACTTGCCGTGTTGAGCCGTAACGGGTTGCATCATGTTTTCAACACCACTCAAACCCTCAGTGCATGTATCCCTACAGAATTACACTCAATCACTCCTCAGCAAGTCCAAACATGCCAAATCTATCACAAACAGAGTTGTTAATTTGTGTTTTTCAAATCATTGTTGTGACAAGCCTTTTGGTGTTTGAGTTTAATAGATGCGCCACTTGCCGGAGACAATAGCCGGCAAATAGTGTTCATTTGTTGGTTTGGTTATAATCAGGAATTGAAGTCTTTGAGAGCTCTACCTCATTGATTGTAGTTCCTTAAAGGTGGGGTAGGTAATTCACTTCAGAAACACTTTTTGTTATATTCCATGGAATGCTCTTAACATCCCGATAGCAATAAATACATTAAATGCTTTGACAATAAATACATAACAAAATGTCATCTGTGGAAGCCGTGGCGCTGTAAAAAGCACGACCAATCATCTGAGCCGGCTAAAATAACTGGATGGCCTACCTGCCTGTCAGCCTTCCATCTGTGCACAAACTTATCTCGTGCCCTCATTGGTCATGTGCGCGTTCGTGTGTGTTGGAGGAGGGGCTCTGTAAGGAAGTCTGAAGGAAGGGGCAGATTTTTTTCGGCTGCGTAATTCTAGCGCACTCGAGCGGGTTTCACCAAAATTACTTACCCCACCTTTAAGTACAGTTTTTAGGATGGTTGTAGGCATGAACCAATTGAAAATGCTAATTTTTAATGCAACCAAAACAATGAGAATAACTATTTAACCTTTATCAAACCTGATTATATCGGGCTTGTGAATACATTAATACAACATATTTTCCATACTCGTGTATGCTTTCCATAGTGAGATGACTGCAGGAATTTGTGCCTGAGGTGCTGGTACAACGTGCAACTCAATTTGGTTCTTGCAGTTGTTTAACTAAGGGCATTTGCCTATTTAAACTATACATTTTTTCTAGGAATAGATCATTCTAAATATATGAATACATTGTTTATTCTGTTTGCTTCACTAGAGACTTTAAAGGCACACATTTTCTTTTATCTAAATGTGAATACCCCTGTAAGGGTCTCAGTTAAACAAATCCTATTTGGGTGAAAAGGAATACGCTTTCCATAGTAAGATGACTGGAAGAATGTGTTCCTGAGCTGCTGGTACAGTGTACAACTCCAAATATTTGCATCTTACAGTTGTTTAATAAAGGACATTTGGTGTAAAGAGCCTGTTTAAACATATTCATTTTATTCTAGGAATAGATAATCCTAAATATATGAATACATTGTTCATTCTGTTTGTTTCACTAGAGACTTTAAAGGGCACACATGTTCTTTTATCTAGATGTGAATACTCCTGTAATGTGTCCTATTTTAGTGAAAAAGGAATCTGTGTACACCGCACAGAGTCAAGCACGTGTTCAGAGATTGTTGCCCTCTGCCAGCGTTGCACCTTTTCATGGATTCTCTTTGTGATTTGCATGTAGAGCAGGGATGGGCAAATGGCGGCCCCCACCTCCTCTTTTTGCGGCCATCAGATTAATTTATAAACAATGTAATTAATAAAAGAAAATATTAAAAAAATAATATTTTTTATTGTTTTACTTGTAGTACTGATACCGTCCACTAGACTCCTAGCTACGTCGCGAGCTGCGTACATGATTTCGTTCGGCAGCCAAATACCGCAAAATAATCTGTTACGCGTTTGTGTGTATTGTGTTTGTTTCCCGGGGAAACACTCACAAGAAACACCGGCTGTGTTAAGTTGCCGCTTGTAATTATGCCTTTACAAGCTTCAAAGTTGTATTTATCATCTGAATTTGGCGAAACAAGTTCAATATTCTAAAAACCAAGACTTTGTTTATTTGAAATCAGATGAAAACAAACTGTCACAGACCCTGCCGTGTTATCTATGATTACTATACGCTTTTCATTCATAATTTCAGCGGGAGGGGGAGCGGCGCTGAAGAACAGCAGAGTGTGGGTTGGCAGGTGTCTGTGTTGACATTCCCCTTATTGAGCGTCAGCAGAGAGCCAGAGACAGGCTACAAGTGTCTTAGGTTCAAGTTAGGCAACTAATGTCTGGGTTAGTGTTCATGACTTCATGTTTATGTCATCTTAATGGTTAATTTCAATGCACACACATTTTCCGTGCTTTCCAATAGTTTAAAATAGTTTTATTCCACTGTTAAATGACCTGTTCAATACAAACATGCCACTTGTAAAAATTAAATAACATTTCTGTGAACTGATATTTGTTTAGTGAGCTTCTTACAGGATGTTCCCTGAAAGATTGTAAAATGTCAATGAAGATGTCAGACTTAGTATATATGTTAATAATTACATACAATACATGGAATTTGTGTGTGTGTGTGTGTGTTCCAAGTGAATCTGCGGCCCCCTGGTGGCCAGTACATACATTGTGTGGCCCCCACCACCATCCAAGTTGCCCATCCCTGATGTAGAGGGTCTCAAGGTGCAGCCGGGGGGGAAGAATGTCTCAGGATTGCGTTTCTGCTCTTTGTAGATGATGTGGTTCTGTTGGACCGTGACCTTCAGTACGTACTGGGGCGATTTGCAGTGTGAAGCAGTCGGGATGAAACTCAGTAGCTACAAGTCTGAGGCTATTGTTCTGTACCAGAAAACGCTGATTAAGAAAAAGTTAGTCATAAGAGATTGTTAGGATTGTTGGGAGTTGGGACGACACAGTGAGGAACTTTTCCACTGCTCAAAAAACCTGTGAAAAAAACACTGAAGCTACAGATAGCACTGGACGAACAACAGGGATATAAATTAGTCGATAAAGTTTAGAGCTTTTACTCGTTGGATGGCTGTGTTGCATGTGTCCCCCCCCCCAACGCCTCACCTGCTGCAACTGCTCTGTCCATTGTTAAAGCGATTGGGTCCTTAACTTGATCAGGTTTGTTATAACAATCATTGCCATAAGCACCCAATCCACCTCCACTACTGTCATTTTCTCTTGTCCTCTGAAGAGTGAAATCAGACACCTGCCTTTTGATGCATTTGTTATTTAATTAACACAAGCGGTTGGAAAGTCATGTAATCAATGTATGACCTTGATCGTGTAACATTGATAACAGTGACTACCTCAGAAAGGATCTCAAGTGTTTGTATACAAGTGAGGGTATTATGGTGTGTAAAAAGGTGTGTGAGGTAGACAGGTGTTTTATTTCTGGTGTCAGCAGGCGTTGACGTCGTCCAAGATCATTACGGTGAGAAGCTAGCCATAAAGAAATAGCTCTTGATTAATAAGTTCATCTACGTTCTGACCATCTCTTATGTTCATGGGTAGTGACTGAAACAATGAGATCTAGGATATAAAAGTACAGAGTATAAGGTTTGAACTTGTACCTTTGTTTGCCTCCTTAGTACTGCAGAGGTGCCCTTGAGCAAGACCCCAAACCGCCCTAATACTTGGATGGATTTCGCGTTTAAAAGCTTCATTCTTCTCCGTGTGCCCTTCATGTGTCTTCATATGTGACAAACAAAGTTGACAGTACAGTTGACATGTCACCACTTTAGAGATAATGTCACAGGTGCAACAGTAAGTAGGTCGTACTCCTCTCTGCTGCCACACTAACAAGTTGTTCATGTTGTACAGTCCTCACGCTCAATCTAAAAGACAGAGATTTGACTCCACTTCACCCATTTCCCATTTCGACCGCCAAACAGTCCCTCATCCTCGTATTCTCTCCATCCTTCCCTCCCCCTCTTTTCCCCTCTGTCTCACTCCATCGCATGTCTTTTTTCCCATGCGCAGAAGAAGACATTCCTTTTTTTTCTGTTGCATCCTATCCTCATAGGTTCAATTTCAGCTTGTTCATCAGTTGTGTTGGATCTTATTTTATGTCACCCCATTTTGACTCTCTCCCTCCATCTCTCTGTCTCTCTCCCCCTCTCTCTCTCCTCCTCTCATCTTGAGACAGTGGAGTGCCTGCAGCCCAAATCTAAGCCGCTGCCTGTCAGGCTGCTCCGTTTATGCGCTCTGCGCTACTCTCCTCTCCCCTCTGCGCTATACTGCACTGCATTGCACTGCTCGTCTCTCCTCACATCTCCATCTCTCTTCCATCTTTCTCTCTCTTCTTTCCCTCTCTCTACCTGCATCCTTCTCACACTGCACACTCTCATCTCTGTTGTGCGTTGCTGCGCTCTCCTCCATTGTTTGGAAAATACAGTACACTTTGGGCTTTTTTTTTCGCGCCAGAGCTGAGTGCACTTGGGCTCCTGGTGGAAGAGGAATCAGATGTTCCTGGCGCTCCGGGTTTGGCTTGCCTCGGACTCTTTGGATCTGTGTGGGCCGGAGAGGAGGAGTGGGCTGGGGGGGAGGGAGGGCAGAGTGCAGACCAGGTGAGAGCTCCGTCTGCTCGGGGGGGTTAAAGGCTTCACGTCGGCGGCGGTTGCGTTTGATGGTTGTCCGTCGTGGGTCATGCCCTGGGACTTGCGTGCTTCTAGGCAGTTGGAGTTGGAGACCCTCTCCCTTTTTTGCCCCCCTTGTGGGGCAGCATTGATCCTGGTCCCAGGCACCAGTGGCTGCACCGTGAAGAGGGGGAACCATGAACCAGCTGGATGCACCACGGCCGATCAACTGGACCATCAGGAAACTGTGCCACGCAGCCTTCCTGCCATCTGTACGCCTGCTCAAGGTAAAGGAACACAGGGGACGGGAGAGTGGGAAGTGGGAATGAACTACATACAAATGTGTCAGGCAACCCTTCTTCTATCCACTTTACAAAAAGATGAGTAGAAAGAGAGTGAAGATGCAAAATGAATGCTGTGCAACATGCCTGGCTCCCACTGGATTTAAGGCAGGCTTTAACAGAGGATAGAGGAAAGGATGTGCAGTGGTAAGTGTGGCAAAACTGCCTTAGCATAACACCAAGCTTTGGAAGTATGGGGATGCGCAAAGAGGGGGGGATGGAAATGGAGATGGGAACACGATGTTAGAGAGAAGCACAGAGAGCGTGAGACGGAGAAAAGGAATAAGCCGTGACAAAGAAAGTGTGTTGAAAGAGAACAAGCTAAGATTTATAATTGATTGAGAGCATGGGGGGGAAAATGAAGGATTGGGAAAGGGACAAGACGTCCACAACAAGATATGGGAAACATTCAGAGGGGGACAGTGGATTAAAGGGGTCCAGTGTTGGAAATAGCAAGAGGGTTGCACATAGGGTGAAGGTGAAGAGACCAAGTACAAGGGATGTGAGAAAGAGAAAGGTAGATGGTGAATGAAAGAGGCAGGATATAAAGGAAGAGAGGCTTTGTAGGGGTGGGTGAGCAGACATGTGGAATTGGAGCTGACAGACATGGACTGAGTAGATTTAGGAGGGAAGTGAATGTGCAAAATCAAATTCCAGCAGACAGGTGTATTCAACAATGCTCTTGAGTATTTTGTTGGAATTTGCCATGTGTACTGTAGTTGGCAAACCAGTCCTTATCACCTGAGCAGACGTGTGTGTGTGTGTGTGTGTGTGTGTGTGTGTGTGTGTGTGTGTGTGTGTGTGTGTGTGTGTGTGTGTGTGTGTGTGTGTGTGTGTGTGTGTGTGTGTGTGTGTGTGTGTGTGTGTGTGTGTGTGTGTGTGTGTGTGTGTGTGTGTGTGTGTGTGTGTGTGTGTGTGTGCTTTGTTAAGTGCATCATTTCTAGGGCTTGTTTAAAGACATTTGTAGCCTCATTTTTATTCAGCCACGTGATCTTAAAGCCAATTACAGGGGCTGTTTAAGGAGTGCTATCGTAGGACGTCTTAAATGCCTCTCTTCCACATTTTCCTTTGATCTGGTTTTATCAAAGTGTCTCACAGAACACTGATGCTGAGCTCACGTGTTCACATGTGTGTAGCCTGGTTTAATGAATGAACTCCTTGATTGAATATGCATAGGCTCTGTTTAAGTGTGAGTTTCTGAGGACATGCATAGTATTGTTTGACACTTGGTTTATTATAACATTTTACACAATGATACTGTGTGTGTGTGTGTGTGTGTGTGTGTGTGTGTGTGTGTGTGTGTGTGTGTGTGTGTGTGTGTGTGTGTGTGTGTGTGTGTGTGTGTGTGTGTGTGTGTGTGTGTGTGTGTGTGTGTGTGTGTGTGTGTGTGTGTGTGTGTGTGTGAAATGGCGCCAATGGACGTTTATGAATAATAGGTGATCTTCTCCAAGGAATACACACGTGTCTAATGCTGGCGCCACACAAACGGATAATTGGGCGAATGTATTTCTTATTCAATGCTGATCTGAAGAGATTATCTGCCCACATTCTCCTTTTAGTATGAGGTATTACAGACATAATGTTATCAACTGGATTGGCAATTGAATATTGAGCAGGATCCTGGAAAAGCCAATATTGGTGAGCTGACCTGGAAGTGTCCCCAACTTGCTGCTGTGTAGTAGTGTTAATAGAAACATGACTGCCCACAGAAGGAATACAACGTTACTCTCCTGAGCTTAGACAATACAGATACACTTAAAGGTGGGGTATGTAATTTATTTCAGAAACACTTTTTGTTATTTTCCATGGAATGCTCTTAACATCCCGATAGCAATGAATATATTAAATGCTTTGACAATAAATACATAAAAAAATGTCATCTGTGGAAGCTGTAATACTGTAAAAAGCACGACCAATCATTTTAGCCGGCCCGGCTAAAATAACTGGATGGCCTACCTGCCTGTCAGCCTTCCATCTGTGCACAGACTTATCTCGTGCCCTCATTGGTCATGTGCGCGTTCGTGTGTGTTGGAGGAGGGGCTCTGTAAGGAAGTGGCAGATTTTTTCCGGTTGCGTATTTTCAAATTCTAGCGCACTCGAGCTGGTTTCTCCAAAATTACTTACCCCACCTTTAAGTATCGAAATATGTTGTGCTACTGTCCCCTTGAAGAACCCATATGCTTATAATTACTCAATGATATCTTTCTTGAGAGGACTTTTGTCAGACAGTAGCTCAGATGTTGGATGCTACAGAATTAATCATTTACTAAAAAGGCAATATATTGACTTGCTTACAGTGTTGCAACACGTGCATCATGATGAATATTGTAGTCGCCAATACACGAGCCAAGTGGACAGTGATAAGAAGAAGAAAGGTTTGTTGAGATATGGTATTACAACGGTATGACTTTCTTTCCATTGCCAAACATAGCACACAAGTCCAACCTTCTGTCGCCAGCAGAATGTGGTCCTGCGTCTTGACTGAATCATCTGGTGGGTGCTTCCTCACCAATTTAATATATAAAATGGGTTTAACCTGTCATTATGTCCGTAGATTTGAAAATCCTCTCGTGTGCGTCATGCCACTGCCATCAGCCTCAAAACTTCAAGCAAACTTATTCAAATAGAACTACATTGATTGATATTTCCCCCTCCCTAAGCAAGCCTTTCATAGAGTGTTTCATGCCATTTTGAATTTAGTGAATTTTCACTGAATAAGTGACTCCCTCCGTGGGACTTAAAAATAATTGTTATTTGGATTAAGGGCTCCATGCTGTGAAACAGAAAAGTTCCCATCCCAAATACTTACAAATGTTTCCAGGGACAGCCTTATGAAGCAGCTCCAGAATCAACAACATCATTATCAGAGTGTTGTCTCTCCAGTTTAGCTCGGGGAACGCGTTTTCAAATGAAATAAAAACAATTAAGGGTGAATGCTTTAGAAAGTAACCTGTAACCTCTGTTGTGTAAACACTCTATGTGAAGCTACACACATGGTGTCTGAAACCGTGGTAACTGTATGTGAATCCTCTCATGGAGACACCAGGCTATCAGTGTGAAATGAACAGACCTGTCATCATTGTTGGTAATTTCTGCACGACAAGCACTTTCCTCCCATGTCCCTTTAACTTATTACCAGCTCGCTGCTGCCAACTGCTTATGCTTGTGTGTGCACCGGAGTGTGGCAACGATTTATAGGCTGTCAGTGATGTTTTGTGTCTTCGTTGGGCAGGAGAATATGTCCGACAGATTGTGTGTGTGTGTGTGTGTTTGTGCGTGGGTGTGTGCAAAACATGGTTTTCTATGTTTGAGTATGTGCATTTATTATGCAGCGCTACAGGCACAGTTGCAGCAAATAGGTACCCTTCAAACGATTTGAACCCTGAAGACAAGAGTGGGAAGAAAAAAGTCAAAAAAAGTGCATTCAATGAATTATTTTTTATATAAAATTGACGTTGCAAGTATGGATAACGCACCATGAAATGTTACTGTTCACATCATGGTGGTCTTACCAAGTAAAGCTGTCTAATCTCTTGACAAGCACACGCAACCAACGTAAACCAGCCAGCCAGTTTATCTCTGTTGAATCAATGCAGTTAATCAAAAACCTATTATGACTTTCACCGTCTTCTTCACCCACCTCCATTATCCTTAAGATAACTACGGGACGAGCAAACGTGTGCACATGTGTGTGTGCATGAGTGCGACCTGAAGAATGCTCAGAAATTGATCATTTGAAGATATCATTTTCACAGTGGCTATAGCACAGAAGGTAATAGCATCGATTTTAGAATTGACTCTGATGTCTATCCATTACACAGCCGCGGGTTAAAACTGTGTGTGTGTGTGTGTGTGTGTGTGCAAATGTCCTTGAGCGGTGTACAGTAAGAATGCCACGGTGAAGGCACAGGTTAATAGGGGTGAATCAAATCAAATCAGGTTTTATTTATACAGCACATTTAAAAGCGATTTTTGGTCGAGCCAAAGTGCTGTACATGTAATAAAAACACATTACTACAATCACAATAAAAGACAATAAATTACAACAGATATATATACAAAATCAAATAAAAAAAAACACAAGGAAAAGTCAGGAGTCGTGCTCCGCTCTAACTAGAAGGCCAGAGAGAAGAAGTGTGTTTTTAGTTTTGATTTAAAAAACCCTAGGGCCTAGGAAACCATCCATCGATCTGAATTGAAATGTTGATTCAAGTATAAACTACCCAATATCAGCGATAAAAAATAAACACATTGATACATATCGATGGTGATGGCTAGGTGAGTTAGCAAGCAGCGCTAGCATTGTATCATGCATGTTTGATAAAGACTTTGGATCTTTTGTTTACTTCCAGACCAGCTTAAGGCGCCGTTTACACGAGGAGAAAACTGCTTGTATCTGCATAGTTTCTCTTGCGTATAGCCCTATTATTTACACGAGGCCGATAGAAACTGACCCCACAAACGATAACGGGTCCCAAGGTGGATAGATTTGCAAACGAAACGCTCTGGGGGGTCAACCGAGTCCGCGTAATCGCCTCTATACGAATATTTCCTGAAAAAATAACGATAGCCCCGCCTCTCCCCACCTCTCCCCACCTCTCCTGCTCACTGCTGTAGCAACTATCAAAAATAGCTGTGTTAATTAAACGCACAAGGGGTTCTTGAATGAAATAATATTATAAAAGGCAAACCAGAATAGTTAACGCCCAATATACTCCTTAAACAAAATAAACAGAGTCAGATTTCATGCATTGATCCATTATATTGACAAAGGAGGATCTCACCCGGTGTTTGTAGAGAATATCTCTCTTTTCTGAGCGGGTCCTCTCCACGGAGACGTCGGTCGATGCAATATCCACAGATTCGGTTTCTTTCAGTTAACTTCCCCGTTGCATTTATCCATATGCTGAGGAAATTACTATATCCCGCTGAATACCAGCAATCGCCACACACACTTCCTCCTGTCAGTAGCTACTGCTACTGACCATGCTACAGATATTAGTGCAAAAATATACAGCTCCTCTACCAGGGGCGGACTGGGACTAAAATTCAGCCCTGGAAACTGACCCAGTCCGGCCACATGAAATGTCAAATGTTAGAAATCCGCTGTTTATTATTTAAAGTTTTACGTCCGATTCGCTCCTTTTTTCCTTTCTGTACACAGCTCCAGTTTGGGCATTGGCCTGTCATCAGATTTCATTTTGAGTTGCTGCTGTAGTAGCGGAAGTTTAGTAAAATTATTTATTATGAAATAATCCAAATCTCCACCCTCCATAATTGCACTTGCTTCAGTTGCTTGCTACTTTTTAAGGGTGGTGATGACAGTTACAGTACGAACTGAAGTTGATGCGATTTGGTTGGATTGTGAGGCATGACGTGAGCCTCATCTGATTGGTCAATCCCTCAATTTCTTTTCACCAAGGGAAGCCAATTTCGGCTAGCCTCCTCTCGAAACAGAGTGGAATCTACTGTTTCACCATAACATCTAGAGGGGCACTGTTTCACTCTTTGTAAAATACTCAATGAGAATGGGGGAGAGATGGGCCGGCAGAATATTTACCGAAACTAAACGAAGTGTTTTTATTTATTTATTAAAATTATAACTACAATCCAAAAAAACAGGGGAAGCCTGGCTTCCCTTGGCCTCCAGGAGAAAACGCCACTGAGTTCAAGGGATAATTCTCACCCACCTCTTGCTCTTGCCCTGCACATGTGCCAGTTGAGCTGGTTCTTCCACCAGCTCAACTCTGTCCCTCATCATGAACGCAGGAGGCTGGCTGTATATCTGAACTTGCGCCCTCATCATTCTCTTCATCATCTTGCACTTGTTCTAAGCTGCTGCTGATAGTGCTTGTAGCAGCGCTGCTGTCAAAAAGGTCTGTCAATTTGCGACATTTATATGCATCATTTATATGCATCACCTGCGAGTTTATCAGTGGATGTTTGCTGGAACTGTTTGTAAACAGCGTGTTACCTGACGGACACACAGCGTGACTCCGGTCAGGTAGAGACCGGTCTCCAGTCAGCACCGCTGCAGACTCGCTGTTTGAGGGCTTGATAGCCCACTCCCCCTCCACACCGCTCCACACTCGTTGGTTTGGGAACAGCACTTAATGTGGCGGTGGCGGACCCTCCGCGCGAGGGCCTTCGTGTGGCCGGTCTTTTTTCTTCTTCGTGTGTGATTATTTGACAGACAAGAACCACACAACTGCATTAGCGGCCGCTGTCGCCCTCTGTCGGCCGTAAGCGCAACTTAAATGATGACTTTTTTTTTTTTAAATGTAAAGGGCCGACCGGCCGTCAACGGCCCTTGACGACCGGCCGTTCTGTGGTTCTCCAGATTCTACAGATGGCCAGTCCGCCCCTGTCCTCTACCACAACCATCAGCAACAAGTGGACATGGAGAATTACATGAACTACATGTTGCTAAATACACCGCGGGGCATGAACAGAAGGGTAGCCATGGCAACATTGCGGCGGGGGCTGCTGGGCTGCTCTTCTTCGCTACTTTTGGTGTATTTTGGCGGAAGTTACAGCGCCACTTACAGTCCCGGCATATGTACTACAGCGTTTCCAGCGGTCTCGTTTGAACAGACACGTTAAATGAAACGAATGCATGTGAACGGAAGACTTTTTTGAATACGCATACTGTGCATAAACGCAAACGTTCCCGTGTGAGCGGGGCCTAAGACATTTGTTAACGTTAAAGCTTGTAAACATGTCACACTGGAAGCACAAAACACAAATATGAACCAGTAAATGACCATATAACGGTCCCTTTAAAAGTGGGAGTGGTGAGCAAAAATGTTTTTAGTGTATGCCCAAAAACATCTAGAAAAAGAAGCCCATTGTGAGGATGATGATTCATATGTGTGTTTTAGTCCATGTGTATAGGCCTGCAAGTCTTTCAGTCATCTTAAAGAAGAACATTGTGGAGTTCTGTGGGAACAGACTTTAGTCCTAGTGGATTTACGAGTTGTTTAAGTTCAAGATAAGGACAAATTACTTGACTTTGTCTGCATGGGAGGTAGCGCTACATTAGCTGAGTTTTATAAATGATCCCAAATGACAATAAATCCGTTGTACTGTTGTAAATGTTCAACAAGTAATTGGATTCATTACAACAGCTTCCTATTGACCTTTAAAATGGCGAGCGATTGGTCAAGTGCCACTCGAAAGAAGACTGATGCACCTATTAGACAAGGGGGCTGTTCTCTGGACTGGGACAGCTAGAAGAGAAAGGGAAAAGAAACCCAGAGTGTGGATCTGATCCACGTGTTCCCATCCTGTGTGACTATCACTGAGCCAGAGAGTCATACAGTTTGTAGTCCCTTTGTAATCTTGTGCCCTTTTACCAAAGAGCTCTTGGCTGGAACTGGTTGACTGTGTGGATTTAATCAAAAAGGTTCACACTGTCAGAGCTTGTGCCTTCCTGCTGAAATAATTATATTTTCAGCAGAAGCATTGACAGCTGAGAGTTGAAGCCGTGGATTGTGTGTACTGTAGACTCAGCGGGATGAAGTGTGAACCAGGACATAAAATGGACAGAGAATCAAAAAGGAAAAATCTATTTTCTTATATCCCTCTCTTTGTGACCTTTAAACTTCTACCATATATAAATACTTTAGATAGGTGGATAGGTAGATAGATAGATAGGTAGATAGATAGGTGGATAGATAGATAGGTAGATAGGTAGATAGATAGGTGGATAGATAGGTGGATAGATAGGTGGATAGGTAGATAGATAGGTAGATAGATAGGTAGATAGATAGGTATGTAGATAGGTAGGTAGGTAGGTAGGTGGATAGATAGGTAGGTAGGTAGGTAGGTAGGTAGGTAGGTAGGTAGGTAGATAGATAGATAGATAGATAGATAGATAGATAGGTAGATAGATAGATAGATAGATAGGTAGGTAGGTAGGTAGGTAGGTAGGTGGATAGGTGGATAGATAGGTAGATAGATAGATAGATAGGTAGGTAGGTAGGTAAATAGATAGGTGGATAGATAGGTAGGTAGGTAGGTAGGTAGGTAGGTAGGTAGGTAGGTAGGTAGATAGATAGATAGGTGGATAGATAGGTAGATAGGTGGATAGATAGGTGGATAGGTAGGTAGGTAGGTAGGTAGGTGGATAGATGGATAGATAGGTGGATAGGTAGGTAGGTAGGTAGGTAGGTGGATAGGTAGATTAGTACTTTATTGATCCCAAATTGGGAAATGTTTGCGTTGCAGCAGCATAAAAAGACAAAGCAATGTACATAAGAATAATTAAAACTCTAGAAATAAACAATTCAAAATATTTCTGAAATAGAAATAAAATAGCATTAAAAAGTAAAAAAATATACATGTGGAAATACAAATTTACAATAACAAAATATAAAGCAGGATATTATACATACATGAATTGTGCAAGGAATGGATTATTAAATTGAAAATAAATGTAACATGTACAGTGGAGTGACCGTATACATCAGTCGTTTCCTTTTATTTTTTATGACAGCTTTTTCTCACATTATTGTGTGTTTACTTTTAATCATCATACACCTAAAGTGTGTCTCAACGAGGTCTTCTCCACCCGTTTCAGGGGCATTTTTCTTACACAACTCCCCACTCTTTTAGGAAGGTGTTAATTCCTCTGCAGTGCTGTGCAGTAATTGTGTAAAGGAAATGCTGCAGTGAATACAGTAATAATCCTATCTCAAGT
Source organism: Trematomus bernacchii (assembly GCF_902827165.1). NCBI lineage: Eukaryota > Metazoa > Chordata > Actinopteri > Perciformes > Nototheniidae > Trematomus > Trematomus bernacchii. Next base: position 2,580,308 of record NW_022987771.1, read on the forward strand.
TGCCAGTTTCTTCTCTCTCTCTCTCACGTCTACATTAGTCCCTGTCGTTTCCTGTCTGTCTTCCTGTTTTTTTTTCAGTCATGCCTTTCAGCCTTTGTGATTGATACCCTGTCCTCTCGTCTCTTTTCGTGTATTTTATGTTCCCTCTGTCCCATTTCTTCCGACAATCATAAAGATAACACTCCATCTTATGCAAAACACATGGGGGACGGGATGTTGCTGCTAAAAATAAAAATCTGTTACATAAAAGGGTAAACTGTTGCTGTGCTTTCTATCTTCAAGTTAGGCTGCGAGGGGAGAATAAGCATGGGAGTTCATCCTACACTGCAATCTAATATAATGATATAAAAACAGCCCAAAGTGAATTCTCACACCTACAACAAACAGAAGAAGCGAGGTACAGCCGGTCACCCATAGGTGGCACTACCCATATACCTTTCTGTACAGAGAATGCACAATTACTGTTAGATACAGCTTTGGTAGTGTAGAGTTTTAAAGGGTCCCTTGTTCCCATATATGTCTTTTTCTAAGTATCTCTATATGACATGAGAACAGTCCTTTTCTAAACTGATCTGTATTTCCTCTCTGATCTTTATTAGAGGGTGGGGGTGGGGTATTTTGAACGATACAGATGTTGCATGATTGCAGCAGCTAACAGTGATGCATGCAGCTCAGCCAGACTGAACAGTACAAAACATTCCTGTGCTTTCATCACTGCGTTGATAACAAGCGATTAGTTTGATATGATACCATGCAGAACATGGCCGACTGTTTTGAACTGATAATAGGATGTCATGTGATTGGTTGGAGCTGCTTCAGTGTCGCTCTTTCAGGCTGCACTTGGTCTTAGACTCCTTCTGTATGTTCTGCATCATTTACTCATTTCTGAAAAATCATTAGGATCAGCAGGGATTGGTCTAATTACCAAGGTCTCTGTAACCTATGATTAACTGAAAAATAACACCCATAATACGCATGTGGCATACTATAAGTGCATTCTGATTTTGTTTTGTTTTTAGCAGGGGAAGTGCAAATTAGTGATGGGATTACGGCTCTTTGAAGGGAGCCGGATCTTATGGCTCCGTTCCTTTCCGAGAGCCGTTCAAAAGAGCCGTTTTTTTTTAAGTGGCGGTGGAGATTATTTGTTGACCCTGCTTTAAATGATATTTTGGCTTTACAAATGTTGCACTCCGCTTGATCATTGCCTAGGTTTTTGTTGAAGTGCATCCAAATGCTGCTGCGTTTTCGCGTTTGGCTAATTTCTTCAGCCGAAAAACACGTCGTCTACCTGTACCACTGAAGAACGGCTCTCACTAAGTACTAGGGATGCTCCGATCGATATCGGCCGATACTCACTCTCTGCCGATCGATCGGTGCTCTCTAAAAATGCCGATCGCGAGAGCCCATCGCATGACGTATAATGATGACGTAAAATACATGACACTTTTCTCTGTGCGCTGCAAAACAAGCTCGCCAAAATGGCTTCACCGGTCTGGCAGTATTTTAAGGTGTCCGAAAATAACAATAAAATAGCGGTATGCAACGTGTGTGAAGCAGAAATCCTGCAGCTCCACCCGCTGTGACGGACCGGTGAGCGGAGCAGAACACACACTAAGAGTTAGACCTAACACACTTAGCTATTTTATCTACCTCTGGAACAAGCTAAACTAGTTATACATATATTTATTCTTCACTGTCGGGTCACTCATTACTGGATCAGTGGGCTGTCAGGAGAGAGAGAGAGGAAAAGAGAGCACTTCCGCTCATTTCTCCCGTGTTATTATCCAAAGTGAATGTAAACTTGAATAATGTACTTCATTTGAATGTAATAATGATGTTGGTTGTTGTTTGTGGAAGCGCCAGTGAATGAGCCCCATTAACTGAGTTTTAAACATCACTTTAAATGGAAGATCCCCATAGGCCCCGCCCACTCGATCGGATCGGCGATCGGTATTGGCCGATACTGATTCCGGCAATCGGCGATCGGCAATCTGCCCGAAAATTGGCGATCGGAGCATCCCTACCAAGTACGACTCGGTTCCCTTCGTTCGTACCAAAGAGCCGTTCAAAAGAATCGGATCGTTCGTGAACGTAACATCACTAGTGCAAATATCATAAATCCCATAACCTACACATGATGTGTTGCTTTAGTATGTTATGAGAATAATAAAATATACAATCTTTTACTATTTGTAGTCTGTGCACGTTGACGTCAAAGGAAAGTTACATTTCACGAACATCAATAAAAGAAACAAAGATCACAAATAAGACAATGAAGTAGGTAATGACTTGTGCATGTGTGCTGTTCAGACACAACTGGCTGTTTATTCAATATTTCTACTTCTGGATTTCCCCTGAGTTTCGCAGAGAACAGGCTGACCGTCCTTTATTTCCCAAAATCCTCACACCCTTTATGTCTCTTTCTCGCACATTTACCAACACATCCTTAGGTGATGAAAACAAATGCTACCCGAGTGTTGAATGAAACTGGACCTGACACACACGACTAGGGGAGGGACCTTTTTGTCTTTTTGTCTCACACACTTATACAGCCATTCCTTAAAGTGGACCTATCATGCTATATTTGAATAATATAGTGTAGGACCATACCTATATAAGGCATATTTATACTTTTTTTTTTTTTAAATACCATGCATTTTAGCCATGCCTCATTTTGCTCAATTTGACATTTTTTAGATCTGTTTTAGCAAGGGTTGATTCTGTGAGCAACAGCACCATCTAGAGGCCTGGCATATGTACTACAGCGTCTCCAGCGCTTTCGAATGGCAATGGCCGTGGTTGTCTCCTCCTGATTGGTGGAGTTGGCCCAATAGCCGTAGCGCCACCGTCCTGACGTCAGGACAGTGTTCAAATCTGGATCAGTTTTTATCAGATCCGTTGCAGCCCCTTTTTTTAGAGATTTGGGTATGGAGGAAAATAGAGAGGGTTGTGTTTTCTGACACTTGGTGAGTTCCCTGACACACCGGGGACACATATTCATGTATAAAAGACGTACAAAAGTGCATTTTTCATGATAGGTCCCCTTTAAATTCACAGGACGTCACAAAGCTTGCTGGTTTAGTCTCAATTAACCAGCAAATACCGCATTTATGAGATTGAAATGCACACATTATCTCAGTAATGAGCCAGAACGAGAACATAAGCTGCCAATTAACACCTCGTTCCTTTGATTCAGGCTCACAAAGACTTTATATTTCTTATTTGTCATGCTGCCACTAAACATCATGGGAAGTAAGACACGCTGTTTTTCAAATGTGTCTTTGATGCTGTCTAAAATATCCCACAAGCGACCAGCTCCAGGAAACAATGTCGTCATTCTGTTTGCGCAAAAGGTTTTTGTCCCAAATAAATGCAACAGATTGTACAGGATTGACTCTACCTACCATCCAGCTGCTGAATCATTTATGAGAGCGATGCTAAAAGGACCTGCAGTTTTAGAATAAATGTAGAAATTGGTGAACCACTTCTAGCTTTCACTGTGGACTCTCCTCACATATAGCAGTATAACGCAGAAAGGGAAAGATCCAGATCAATCCACCCACATATTCCACCTTGTAGCTGCACTCATGACATTTACAGTAGAGTTATGGACTCTGTGTGTTGACCCTTGACCTGTGAACTGTCAGAGGAAATGATATACAGGTGATGGAGGGCAATTTAAATATTTCCAAGGACAGCCATGAATTCTCCTGATGCGCTTTATGAACATTATATAGCGGCGTAATAAGTGTGTCACTGGTATTGGGATCATATATAGCGTGCATCTCTGTGTATTTGTTGCTTTGGTGTTATGTATGTGCATGTAGTTTGTAGCCGTTGGATTATATTTCCATCTTTATGCCAATGCATGTGTCTTTAAACCTACATGTTACATTTGGTTTGAGTATTTCATTTTATTTTTTAGACATAGTAAAGCCCCTGTCACACTGTCCCGAAATTGACACCACGATAAAGTTTAAATTCGGCTCTGATCGTAACAACATCGGGCCATTCGTGAGGGCATCTTAAGCCATCGTATGACCGCCGGTGGAATTTCTCAGGCTCCGGCAGCAACTTTGTGAGCGGTGGCAAAATCTTTGGCATGCCAAAAAATTGCCGAAGGACCTTGCGAAGGTTCATTTTCGTGTTGAATTCGTGTGTCCATCTTGCCCTTCGTAAGGCATCTTGTCAAATCGTGTCATCTTCGTCTTTACTTTGTGTGATCATCGGTGCCATCGGGCATTTTTCGCCCCGATGCCAAAAAAAATCGTCTGTCCATATCGTGTGTCCATGTGGTTGTTTTATTGCACAACAAAATCATGTAAACATATTATGTAAAAGGATATTACATTGTTTTTGTTACTTTCGTTGCAGTTGTATGTCGTAAATGTAATGTAAATGTTGCCTTCGTGTGTGGTTCGGGGCCATCTTCGTGCGAAATTCACACTTCCATATTCGTGTGTCCATCTGGTGTCAATTTCGGGACAGTGTGACAGGGGCTTTAACCTCTTAAGGACGACGGTCCCCCCAGTGGACCCCCCCCACCGTTTTTTTTCGAGACTGTGTCTCAGGGCTTCTTAACATTTATGAAACTATTAATGTGTAGCACCAGAATAACGGGAAGAATCTCAGCTAACTGAAGATATGAACCATTTTTACCAAAACAAAACACAAGGGTAATACCAAGCCTCTGAATTAGCACTAAGCGAAAAAATGCTAACGCACTTAGCACAGAACTCAAGATAAAGATACCCTTATTACTTATCGTAGCTGCACATACAATATATCCGATTAAAGCTGAGACTCCACAGATTATAATAGGTATAGTATCATCACTGAGCGATCCGAACTCGCGTCAGCGGAAGCAAACACAGACATCACAACACGTACCTTTACGGAGCTTTTACGGGAGATCGTCTCACCGTAGCTGTCAATCTGATCAAAAGACGTGTTCAATGGCATTAAAACGAGAAAAAACGCGGCTGAATCGGTTGATCCATAGGTTAATTCAATGTGTCTGTCACTTTGAAAAAATTATTTATAATCCATAATTCCATTTTTATGTAAAAATCGGAGCAAAAAAGTTAGCTGCTAATGGTAGCCAACAGAGTGTATGCAGCTTCCGGTTTTGGCCACGCGTCACTCTCACTCCTTATTTGTTAATGTGTTGATGTGTGTAGAACTTTCCCTCGATTCCATTGGCTCTAGCGGTTATAAAGAGATTTCATTCATCAAAATCGACCAAGGGGGGCCAGAGATAGGTCAAATCCACCCAAATGACACCAGAAGTGTTTTTTTTGTGCTAAATCTCTCTAAAAAGGTCAAATTTCACTTGTTTTGCATCAATCTTGATACAGGGTACTTATTATATGTTGTACTTTGGATTCCTAAAGCTTTTAGTCTACCTTACCATCATCCAAGGGTAGTTTTCACTATAAGTAAAAAATAATTTTTGGACGGACACTATAATTTACAGTTTTTTACTATGTTCAATCTGAATTTTCTTTAAAATAAAAAACATCTATATTGATTCTGACTTTTCAACATCCAACTCACAGGTTTATCATTACTTTGAGAAAAAAGATTATTAATTTAACCCTTTTAGAAGGGAAGATACTGTATGGTCATTTGTTCTGGGAATGTCATTTTCGAGCCTGAGACCTGAAAAACAGGAATTTCAGACCCACATTATTGAAAACACAGCAGTTATCTATGAGGACTTGTAGTCACTTAAAGTATCTAGTACATAAGGAGGAAACCATTGAAGTAATAAAACACATATTTGAAAATAGACTTCTTCGCTTTCTTGCCAAGAGTTACATGAGAGGATCAATACCTCTCAATTCTGTCAGTTCAATATGGAGCTGGAGTCATGTGCAGGTTAGTTAGCTTAGCATAATGACTGGAAACAAGGGGAAACAGCTAGCCTGGCTTTGCACAAATGTACATAACGTACCATGAATGCATCGTTTTTACACTTGGGAAATCCTCAAAAGTTGAGTTAATCCTTAACACTCCATGACATTTAGTTTTAAATCTTAAGTATTTAGTCTTCAAATCCAATTTATTACACAAATTAAAGCTCAGAAGTGGTGTCGATGCAGGACCAACGTAATAAATCATTCTAATTATTGAATTATTAAGTGGTACTCTACACTGTTGACTTCTTATAATTGGGAATGAGGCCATTTCATTAAGGTCGTTGAACTGTGTGCGTGCGTGCGTGCGTGCCTGTGTGCGTGCATGCGTGCGTGTCTTGGCTGGCTGTGGTATCGTTTTATGTGCATTATGGCATATTCATATATGCATTGATCCTGGAAAGGTAGCTTTTACACTAATCGATAGGTAGACAAATAATCAATAAATGGTGGATTTAATTTAACATTGAATTGGCCACGCTGTTAAGATAGTTAAATGGCATGCTGAGGTATTAGTGGATGAATCGAGGATGGGACAAGTATTGCACTTGAATCCTAGTCTAAAAATAGAGCTCTCTAATAATCTGAGATCTAAAGCCATATTGTTTCTGAGGAGCTGTAATCAATCTGCTCTTGATGTTGAACTGAAGCAGGAAATCAGTGCTACTTCACTGTGTGGAGAAACGTTTCAAAATCAGCACCACGGACAGCGACTGCACAGCGTCTCAGACTCAAAGAGAATTCATTTTATGACCCTTTTTATTCACTCCAATCAGTGTTATTGATGAGGGCTACAGCTAACACGTCTGTCTGTTATCAATCAACCCACCAATCATTTTCCTCCTTTAATTGCTTTGTTTATAAAATGTTTGAAAAAGGATCAAATTGCTCAACACAGTCTCCTAAAACGTTTGGTCAAAGCAGCAAAGATAGGTTATGTCATATAGGACAGAAATAAAGATGCAAGTCCCTTTTTTACAACAAAATGTTTACGTTTTGCTTAAAAAAGTGAATACATTACTTTCTTTGGTCAGTTATCAATTTACTAATAATGTCAATGTTAAGTCGATAATTGAAGTAACAAAAGTCATTATATGGCATTGTTATTATTGTTTTATTCCGAATGTAAAGGTTTTTATTGGGTGGTGGGTTTGTTTTCAAGTGTAGTTGCAATATTATTTGATGACACCACTTTGTTCTAATTAAAGTCTTAATTTCTTTCATATATATTTTGTATGTCCGTACATTTTTTGGTATCATTTCATTTATTTATTCTGTGATTTTTGGCATCATGTTGACATTTTGTATGTAATGTAATTAACCCTTTACACATTCAGTAAAACAGCTTTAATGCAGTAGCCTTAGTATAAGAGATAATGGAACAACACCCTGCCCAGAAGTGAGCTCTGACTTCGAGTGTCAATAGCTGAAAATGTGTGCGTGTGTTGAAGTGTGTGTGACATTAAATGACATACTGGACTCTGCACTGATAGACTGTCACCTGTTCAAACCTCAGAGTGCCTCGTGGGACTCCAATTGATGCGTGGGCACGCCCGTCTGTCTGAGCATGTGGTGGTCTGTAAATAATTGATAAGGCCTTGGTAATTGTGTGTGTGTGTGTGTGTGTGTGTGTGTGTGTGTGTGTGTGTGTGTGTGTGTGTGTGTGTGTGTGTGTGTGTGTGTGTGTGTGTGTGTGTGTGTGTGTGTGTGTGTGTGTGTGTGTGTGTGTGTGTGTGTGTGTGTGTGTGTGTGTGTGTGTGTGTGTGTGTATGAAAGCCTGAGGTATGATGTAACTTCTCCAGAGTCTAACCTTTTATGCTAGCTTCCTGTTGACTGCGGTACGTCAGCCTGTAGGGTTTGATGACCCAGTTCAACGCCCCAAAAACTTTTTGTTTCTCACGCCCGACCTGCCTGGTTCGTTAAATTGAGGTTTATCTTGAAAGGAGAGTAAGAGACTGACTGAGAATATTGAGTAGTGTTTTTACTCTTTGCATATTGCTGATTTCATATTTTCCTCATCCCTGGAGGAGATGAAATGTTTGGCGCTGCACACGGTGGAATCTGTTGTATAATCACTTACTGTTTTTTATTCGTTTGTAATGCCTTCATTTTTAGGGTTGCCTGCAGATATGGTTGTTTCTTTCTCACGGATTTGTGGAGTATGCATTTATCATTGTTAAGGTTTTTATTGAATTCCTACCGTACAATGAAAAAAAGTTTCTTTGCAATAGCATAGTGAGTTTTTGTGGTTGGTGGTGATGTATTCTCTCTTTTTTTTAATTGCAAATCGCACACCTTTTCCCTTGTGTTGGAGGGCTGGTGCTATATTTTCACAGCCAAACCAAGAGGAGTGAATTAAATATTTATTTTAATATAAGAGTTAAAAGAAAATAGGACTCCTTGTGACAGGAAGAGTCTGCTAACAAAATGCTTTGATCACAGAGAGCATTGAAACAGAGCGCTCTCTCTGCTGCCTTTAGTCTAATTTCATCATCTCTCCATCCGTACCTTTGTGCCTGTCCTTTCAATATTTCTCTCCCTGCTTCAACACCTTTGTCTATCAATATATAGAAATGTATGTATTAGGATAAACCCCTTGAGATGCACTTTTCAACCGGGTCAATACCACCTACCCTTTTCAACTCTGACTTATACTCTCACTATTGATCAGGGAAACGACACTATTCACACAGTTTCACCCCACAGGCCATAAGACTATTAAACACTTGAACTGCTGAAACAACATCCATAACATTCATCTGGCTGCAACTTAGAAATGATTTATCTAATATATCATATTCCAATCACTTGTGTATAGACTCTTATTGCACTATTTCACTTTTTACTATTTTACTATTTATTTTTTTGTAATTACTTGCACTGTTTTTTCTGTGCTATTGTGTTGCACTGTTGGATGAGCCTGTGACCTAAGATTTTCATCGTCATAACTACACTGTAGCTATGTTCATTATGACCAATAAAAGCCTTGAACCTTGAACCTTGAAAATCCATTATAATGTAATATCATATTTAAAGCAGTAGTTTGACTTTTTGGAAAATACATTTGATAAGAGCAATGCCACTCAAATCCGTCAAGTAATGAACAAAGCAAGAGCCAGGATCTGATACGTTTAGCTTAGCATAACAGTTGAAGGTGTTTGCCTGGTAATCTCAAATTGATGACATCACTACAGGCAGCAATCCTCCAATCAGGTTTCAGCATGAAAATCCCCTGGAAATGAGCCGAGCACTGAAGTATGTTTTAGTAAATGGACTGGACTGCATTTTTTATTTAGTCTTTACGACTCCTTAAAATCGCTTTTGCATTTAAGTCATTACATTACATTACATGTCACTTGTTAGACGCTTTTATCCAAAGCGACTTATATACTCAATACTGTGGGCAATCCCCACAGGAGCAATTTGGGGTGAAGTGTCTTGCCCAGGGACACAACGACATGCTGACTGCAGTGGGGTTTGAACCTGTGACCCCCTGATCTGAACACCAATGCTCAACACACTGCACCACACGCCTCCAGTCATCATTCACAACCATTCATACAGAGGCATTTTCTCTTTGACTTGAATTGGGAGATAGATATCCGTAACTCAGTGGATGTATTTATTTTAAAGCGACTTACCAAGACAAACACTCGAACAGGCCTCGATCAGTCCTTATACCTTAGTTATTGGACATTTCTTTAAGCATTGTTCTTGTCTAACATATTCAAAGTAGGCAAAGAGCTCAATGGATGGTTCACAACCTTCCTACAGATTGACAGGTCAATGATCTTGTTGATCTCTTCTTATAACGATTATTTTAAAGGGAATCAATATGTTGTCTTAAAGGAGAGGTGTCATGGCCATTTCCACTGATCATAATTCCATTGTTGAGGTCTACTAAAATAGATTTATACTGTGCATTTTTCCAAACTCACATTGGTTTCTCATACAGCATCTCTGTAAACTACGTGTATTCACTGAATTTCACTCTCTGCCTTTAACGGCTCGTTGTAGCTCCAAAAGCTCCAGCCCCCACCCTCCCTGTGAGCACAGTGTGCTCTGATTGGTCGGGACGTTGTGAATCGCGCTGAGCTCCGTGGAGGTGTTGTTTCCTTGTTTAGGATACATAGCGAAACACAGCCAAACTCATCCTGAGCACACACAAAGTCACAGCCGAAGTAAAAACAATAAGTGTGGCTTGATATTGAGTAAGAAAAAGGTTGATAAACGCTGTGAGAATGGGTCTGCAGAGAGAATTTCAGTCTGTCTGTTATCAGCCTGCAGCCAGGGAGGAGAAATCAGCTGAGCTGCCTGCTCCCTGCACACAGATGTGTGTGTGAGGAAGTCCGTAGATTGGTCAATTTGGACCAATCAGCGTAACGGCTCCGCGGACGTAACGTAACGGCTCCACGGATTGGTCCATTTCGTTCCGGGTACGGCTTGACATCATGCCGTACCCGGAAGAATCAAATGGACAATGACGTATCTCCAACGAGGCGTTTTGGGGAGGTATTTTTTTACTCGCTACTGGGTGTACTTTGAGGGTTTTGACTCTGATAAAAACCTTCATAACACACAAGGGGACGGGTAACACCGGAAAAGCATGACACCTCTCCTTTAAATAGAACATTTGGAAGTGTTTCAACCCTTCAAAAGTCCTTTAAGCAATGGGAGCATGTTCACTCTGCTCCGTTCATTTTGATTATGTTTTCTCATGAGGGATTTATGTTTCCTATCTAAACAATTTCAAGTATTCCTCCATCACTTCCGACTGTCTCAGTACAGTAATGGATCGCTCTACTTCCCTCTGTTGTAAGCTCGTTGTCGACATCTGTCTCTCCCACAGTGTCTCCCTTCCACCACTGCTGGCTGCAGCTCACACAGTGTATTGTTTCACTGTCAGTGAACTCATTCAGGTCATTAACTGTGAGTGCTGCTATCTTAAATCATGCATGGGCAGCTTTAGCTCCTCCATTTGCCTCCTCTAAAATGCTTCCATGTCCTTGCACTCAAGGATCAACACAGAGACACAGTAGTCCCCCACAAATCAAATCAAACCTTCAGCCAAATACGAGGCACACATAAATCACAGGGAGATATGTTTTTCTTTTTATATATATATATAGACATGTGTGTGCGGGGGTGATAAGCCTGCTTCCTCTCTGGCTCAGAGTTGTAATGATACTTTTAATAGAAATGAATTCCCTCGCCTGCAAAATGGATAAGTAGTCTGTTCCCAGTAGAGGCATCTGAGTCTCCTCCTCAGCTGAAATGAAACCAGCATGCACTCATGTGAGCGTACCACACACACACACGTACATGCATGTGCTGTATGAAAGGTCTTTGAAGATCAGCTGTTACATTAAGCTTCACATTTGAAATCTGGTAAAAGGAAAAAGCGTCGTTCCTCACAGGAATTTACATAATGAATGAAAATTCCGTTTCATTCCTGTTCCCATCTCTCATTTCCTGCATTTCTCCCGTTATTTCCAGGCTTCTGTCTCTTTTACTCCCTATAACTCCTCCCAACCTCCCACCGTCTATGACTGTAACCCTGCTGCTGTTTAACCACGATGAACGGCTTCACATCTCATGCACACAGCTGTAGGACAGCACCCTGGGGAGCTGTTTCCCACCAGCTGAAGTCAATGTGTGTGCATTAGTCCGCCTATGTTTCAGCATACATTTGTGGCATTCAGCACGGTGCATGGGCAGGAACAACTTACTGTAACATCGGAAAAGTCATGGTATCGAGCTTAGAACATTGCCTTGTAACAATGTGTTAATGTACATTGAATTGTGTGTGTGTGTGCCTTTGTATGGACGCATGAGTGTGTGTCTGTTTTAAGGGTTTAATATGTTGAAGCTTTGAGTATTTGAGAGACATTATATGGAGATGCGTGAGAAAGTGTGCATATGTGCCTGTGTGCTGTAAATTGGATATTGGGACATGGTGAAATGAAAGTGAAGAGCATGGCCACACAGGGCTATTTCTGTCCTTCAATCCATCTCTCAGTCTTTCTCACGCTCTCTTTAGTTCCTCTCTCCCTCCTTCTTCTTCTCTCCCTTTCTCCTCCTGTGTAATATTTCAGATATAACGGCGGCCATTGTCCCAGTCAAACCAGTCCCCACCTCCCAATACCCCATCTCTTACTGTATACACCAGTCACACTTCAATGCAGCCTTCACCCTTAAGGGATGATATGTCATTTTACAGCTAAGAGGATATTAAAGCGTGCTCTACTTTGACTTCCAACGTGTATTTTTTACAACAGCCAGTCTAAAATGATACCTGCAATCCCCTCATAAATCATTTCCACACACAGCCTTTAACATCCTGCATCCAGTAGTCATATTTTCAGACTTTGCCATCATATTCATTGCATAATATTAAGTTCTGCAGTCATTTGTTTTTAGACGTAAGAAATAGCCCTGTTGTTAAACCCTTGAGGACAATTCATTCCCTGCAATGGTTATGCAACATTTACCTCCACTCTTTTTCATCTTTTCCTCACCCACTTCTAGAGTAGACAGCTCAGCCACGGTACATTATTGTGTCTATAAAAATTCAATTTCTGCCTCAGCTACAGTAAAAGATAATTCCCATCGTAGGTGGGAATGAGTGTCACTGGCAGACCAGAGTGTTATGGACATGGGGGTGATCAAATACAGTCAGAAGCCGGTCATTTGTAGAAAGCAGTTACCGTATGAAGTGTGGTAACTAAAGGGCAAATGAGTGTTTCACAGAACAGCTTGTTGACATTTCAGCATGACTTTCTGTGAATTGTTCCCACATGCACGCAGAAGGCACAGAGTACAAAGCATGGTTTGTCATTTGTACAAACACTTATCTCAATGGCCGACCCGAGCAAACGCGATACAACGGCACAAAACACTACCATTAGGAGAAACGCGCTGCACTTTTGAAACGATGTAAACACAAAAACACATGTAAACGAAGGGGAACTTCTCACTAGGGATGCCAGAAACTGACCGTGATCAAATTCGAAAATCGGACAGCCCTGGCGAATATTAATCGATTAGTCGCCGCCGCCGCAACCCCCCCCCCCCCCACCCGGGAGAGAAAAAAAAAAGTATTTTCGCAGAGCTTGCATTTTACTTCATTTGCATCAGTTCGAAGTAGTTCCACGAGGAACTCTTCTTTGAACGTGCCGCTTTGTTCATCTTTAGTTGTGTTGTTCTCACTGTTCTGTATATCGCCAATAAATCAATCGCACGTGTGACGGAGCAGGGGGGGGGGGGGGGCGATGTGTAGCAGGCTGCAGCAGGCTTGGCTTCCTCCAAGTTTACAGTAAAACAAACTGGTGGTGTGACCAATGGCCATTTACAATTATTCTGCGGTCCTCAGACTCTGGCCTGCTTATCATCCCCCGCACCAAACTGCGAACCTTCGGGGACAGAGCCTACAGTGTGGCAGCCCCCACCCTCTGGAACGCTCTCCCTGCGGAGATTCGCAACATCCCCACACTAGACGCCTTCAAAAGGGCCCTCAAGTCCAATCTGTTTGCAAAGGCTTTCGGCCCCTAATCGATCTGTTGTTTTGTCTGTCCGACTTTTGTTTTGTTATGTTTGTTTTTTTCCTATACTAGTTGTAAAGCGACCTTGGGTCCCTTGAAAGGCGCTATATAAAATAAATCTATTATTATTATTATTATTATTAATACTATTACTATTATTAGCATTAGTCTATATTTTGGTTGAAACTAAGCCAGGAAAAAAAAGAAAAACATAAATAATAATAAAAAAATATATAAATAAAATCGAATTTAAAAAAAATTGTTCGATTATGGAGACTGTAACGAATATTCGAAAAATCGAATAATTGCTGGCATCCCTACTTCTCACCAACTTGACAACACGTGCAGTGTTCACTAAGGCGCTGCATCAACAAAGTCCTGCAGAGACAAAAAGGCTTCAAGAAGATCAAAACCCAACAGAAATTGGGTCACAAAAGTGATGCACACAGCTGGGACCGGACCGCTTGTTGACATTTGAGGATTATAAATTGGCCAATTGTCACTGGCAGACATCAGAAGAAATCATGTGATTAAATTAAGCCAATGAAACGTAGGAAACGCTGCGCATGTGTTAAGTTGGTGAAGATGTTTTGCATCATTTTTGTCCTAATGTAAGTGTTTTGGACCGATGTATGTTTTGCCACTATACTCATCTGTGACCCAAACACGACCAACACGCTGCTTCTGTGTGTCCTTTGACACTTTGTGCCTCGGGCTGCAGTGTGCAGCAGAAGTGGCAGAAGATCAAGAGGATTATACCCTCGATGAGGACAACCCGAGACTTAGACAGCGCTGCTCTCTTTTTCCCGCCTTTCAGCCTGATCCTGAAAGGCGGGAGGAAAGTAGGGATGCATCAATTCCCCGAAGAGGGAGGGAGAGATGGAGGAATGAAGCTAGAAAAAGGGAAAAACATTTTAAGTGAAGGAGAAATGAATTAATGAGCACAGGGAGAGAGGAAGAGAAAATAGGATGCAGAAAGTGTGTGTAATGATGAGTGTTTGCCCGGTGCGCTGTGGGATCTTTGGCAGGTTTTCTGCTACTGAGCATCAGCCAGCAACCTTATGTAATGACGCTTTATCCCCGTCACTCTGAGGGTGAGAGGTACAGCGGCACGTTGCCTTCCTCCTGTAAAAGTGCCATGAAGAAATATCAAGATGGAGATCATTAATTGAGAGCAGAAAGGGGACTTGATTACTCTGCTGTCTTTATGTTGGCTCTTTATAGATCACATCGTGTGCTGTGACCCAATCGATTGTGTTAACATGAGTTTAATTAAAAGTAAAACAACTCTTGTTTAAATGTCACATTGGTGTTGTGCGTTGGACTTTAAAGGTCGCTTCAGTTTCATTTTCAAACGGGTCGGTTGCTGAATCATTAATATGCTAATGAGTGGAAAAGCAGCGACTCCTGGGACTTACAGCAGATTAGATATGGAATTACACATTTCATATATTATATCAAGTAATTGGGTGTCCTTGACTCCTACTTAGAGAGTCAAATGATCAAGGCCCTCACAGCCACCAACAGCACCCACATGACAATTGTATTATCCTTTACTCTATTATTTGTCCAGATCATTATTTCGGCCCGTCCACACGGCGGCGTGCTTTGAAGCTTCAACGCAGCTTCCCATTCACTTTGAATGGGGTGACGTCACGCTGTGCCGAACTGCATTGTGCCTCCGTCGCTCGCTTCAAAAGTTGAGAAAAGTTCAACTTTTCAAGCTTTGACGGAAGCATCAGCCAATCAAATCATATGCCAGTACAAGCTTTAGCCAATCAAACCGCGTGCTTGTGTGTCCGGGGCGGGAGATTCATGTGTTTGGTTGTTGTTCGAGCTTCAGACACGCCCGCCGGCAAGCTTCAACGCACGCTGCCGTGTGGACACTGCGTTCATCTTTTTGTGCATGTTTCCATCTTTCCATAAAAAGTATTCAATGTTCTTTAACAATATTTAAGATGTTAATCTAGTTGGAGAAGGATCTTGATGTACTCTACCAATGAACTTGAAATGCAATGAGACATCCACTTGTGCTCCAAGCTGTTCTAGAAAGAGTGGGATGACGTAGCTTTACATACAGCAACGACTGAATGGCATATCATCTCCAGATTTCTGCATTTCTTCTTCGAAGCTGCATTAGTTTTTGCGTCCTTCTTGTTTCTTTAGAACAGGGGTGTCCAAACCTTTTTCACTGAGGGCCACATACAGGAAAATATACGAAGGGCTGGGGCCCTCACTAGAGGTATACCGCCTCATAAGTTAAGTTAGAAGTAAGCAAAATCAATCAAATGGAGGTATGATGCTTGTTACTTGATTATGCTTTAAGAAAGAAACAGCTCTCCAAAGGGTTTCATTTATTTAGTTGGCAGCTCTTCCCTTAAAACAGAAGCCTCAGATTGCTTATAATAAGGGGAAATATGAAGGGTAGATTTCAAGCTTGTTATATAAATAGGTTATTGGGCTTTTTACTTATCAACTTAGATTTGTTAGAAATTATTTTAAACTTTAATTGACTGAATTTATTTGAAAAGTGGACTTATTAACACATGAATACTACTGAGTAATATATGTTTACATATGTACACATACATATATATATATTTAAGAAGTACAATACAAGACAAGCACAAGTTTAATTTGTGGGCCATATTCCATTATACTTTTACAATCTGCTGAGGGCCAATTAAAAATGGCTCGCGGGCCGTAGTTTGGACACCCCTGCTTTAGAAGGAGGATCACCGCCTCACAGTCCAGTCTAAGGTCACAGGGTCAGGAGGACAGGCACACACTGCATGTCTGAGTGAGGTTGGGTTGAAACAGAGAACACAACCCTTGGTTCAGCTGTTGATCACAGAGGTTGAATATAGCTCAGCAGAGTGTATCACATACATGTGTAAAGCCTGTTATACACGATGGTGGTCTATTTGCCGTCCCATAAGGCATTTCTCTTCTGCTTTTATCTTGGGCTATTCATTGCCCCATGAGACCATATCCATATTGCATGTTTTCATGAAATACTCAAATGTACGAGCTGTGCTGCAGCACCGGACCTTAAGTGTTTTAGATATGTGTGTTTATGAGTGTGTGTCTGGTAAAGAGGGTCATGTTCTTCACAGTAACTGCTGCCAAGGAAAGGCAGACAAAGAGAGCCCAGACCACAGAGAGGTTGTAAAGGAGAGAAGCTATTTGGGGAAGCCTCACTCTCCACAGCTCTGCACCACAGGTGTACAGAGAAATAGGTATGAGTCATTTCATGGGCAGACGCCAGCCTATGGGTACGCATCAGGATGCAGAGGACACATCCACTGGGATACGTGCTACATTCATATATCTAGGTGTGTGACAGTACACCAGAAAGTAATGATTGTGACACACAATCTATCCCTTATTTGCATGTTTGTAGGAATGCATTTTCCCCCCATGGAATTGAAGAGATTGATAGAACGGGGCAGGGTTGCAGGATGGGGAATAAGGGGAAGAAAAGCAATTAAATTAGTAGTCAAATGTAGCGGTGCAGCAGAGCATTGGATGGAGTCAGTCCCCGGCTTAATTACGCTTAGCCCTCACCGCGAGAGGCGTCATCACGACACATCGCAGGAGAGGGGAACATGTGGTCAGGGCTGATTTTGGAAGGATGGACGATCAGGATTAAAAATAGTTGATGTAATTGCCACAGTGAAAATAATGAGGCTTAAAAACACACAGTAAGATTCTGACCAACTGCTCACTTTAAATCTGTTATTTCTCATTAATAGTCACCTTTTTTGCCCTTATCTTCATACTAGGAGTGAGAAAGATGTTTGATCGTTTGATCCATGATTCAGTGCCTTGATGTGTACATGTAATGTGTTCCCCAGGCACAGGCTGTAGGCTTTACTCACCTTTATCCGACCAATACCCTTACAGCTTACTGCCTACTGCAGAGGAATGTCAGGGAGAAAGACGCGCTACAGTAAGCATCATGCGTCATACCATTTTTTTTTTTTTTTTTTTTTGCAGAACCACCAAAGGCAAACATACACAGTCCTTTTTGAGCTTGTTGAGTTTTACAATTAATGGAAGCTATGGGGAGTTGCTCATGCATGTAATGTCGACCTAAGCATAGTTGACATACCCATGTAATGATGATGAATGGCAATGGGGGGAAAAATGGACGGGTTAATCTGGTAAGTTAATGATTATTCTATAATAAATCATATAATAAGCAAAGAATGAGATACAGCCTTAGTTCATTCTCTCCGTCCCGTTCAATGGCCGCCACCCACGAGCCCTCCGTTTCCTCCAATGTTCTTTCTTCTTAGTGTTTGTGTTGCAGGAACGCGGCTGACAGCCTGACAGCAAAAGAAGCCACGGAAGAGGGAAAGGGAAGCGTTGAGAGCTGGGGGGGTGATGAGGTGTTTGAACAGTGGAAAGAGAGGGGAATGAATCCCATTCTCAGGGAGAAAGAGAAACAGTGAGAGGTTGAAGACAGGAGTGAATTGCTGAGAGACAATAAGTAAGAAAAAGGAAAAGCAATTGAAAAAGCTCCAATGTAACGCAGAGGAAAACAGAACAAGTGTGATTATAAAGAGAGGACAGAGGATGTGAGAGGGTCAGGAATAGAGAGTGAAAACCTGATAATGAATGAGGGTGTGAAAAAGAGAGAGGGGGAAAGACAGAGGTTTTTTTTTTACTCATCCTGATCCTTAGCCAGCTTTTTCCCCCTTATCAGGTTAGTCCAGACATGGCGAAAAAACATTTACCCATCATGCACTGTGGCTATTGCCCGTCCTAACCCCGTCCTATCGGCTCGGAGGTCGCCTGCCAGCGCCAGTGGCTCTTCCTCTCTGGATTTAGAGAACTGTTTGTGTGCAGGGCTCGGCAGAAAACACAAACATGCAAAGCACATATGCCCCAGATTCCAGGTCACACGTCTCCGTCTGAGTCGGCAGTTTGACAAGCGACAAAAGCAAACGAAGCAAATACATACAAAACATTCAAAACAGACATGCATGCAGACCAACCATAGATGATGTCTGTGTGTGAGTCTTTGATGAACAAGTGTCCTCAATGTGGAAGAATTATTCCCTTTGATAGATTTCAAGCTAATGTGTCCACTGTGAAGGAATTCGATTTTTTGATTAGACTACATTTTTATCTCACTGACTGACGCCTTTATCCGACGCTACTTACAATTGCTGCAATGATCCGTTTGGTATTTGGAGCCAAACACTTCAGAGACATGTTTGTATATATCTGAGACCTATAATAAAGTAATGAAAAGAAGTATAATAGGGGACCTTTAAGTGCTGTCATGTCAGTTGATGTCTTAGTAGTTCATTATCTGATTTCATGTACGGCTTGTGTTGTCTTTTTTGTAAATGTAGAAACATTAAGAAAGACACAATTAAATACCACAAACTAGTACTCTCCGTCAAATAAGCCAAACCATTGTAAGTGCCAAGGTGCAGGCAGGTGTGTTTTCTGCAGCGGAACATGTGTAGACTTCCAGATGTCCTAATATTAATGTGGAGCTCGTTCCGCCATTTTGGACGTGTTCATTCAGCCAAACCTGATTTTGGAAACCGAGTGACTCTTTTTGCCTGAATGGACACTTATGGAAATGAGAACATGTGTAGCAGTCAGCCAACAACAGAGCTCAGCTGCACTGAGCCTCAACCTCCAGCGATACTGAGAGGATCTGCCTTGTGGCATTACTTAGTGCCACTACATTTATCACAGGGCTCGTTTGGTGACATGTCATTTACAATGAAATGTCCACACTTACCTTATGTGCATTAAGAGACAAGTCAGGCGTGTAGTGTGTGTTCAGGTCACTTCTGATGGTTCTGTTAGTGTTAGTGTGAGCAGGTGTGTTTACTTTCATTTGCATATCACGCTTTGTGTAAGATCGATGTAGGTTTTACTCAGTGTGACTCTCACTGATAGACATTGTTGAGGTGCCTGATGAGCGTGTGAAGCCATTTCCTTAGTCCAATGACTGTGTGATGTAGTTTCCACTCGACACAGGCGTGAAAAATCAACATAAAAGCCTTACGAATCATTCTTCTTCAATGTGAAATGAGATATTGTGCACGGTGTGAGACAGAGAAACAGAGTGAGACAGAGCAGGAGCTCCATGGCAACTTTACACTGTGTTTGCAAGGGTGGAGAAGCAGTGTCTCTAAACTCCCTGTGGTAATAACATTAAGATGAGATGAGATTCTCCATCCGAAAGTTTTATGCAAAAATTCAGCAGATAATAAGTGGAGCAATGTGACTGTTTGCTTCTGCAGTTTCATTATCTATTCATTTGGACATTTTTTAAACTTTAATATCAGTGAAATTATTAACTTTCAGGACAGATGACTGCAGGATACGACATTGTGTGCATGTGTGGCAACTTCTCCATGTCCTGTTGCTTCTGTCCATCTGTTGTAAATTAACCTTCCTGTGTCATTCAACCACATGTGCTCCCAAGCAGCTAACAGCAGCATGCATCATAACATGACGAACAAAACACTAAAGTATACTGTAATTGTTGAGAGAGAGAAAATTATAATAGTAAAATACATCGTCTAATCTAACAAGACAGCTCGGCAAAATGCCAAACGGTTTGGAGAAGGGACAGAACACAGAAGCTCTGATGATTTGATTATAACATCTTTATGCATGGTATACATTAGCATTCATTTCTGAAATGACATTTATTTCTCTACTTTTAAAACAAGTACCGTTTTTTAACTTCAGAGGCAACCAATCAGAATGCTTGCCTTTATCTACAGGTGTGACAGCAGTAAGAAATATAGCAGAAACCTAATATCTCCTGTCTTCTGCTTAGTTTGAACCAATTCCATCTTATTTCCCCTTCATTTTCAGAAATTAAAACACACACAGTTTTGTTTTTTCTTGTGTTGTGTTACACATTGTGGAGATCTTGAATTTAGACTCATGAGTGAGAGTAAAGGTATTGTGAGAGACCTGCTTTCAGTCAAATATATATTAAGGTAAGAAAATGACAAGCACAAAACTATGGTTTTCACCCATTCAGTGGTTTCCTGTTTCCTATGTTATGAGTGTAGCATTCATTACCCGTAGATCACAGACAAATGTGAGAAGTTGGGGATTCATCCTCACTCAGTACGTTCCACCTGCTTCATACCATAACTAAAAAGAGTTGTTCAAAAAGATTGATGTGTTTGTTGTATCGCTCAGACTAGATAAGGAATATGAGACTGGATTTAAGTGTGTGTTAAGGGTGAGTGGCGCTTTGGAGCTCAGCTGATAAGCGGGTAAACTCTGCTGACATTAAGCTACCACTGCGTGTGTGAGCACTTCAATACATTCACTGAACTACAATATAGAGCAGAGATGTTTCATGTGCAAACAGACTGCCCTATGACACAGACAGGTGAGGTTCACTGACAAGCAAGAGAGAGAAGGGGTGTGTGTGTGTGTGTGTGTGTGTGTGTGTGTGTGTGTGTGTGTGTGTGTGTGTGTGTGTGTGGTGTGTGTGTGTGTGTGTGTGTGTGGTGTGTGTGTGTGTGTGTGTGTGTGTGTGTGTGTGTGTGTGTGTGTGTGTGTGTGTGTGTGTGTGTGTGTGTGTGTGTGTGTTTGATTGGGGGCAGTGCTGATTGGCTGATTCTGAAGGTAATGGTCCTGTCCTGCAGGCCCCCGCTGGTCTGACAGTTCCTTTCACAGGGCACATTGTTAACTTGACACCATTGATCTTAGCAAAACACTTAAATGCCACACAAATTGATGCCACTTTAAGCCTCCTCTTCCTTGAGAAATACCTAAACAAAAGCCTGCTGATGTCAATGTTAAAAAGGTGATAAATAGTTCATTTAAAGGGGACCTATCATGCAAAATGCACTTTTGTACGTCTTTTATACATGAATATGTGTCCCCGGTGTTCCAGGGAACTCACCAAGTGTCAGAAAAACACAACCCTCTCTATTTTCCTCCATACCCAAATCTCTAAAAAAGGGGCTGCAACGGATCTGATAAAAACTGATCCAGATTTGAACACTTTACTGACGTCAGGACGGTGGCGCTACGGCTATTGGGCCAACTCCACCAATCAGGAGGAGACAGCCACGGCCATTGCCGTTCGAAAGCGCTGGAGACGCTGTAGTACATATGCCAGGCCTCTAGATGGTGCTGTTCTCACAGAATCAGCCCTTGCAAAAACAGAGCTAGAAATTGTCAAATTGAGCAAAATGAGGCATGGCTAAAATGCATGATCTGTTTGGTATTTTGAAAAAAAAAAGTATAAATATGCCTTATATAGGTATGGCCCTACACTATATTATTCAAATATAGCATGATAGGTCCACTTTAAGTGAGGAGATTGAGGACACCCATGTATTTGACACTTGATGAAAAGGGGGGTAAACAGGGTGTAGTTGTAGTGGTTTTCTACCGCAAATATATATAGTATATACCACCCAAACTATCAACTAAAGAGGCCATATTAAACTTTGTTGTCATTACAATCACTTTGAATCAAGACACTCAAATATACAAACTTTGCCTCTGTGCTAACCTGCCCATCCACTCACCAGTACTTCCACTGAAAGCACTGAAAATCACAATAGATCATTACGGACTGTATAATCAACAACAAGTGCTGTAGGTACTAAAGCAATGGCAGTTATTCCGGCTTCATTTGTCACTGCATGGCATTCCTTCTTGTTAATGTTGCTCCTCTGCACAGCCAGAACCCTCCTAGGTATTATATAACTGATTACTTAATGCAACCTTATAATAATCCATCATTACACCTCAAACTCCCTGTTCAAAACTTCATCCACCTGACAGCGCTAACACACATTTCAGTTCCCCGAGATCATTACGTTGCAACAACAGATTGATCTTGGTGAGAGTGTGTGGATCAAAGTACTGATTATATTCAGCTGTCCCTGCCTTAACTCATGAAACCATGTGATATACACTTCCTTTCTCTCTCCCTCTCTTCCTCGTTCTTCTTGCCCCACTAATTAAAAGGCGTTTGTATGTTTTCACTGCAGGACATTTTGCTTGCGGAAGTAATGATGTGTAAATACAGGCCATTTACTGTACCATTTACTTCCTCTTTGTGCAATTAGAGGACATGACACAAGTCCCCGCTGAGCAAGGACAAATAGCATACAAACTGGTAATTATCTGCAAAAGCAGGCGAGATGCTCCTGGCTCAGACATGGTGATGTTTGAAGGAAATGGAGATACGCATGGACAGCAGATGTGAAAACCATGCCTCACCGTCTCTTCTTCCCACACAAACACACAGACGTTATTAATAGCATTTCATGTATCCTTTATTTAGCCAGGAAGGTCCTATTGAGACAGAATATCACCATCGTGTTCTTTTTATGCCACTTTTTATGAGTCTGACTGTCTGTACATTCAATTCTGGCAAGTGATATATCAAACAAACCCTAACCCTAATGCTAAAACGGGATATCTGCTCAATTCAACATAAACAACCATTTTCAATCAGGGATAAACTGATGAGATTCTGGGGGTTTAGGTCATGGTGACCTCACACAACATATTGTGGTCCGTAATAGAGCTGTGCGATTATGGCAAAAATCATAATCACGATTATTTTGGTCAATAATTGATATCACGATTATTAAATACGATTATTCATTGACTTTGAAAACATCCATTTATTGAACTTTAAAACAAATACAAATAATAATTTGAACAGTATCTTTTTAACTGTTGATTACCCTGAACGTATAATTCAACTGAAAAACCAATACAAAAAATAAATTAAATGATACATTTATATTTACATTTAAATAAATAATATCAAAATAATAAATACCAATAAACAAGATCAACAAATATTTTGGAGCGCACTTCAACAAGCTACTAAACATATGTAAATATGATAAAATTAATTAGATCCAATATGTTGCAGTGCACGGTCACAACCTAGCAAAGCAAAATAATCGTTTTTTACGATTATGTTGTTTTCGTAATTGTGGCAGGCCAAAATCGTAATTGCGATTAAAATACGATTAATTGCACAGCCCTAGTCCGTAATACAAACATTAATTCACTCATTTTGACAATCTCCCACAATGTCTTACAGGATAAAATGATGTACTGATGTCGACTTTGATTTGACTGGTTGGCGGATTTTCTAGTTAGTTTTTATCTTTTGCAATGTCACGCTTGAGTGAGTCAATTAAGGAGTCAGAGATAAAGAGTGAGACATGTTTAGTATGTACAAATAAATATGGTCTGAGCTTGGTTGTTCCTCAACAGATCTCAGCAAATGAGAATGAATCCACACATCAGATCCTTTTATGTCTCACTTTCTACCTCTTTATCTTGTTTTGGCTCAATAGTGACAGATTGTTGTTAGTAAGACATCAATTCATGTTATTATTAAGTGGTGCATTTGCAAGAGCAGTGTTTGAGAGTTCTTTAAAGACTCAGAAATAACAAATAATGAGGCTTGAGTGGTAACAAAAGAAGAATATTAGGCATAAATGTCTCACATGTATCACAGACAAATTACAGTCTGTAAGTCACTTAGTGCCAGGGTTTTCATCCTCATTATTCTCTCATGTCTGTGGTTAAACAAACCATTGCCCCTGCACATCCAATTAGATTCAGTTTCCGACAGCACACGACCAATGACACATGAACTGACACTCCATTAACAATAATAGAGTCTAGGGAGGAAAGGAGGAGGGAGAGACGTTAGTCCTTCCTCTTGGTATTTTCCAAAAAGCTTCCTTTGAAGGCATCATTAGCAGACCCAAAGTTTATCAAGTCGTGAACTCGCCCACAGCACACATCTGAGAAATCTCCATCAGGATTTGGCAGAAGCTTGCCCAGGGCTTCAGATAATATTCCGAGTCTTACTTGATTGGTTTTCGTGTTTGCGTATGATAAATAGCCTTCAGGAGCTGCAGAGCAATAATGTGAACGCACAAACATGCTCTCACTTCCACAGACTCTCTTTAACACACACTGAAAGCCAATAATGATACCGACTGGAGATAATTCTCTCTATCTCAGAGCAATTATAATTCCGTGTGTGATTAGATGCCACTGATACTGAAGATGTTTGTTTGATCGTTGGTGTCCGTTTCCGTATATTTTAACCTTTTCCATCAATTGAAAATCGTCCAATTAGCATTTGAAGCACACTGGCATTCATGGGTAAACACATGGCATATGCTTTATAAGAGATTGCCCGTTAGTATGTACGGAGGTCGAACAGATCAGCTGGATTTGATCAGGGCTGCGCAATTAAGCACTGTATTTATTATAAAGCCTAAACATGTGTTGAAATACCATTCGGATGAATTTTGCCGAGATGCCCGGGTTTACAAATCTTTTTCTTTAGACTTACATAACGTATTTGTTTGGTATTTTATTCAATTTTTCTATGATAATGTGAACAATTATGCAAAAGGATCAATCCATCCAATATTGTCAATCATACGTTTTTGGGTTTTGTTTCCATCCTTTGTGTGTGGGTGTCTGTGTGACACCTCTTTTTTTACATTTTTGAGGACGTCTTTTATTGTTTTTTTGGCAAAACAAATGAGGAAGGAGCTTCACTTTGGGCTATTAATATTACATTACATGACATGTCACTTGTTAGACGCTTTTATCCAAAGCGACTTACATACTCAATACTGTAGGCAATCCCCACAGGAGCAATTTGGGGTGAAGTGTCTCAGGGACACAACGACATGCTGACTGCAGTGGGGTTTGGACCTGTCCTCCCCGTGATCCGAACACCAACGCACTATCCACTGCGCCACACGCCTCCCGTGACTCTAATAGACTCTATTAAAAGGAGTGAGATCAATGCGAAGTGATTTTTTCAGATGGGCTGGGATTTCTTATCTTAGCGTCTGCTCTGCTAAGCTTCTAACTGAATGTATTTTTGTGAACATGCAAAGGTCATACTTTGCTTTAAGGACAACATTTTGGACTCCTTACACGCGACTACCACTGAAGTCTAATGTCACAACCCTTCTTGACTAAAGGGAAGTGCGTTTTAACTTGGTTTCACCCTTTGGTTGTTATTTAAAGTTGAGCTTTGACCTTAACTGGTGAAAGGATACCGTGCAAAACATCCAAACATCACTTCAACCCTGTCGCCATGAAGGAGATCAAGTAAAAATAATCTAGATAACTTCGTCTAATTTCCGAACATATTATATCTGCACATCCTTACATCATTATATGCTTTTGTGCTGAACGTGTAGGAGGGACAATCCTTTTAATGAGCCTTGCTGTTATCCTCCTCCCACTTGTATGCCTGTCTTTAAGGCCAGGGTTCATCTTGATTTAGCTGACAGGCTGTTGTTGTGAGTGTGTGTGGGAAAGGCTATGCACAATGTGATTGGTTCACACAGAAAGAGGAAATCCGCCTACAGACTTTACAGTGAACACTGGAGTGAGCTGTGAACCTGCTAATAGAGGCTCTGACTGCTGATGCTTTTTAATGAAACCTGTCACAGCGAAGCAGAGAAGAAAGAAACTCAAATAACCCTTTTACACACACACACACACACACACACACACACACACACACACACACACACACACACACGCACACACACACGCACAACAAGGTCTAACAAGTAGAGATACGTATGTTTGACAAGGTAAAATGTGTAAACATTATATTCATGCACGTAGCAATTAATTCCAATCCCTCCTTGCCTCTGTATTGGATATGTGTTTTCAGTCCATACTTATGGATCCCTTCAGCTTTTTACCCAACACTAAGTTTGTATATTCTTCTTCTTATTAAATAAATATCACCATTAGAGGAATTTCAATCTTGCTTAACCCTAACCGAAAATAAATGTGTAAAATAGCAGATTATACCACTACCTATTGAAGAAATGTGTCAAACAGATGGTGTGCTTGTCTTAAATTAGATGCAACCGTTCTTGTGCTGCACATGTCAGAACTTGATTTGAGATTACACTGAAATAGCACTGTTCAGCCATTAGTGTCCACCTGCTTCTGTTGTTGTTTTTAGAAATGTGTCAGAGGGTTTAGTATCACCAACAGATGTACTGTAAGAACCACAACGCAGCAGAGTCATTAATTATCAGCACTTTTTCTCTGTCTGACAACTGAGAGGAAAGACATTTCTACTTATACTCTGTCAGTGTAGCCAAAGATATATCCCAGAGACCCATATCTCTGAACTCGAGTATAACCCCATCACTCCAAACCTCACCAAAGCTGCACTTATCCCCTGCAGCGGTGACATGGAGGAAAGGTGCCCTTAAATTGGTCATCTCCAACGGCCTGTTCCCTGCAATCATCTCTGCCAGCACATGTTGTCCAAATATGAGACCATTTTTATGCAGCATTTGAACGGATTACATTAAAGTCATGAGTGCATAACAGCTTTCAGGCATTTTCCCCAGCAATAGCAACTGGGCTAGAACAAATCAGATGCTGGAGGGTCAGAACACAAATCCAATCTGTGTGGTTAACCAGTCGCAATTTACCAAATCTGTGTTTGAAGCATATTTTAAACAAACTAGATTTCCATAATATTTGTTGTCTCAAAAAACATTAACACTGAGCAGAAGGAAAGGAGTTTTTAGCAAAAATGTGTGTTCTTAGCATCTCCTTTTTTATCCCCAAAATCATTGCATGGCTTCAAAAAGCAAAGGTCCTTTACATCAATCTTTGGGGGGAAAATAAATCTACCCCTTGCCAATCTCTTTTATCAACCTGCTGCCCTGTCCTTTGAAGTGTAATTGATACTCCTGCATTAAAGCCTTGAACCTTCAGTGGATGTGTGAAGGCTCTCAACGTGTGTAGCTGGAGGTGAGGCTCGTCCTGACGTCTGCAAAACATTTTCAGGGTGAACGGAGTCAATAAAACAAGTTGAAGAAATAGTCCCTTGATCATCCTTAGCTTTGAGCGAGAATGAACAACCTCGGAAATATCCAAATTGACCAATCAAAAAAAGAGTATTCAACTAAGCTGAGTTATAATCAGTAACAAAACCGAAGACATACAAACGGACACTCGTATCACATATTGAATAACAACATATTACAATAAAAGCATGATCGTGTTGGCTGGTTTGCAGTCTGACAATCACAGGGTTGTTGGTTTGATGCCTTTATGAAAGTGTGTGAATGTTTCCCTGAGCAGGTGGTACCTTGTAAGGCAGCCTATGCTTCTGTATGAATATGTGTAAATGGGTGAATGATGGCATGTATATGTAAAAGTGCCTTGAAGGGCCGTAAAGACTAGAAAGTGCTATATAAATGCGGTCCATTTATCATTTACCACAACTTCTCCTGCGCCCATGCTAGATATACTTCCTCTTCTCCCTCTGCCCCTCACACTTCCTCTCCTTCCTCCGGCCCCTGAGGTGGTCTTACTTTTGCAAACTACTTAATCACTTGCTCCTGCGTCCTTCTCAGCATTATCTCTCCTTGTAATCCCTCAGTTGTTACCTTGCTATCCTCTTTCAGCACCAGCTGTAGACCATCTGCTTTACAGTGAAACCCCCTCAGGGCCTCTCTTCCCTCTGCCTGCTATCAATGCTGAGGAGAAAACTTCTAATGTCCAGAATTTCCTTTTCAAAACAGTGCAAGTTGTCTGCGTTTGAAAGAAGTGTCAGGAGCTGCAGCCAGATTTATTTTGACCGTGTTTGTCCAGCTCCTGCCATGTACTGCAAATAAAAACCTGTCTACAGTATGACACACTTTTAACTTCAACTCTTCAGAAACCAAAGAGCAGCAGTATAGCTGGAAAATCACATTTTTTGGGGTGAGGAATATGTGAAACTCTGGTCACGGTAGGTAAAAACAGAACCCCTTCAGCCGAGTACCCACTTGCAGTGACAAGACCAGAGATAACAATTCACCCTGAAAGCATAACCACAGTTTTCACAACCTACCTGCTGGCAAAACATCAAAACCAGCCTCCAATGTGGCCCTGCTGCCAGGCACACAACAGCTCAGAGTACTGACAACTTCTCAAACCCCCCGACACAAATGTCAAACTACCCCGCCAAGTCAGACCCAGAACAATATACCTGCCTATGAAGATGAGGGTGAAAGAAATATATTTTAGAGTGGATTATTCAATTACATTTTGGGAAAAAGTATCTTGAAAGTAAAAGCTGTTTTGCTGCTAGAACAGTATGCCTCTTTTTGGGACTTTATGTGGTACTCTGCTGAAAGTAAAGAGACGTGCACACAGAGAAGCAGATACACCGAAACTCTGGGAGTGTGGTTGTGTATGTTTGTTGTAAACTGTTTGCTTTTATGTTTTTTTACTTCATTAGCAAAGTTATCAAAGGTTGTGTCAGGGCATTAAAGTTATTTCTGTATTTTGTTTATTTTGTGCCCGATTTCTAGCCGTTGAATTGAACAAGGCTTTCTGTACTGAACGGTGGGTTTAGAGTTTATACCGTACTATACTGTTACACTGCCTCAGTGTGGCGTGAAGTGTTTCAGATTTATAAATCTGTCTTTGTGTCTCTCCTCTGCTTCCACTTTAAGGGTAAACGTTGGCTGCATACTTATTTGGAAATGAATACATAGCAATTATTAGGGCTGAACGGTTAATCCAATTTGAATTGACATTGCTACAGTATGTGATCTACTCCAATCCAATAATGCAACTTTTGAAATAACAATTTAAAATAAAAGTGTTTTATCTTACATGCTGCAGAAACTAACCAATCAGAGGATCAGAAACACTTGGCCATGGGTTCCACATTCACATCGCGTCCTAAAACCCGGACGTAAGCTGCGCATGGGTTCCTTCGACAAAAAAGCAATGCAATTTCTATTGATCATAAATCTATTGATTCGATTTATGATTAGAAAATTATAAAAGTAGGGTAGACTTGTGGAGATTATCCGACTGAACAAAACGTGATCCGTCTCTTAAGCCCCGGCCACACGAGGACGATAACGGTCGTATCTGCTACAGTTCACTATCAGATAGACGGTTCGGCCACACGAGTCCGACATTGGAAACTCAGAAAACGATAACGATAACGGGTCCCAAGGTGGGTAGATCTGCAAACGAAACGCTCTGGGGGGGCAAACGGCTCCGTGTTTACGCCTATACGATCATTTCCTGATAACGTTGAAGCAATAGCCCCGCCTCTCCCCACCTCTCCTGCTCAGAGATCAGCTGTCAGAAGAGGGGGAGGAAAAGAGAGGCTCAGTTTTTTATTATTATATAGAGTCGTTATTCATTTGTTTTAAAGCTCAATAAATAACAAAGAAGACCTTTGACCGGCACTTTGAACTGAAACTCTGCTGCACGGTCCCCTCGTCCCTTGGAAGAGGCGGAGAGGTGGGTGTTTTTCATCTGCTGGTGGACTACCGGAGAGATTTACAGCAGGAGCACACGCTTGCCTCGGGGAGGGAGAAAAAGAGCCACAGCGTCCACATCGGAGAATAAACAGAAGGGCAACCATGGCAACCATGCGCTGAAGTCTTCTTCGCTGCTTTTGTGGCAGGACTACAGCGCCACTTACAGGCCTGGCATATGTACTACAGCGTCTCCAGCGCTTTCGAGCGGTCTCGTGTGAACGGACACGTTTCTGGTGCCTGTTGCGTGTGGACAGAATACTTTTTTGATAACGATTGCGGTCCGTTTGCGTTATCGTCCTCGTGTGGCTGGTGCCTAAAATGTGTGTCAACCACAGACCTTATTTCGAGCTATTTTCCTAAATCCTATGGAGAAATTGCATTGCTTTTTTGTCGACGGAACCCATGCGCAGCTTACTTCCGGGTTTTAGGACGCGTCACTGTGGCACTCTATAGAGAGTGTGTGATTCATTTAAAGTAATAGAGTGACAGTGGCAGGTTTCACATCTACTGGGATTGAAGGTTTTTACTGTTGACTTGATAACAAAATAAAGATATGTTATTCAAATCAACTTAATGTATTCATAACATGTTGGACTGGATTACGTAAAGGACCAGTTTATATGTTCACTGTATCCAATGTTGTGTTTGATGTATTCCTTGTGTATAGTGAATAATACAGAAGATAAGAAACTTAAAGGTCACCTATTGTGCAAAATCCACTTGTTCATGTCTCTTCTACATCAACATGTGTCCCCTCTGTGTAAAGAGACTCTGAAAGTTTCAGGAAAAAAGATTCTCTCTCTTTTTGTCCTGATCCATTTATTTAAAAACCTGTCTGAAAATGAGCTGATCAGATTTTGACCACTTTATGATGTCATAACAATTTGTTGGCTTGGTAACCATTAGCCAATCACCAACCAAGGTAACCCCCCACCTTATCACCTGAATCTCCTCCTAGAGCACCATTGTGTTCTTTGTAACCAAATATCTCTCAGAGGGGCGTGGGGAGGGGCTCCTTATTTTCATCTAAAGTAACAGACAGAGAATCAGCACTTTTGAAACAGGGCTGAAACAGAGGGGATTATGGGTAATGCTGCAATGATCTGTTTGGTGTTTGGAGCCAAACACTTCAGAGACATGTTTGTATATAACTGAGACCTCTAATATATTGATGAAAAACAGTATAATAGGGGACCTTTAAACAAAAAAAACACAACCTGAATTGCATCTCAGTATTGGTCTAAAGAAACTATAACTGGATTATTTCCCCATATTGTTCAGCCGCAGTATACTGTATGTGCCCTCCTAACACAAAACACTACTATTCTGAAAACAAGATGCAGGGTGAGACCAGGGCTAATGTACACTCAGAGAGACATGGAGAGATTGGGAGAGGGACAATAGGATTAGGGTTAGGTCTCTATTACAAGCTTTACTACCTTTAATACATTACTAAATCTCTGCAAACATTGACTAAGCAGATCTGATTGTCGCTGCAGGGAGATGTTTCAATGTCCATATACTCCTTGATCTCACAAACATGTATCTTAAATACATGTACAAGCACAAGTTGTTCATAAATCATCTGTTGGCTTTCGTGTGTGTTTTGGGAACTCTCCTGAGCCGTTTAATGAAACAAAGATGTTATTCAGTTCACAGCATATGGACCAAACAAATACAAACAACTGTGTTTAATTATTTGAAAGGTCTTAGTAAATATCATCTCCCATTAGATCTATGACGTCAAACACAATGGCATTTGTTACAAATTGTACAAATGGAAATAGCATTTGTCCCAGGCAGCTGATACAGCAGTGATACAGCCAGGTTTACTGTGAAGCGTTGGCTTGTGACAGACAGCTCAACCCACAGGATGATAACAGATCTCTGTACTGTGCCACTTCGGCAGATAAACACATGTCCCAGAAATGTCAACATGACAAAATGTGCAGCAAATATAGGTTATCTTCAAAGTCAAAAAACATGTGTTGTGCTACACTTTTAAGGTGTTGGTATCGTCCAAACATGGTTCCCACAGGTGCTTTCAGTCTTTGAAAGTTTTTAAAGTTAAGGAGAAGAATGTGAGGCCTGGAAAGTATGTTTATAATTGTGTGAAAGGAAATAAATTGAAGTTAGTTTGATATTTTATTTTCCTGAGTGTTAGTAATAGGCTACGTTCTGCTCCCAAATGTGTGTCTCCGGCCATTGAGTCATTGTTTCACGCACCAGCTGCCTTGACAAATTACGTCTCTAATTAACCTTGTTCCTTGTATCCCATCATGCCTTGTTAGGTCCTTGTATCGGAGGGAATTGGGCCTGAAAAAGTCCTTGAAATGTCCTTGAATTTTTATAAATGAATGACGAGCTTGTTAGAAACACTCTTTGGACGTTGGTATAGTAAAATCTGCAAATCCTCTCACAACTTCAGCAAGTCTAGCTATATGGATTCCTCCATAAAAAACTAGAATATATTGGAAAACATGAGACTCAAAAACACTTCAAAGTCTTAAAATGCAACCAATTTGCAATCCAAGTTTCATTTTTCACGTGATTTTTCATTTATTATATACTTAATTGTTTTCCACAAATGTATAAGACACCTCTTGGACAGTCTATCATTAGGATCGTTGGCTTCGGAGATATCAACTGTGAGATACATGTTTTAACCTTTACTTTTGACGCTGCTTCCTTGATAGCAATCAGTCATTTTATAGATGTGGGACACAGTGTGATGGTCTCTCCCAGGCCAGTCAAATATCACCTGACATACAGAGGCTTGTTTGATGGATGTTGGAACAGATAAACAGCAACCACCTGATCCATTGTGCACATTTCCTTTCATTAATATTCACGCTTTTCCTATAGGATTCATATGTTGCCTCATCTGTGAGGGACATATTGTTAGGCAAATGTGTGTGTTTGTGTGTGTGTTTTTGGTCTGTGTGTGTGTGTGTGTGTGTGTGTGTGTGTGTGTGTGTGTGTGTGTGTGTGTGTGTGTGTGTGTGTGTGTGTGTGTGTGTGTGTGGTGTGTGTGTGTGTGTGTGTGTGTGTGGTGTGTGTGTGTGTGTGTGTGTGTGTGTGTGTGTGTGTGTGTGTGTGTGTGTTTTTGGTGTGTGTGTGTGTGTGTAAGAGAAATGCACAGGGGCATGCTCCAGAGATCACCACTCCAGTTCCTAGCTGTGCCTGAGGGGCTACGGGAGGGGGGCTCAGGAAACAAAGAGGGGGGGGTGTTCCTCCTCGTTTTTAGTATCCATGGTAACACCATCCTGCCCTGCCAGGATCTGTGTCAGTGGAGCTGAAATGGGCTGCAGAGTGGCAGCAGAGGTAAAAAAAAAAAGAGTGGGAGAATTTATAGACAATAATGGACGATGAGGAGGATTGAAAGTACTCTGTTCATTCTGAAAGATGTTGATACATTAACGCATTAAACCACTAAGTTCGTGACAAACTTCCTCCTATCCTTCTATTCTAGTGTAAAAAAAATCAAGTCTCACTAAATTAGCATCTATCTTGACACAGGGTACTTATGATATATTGTGGTTTGGATCCCTAAAGGTTCTGGGCTCCTATCCCATCATTCAAGTGTGGTTTTCACTATAAATAATTAGTTTTTACTATGTTCCATCTGAATTTACTCTGCCACAGCAACATCTATATTGATTCTGACACTTCTACAGCCAACTCACAGGCGTATCATTGCTTTGATAAAAAAGATTATTCATTTACCCCTTTTAGAAGTGAAGATATAGTCATTCATTCTGGGCATGTCATTTTGGAGCCTGAGGCCTGAACAATAGGCCCAGGCTTAACAGGGTAATTCCAGCATGGATGTTTACCATGAATTGCATGGCAGCGAAAAGGCAAAGAAAGTGGAGAAGTTATGTATTGCCCTAATTGGAGACCACTGTATATAACTCCCCCACACCTAATCCATGACAAATGGCAACTGCACTTGTTCGTTTAAGATGAGGTAACAGCAAAGGAAAGGCATTTTGCTGAAGCATGCGCTAGCCAGTTTGCTTGTAGTTGCAGCAGTGGGAGTAGATAAGGTCACCACTGTAGGAACAGATAGTAGTCCAAGTATAAATACTACCATACCAGCATATGCTCCGTGTAGCACACATTAAACAGAGGGAGTTCACAGCGGCTAAGTCTATGCTTTAGCTAAGTGACGGAAAATTGTCGGTCTTCATGCTTATAACTTATAAATCATCAAAATTAAGCTAAGATGTTAGAGAAACTAAAAACAAAATCAGATTTATTTTACCAGGTTGTAATGAATTTCTTAATTACAATACCACACATGCATTTTTTTTTATCTCCCTATATAATCTAATACATATTCGTAGTTTAAACTTGCTGATAATCATGATCAAAACATGATTAATCACTGATAATCATTGTGGTTAATACAATAAAGTCAAAAGAGAAGTCACTGGGTAGGTAATGTAGTTCATGTGAAAGTGCTCAGTGGATTCTTTGAAAAATAAATAACAATAATAATTGTTGGGGAATCATTTGCCCTGCATGTCCTCCTTCGCCCTCTGACGCAGCTGACCAACCTTGAGCAGCCGTTATCTCCCATAAGGAGGGGCTGCCCTAGCATATTGTTGATGTTGTGACCGGGCAACTCTCGGTCAGAGATAGTTATTGTTGTGGGACACCTGGAACACATCCTTCTCGGGGTGTAGATGACCCCGAGCCATAAGAGACAACACATTGTGATTCAGTGTCCTCAGCTGTTTAGTCTATCTATTGAAGAATGTTGATTACTACACTCTGAACTAGTTAAAACCTGGAGCTACAGGAGGGTGCTTCAGAATTGATTGTGGCATCTCTACCGTGTGGTCAGACCGGCCCGTGACATGTCGTGTGAATTCTCCGGCCGAAGCTCCAAATAAACCGTCAGTGTTTGCCATCAAAGCTCCAGCTCTCCCTCGTGTCTCTCTGAGTCCTGACTGCCAATTGCTTCAGAAGTTTCCCCCGCAATTATAATAAAGCTTTATTTATATAGCACTTTTCATACAACACATGCAAACAAAGTGCTTTACAAAATGACACATCACAAGTTTAAAATAAACAACAAGAAATTCCCCTCAGATTATTCGTTAAGAACTTTACAGGTACATGCAGCAAAATATAACATGTTATCAGGTTAATAGACACAAGGAGGTCAAATGTATGATAATACAAATAAAATAAATAATGGTTTCTCTCTGGCAGATAAGACATAAGACGACTGAGTCGATGCAACAATATAAAATATAATATAAAACCCCATAAAACAAAGTGAACATATAGAACAGAAATAAAAATAAAAACATTAAGAAATAGAGAGAGATGTGAGCAAGGTCGGACATATTGAAAACAAAAAACCAACAAGGTTCAGTGACTTTTGGTGTTGACCCACCAGCTAACTTCACATGACGTAATGCCTCCTACATCCTGGCATCGTCCACCCATGTGCTTCCCTCTCTGTGGCAGCAGGGCCAACTCTGGCACGTTGCATCTTGGCTCGAGCTCGAGGAAATGAGCTGTGACTTCCTTCCTCTCCCCTCCCCTCTTCCCGTCTACCTATGAGTGGAGCCAGTCCCTCTCAATTTAGGGAGGAAGATGGAGTTTACCAAGCAGCCAAACTGCTTATCGACCGAGAAAAGATTTCAGAGAGAAGTAGTTGAAGGACCAGATCTACAATTCAAACACAGGTGTAATGATCTGGTTCAATTTCAAATGAATGAATGCTGGTGTAAGGGTGAGGTGGGTTTTTCTGTGTGTGTGTGTGTGTGTGTGTGTGTGTGTGTGTGTGTGTGTGTGTGTGTGTGTGTGTGTGCGTGTGCGTGTGTGTGATGTGAAATGATACTGATGGTGTGCCAGAGAAGGGAAGCAGGAGTCAGCTGTTCCCGCTGTGATGGAAACAACAGAGAGAGAAATAAAGACAGATACCGTGTGTGTGGGTCTTGTATATTTGTGTGACCGCACTGAGTACGCCTCCCTGTGATTTTGATAAATGGATTTAGCTGCTCATTTCTGCTTCAGCTCAGTAACCATACATAAAAGCTCTGTTATGTTCGGATTCATATTGCACTTCAGTCGCCAAAAAGAAATGGGGGAAATAATGTGTCTATTTCTTCTGGGATGGTTAGACACAGACACACTCTGCTACTCTTTAAAAGAAGTCATTTATTCTCTAGTGTTCTCACAACAGAACCAATCTTTCTCTTTTGTGCATTCATTTTTTCTCATTATTGCATGTTTAAATCCTTCATCAAAGCTATTGATCACAACACTATGCACCGTTAGATCTTAACAGCCATCTACAGTATGTTGAACATTGAAAAAAACCCTCTCTGCTTCACAATGTTTAGGACATTTCAAAAAGCCATTTCACATATCTGACTCATGCTATTGGAAATCCATCTAAATGACTTTGTGACCACTGTGACATGAATTATTGACTATGTTCACTTGACCTGAGAAACACATCCATCCCACATTGATGAAAGAGAGAGAGAGATGATGTGGAAGGAAAGAGATGGAGGAGAACAGAACCGACCGGGTCAAAGCTGGTCGATTAGAGCTTTTATGACATAGATCATCTTTTTGCAGCTTTGCAAAATGTCCTTTTTCCTTTCTCTAATTTTCTCTTTCTGTCGTTTCCAAATAAACACACACATTCAAACTCTCTATCAGCTAGAGTGTGGTGGTTACATGAGAAGCAATTTCACAGCCTTTGGCCCGAAACACCTCAGCACCTGCAACTTCATTACAGAGACACTGGCCCTGGTCTGCTGCACACACACACACACACACACACACACACACACACACACACACACACACACACACACACACACACACACACACACACACACACACACACACACACACACACACACACACACACACACACACACACACACACACACACACACACACACACACACACACACAACTCAGCACCGTGTGCATCAACTCAAGTTGTGGCCCCCAAATGGCTCGTCATGGAAATGGCGCTAACAATGTCCAAGCATTGTCCAAGTCATACAGCAAATCGTTTTGTGGAACATCCAGGGTAACATAATCATTTGGGGTGCAACAGCGGCAGACAGGTGGATATACAGTTAGAAGCTAATGAAGCACACAGAAGAACCCAACATATACCCAGTTCATCTTGTGACAATATGATAGGTTACACAGCCTGGGTCCAGCTGTCTGAATCGTCCCTCCACATCTTTATTTCTGCAGCAATTTAACAGAACCCATTGGTTTGGTTCCACTGGTTGGAAAAATGCTCATCGAATCATATCTGTGCAGGCATGTTTAATAATGCTGACGTCATCTTCCTAGCTCCAAGAAAGATGTGACAGAACAATGACGTAACATCAACATAAATGCAACGTTTTCCAAGGTGTCCTATTTCACATATCTCCTTTATGTATTATGATTGTATTGTATT
Organism: Trematomus bernacchii; assembly: GCF_902827165.1. Taxonomy (NCBI): domain Eukaryota; kingdom Metazoa; phylum Chordata; class Actinopteri; order Perciformes; family Nototheniidae; genus Trematomus; species Trematomus bernacchii. Next base: position 2,617,563 of record NW_022987771.1, read on the forward strand.
TGTAACTTAAAGTGGACCTATCATGCTATATTTGAATAATATAGTGTAGGACCATACCTATATAAGGCATATTTATACTTTTTTTTTTTCAAAATACCAAACAGATCATGCATTTTAGCCATGCCTCATTTCGCTCAATTTGAAAAATGTTAGCTCTGTTTTTGCAAGGGTTGATTCTGTGAGAACAGCACCATCTACAGGCCTGGCATATGTACTACAGCGTCTCCAGCGCTTTCGAACGGCAATGGCCGTGGCTGTCTCCTCCTGATTGGTGGAGTTGGCCCAATAGCCGTAGCGCCACCGTCCTGACGTCAGGACAGTGTTCAAATCTGTATCAGTTTTTATCAGATCCGTTGCAGCCCCTTTTTTAGAGATTTGGGTATGGAGGAAAATAGAGAGGGTTGTGTTTTCTGACACTTGGTGAGTTCCCTGGAACACCGGGGACACACATTCATGTATAAAAGACGTACAAAAGTGCATTGTGCATGATAGGTCCCCTTTAAAATAAGTTAATTGAATTGGATTGTTGTATCTTAGGTGTGATAACACTGCTTAGTTGAATACTCAATACTGATTGGTCAAATTGGACAATCCAGATGTTGGTAATTCTCGCTAACAGAATGTGGCTGAGGAAAAAACGATCAGTTGCTAGTATCAAGGGACTACAATATTAGCAGTCAAATCGATCCACATAGAGAAGTCCGGTAAATATAACGTCAACTGTGGACAACAAACATTCGCTTCCTCCATCAAAAAACACCATGGAAAACTGTTTAAATAGTGATTTTTATATTTGTGGAGAGCACGAAACTTTGGAGTAAAGAAAAAGATCGCAAGAGAAAGAAAGAGGTTAAAAAGAGCGCTGGAAGTCCCAGAAATCAACAGACAGACAGGAAGTGAAAACCAACGGGGATATGAGCTCTTGCATTGTTTAGAGACTGGTTAATGGAGTCAAAAATGTAAACAGACTTGGCGTCGGGATCCGCATCATTAATGACATTAATGATGAATTCAGTCCTTGCGTTTGTTCTGTTAACTGTGAACCTCCCAACAATACATGTATACATAAACACGATGTCAAACTGAATTGATCCAAAGGTAAACTCCAGTGTGTTTGTCAGGTTGTTGGTTACACATAATGCATACACGGACGTTCAACACAACAAAACAACAATGTCACGCACCATCACAAATCACAATGGAAATCAATGAGACACAATAGAAAACACACATGATGCAAAATGAAGCCAACATAACAACTCAAGCACAGGTCAGTGTCAACACACCGAACACCACTACACACACACAACCTCTCTATTTCTCCCTGTTTCCTTCCTTTGGCTGTTTTAAAGTCCACCTTCACTACCTGCAGAACGTGACAGGTGCCAATCCAGCCGTGTTAAACTGAAGCGCCCTGTGATCATTAGACTGAGTGCCCTTCACTGGCTGGTCGCTCCTCTTGTCAGTCACTCCTCGTATCCTCCGTTCACTGCTGGCTTCTTCTGATGTAAGGCTTCTCAGCTATATGCCCTCATCTTGACACACACACAAAATGGGTACTTCTTATCTCATCTCACTGTCAGTTTATCTTTCTCTCTCAATACATCCTATTTTCCTGCTTCTTAATCCTTTTGGACCCGCTCCCTGATTTACAACAGATACTAGCTTCTTCTTTTTCTTCAGTAGTGTCCACTTCCTCTTGACTTGAGATTCAGTGTCTATTCTCCGTCTTTTCCCCCTGATGTTCTTTGACAATGCTCTCCTTCATGCTTCTCTCTCATGTGGAATTTTGACCCTCATTTTCTCACACAAATCACCTGATAAAACACACATCTTCCCTCTCTTATCTCTCTGTCCCTTTACTGTCTTTTTCTCACTGTTAGAAAAATATCACTCGTCACCGGCTTGAGCTTCAATATCAGGATACATGTATTTATTATCCTTGCAAGAATGGAAGTAGTCATCACATACAGAGCATTTGGGACAACTCGTTCCCAGAACAGTGTCCTTCACATGCTTATATACAAGAGAGGGTGTTACACAGTCACAAGATGGAGGAATACCGGTTCAAAGCAGTATTCAATGTTTAGTTCAGATTAGCTCCACGTCAGAAATGATCATGCTTGTCATATGCCTATCTCCATAGAGGCTGAATCATCATGTTAATCACATAGCTATCACATGCCTCAAACAGTCCTGACGCTCTTCTAGGTAATCATACATCCTGTCATGTACACAGCTACTTAGGGCCTTTGTTATCATGTGCTATATGATATTGGAAGAGTACATTCAGTATTTTCCCAACACTCACCACCACCCAGAGGTCGCTTTAACCGAATATTTTCCGTCTATGACGTTTTTTTTTTTTAACAATGACGGAAAAATCTGAAAGCCGTCCGTCATTTTGACAGATTAGAACAAACTCAGAACAGCGCCAAAGTTTCCCCGCAGCGGGGCTCCGGTGTTATGCCGTGTTATTATGCATGCCCTCCCAAAAGGAAAGGATATCGTTTCCAAACCTAACTTTGCCGAACAGATCATTGAAATGTCTGTGAGTACTTGCTTTACACTGCGCACGCTCCCGCGAGGTGCAGTGGGCATGCATAACACGGCGCTAACAGTTCACGAGCGAGTGTGCGTCCCCCCCCCCCCGTCCCCGGCAGAGTTGTGTACAAGCCGACGGGTTATAATGGATTTTGACGGAAATGTTACGATCCTGTCCGTCAAAATGACGGGCAGCGAAAAAAGTCTAGCGCAACCTCTGCCACCACCTCACCCAGCTTCACCTCAGCTTTACCTGTTTTCTCTCCCACAGCCTACCTCCTGCCTCTTTCTTCTCCACTTTCTACCTAACCTGCACATTTCCATTCACTAGTCCCTCAAAGTGGGAACCCCCCCCCCCCCCTCCCTCTGTCACGGACAGAATGGCCATGCCAGTCTTGATTAGAGCCTGCATGGTCAGACGCTCAGCTAGGCTTAGCGGAGGCCTGTGGGAAAGAGAGCTGCTTATTCTAGCCTCAGGAGATGGATTGAAAACGACGGGAGCTAAAACAAGCAAGCATTCTCTCATTACACTCACACATTGAACACAGCCGCACATGCGCACAAGGACACGAATAGGCGCGGATAACACACAGCAGTCTACTCAAGAAGAAAACAGATGCATGCACAGGCACATTGGAGAAAAACACTCTTAAATTATTCTTGGCCTCGTGCATTTTCCATTTGATGTTGTGCGCTGAATGACGGTAAAAGGGAACCATTGTTGCCTATTGATTTTGGTTGAACAATACAGTCTGCATGCATAAATATACATACCCACTTTAATGCAATGAAACTCATTATCTGTTAGGGCTGCACAATTCATCTAAATGTTATTGAAATTGAGCAATATTCAAATGGCAGGAAGCTAAATGTTTGTTAAGCACTAAATGTTTTGAAGTGTCATTTTTAATGCAGTACTGTGAAGCTCAGGTCAGGTCAGGTCACGTTATGTATTTGTACCTGTACTGTAGGTAGATTTTGTTTGCAGAGAAAAAGACAAGGGATCCATCCTGAAGTATACCCTGCTCAACCAAATCTGTGGAAAACACTAGTACACATTTCCCAGCTTACAAACAGTATTCCATAGACTTAATACCAAATACATGAGTGGTAGCGATCCTCTTAAGAAATCACATGAGAATTATTTCTCATTTCTTAGAATTGTTTTATAGTATTCTGCCTTAATGTCAAACAACGCATACATGTCATGGATCATATTTGTTTAAATGTTGCTTAATAAGCTCCCTATCCACAGCTCATACATGCAATAGCATACAAACATATACGGAGACATACAGTAGAGATCACCATGGTGTTTTTAATATCCTTTATGCATTTCTATCCACCATTTTGACATGACTTGTAATACAGTTTTTCTGCCAGTCTCTATTTATCCTTTTATATTGTGCTCTGATTTACAATCCTTTGCCTCGGACGTGACTCACAGTGACAAAGAGCACTTAGATGTATTTCATAGAACGCCTTCAATATATGACAAGTTGAAGAGGATGCTTTATTTAAGGGGGTATATAGTATTTCAATTAAGTGTCATATAAATCATACATACAGGGCTACATTTAATGGAAGTGCTACTTCAGGGATTTTACTCTACACTTTATCATGGGACATTATATAGCTGCAGTGGAATCCATCAATCATATATAAGAAACTCCATAAACCTGCCGAAAGGATCACAGGAAACACATTTCAGATCATTTCAGTGAAGGTCTCCTCGAGGCCGTTGAGTCAAAGGGTCGGACACAGATTACTACTGATGGGTCTGCTTATTGATGCTTGTCTTGATTTTTGTTAACCAAAACAAAAGTATTTAGCAGCTTGAAAAGCGTGTTTAAGATCTAGAAGCAAATTAAAGCAACTTGTGTTTCCCAGTGTTTATATAACATTGTTGTCTGTGGGAGTAGCCACTAAAGAAAAGAAGAGAGCCTATTTTCTGAGTGTAAAGCCTTTTGTTTGGATATGTTTGGCAGGTGGAACTAAAGTGATGTTAAATGCTAAAAACACACATTGACAGGCTTGATATTCAGTTTGCATATGGGTTAAACGTTGTGCATTGTGTGAATTTAAAACGCGAAATCCCATGGCAATTAGCAAATTACATGATTTGAATAAATGTTTTCCTTAGCATCTTTGAGCGTATTAATGTTTAGAATTCAGCTGTGTTTAACCACGTAGTTGGTACATGGTTTTAATTGGACGACATAGGGAGCATGATGAAATTGTGGGCAATCACCTCAGGAGTCCTCACACTAAATCTTTTCATGAGTTGAATTCATGCAGGCGTTTTCCGTTGTAACACACCAGGGGAAACCCCCAGTCTGCACTTTGCTATCTTGTGTATTTGCCATTTTGTGCAACTGAGTGATGAAAATTATTTATTTGGGCTGAGGAAGTCTACCCCTTGCCTGATTTGCTAGTTTCCTCCCGTCCCTCGGACCGGAGAAGAGCTGCTGAGTCAAGGTGGAAAGTGTTTGTTTAAAGGGGACTTAGTTAGCTTTCTTTGGTTCTGCCTTTCATGTAGTGTTGTATAGGTTTTGGGGCCTGTAAATGGTCTTCAAAGGCTAAAAGTTCCCTCCTGAGGAAGTTTTTCTTCTTCCACTCTCCCCGCCTGCCTCAAATGCCTGCATTGGACTCCTTTGTTTATATTCTGTAACATAGTGACATCACTATGTTACACTATTATTGGCTAGCACTTCAATACATTGTGAAGTGATAGGCTAAGGGACGGGACATCTCTAAGCTGTTAACCAATCACAACAGAGCTGGCCAGCTAACCAATCAGAGCAGAGTGGGCTCTGGTTTTAGACAGAGGGTGAAAAGAGGTGCTGCAGCACAGGCAGTATGAGAAATAAAGAGCTTTTTGAACATTAAAGCATGTAAACATGTCACAGTAGAGACACTAAATACAAATATGAACCTGATATTCAACATAATATGTCCCCTTTAAACTGAGCCTACAGTCGGAACTTTTTTGTAAGAAAATCCCTCTGAAAATGACTGACTATTAGGGTCAAAATTAAACATGTATCCATCTTGACCCATTAAAACAATAAAACTCACACACACATATGAGTTTGGTCTTGAAAATCAGCTCTGTTACGCCATTTTTTGGTTTATACTATAATCCCTCTTAAGCTTCAAAACGGTGAAACAAGCGGAAAACGAATTGTATGTGTGTCAGAGAGAGGAAAAGAGAGTGAGTCTGTGTGTGTGTGTGAATGTGTGTGTGGGCCATAATCATGCATGCCAGTTACCCTCCGGGAAGATAGACCCAGTGTTTGCGTGTGCTCAGTTCGGCGATTGCTATTTCACTTTCCTAAGTGGTTCCTCTCCTTGACAAGATTGCATTTA